>NC_088802.1:37867876-38467876 GCF_011386835.1 Chrysemys picta bellii | reverse complement strand
TGTCAGATGTTCATTAATAACCTGAACTGAATGGCCTTGGGGTAAAATTTGACCAAGTACAACAATATTAAGCCCTAGCTATATCACTTTCCGGGGGGGGGAAATGTAATAGTCATAATTCATTAGCTTAGAAAATAGTAGTCAGAAGTGGCTATGTGGTTGTGGGTGGCACTACAAAACCCCACCATAATGCTAGCTAGCATCAGTGCTCTGAAACACTGGGCTTGGGTACTACATCTACAAAGCATACAGTTAAGGACCTTAATAGACCCTAAAATTCAACAGATCTATCAAATTCAATTATTAAACATTTTTACAAATGTGCAACAGTCTGACCGCTGAGCCAAACCATGCAGTAGCACTGGTAAATGCTCTTCAAGTGTTCTCTAAACATTTGGCTTTGTCGTAGGTCAGTCATTTCCTATTTAATTCAACATGCTTATTCAAGAATTCCCCCAAATCAGTGACAACGGTGGAGACTAGCTCTGAGAACTTACCCAAACGTGACTTGACTCATATTTATGAAGACTAAAGATGATATATTTTATTACCTGACGGCAAAGTACTAGATAAGCAAAACAAGACTGAAAAGAAGGGAAAATGTGTTGCTGTGGAAAAAACAAACATGCAAGGAATAGGGTTTATCACAGCTGAAATCTTCAATAAATCCTTATCTGAGGAAGAAAAAATGGTAGATATAGTATTGTTATCTGCCAGTTACTTAGACACACAGTTATAAAGCACTATTTTTGGGGGGGTTGGGGTAGGAATACTGCACATTGTACTTTTCTGTGAATGGGTAGAAGGAGGGAAATACCAGGCGTCACAAACAGCTAGTATGGGTAACACTTCTGTGAGATCAGTGCCATCTTGTCCCAACCTTGTCAACTGCACGAACATCAGAGCTGTTCTATGTGCTGGACAGCCGCTCCCCCAGCATATGGATCAACCAGTGCTCCCTTCTGCCTCCATCCTAACTGCAGAGAACTTGAGGGTGCAGGCAGGGGAGCAGTGGTTCCTCACCCATTCTGTTCCTTACCTAGTGTGTGTATCCATCTCCCAATGCTGCTGTCTACCCAGGCCTGAGAAGAAAGGGGTGTAACAACTGTATGTGGTCCTGTGGCAGGGAGGGGAGAGCCTTTTGTTGTGTTGTCTGTATCCCTGTGTGTATGTTCGGGGAGATCTGTGGAAAGGTCTGTAATCTGTATGGTGTTTATCAGATGCGTGTGTGTGGTGTCTGTATCGACTGAGTTGATGAACTGCAATGTGCAGGGATTGCATCAATTTTGCATGTTTTGGGTGGGATTTTCTTGATTTTTTAAAATTTATTTTTGTTTACATTGGGTATTATAGGGCAGCAGTGGGTGGGGAGGGAAGGAAAAAGCTGTTAGGTAAAATGAAAAGAAAAGAAAGAAGAGGGGACATTTAGGTGAGGGAGATAAGGACAGAAAAAAGCTTGGAAGGCAGATAGCATGAAACTGAAGTGAAGCGACTGTAAGAAGAGGCAGGAGAGAACTGGAGCAAACAGCTGCTACTCAGCAGAAGATAAAGTGCAGAATTTAAGAAAGGTAGAAAACAGTCTGACATTACCACTGTCCAAAGGATTGGTGAAGATAACAGGTCATAATAAATTAAAGCAATGATATCAGTTATCTTTCTATTTTCACACAGAAGGAAGAGAGAATATCTACTAAACTAATTCCAACTGCGATCTTGGCATTTGGTCACATCCAAGTACTCACTATGCTCAACACTACTTTTCCTATCAGATCTGATCAGATTCCAGCCAAGGCTGGAGTCATGCATCTGGGTTTGGGACATTAGGAGATGTTGCTGTGAAAATGGAGAGATCTCTCTAAATTTGTTGTGCTATAGACTTCTTTCCAGTCTCCTTCCTGGAGTTCAACTGAGATGAAGTGCATTCTCTATGAAGTTATATTACATATTTCTGATTTATAAAAGCCTACCTATTTGACCTGCTCTAACAAGTCAGAACACTGGCTGTACAAGACTATGTAGGAAAAATAAACTAAGGTATGAATTTAGCTTGTGTATACAAACAGCTAATAACAGAATCTGAACTTATCAGTTAGCATTAGTCACTGTGATGTGACTTTTAGAATGAAAGGCAAAGGCTTTTGCCATGAATCATCAGAAACAGCATGAAACCATAACAATGAGACCAAAAGATGTCAATTGTGTGGTTGTAGAAGTCTAATGTTCTTCTGAATGAATAATGTTCTTCTATAGAATAGCTCTGTCTGGCTTCAGCTTTAATATACACAACCTGAAATCTATTTCTATGGCGTAGAGGGAGATGAATGAGGCTGTTAGAGCAAAAGGTACAGTTCATGTCAAGAGCCTACTGTAAGAGCAAGCAACAATAAGGTAATCTGTTTCTTCAGCTTCCTATTATACATTAAGGATTACAGAAGAGTTGTACAGAATTTCTACTGAACCAATCTGCATTTATTAGAAGACAAGAAAATTAACCCTTTAACTCTGCTGGGAGCAATATTTGAATTTTGGTTTTGCTTTTGTAAAGAACATTTTAATTTGTTGTAAGTTCTAAATTGTTACGGCTCTGGCCCAATTTGTGAAAGAATGTATTTGAACTCCAAGTCACACTTTGGAGTAATTATGCCTTATTATTATTTACATCTGCAAAACAGTAAAGAGAGTCTGGAACAGTAATTATAATATATCTACCATGGAAAATTCAAATGAAGCATATCATTCACAGATGTGGGCATCAGAGAGGGTCATTGACAGAGGGACAAATTAAGGACCCAATTTGGGAAGGTGCTTAATGTTAAGCATGTGCTTATATACACCTTGCTGAACTGGGACATCCAGCTGAACAATTTCTTTGAGGTAATTATTTGTGGGAAACACACCCCTTTCTTTTTGTAAATCATACTTGAACTGCTCCCAATTTCGATTAACATTTATTTGTAACTATTCACCAGATAGTTTGGAACAACATTTTTCAACCAATTGGTTGTTTGTGCTCAGCTTGAATACTATATTTACTATTTGTGGCCTATGAGAGATCACCTAATCTACACTGTACTGTTTCTGCTCCTTGGCTGGATGGCAAACTTTTAAATAAAAGGGAGAGGGGGGGGAAAAAAAAATCAGATAACTAGTGAACACTCCTGTTTGCACACAAATGCCCTTGCTCACATACAGACATGGCTATCCATATATAGAGTAGCCATTTTTCTCCAAACAAGAGTCACGTGAATTATTTCAAAAGTGAACAAGGCAGAACAAACATAGTCAAAACAGCATTTCAGGACTGAAAATAAAATTTGACCTGCTCTAAAATCAATTATGGTTTGATAAATATGGCACAAAAGAGATGCATTAGTCCCTTCATATAAAGCTTCATTAAAGGTGCAGTTGTCTGAGAGTATATTACTTTTGAAGAATACTTTTTATTTTTATAAAACCAAGGAGAAGCAAAGTTAAGGCTTCACTTAAACAAGTATCTTAACTCCACTCCTGTAAGAGATACCTTTAGAAAAATCAGGTCACATTATTGTCTTCAACTATAACCTCATTTTATCCGTGATCATGAAGAACAGAATTCTTTAGTCTTACAATGCTTGTGCCACTTTACAGACTTATGAGCCTTTTGAAGGAAAAATTCTCTCCCATGCTTCACTGACAATCACCCTAGTGACTGGGTTACATTTTGAAGTCTACCTCTATGGAAAGGGGTTAAACTTTTTCCCTCTACAAAAACTGAATGTCAATCTCCAGCAATCATTGAATGTGCTAGACCAGAGGTCCCCAAACTTTTTTTTGCTGAGTCCCCTTTTGGAGATTCGTGTCCCAGGCATGGTCCCCTGGGCACAGGGCAAAGGGTGGGACCTTGATGGTGTCCAGTTTGGACCAACACACACTGGTTACCCTGAAGAAACAAGAAAAAACTCATAACCAGTCAAGTCCTTCAGCTTGTTGTGCCCCACCAGGGGGACCACCCCACAATTTGAAATGTTTGCTAGCTGACATTCCCTAGAGATGTTACAAATGCAAGAGTTAAACTTCTGAAGTTAGCACCGAAATTTAGTTGTCTTAAGGTCTATCTTCTAGATCACTGCTAGGGAAATCCAATAAAGCAAGTTTTATTTCTTGCCTGATTTCTGCTACAAAATGGCTAAAAAAAAAAAATAGTGCATATTTTTCTTTTTTTACTCCAAGGAACACCTTTAAGTTTAGGAACTTATAATTCAGGGACCCCTTGTCAATTTCACTTCAAATTTGGTAAAAAAGTTTTACCTTGGCCCCAGATCCAATCTACCAATGATGAGGCCACTGAGATTTTTGTGCTTTTAAAGGAGTGTAAGCCCCTCCACCCCCCAAAAAAACCCACCAGGCTTACAAATGTACAACCTCAGTTACTATTTTAACTACAGTGTGACTAACATTGCTTCATAAGCTAAACTAGCATTACTGCAGTCATTACTAGTGCCATAAGAAACATTTCCAAGTATAGAGCTATAAAAATATTTGTGGCTATTTCTGATGATATTCAATACTGGCCTCGTATACGTTTACCAGTGCAGCTGCTAATATTAATGTGTAGGAGTTGCTACTAGCAAGCTTTTTTTTATTTATTAAATAAAAGCATTATATAATATCTTTTGGGTCTCAGTAACAAAGTAGTTTCCTAAAGATAATAAAAGGCATATTTACAAAAAACAAACAGCCAAGTAAAGAGAAATCGATCAATAAATGAAACATAAAAATACAGAATGCCATTCTGAGACACATCACTGTCTGTTAAATGATATCCTCATGTAAATCCGCCAAAGTCTATTCGTCAGCAGAATTGCTTAAGTACATTATTTGACTTTCTTCAATGAACATTTTCCACACAGAGTGGATTTTAAAAAATACTCACATTTCATTCATATAACATTACTAAGAAAGTTTAATTTATCATTTTCAAAAAATACTTTTAAGTCTTGTATTTCAAATAACAGCCCCACTCCATTACTGCTGGACAACACTACATAAACAAGTTCAGGAAATTGGTTATCATCTTGATGTTCACAAACAACAGAGAAAGATTGTGTGACTGTTTTCTTTTAAAGCTCATCTGTTTTGTTTTTATAGGCAAGACTGATTTATAATTTAAAATGTACAAGAAGCCTGCTAAGTATATATCCTCCTCATAGGAACAAAAGACAGAGTACAAGGCAAATAACTATCTATATCCTTATTGTACACATAACCAGTACCTTGTAGGACACAGGTTTGCAAGCTTTTTTTTTTTTATCTGATGAAATGTTATGTAGGTGTATTAAAGTAAGTCACACAAAAACCCCAGTCAAGTAGTGTGAATGGAGAGGTTATTTGCATAAAAAACAGATTGCTACTTCCTTGAGCTTAAATCTTTGCATTTCAGTTTTTATGGCACAGCCACTAACTAATCTCAAATCAGTTCCGCATTTTGAAAATGAACTTTGACACCTCCTGAATGAAGCTGATGTTGACAAGCCTGGACAGATTCTTAATTATCCTCACAGCTGCATTTTGATGAGAATGGCACAGAAAGTGTCTCAATTATGTCAAGATAAGAGACTTACAGCAATATCAAATGGATAAAAAGCTATGCATTAGGGTAAGTCAGGGATCGACAACCTTTGGCACACGGCTTGCCAGGGTAAGCACCTTGGTGGGCCAGGCCGGTTTGTTTACCTGCCGCGTCAGCACATCCCTCGGCCCGCGCTGCTTCCCGCAGCCCCCATTGGCTTGGAGCGGCGAACCGCGGCCAGTGAGAGCCCTGATCAGCCAAACCTGCGGACGCGGCAGGTAAACAAACCGGCCCAGCCCGCCAGGGTGCTTACCCTGGCGAGCCGCGTGCCAAAGGCTGCCGGTCCCTGAGGTAAGTATTGTGTCACCCTTGCTTGGATTTAGGTAGGTTATTAGGGAAAAAAAGTTAGCCACAACAAGAATATGCACGCTTTCAATAAAAAAGGTTTCAAAAGACAAAATCCTCTCACTTGCAGGATCACACACACACACACACACACACACACACACACACCCCTCTCAATATTCTGTTCTTCCACTTCACTAGGACCACTTCTTCCACTAGGAATGGTCTAGATAATACTTGAGTTGCCACGAGTGCAGGGGACTGGATTAGATGACCTCTCAAGGTCGCTTCAGTAGTGAAAGATTTTATTCAATGCCATATTTGGCCTTGACAAATCCAAAGAAACCAATTTTCTGTACTTTTTGAGATAAAAATTAATCCTTTAATCTTTGTACTTCACACACAATAATATTTACATTTTACTTTTAAAAATAACTCCATTTTCATTAGCTTACTTATTTCTCTCTTCCTTTAACTGTATGCATATTGTGTCAGCTAAATTCACACACTGGTGTTTGTCAGACCCCAATCACCCATCACAGTACTGATCAGCAACTTTCATACTTACTACAGTTGATACAAGAGACCATCACCTAGTCAGTGAATTCAACATTAAGACTGAAAAAAATAAAATACATTACCTAGAACAACTTTATCAGATGCTCTGCCCATCTTCCATAAGCTTCTGGATTCCAGCAAACCAAGCCCCACCCTAGCAGTGCACAACTCCATCAACTTGTACATCTTCAACAACCAGTGATAGCTGATTCCACCCACTAGCCAAAGCCTCTTCTCCTGTCACCACTACCACCACCCATTCCTCACACATACACACACTTACTTCTAGACATTTCAATGTTTTATTGTTTCCTAAAGAATAACAAGAACTTGATGTGCCCATCATTTCCATTCTAAAATAGCTGGAGTTTTTATTTACACATTGAAATTACAGTCTGTTTTTCATAAGAGAGGCTTTCATGTATTTCAAAGTGACGCAGGAGTTCAAATTCCATCCATTACCCCTTACCCCTCCCTCCAAAAAAGACCACACCATGACAAAAGCCACTGATTCATAATTCAGTATTTTTTTATTTTAATAAGATGTTAAAAACCAAGTCCTATACTTATGAATATCATTCCACAGAGAGTTTATAGCAAAAAAACAAAAATCAAATTAAAATAAAATAAAATTGGGCTGCATCTCTTAATGTTAATGTAAAACAAAGGTCCGGTTTAGTGTCAGAGCCATTTTTGCCTTCTGCTTACTTGTCATTCAGAATGATCATTCTCTAACTTTCAATCCCTTCTGTCAAACTTAATTACTGTACTAAAAACTATCTGTTTAAAGTGTACAGACTGTACAAATACTGAGAAAAATATAGTCTTGGCTCCCAAGTTATTGGATATGTAAAATGAAGCCAGGAATTATAATACACTCTCTCACACTTTAAGGGAAGCTGTTGTTTCAGTCATCCCCTGACATGCTAAAGATCCAAGGCTGCATGGTAAATAAAGGTGAAGCTCACTCATCAACTGTGACACCCAAATATTAGCTACTGCACTTTCAAAGGGCTTGATAAAATCCTATCCCAAATTATTCATGTAACTCAGGTGAGGTTCATCCATCACAGACATTGATCTGACAGTTGCGTCAAATGATTAGCATCAATGCAGTTTTGAGGGAGTCAAAGGATCTTCTTGCTGCCACATCCCTGGATGCAGAGAAGGCCTTTGACTGTGTATCCTGTCATTACCTTTTTTTACATACTTGCTACATTCAGATTTGATACTCAATTTATCTTCCAGATTAAACATCTTTATATGAATCCCTTTTCCAGGGAGGGTTACTAATAGCATTATCACAGAACCATTCCCAATTCACAGGGGTACAAGACAGGGTTGCAGTTTGACCTAGCCCTAGTACCATTAGCTATTGCTGTCTGTATAAAACAACATATACATGGAATCAAGGTAAGTCAAACAGAGCACAAGATCATGCTTTATGCCGACAACACTCTTGGCCTAGTATCCAAACTGAAGATTCTATTAAAACTAATAAATGCATTTGGACACCTCTTGGGACATAAAATCAATAGGGAAAAAGCAAATTCTGGGCATAAGCAAAATGCTAATAGGGAATCTCTGACAACTGGAATTTTAGGTGGTATCCCCAACATATGAAATATTTAGGGACACTTCCCCAATGACATCGAGAATCTGGTCAAAAATTATCTAGAGGCCATTTTAACCAAGACAGCAAGAGATCTGGGCAGATGGTAAACCCTAATCCTTTGAGGCACAATTCGTATTATTAAAATGAATGTGTTTCCCAGAATATTGCATATCTTGAGAGGTTTCCCAGGTACTATTTGTCAGCTTTATTTTAAGAAAATTAATGACATTTAAAAAACATTTCTCTAGTGGATGGGAAGCCAAGAGTGGCTTTGTGTAAATTGCAACTCCCCAAAACACCCAAAAGCTTCCATTTCCCCAACTTGCAGCATTATCATACAGCCTTTATTCTTAGTCAGGCAGTCACTCCTGTGGTTCCAGAACATAATAGGATGATCACTATGATAATGGATACCTCCTTAAAACTAATTTCTCAAAACTGTGTTTTGAGATACAGCCCATCATCTTAGAAACTATCTAAGGGTATGTCTACACTACGGGATTAATCCGAATTTATATAATTCAAATTTTGGAAACAGATTGTATAAAGTCGAATGTATGCAGCCACACTAAGCACATTAATTTGGCGGTGTGCGTCCATGTACCGGGGCTAGCGTCGATTTCCGGAGCGTTGCACTGTGGGTAGCTATCCCATAGCTATCCCATAGTTCTCACAGTCTCCCCCGCCCATTGGAATTCTGGGTTGAGATCCCAGTGCCTGATGGGGCAAAAAACATTGTTGCAGGTGGTTCTGGGTACAGCCTCACCCCTCCCTCCATGAAAGCAACGGCAGACAACCATTTCGCGCCTTTTTTCTTGGGTGAACACTGCAGACTCCATACCACGGCAAGCATGGAGCCCGCTCAGCTCAAGACAGCAGTCATGAACATTGTAAACACCTCGCTTATAGCCAACAATTCATATTCCTCAGCTGAAAGAGCAGGCTGGCTCCAGGCACAGAAGCTTGGCTCAGCAACTTGTCTGACATGACAGCTAAAAAGCGGGTAACGTTCTGGAGAAGAGGGACCACAGATAAATTTGAAATTTTTTTAGAAACCTTTGATTAATCTCTAGCAAATGGAAACTGCAATGTCGTTCTCCTTTTCCCTTCCAGCTTCCCTTACTTCCTTTACTTTTTTGTTCCTTTGTCCCCCCCGCCCATTTTCCCCTTATTTTTGAAAAAAAATCAATACAATATAAACTAATAAAAAGAAAAATAGGGCCAATTGAAATTACAAACTAATCTACAATATTTTAAATCCTAAATGTATTCTTTGGTTCATTAACTCAATCATAAAGCACAATTAAGAAAGTAATTATACACAATTTGCTGATTCCTGAATATGACAATTTTCTCATTTTGAAATCAACAGATGCTATTTGAAAAAAACAATGTTCTGGCTAGCAGGCACATGGATAGGACTCTTTCCATCCTTTCACTCTGACTGCCTAGTTCCTTCTAAGTGGCCAGAATATTGAAATTTACAAGAATTCTACACTCACAGGGGGTGTTCTTCAGTCATTAGATAAAAGCTCCTTCATAGCTAGAGCTCCTTCTTACATAAATTTTAAGAATGTTGTTGTAGCCATGTTGGTCCCAGGAAATGAGAGAGACAAGGTAGGCAAGACAATATCTTTTATTAGACCAACTTCTGGTGGTACAAGCTACAAACTTTCAAGCTTCACAGAGCTCTTCTTCAGGTCAAGTGAAGATCTGAAGAAGGGCCCAGTGAAGCTTGACAGCTGGTACCTTCCACCAACAGACATTTGTCCAGTAAAAGATATTACTTCACCTACATTGCCTTTCTTATAAACTTTAAGAGTCAGGTTACTTAGACTTTGGCGACTCTTTCAGAAGACTTCCCGTCAGCTTTAACTCATATTATTGACTCCAATACTATATCAAACCAGTACTGTAAATAAAGTTTGTTGTGTATTTTCCATCAGTTGCCTCTCTTCATTAAAAACACAAAACAGAAAGCAACAAGTACTAAACCAAAAAAGCCCCACTTGAAACAAAAACAGAAATAAGGGGATAAAACCTGTGTACTTAGAACTATTTTTGTTTTCCTCTCACTATTCGTGCCACTAGATGAAAAATGGAATCGTTGATAGTCATGTTGGACACCAAATCCAGACATTTTTGATGGATTTGGTATACATGCTTCTTAAAATCCAGATTCAGTTTACAGTAATGTAATCTAAGATGACTAAATATACTAAACACATAGGAAAAATATTTGTTCAGAAAAGAAGGAAACTCCATTTGGCATCAGCTAGTGAATTGTCTTTTAACTGAAGTAACAGCCAGTGAACCATGCCTATCACTATAAATAGAAAGGAAGTAGAGAGCATAACTGAAATCATATTTAATTCTATCCTGTCCTAATATTTACTAGTAAGTGATGAAATAGTCTGTTTTTATCTGCATATCACTACAGACTTATCTTGCCATGGGAATTAGAACTAAAAAACTTTCCACTTCAAAAGGAAGCATCAATTACAAACTTCAGTTCAGCATTTCCTCTCCTCCGTTCATCTAAAGGAAAGGATATCAGAGGCTGGCAGTAGCTCCTTAACTGAATGTTTACTACAGATTTCAGTTAGCATCCTCAGATGAAAGGTGCTATATATAACATGTTATTGTGTATAAGTATTATTAGCATTACCGGAGGAAAACATGCTTCCCCTATTTTGGTGCATTTTAGTCATGACTTTCAGAAAAGCAGAAGGGAATATCACCCTGCAAGTTTCAGAAATCTCGGAAAACTCATCAAGATTTGTTTTTTAGAAAGATACAGGATACTATACAGAAATAGTATTTCTCTCCCCTCGAAGGGAATGTATGAAAGGTGGCCCTCCTTCAGTTTATTCTGTAGGAGGTTGGCCCTGTTTCCTCATGGGGCCTGCTCATCATTGGGAGATTTGCCATTGACTAGCATGGGAGCAGGAACAGACCTTAGATATTCCTACCTTCTACCCTGGGAAACCATTTGCTTATGGTTATGACCACAGGATTTTATACTACCCCTTCCCGCATGAGTGAGTGAGTGAGTGAGTGTGTGTGGCCAATCAACACCAACAGAGAATCTAACTCTTCACTAGTTATCTGCCTCTCCACACAAATGTGTTTTGCCAATCTCAAAGCAGTTTACTTCAGCTACCCCTCTGGTCAGCAATGCTCAGAATTAAGTTTATTTCAGAACATGTTACAAATTAGAGAAAATAATGTGATTTTTTATAAAGCTAAGAGTTTTTTTTAAATCCTACTATCTGGGATTTTTAAAATCTTTTTCAAACAGCAATTCTTCCCCTATACAAAACTGATACAAGATCTAATATAAGAGAGTGTCAGTGTTGCCTTGGAATGGTTTTCTAACTAAGACTGTCAAGTATTTGTAGGTCTCAATCCTTTTCTCAATTTCACACTGGCATACCAATGGCTGGTTTTGCGCTCATTTTTGTTTTTATAAATTTACAGTCCTGTATTTGTTGCTATAGGCTGGGGGAGGGGAGCCTGGGAGAGGGTGAAGGAAGAAAAGAAAATTGTTTTACACAATAAGATATATGGAACTATATGGGCAAGTATAAAGAGAATTTGGAACGGTGTACACCCGCATGTATGCTTTTATGGTGTTCTGTTTTTTAAATCCTCCAGCAAAGTGAATGTATGTGACAGTTATTTGTAATGGCTTTGAATGCACAAAATGCTAAGGGGCTTATTCTCAGAGAGTCATTATTACATAACAGCAAACAAACAAGAAGTGCACAATTTGCCAGCGCTAGACAGACTACTAAGTTTACTCCTGATCTGCAAGCAACTGAGCACAATAAGAGTGCCAAATACTGTACTGAAGTAGCAGTAGTTTGAAGGCCAATAGGTAGATTTTGTCTTTTTAACAGGAGGTCATGGGATTTTTAGTGATGGCATTTAAATAATAACAACAACTTCTCAAAACACCACAGTTCCTTGTTTTGCTTTATGTTGGTAGAACAACTAGCACAATGGGGTCTGTGTGTGATAGTGCAAAGTAACAACAACTTTCTGAAGAGTAACAAAACAGAGGTGAAGTTATGGATCTTACCTACCTCCTGTACACCTCTACCCCGATATAACGCAACCCGATGTAACACGAATTCGGATATAACGCTGTAAAGCAATGCTCTGGGGGGGCGGGGCTGCGCACTCCGCTGGATCAAAGCAAGTTCGATATAACGCGGTTTCACCTATAACACAGTAAGATTTTTTGGCTCCCGAGGACAGCATTATATCGGGGTAGAGGTGTATTGCACTTTTCAACTAAATGCTCCTCTGCTATCTGTTTATTTCCAAATGATGTTAGTCAAATGGTATTATGATGCTTTCAACATACACTTTACCAAAGCACAAGGACATATGCACACTTACACAGGATTTGGTTGGGGAGAGAGAAAGAAAATCCTTAAGCTAACATAGTAACTCAGCCTACAAATATATTTTATAGCCAGATGGTCCCGGTTAAAATCATTGTTACTTATAAAATAGTAACCGCATTTTAGAGTAATACACGAAGTTAGTTCACATTGCCATTTATTTTTTAAAAAAATGATGCCAGCAGTTTGCTGGTGTGCCAAAACCACTGCCTTTAATGCTGACCAATACTGTCTTACTGTTTCCCTGTACTCCCCTGTTGACCTGTCTGTAGCCATCTGTTGTCTCTTATCTTATATTTTGATTGCAACCTATTTGGGACAGAGACGATCTTTTTGTTCGGTATTTGAACAGCGCCTAGCACAACAGGGTCCTGGTCCATGACTAGGACTCTTAGGAGCTACAGTAATGTACACAAATAGTACATTTAATGGCAAAATTAAAGACAACTCCACTCCAGGGTTGCCAACTGTCTAATCACACAAACCCGAACACCCTTGCCCCAGCCCCATCTCTGAGGCCCCACCCTGCGCACTCCATCCCCCCTCCCTCTGTTGCACGGGGTTGGGGTGCAGGAGGGAGTGTGGGCTCTGGGCTGGGGCTGAGGGGTTCAGAGTGTGGAAGGGGGCTCTGAGCTGAGCCTGGGGCAGGGGGTTGGGGTGTAGGAGGGGGTGCAGGGTGCAAGCTGTAGAAGGGAGTTTGGGTGTTGGAGGTGGCTCAGGGCTGGGGCACAGGATTGGGGTGTGGGGTGCGGGCTCTGGGAAGGAGTTTGGGTGCAGGAGGGGGCTCTGGGCTGGGGTAGGGGTGCAGGAAGGGGTGTGGGGTGCAGGATCTGGGAGGGAGTTGGGGTGCAGGAGGGGGTGAGTGGTGTAGGCTCTGGCCGGGAGGCGCTTACCTCGGGCAGCTCCCAGTCAGTGGCACAGAGGGGCTAAGGCAGGCTCCCTGCTTGTCCCGGCCCCGCCCCGCCCCTGGAAGTGGCCGGCACGACCCTGCAGCCCCTCGGGGGGACACCTGGGGCTCCGCACATTGCCCGCCCCCACAAGCGCCACCTCCACAGCTCCCATTAGCTGCAGTTCCCGGCCAATGGGAGCTGTAGAGTCGCTGCCCAGGGCAGGGTACCATGAAGAGATCTGCTCCCCGCCAGGGGCAACAGGGTCGTGCCAGCCACTTCCAGGAGTGGTGCGGGGCCAGGACAACCAGGGAGCCTGCCTGAGCCCTGCTGTGCCGCTGGATTTTTAGCGTCTTAAATCTCCTGGTTTGGCTTAGGATCTGACTCCAGGAGACTCCAGATGAAACCGGGATGGTTGTCAACCCTACTCCACTCTGAAGGAAAACAATTTGGTTTAGAAATTAAAGTGTACTATCAGCTGAAAAGCCATTCCAACAGGATTACTCTGCTTTCTGCCTTCCCTACACCTTCTTCCATCTATTGCTGCCTTATGATCATAGTGGATGGTGGAATTATGACACCAGTGGAGAATCAGTCCTCCCCTTTAGTTCATCTGCATACTTCAAGTCTGTTGGTAAAAGTGCCTTACAATTCTAAAGCCTCAATTTAAAAAGAATATTAACTCTCCGGGGCAAAGTCTGTCTTCTTTGTGCTTCTATAGTGCTTAGCATGTTGTGGGTCTTTACTGGAAACACACACAACTTCAACCTCCTTATCTTCTGCCCCCTTTTTTGTGGTATACACAATCTCTATGAACACAATTCAAGCAAACAATATAAGATCAGGCATTCTGTCCATCCAGGAAAGAACAGTAAATGGACGCTTGGCAGATCTGAAGTACTCTGACACCACAAAAAGTACCATGACTTTATGAAAAGTTGTCTTATCTAAGCTTCCCTAAGTATCTGCTTTTGGATTAATGTGCACACCCAGTTGTTTAGGCGTAATAACCACTCATTTGCCTACTAACCGTAACCTAAGTTCCCTGTAAGCTGTGCAGCCGCATGGTCACATAACAGCCTATTTAGCACCGCTCAGGGAACTTGTCCAGCCGGGACCTGCCGCAGATGGGGCAGGGGCGCCCTTCCCCCAACCCCAACTCAGCCCCAGACCTGCTGTGGCCAGGGGAGAGACAGCCCGAACCCAGATCTGGCCCAGACCAGCCGCAGCGTCCCTCCCCTGGCCTCAACTCAGACCTGGCCCAGCCCAGTCACAGCCGGTGGAGGGGCGCCTATCCCGCGGCCCCAGCCCCGGAGCTGCCGCGGTGGGGAGAGGCGCCTCTTCCCCCCAACCCAGGTGCTGCTACGGGGAGAGAGCTGTGGGGAGTCCTCTCTCCCTGCCGTAGCCCCAGAGCACCCTCCTGTGTCCCAAATCACTCATTCCCGGCCCCACCGCAGAGCCCGTACCCCCAGCTGGAACCCTCACACTCCATTCACCCTGGTCCTGAGCCACTGGCCCTGAGCCACTCATCCCTGGCCCCACCCCAGAGCCCACACCCCAACCCTCTGCCCCTCAGCCCCACCCCAGAGCCTGCACCCTCAGCCAGAGCCCTCAAACCCCGGCACCCCAATCCTCTGCCCCAGCCCTGAGCCCCCTCCCACACTGCAAACCCCTCGGCCCCACCCCCGCCACATGAATTTTGTGATGTGCACCAATATGAAGGTTCTGTGTCACACATCCCCTCCATATTGATGCACATCACAACATTCATTCCGCACGGGTGGGGAAAATTAGAGGGAACTCTGACTGTAACTGTTCAGCTTCTCGTTGTACATTTACACTAAGGCGATGTACACAGAGTGGTTACAATAACAATAAAAGACTCTGCTTTCCAGTTCTTATGAAACTTTAGTTTACTTACTTCTCAAAACACAAAGTTTAAACACAGTCAGTCAGAGTTTGTACTAGAGAATGGCTTCAAAACTCAAATAATATTGAAAACAGATGCAATACTTCACATTGTGCAACATATTCCAGAAGAAAAACACAATGGCCTCTCACATCTTGGCACTTAATAGTAAACAAGTTTAAAATATTTGGCTCAAGAGAATCATGTACTCTGAGTTACTGAAGTCAGCGAGAGTCTTTCCAGTGATTTCTTCAGGCTTTGGATCAGGCCTCATATGAAGAAGCTGATCCTAAAGGAAGAGACAAACCCATTTCAGTTAAAAAGATCAAGCTATGTTTATGAAATGGGACAAGATGCAGCCAAATTTTGTAATTTGTATTTTGTAAATCTACACTGTGCTACCACAAGCACTCTCAGAGGTCGTGATGACCTTTGCTACAATGCAGCAAGCTTTGACAGAGCAAGGAGAGATCCAAAGTACAGCTGTAGTGTCAGAATGACAGCATTCTCCTGAAGCCTATATATTGTACATTCAAATGGAATAAAGAGAATATTTGAAAAATGTTTCTTCAACCTGAAAGAGCTGCACTTTAAGTTCATCCTCTATAGTAAAAGAAGAGGAAAGTTGGTATTCCCAGCCAGTGCATATATATACAATGGTTATTTAATTAAATACTAGCAAACAAATTCTTATTGATGAATTCATAATTCACTCATGTCCCATTCAGTAAGCCTTGTCATTGATTCAGTCTCCATTGAGGAGGTTTCTTTATGCCCTGAAGGTTTCATGACCCCGAGACAACACCTTTGCATCTAACCTTGGAACCATGACTCCCCAGGCTAAAAGCTACTGCCTGAAAAACCAGAGACACCACCTATGCAGCATTGGTACTTACAAAGACAGAGATTTCACCAGAAACTGTATGTTTCCAAGCACAGTAGAAAAACTACTTTGGCACTTCTAAAATGTGAGATTCTAAGTCACTTTACAAATATTAATGAATTCAAACACCCCATGAGGAATGTTATGGGGATAAAACTTGGCAGCCCCACCTTTACAGATGACAATCCTGCAAATCTCAGAGTTCAAAAATCATGAGACTCCCCTCAAAAACACACACATACATACATACAATAAATCCCACGCATTTGGGTTCTGGCTTCTGATTGAACTTTCAGCAGAAAGCACCAGTGTGTGCACTCATCTTTCAGGACAAAAACACAACACAAAATGCATGCAAAAATGGGGTTCTCCTTTTAACAAGGACTTCTATATCATAACCTATGGTGTGACAGCCTCTCTTTCATGGTCCCCTGTTCACACTCCAGTCCCTGGATCTCCCAGTTTCTCTTGTCCCTCTCCAGCAAGCTCCAGCTTGCCAGCGAAACTGTTCTGCTCCTGGCAGAGTAAGCAAGATAGGTATCTTTTCCAATACTTCCTGACGTTCTACATGGATTACTTCCCAACCTTCCTTAGTACAATGGAGAAAGATCCAGCTCCCTTGTGCTCTCCCATACTGCTGTTTCTGCAAGATTCCCCTTCTCTGTAGCTACTCTGAGCACAAGAATCATAGTGAGCTGCCTGCTCAGGAAATGGAACCAACGTCAGCAGCAGAAACTGCAGGCAAATGAGCCAGAAAATCCAAGTTGCTCACAACTCTTCAGGTGATCCTGGATAGCGTGGAAAAAAAGCTGCCCCAAAATTATGGTACAAATAATAGTCATGCAGTGCTGGCAACTCTGATGACACTGGCACACACAGGTTAGTTTACTTGTTCATGATACTGAAGAACCCATGGCAGAACCAGGAACACAATATGTAGATCTCTCAACCCCTTCCCAATACAACAAAATCATCCTTCCTATTAAGGACGGAACTCTCGGATCAACTGAGATCTACAGGGACATATTAACAAATAGGTGCATGAAATCAGGCCTAATGCACAGCAATTTTGGAGACTTTGGAGAGGATGCCAAGTGAGCAGAGAGGAGCAGCAGCAAAAAACTGAGTCTTCAGATTCAGAGTTGCCAGCATTGCATGACTATTATTTGTACCCTAATTTTGAGGCAACTTTTTTGCAGCTGAATGGTGGTCATGCACAGTGAAGGAGCCACACATCTTCTCTTGGAGTTAATGGGGGTAGGGAGGGCACGTATAATCGGGGAAAAGCCGCTCAGGGAAGATCTGCAGAGCTAGAGGAGGACATTTGGCGTTGTGGAAAGATCATCAGGATCTTGACATGCCACTTCAGAAGTGTATCAAAACTAAAAGGTTTAAAGACAGCAATGGAAAGTGAAAGAAAGCAGAAATATGAAAACATTTAATGCACTCAATGGGTTAATCTGGCCTGGCGGACTGAATGTATATCCCAGGGGTAGACAACCTATGGCACGCGTGCTGAAGGCAGCACGCAAGCTGATTTTCAGCGGCACTCACACTGCCCGGGTCCTGGCCACCAGTCCGGGGGGCTCTGCATTTTAATTTAATTTTAAATGAAGTTTCTTAAACATTTTAAAAACCTTATTTATTTATTTTACATACAACAATAATTTAGTTATATATTATAGACTTATAGAAAGAGACCTTCTAAAAACATTAAAATGTATTACTGGCACACGAAACCTTAAATTAGAGTGAATAAATGAAGACTCGGCACACCACTTCTGAAAGGTTGCCGACCCCTGGTATATCCTGTCATGACCCACCTAGTCGGAGTAGGTTATAAACAGATTTATATATTTACCAAAGCAAATTGTATCACTTATCCACTACAAACCCTACAGTTGTTATTTCCATTTAATGTGTAGTGCAACGGCTGTCATTGCTATGTTTAACTTTGAAGGAAACATTGATGTCAGCACCCTACCATTCACAAGTAATCCACAACAAAAGCATTGCTGCACAGAAATAGTGCTATACTTCTCTTACACCAGCTGAGATTTATTAGGAAGCAAAGAGCCAAAAAGATTTAAGTGAAACCATAATGCTGCCCAAGAGAATGTGCCTTTTCCAGGATGGGGAAAAAAGGTGAGATACAAGAGACATCTCAAAAAAGAGTACAGCAAACATTTACAAGTATTAGGAACTATATAGAGTGTGGTCTTTAAAGCAAGATAATAATTTCAGTGTAATTAGTTATGCGTTCAAGCCTTAATGCAAATTTCTATTAAAAATGCTTTACAAGCTAAGAAAAAAGTAACTCTAAAATCATGTATGGCTATCATTGCTACACGAGCACATACATTTCTAGAGCAAGTTAATGAAAATGGTCTACAACATCAATACACGATCTTAAAATTAATCACAATACAAATTCTGTATATCCATTCAAGCAATGAAGTCTGATGAAAGACAGTTACTGCATGAAAAAACAGATACTATCTTTAGCTACAAGTACTTGTTTAAATATTGTAATTTACTGGCAGAAAGCCTAAAGTTTCCCATTTACAGAGTATATATACTCAATATATATAAACATGTATAAACAATTTCTCACTACCAGTAAGAATCCTACTTTAGTGGGTTATGTAAAAGTAGACATTTTTCATATCCAAAATGGAGGTTTGTATTTTTATATTCAAAACATTTAAAAGAAAAAAGGTTATGTATGTGTCAAGATGGATGAAAGCAGAGAAAACTGAAAATATCATAAAAGTAAACTTGCTCTTCTGCCATTCTCCCACCATCAAATAAAGCACTGATTTTGAATAGAACCGAGATCTCTGTAGTGGAGAACACACTATGCAATATGCACACATTTGTTTTTCCTACAGTGATCTGTGTTGTCCTCTAGATGGCTAAACAAAACCTCTTATCAATCTGAAGGAGTAAAAAGAAAGAGCCTATACTTCTAGGCCAGTGGTTCCCAAACTTTAACAACCTGTGAACCCCTTTCACTAAAATGTCAAGTCTTGCAAACCCCCTCCTAAAAATGAATATTTCCAGGGATTTTCTCCTTTACCTGAGTATAAACTATAAAAGCAGTGACCTTGGAAATATAAAATTTGTTTTTACGACATGCGTATTACACACTATTTATTATTAATTATTTATCATTACAGTATTTTTATTACATTATGAAAACAGCAACACTCTTCCAAGATCTCACTTTCATAGCTTTGAATAAGCCTGTTATAAGACAAGGCTCCTATGTTTTTCATCAAAGAGTATCAGATGTGAAACAGCATGAAGGTATTTAAAAGGCCAACTCAAAGAGTTCCTCCTACACAAGCATTCAGGTCTTGAGCAGTCCAGGAAAACAACAACAAAGCTTAAACTTGTTCTTCATAATAATTTTAAAAACAATACTAGCTGCCTATTTAATTTTAAAAACAGCAAAAAATATCCACCTCCCTTTCCATTTCTTATAAAAGGAGTCTTGAAGTTTAAATCGCCTCAGTGTGACAGATACACTTGCTTTGATCTGCTTAGCTCTTGGAAGTCCAGGGGCTCCAGGGCTGCTGGGCCCGTACTGTCCAGGGTTCCTAGGGACAGCTCTGTTCGCCATTAGGGAATTTTTTCCCGGGAACCCCCTGTAACATTTCACGAACCCCAGTTTGGGAACCACTGTTCTAGTGTAAATGTTTATAAAAAAATTTGTGTCATTCCCCAATCAGTCTGCACCAAAGGATTTTTAATTAAATTAAATACACTGGTTTCCAGTTGAATAGAAAGATGATGCAAGTTTGTGTTCTGCTGGACTTCAGTATAAGTTATTAGAATTGCAGCTTTTTAGTCAATCAAAGACCATATAATTATTTCCCATGTAATTTTCTACACTCAACTGTCTGGCTTGCAGATGTCAGAGAAAAATCCTATGTAGGCGGAAATGAGATAGTAGCTGTCAACTAAATTACACTTCTCTCAAATACTTTAAGGAAAAACACACCCTGCTTGGAGATAAAGACTAATATTTAAAAGAAAAATATTGCATTATAGAGTTTCACTAGCAATGCTATGGTTAAAGAGGTGTTTGTATTCTCAGCCTCTATTTAGAATATACAGGCTTTAAGTTGTTTTTTTAAAGACATTCTTCACGCTGAAATCTTTCATACTTTGTCTCAGTCCAGAGATGCACTTTTCCAGAGAGTGAAGAAAATCCATTTAAATTATTTGAGTCTTTAAATAAAAAAAACAATTTTTCATGCTTTAATAAAAGTTATCCACATGCATTTTTTGCACACCAGTAACTCAAAAGTGGTTTGAAGAGACAAGTCTGGCCTGTATGCAGTCCTCAATAAGTATGTGTTAGTAAGTGTGAGGAAAGATTGGATAAGAATTAAGTCAAGAATGATTGAGATAATTATTGTGCACACTGAACATTTTTCCTTGCTGATGCAACTGTGCACTGAATGTGGCTATCCAGATACCAACACACTGGGTCTTCATCCACAGGACTCTCTCCAGCCTGAATCAATCATTCCCTTCACTGCATAGCCCATTGTATCTCCCTTCCTAGATCTACCCTTAAAAGGCTGACAGACTTGTTGAGTCCCTTCTGGAGTTATGTGGCTGCAGCTTTCACATTTCATGCATGAGAAATTGTAGATTAGTTTGTGAAGACATATGGACACCTCTCCTTTCCCCTTTTGTTTAGGGACAAGGAAGTTATATTCATACAGTGTTGTCGCAGATTTTAAAGGGATATGGTCAATTTTAATTTTACATTTACTAATTAAAAAATTCAATTTTCTGATAAATCTACCTTTGACAAGCAAGTACAGAATTTCTGTTGTGGATTAAGTTTTGTAACACTTTTCTATTCTCATGCAGTTATTAAAGTTTTTTTTCCAGCAAGGATTTCCGGGCAGACCTAACCATATTACCACTAAAAATACTTTCAATAATTTTCCTTCTGTGCACATATGTACCTGCTGCCTTTTCAGTTCTACTGCTGCAGTTATTGGGAAACACCTATTTACAGAGCCTGGGGAATATCCTGCATGCAACCTCACTCCACAGCAGTGGATGAGGGTGATGCAACTGACCCTCAACAAAACAGTGAAACTGACTATACACCAAGTGCTGCTGACTTGCAAAGAAAGGTGAAAAAACAGAGAAGTGTTTAGCTGTTAATCTCAGATACTATTTGCAACAACGGATGGAAATGTGATGTTCAAGTTTATAGTGTCCTTTTAGAACTACAGAAAATTAGTTTGGCTTTCCCCACAGCAATCATAACTGAGCCACATTGCATATATTTAATCACACCTACCCAGAAACCAATGTTGCTAAAGTGACGGTTGATACAATAAATAACAATGTTAGGAAAAATACTGCAAAACTTACTTAGAAGAAATAAGTTAAGACAGTATACGTAAAGAGGTAAAAACCCTTTGTTCAGGCATTTGCCAACTAACATCTAGACATGCAAAGGTTAAGTATAGGGACTCTGGAAACCAAAGCCATTTTTTCAAGTATGCAAGGGGTTAGTTAATTTAACTACTAACTTCAAAACCATCTAATTACTTCCTTTTTTACGATATATTCCATCCTAATGGTAATCACAAACATTTTTAGCAGAGTCTTTTCCGTCTCCTACAATAAACAAAGTGAAAGATTGGATTTAGAATACAGGCTTGGTTTCATCCTTATGACAGACGGACAAGGTTGTCTCTCCACAGATTTAAAATTTTTATTAAAGCTAATGTTAAAATTATATAATACACAGGTTGAGAAAAGAGTGTCTGTACATCTGGGTATAGTGCTTAAATTATCCACAAATACAAAGTTTGTTTAAAAAACTCATAGGATACATATAGTACATAATCTGCAATAACCCCAATTTAGATAAATTTAACAATATACTTTGGATATTAGAAACTAAAAACTCGGGTACATCACTCATGAAAAGTTATACAGACAGTTAGTTGTAGAAAGCAAATATAGGAATGAGTGTAGTCCCTTAGTAATTGAACATTTAGGATTGGGTTGTCCCTTAGTAGATACAATACGTCAGAGAAGTATGTTAGTTACTTGCACTTCAAGAGTGCATGGCATTTTTACAGAAGCTACTGTGGTTAACAGGCAGATTTAAGGCATTGAAGTTCACACTATATGAATAGGAATATACTGCATATGTGAAGAGAGACCCTAGTTACTGGTGCTATGGGAAACATAACTTTGAATCTTCTGACTTTGGGGTATTCAAAATCTCAATATTGAAGCTGCATTAATGTAGTGTGCATTTATGAATTAGGATCACAGGAACGGCTACACAAACTAACCAGTCATCCACTTACTCTGGTCAATGCTGAATGCTCCAGAAGAAGTAATCAAATTCTGTTTTTTCTTGTATTAAAGAAACCAAAGTGGCTTTTTTATTTCATTATAATTTTATACTGCTCTTCCCTAAGAGAAAACAGACCTAGGTAAAACCTTCCAAAAGCACTTAAATTAATTAGGAGCCTAAGTCCACTTTCAAAAATGAACTAGCCACATAGTCACCCAAGTCCCATTGAAAGTCTATGAGGCTTAGAATCTCTAGTAATTTTTTACCCTGAGTCTTGTTACCCTCGTGTTGGATAGCAGCCCTCCCAACACAGGCACTCCATCCAACCCTAGTTGCTTGTTCGGAGAGCTTTTATATAAAATTTCTGCTAAAAGAATCACTCTGAGCTCACCTCATGGAGTAGGTTACCAGCAGCCTTGAAACCAAGATTTCTTCATGCTCAGGCAAGTTTTTGATGTTCACTTATGATTTTGAAGCAATATTATTTGTCCATCTAAACTGTGTACATTTTCTACCCTTGGCTCACCAATTATTGCTTAGTTACCATCCCCTTTTGAAATTGATTTATTATATTTATTTCAAACTTCTGTCACATTTGTTAATTATATGTAGGGTGAGAGAATTTGCTTCTACCATGTATTTCAACATCAAAAGCTGTGAACAACTCAAGTTGCAGCAAAGTGTTAAAGTCACACTATAACCAGCAAGCCAATTTCTCATGAGAAATAAATAGCTCTCCCATTTCCCGGTCCGCCCCAACAACAAAACTCAACGCCCTTTATCACAGCTGTGTCTCTGCCTACACAGCAATCACAAATTACTGTGCTTGCAGAAGGTGCTTTTATATGGAAATTAGGGTATTTACATTTCTAAATCTTGCCCCTCCCTGTCACAGTTGCCAAAGACTCACCTTCTTCACCCTGCAGAGACTGCCCTACTGACCTCACCAATCTCCACATTACATGTACCTGAGAACTCACCAGTTCTCTAAGGATTTGCCTTTTTGGTTTAAAACCCATGTTTTAATGAAAGCGGCACAAATACGGTACTACTGGCTAAAGACAGCTGACAAATATAAGCCCATGACCAGTGTACAGACAGATTAACAGCCTAATTAACATGTCAGACAGGTATGTAATTATACCAAGAGTGGGTAGTACATGTTATAGCCCGGGGCCTTTATACTTCAGCACATTGGATCCAGCTTACATAGCCCCTCCAAATTCTGCTACCAACACAATTTTCTCTCTCCTCCCTATCCCAGTCCAGATGAGACACCATCTTCTTGTCCACTGCCACACGCTGTTGTAAAGTATTAAGACAGTTTAACTATGCATGAGATCTTAACTCTCCTCTCTTTCATGAGATATGGAAGAAAGGGAAAATTGTGACAGTGGGTGGGTGGAGTATTTTGTGAGTTAGCGTGTGTGGACTCTAGGTGAAAGTTTAAAGTCACTCATGTTTAAAGCCACAAGCCTCCAAATTAAAGGTGAGGCAGAGACTATGTCTACGCTAGCACTTGTGTCAGTAAAACTTTTGTTGGTCGGGGTGTAAAAAAAATAACACACCCCTGATCGATGTAAGTTTCACTGACAGATGCACCAGTGTAGACAGTGCTATATCAGCAGGAGACTCTCTCCCACCAATATAGTTACTGCCACTTGTTAGGGGTGGTTTAATTATGCCAGTGGGAGAGCTCTCTCCCGTCAGCACAGAGTGGCTACATGGGAGACCTTGCATCTGCAGCGGTACAGCTGTGCTGCTGTAAGGTCTCTAGTGTAAACATAGCCAGAGATTGTCTTTTTGTTCTGTGTTCATACACTGTTTAACACAATGAGTCCCGGTCCATCACTGAGGCTCCTAGGTACTATTATAATAAATAAAGATTTAAAGGCTATCAATTCATATTCAAAACTATGCAGAGCCAATTTTGTAGATCTCATTTAAACAAGCCAAACATTAAAGTAGTATGTATTTGGTTATAATTTATGGCACTGAATGTAAGACTGGGCATTATGGGTTGTTGTATTATTACATTATACTACTTACAATTTTTCTTTCAATACTAATAAATAAGCCATAATTAAGATGTATGAATATGGGGCAAGTTAGTGTTAAACTTCAGTCTTAACTCTGGAACTGAGTGTTTTCTTCTCAGTCATAATTCTGCATTAACACTAGTTGGCTAGACTATGATACTTATGTATTACAACAGATGAAAACAGAAAAGAGAGAAAAAACTATTATTTACTTGTGTATAACCCACTTAATCACTAAACAGTTTTGGGTTCCCAATTGAAAAATTCAGCCACCTGGGTGGTTTTCACAATAGCCAACCAAAAAGAAACATGTTGGGACTATTATATAAGGAGATTCTCCACACCAGGTAAAAGTGCAAATGTTCTTTAAAAAAAAAAAAAAACTAAGGCAAACACACCCAGCTCATATTGGGTAAATATTTAACCCAGTATTATTTCTTCCTCACAATTCTCAACCTGAGTTCGAGAAAAACAATCCAGAGAATCCGAGTAAGAGCCTGACACAAATAAAACATTCTAAGGCCTTGTCTACACTGCCACTTTACAGCGCTGCAACTTTCTCACTCAGGGGGGTGAAAAAACACACCTCTGAGCACTGCAAGTTTCAGCACTGTAAAGTGACAGTGTAGATAGCGCACCAGCGCTGGCAGCCATGCTCCCAGCGCTGGTAGCTACTCCCCTCGTGGAGCTCTCCCAGCGCTGGTGCTGTGACTACACAGCCACGTTAAAGTGCAGTCACGTTGCTAGTGAAGACGTAACATTAGTAAGTTGATTTCTGCTTTTCAAGCCAACGATCTCAGATATTTTCCATTCAGAGTTCAAATCTGAAAACAAATGGGCTCCAGCAACACATTAAAAATTAGCCAATACACTGGCCCACATTCAGCCTGAGTCAGAGTTCAGTCCTGGTTGGTTTAATGGGACACGGTTAGATTGAAGTCTGATTATTTTTGTAAAAGTTCAAGATACTTTCAAATAGTGTACCTGTTCTAAGCCCCTTGCCAATTTTGTGTTTTTACAACTGCTTTTCCCCCATGTTTTTCGCTCTCTTGCAGCTGTGAAAAACCTACACAAGCAACAGGGAGACTGATTGCACATGACAAAAGCTGAAATTGGCTACATGCAGAGAGATGTTGAATGCACAAAGTAAACTAGGGAAAAAAAGAAAACTACTGTATTTTTCTTTAGTGTCTTTCAGTTAAAATAACCTTAGGTGCTACATGTAATAATAGCAAATTAAAGTCACTTGTGTGAATTTAGTAACAGAATCTGAGATAAGAAACACTACACCAGTGTCAGATTTTAGCACCTCATTATTCTTCTAAAATACTACATCATGTAGAATATATTTGATCAAAGACACATTTCATTTTGAAAAAGGTAAGTTAGGGGAAAAGTCAGTTAAGTCATAAAAATGATATTCATGAAAATCAGGTATTTTAAAGGTTAATCATTTAAATGATCCACTTAAACAAACTACCATGTTTTTGAAGGGGGCACAGACAATATAAGCCTACTGATCAATTTGATTGAGAAGCATTCGTCTAAAGATCCTGTCCTATGCTGAAATATGGTGCTGTGGCATACATCTAATGTATGGAGGAATAGATACTATCACACCGACGTACCTGAGCTACACCATGTCAGGCCAGACAGATGATCAACAGAAGAGTCAAAGTGGAAAGAACATGGTGTGCAGTGAAGCAACAAAAAAAACTAGTCTCTGCACAAGGCTGGAAGAGATATGGGTCCCTGTGACTACCTTGCCTAAGTAGGATGAAGGTCTGTCTTCTATTTCCTTTAGTAATGAAAGCTGAAGATACAGACATGATTCCGTTACAAGGTCGTAAAGTCTATTGACCTCCATAACAGCTATAGATTCTCTGCTAATTGACGTCTCTAAACCACAGGATTTGGGGACTTCAACAGCAGAGTCAAGGGAAAGTGTTGGGACGGCTTTGTGGCCTGCGTCATGCGGGAGGTCAGACTAGATGATCATAATGGTCCCTTCTGACCTTAAAGTCTATGAGTCTATGAGATTGTGTCATGTTGCTTGAAGCCTGGAATGAGGAAATGCCAAAGCCTTCTTTGCCACGTGGCTTAAGGAAGGTTCTGGGAATTGGGACATCTTGAGTTTTCTCTCTGTGTTGCTGCATATCAAATTTTGGAAAAGACCAATTAGGCTATATGCCCGAGAAATAAAAATTGAATTAGCAAAAAAGTCTGCAATCTTCAAAATATGACAAAAAAATTTCAAACTAGATTCCAGTCCTGTTTTGAGAGTAGAAAGAATTTGTAGCAACTAGTCTAGTTCCCCAACCCATGCAGGTGCCAACTGCTTGCACCCGATAATTTATTAATGGTAACGACACCTAAATGCTGGGCACTTTTCAAACATTTAGGAAGGATGGTCCCTGCTCCGAGGAGCCCATGATCTTAGGACAGATGGAGGTTATGGGAATAGTAGACAATGTGATATGAAATTAAGGAGAAAGGAGACAGTGACTGAGGGAACAGAGCAAGAGGGAGAGAGAGTCAAAGCTCATAGATTTTAAATCTGATGTTCCATATAGAGAAGGATTTAGGAGGAACACAAGTTTCGATGAGAATTACATTAGCTTTTCATGCCAAGCAGTCTTAGTGCAAATTCAGTTTTCTCTTTTCTAGTATGAAAGCAAAACTAAAAATACAGTGGATAAAAACTAAATGCTAAACACCAAAATATTGGTCAACCCAATGACAGCAAATCTGAGATTTCATGTTTCAGTTTAAAGGCAATTCTCTCTCTTAAATTTAATTCTGAAGGATAATTTAATGACACTCAAAAGCAGATTAAAATTCCTATAAACCCAAATTTATAGAATTTCTCATAAGTTCTTTACTGGGTGAGACTGCTTTTTTTAATCTAGTTCAGAGTCAGTCTGCTGGGAATTGCAATTCTGATTTCAAGGAGGATTTGGAAAATCTACCAGACATATATTACCCCAAGAATTAAACCTACTAACTAGCCCTCACTATCCCTGACTCTGGGAGAATGGGAGATTTTCTACCAAGGAGTTCTTCGTGGACCATACTTACATGCTCCATCTTTCATGCCAACCCTTTGCTAGTATGGTTCTGATAAAGCTCCCTTCTCTTTCCTTTCCAGAGCTCCCTGGTTGATATGAAGGTGCAGAATGAGGGCTTCTTCATTATTCTACCCCTTCCTCAGCCTCAGGGTTGCTGTGAGGGGAGGGGAGGAAAGGAAGGGGATTTTGCAATCCTGCCCCAACCCCAGCCTCCTCTACAGTGAATTAGAGCCTGC
Source organism: Chrysemys picta bellii (assembly GCF_011386835.1). Classification (NCBI taxonomy): domain Eukaryota; kingdom Metazoa; phylum Chordata; order Testudines; family Emydidae; genus Chrysemys; species Chrysemys picta. The sequence goes on along the minus strand of NC_088802.1, from coordinate 38,440,027 downwards.
ATGCACTAGTCTGTTTTCCCATATTGTAGCAACCATGTAAAATTGTTACATGGTTGCTACATGTCTCATTTCTTTTTTCTAGTTAATAAACTTTTAGAAAGTTTATTACAGGATTGGCTACAGGCATTGTTTTTGGTGTAAAATCTAGGATACCAATTGATCTGGGGTAAGTGACTAGTTTCTTGGGACTGGGAGCATAGGCGGTGCAGGACTCCCGCATTTGGGGAGGTTAGGCGGGAGCGCCAGAAGCTTCCTAGAAGTGAGGTTTGTGCAGTTTGTCTGGGTGGCAAGATAGACTGGAGAGTCTAAAGGGACTGTCTGTGACTCCATGGTATGACTGTTATAATGACCCAGGAGTTGACATTTGTCACTGGGTTGGTGAAATCTAATTATAGAACACACCACTAGTTTTGGGTGTCTGCCCTGTTTTGGACAGTCTGTCCTGGGGTAGGCACTCACAGGCATGAACCACTCCAGACAGCATGACAGATATGTCTGCACATTTTGCATCTGTTCTCGCAGGATCTGGTGCTGCTTTGACTGATGTGTCCTGGTCTGTGTGGAGCTTGCTTCTGATGAGGAGTCTGACAATGTATTAGGGGTGGATAGGTGAAAAAAAAAAACCACCCTATCACCTGTGGGTGAACACTTTGCACAAAGTGACCACTCTATCAGTCCTCATCCTCAAAGGAAACCTGCACAGCACTTTCAAAAGATGATCCTAGAAGCTTAAATTCGTAACTTTGCTAGACATTAAAAATCATGTTCTTAATAAAGATACAAATTATGGCTTATTACAACAATCTTTAACCCATTAATCCCACTTTTTTTGTCCTGTGACTGCACAGGTCTTAATGGCCTAATTCACCTTGAATGGTCCCTTAGAATATGCACTAACTATTTATGTGAAACTATCTGTTTGACCTAGTATTTAGCCATGACACTTTCACAGACCTGAGGAAGAATTCAATGTAGCTCAAAAGCTTGTCTCTCTCACCAACAGGAGTTGGTCCAATAAAAGGTATTACCTCACCCAGTTTGTATCTCTAATATGTTCATTTAACTCTGCCACTATGAGCAGCAGCAGAGGCACCTGAGTCCTGCAAACTCAGAAAGACATCACTGCATTCATTTACATTTGGAAAGGGATCTATGCAACTATAGTGGCTAAGAACATCTTTTTAATAATGAAGATTTATGTTCTGTAGAAATTAAGGCTTAGGTCCACATTCATTCGTGAGTGGATTTCTCTCTTTGTGCCCTCCCTCATAAACCCTCATTTCAGATGCAAGGGTATTAGAGTCATACCTAAAATACCCATAATGCAACCTTTCATTTGTTTGTGAGTCGCTGAAAATGTCAGTCATGAAAACTGTCCAATTACAACATCAGCAACATATAATTTACACTAGTTCATGAGCAAGGCTCTGTGTCAGAACATTGATGTTTAGGCAACAACAGAGAAGCTCTCCTTTACATAAAAAGGGCAATAAAAAAAAATAAAGACGTGGACTAAGATTTCTTTACAATGGTTTTAGTAGTTTCTTGCTCACAGACACACTCCTGGAAAAACTTTTAAACTCAACCCAGCAGGCTGCATCCACAACCCCGCTAAGCAATGCTCATAGGAATTCAGGAGCATAAACTGAAAGCTAGTTACATAAGTGGAAAACACTGCAGTTTTATTTACCAAAGATCGTTCTAATACAGCACAGGCAGAATCAGTAATGTATTGCCATTCAAACCATTTGCATTTATTCCCCCAGTTTTAGCAGCAAGTAGATCAGTTCTAATAGAGCTTTGCTTCCTTTCAGAGTACTGAGAAAGGAACAGCTACCATGACTTTTAGAATTGGTTTTAAGTTTGAAATTCCCCACTAATGAAGAGAGAAACATTTAGGATTGCACTGATGTAAACAAATGGAATGCCTCTTTAAACATACTGCTAAGGCAACTCAGAATCTCACAATACATCTGTCCTTCAGGACAAAGTGCAAAGACAGACCTCAGGGAAACTAAACTTACTATGACTACTTAACTACAGGTGCTCTAACTGACCTGTGGACCATGGGTGATCTGCAGAGAGCTGGCTGCTCACATAATGCCCATCTTCCCAATCCTTAAAGAAACCACCCTTCAGCCCACTTCTCTTGCCAACTATTGCCCCAACTCCCTTCATCTTTAAACTTATCAAATGTGCCATTACAACCAATACCTCAACTTCCTTTCCTCCTGCTCACTTATGAATCCCTTTGACTTCTGTCCTCGCTACTACATTGAAACTGTTCTCAGAATTTCTATCTATTTTGCCCAATCTCAGCCTCTACTCCTACCCTCATTCTTTTAGACCTCACATCTGCTTTTGAAACTGCTAATCACATTTTTAAAACCTTGGTCTTCCCTCATCCACCATGACTTGTCCTCACTTGGTTCTTCTTCTTCTTCTACCTCTTTAATCATACCTTCAGTGTCCCGTTTGGAGTCCCCTCCTCCTCTATCCATATGAGTCACATAGGACTTGATATATGACCCCTTCCTATTCTCATTTTACAAGCTCTCTGGGCAATCTCATCTGCCCATCTGGTTTTGACAATCTTATGTCAATGACTTACAGCTCTCCCCTGTATCTAGTGTTGGACTGCAGCCTGTCTCTCTGACATCTCTTGAAGATTACATGGTCAACTTAAACCTAACATGGCCAAGACAGAATTCTTGACCTTTCTTCCCACACCCTTCCCTTGCTTTTTGTTCTGTTACTTTTGCCATCAATGCCAGCCTCTTCCACCCATGTCATCTTCATGCAAACCTCTCCATGCCTTCGAGCATACCACCTTTACCCAAGGAACATCCTCTTTGAGCTGATCCATCAGCTAACCTCTCTTCCCTCAAATCCAATCTCAGGACTCACCTCTATAGTTATAGGACCCACCTCTATTACTTATCAGCCTATTATACTCCAGGTGCTTACAAACTGATTGTTTAATAATTTTTCCAATATCTTTCCATGTATCAAAGTTACCTGACTGCTCTATAATTCCTTGGGTCCTCTTTGTTCTCCTTTTTAAAGACAGGTACTAAGTTTGCCCTTCTCCAGTTCTCTGGGACCTCACTCAACCTCTATTAGCTCTCAAAGATAACCATTAAAATAGTTCCATGGTTGCTTCAGCAAGTTTCTTAAGTACCATAACATGAATTGCACTAGGCCCCGTTGACTTAAATAAATCTAATTTATCTAAATATTCTTTAATATTTTCTTTCCCTATTCTGGTTTAAGTTCCTTCCCCCTTGTTGTTGCTAATAATCACCAACCACACTCCTTCTTCAGGCCCACCTCTTCAAGCATTCTCTCCTTCTTACATCCAATAATTCCTTCACTCTCCTTCTGATTTATTACCCTTTTGTGGGCACAAACCACTGTGTTTGTTTAATCTTTATAATTTAGAGTGTAATTTCTCTGTCAAGGTGTCTTATCTGTTTGTGAAGTGATTTGTAAACTTACTGCCTTATGTGCATTTGTGTATGATTATTATTAATCATAAACAATGGATTTCGAAATGTATTCAGAGTGCTAGTGAAATGCTGCAAGAGAATATTTGTATTACTTGATTGCCAGGATCTCTACTCACAGGAAAGCTACGCTAGTTATATTATACAATGTAGAGAATTTTTACCAGCAAAACAAAATCAATGGAAGTTTTACATAAAACTGACTGATGCAAGATTGGTGACACTGGGAGCTATTTCAACATTCTCTCTTACTTACATTAAGATACATTCAGGGACAGAAGTGTTGGCCCAGTGTGGCCTTCTGTATGTAAAAACACAGTATACAATGAGTGCGCTTAGGGGGAAAAAATGCTGTTTTTGCCTTGGTTGAATAGGTATTATTATCTTAGTATTTAATATCCCAAATAATATGGCCTGATTCAAAACCCACGGAAGCCAATGGAAAGACCCCTACAGACTTCAATGCTTGGTGTATCAGGCCCATACTAAGGGCTTGTCTTCATGTACAGCACTGTAGCAGTGAAGTGTGCCATTGTAGCATGTTAGTGAAGACACTCTTATGCCGATGGGAGAGCTTCTCTCGTTGACATAGTTACCTCCTCTCGTGCCGCGCCGGTGGATTAATGATGCTGACAGGAGAAGCTCTGCCATCGGTGTAGTAGCATCTTCACTAAAGAGCTAGAGCGGCACACTGCACTGGTGCAATGCTGTATAAGAAGACAAGCCCTTAGTATGGGCCTGATACACCCACTGAGCATTGAAGTCTGTATGGATCTTTCCATTAGCTTCCATGGATTTTGGGTCAGGCACATATTCTTTGGAATATTAAATACTCAGTTCTCCTCTTGTCATAGCACTGTCTACACCGGGGGTTAGGTCGGTATAACTGCATCACTCAGGGATGTGGATTTTTCACACCTCTGAGTGACGCAAGTTATACAGATACAAGTTTGTAATGTAGACCTGAGGTAAGATAATGGTAGTCATTTAAGGCAGTCAGCAAATTTGCAAGGTGACCACTGCAGTTCTAACATATAACATACCTTTATAAAAGAGCTAAATTGTGAAGCGGAGTTGGGTTCTATCAAAACAAAACATCAAACAAAAAATCCACAAAGGACATCTCTTTTGCCTACACACAACCCATCAGAATTCAGTTTTGAATCAGTTTATGTAGCTCACAATTCTCTGCTTTGCAAATATATCTGGTATTGATGGGGGCTCTTCAGTCTCATTCCTTAAAAGGTTAAATGAAGGAACAAACTACAAATAGAAACTCCATCTTAGAGGGCCACTGTTCTGATGTCACAAATTTTTTATACACCAAAAATATAAAACTGACATATGGTAACATTTCATTGCAACTTATAAGTCTTACATTACCGATTTGAGTGATTTTAAAAGTAAGGGACAAGGGAAGAAAAGGGTAATCCACCTTTTTGGCTTTTTGCAATCAGTGCATCATTTGCTGACTACTCATTTTAGAATAAGTATTTTTGTATAAGAATTTTAAAAAAACCCACTTTTGTGATGCACAAAAATTATAATGAGCACATCCTTGAATCTCTGTTTAGCACACAATCCTAAAATATTGACTCTGTGTGTTTATTTCAACAGTTACTGGGTTTGCAGCTAAAAAAAATATATATCATCTTATTTAGTTATACTTTTTAAAAATATATACCAAAATGCAACCATGTTAAATATGTGATGAATTTGTAAAAGGGAGGTTGGTTTAGAGTGTTATAGCCCATCCCTTAAAAATGGTTTGCTTTTAATAGCAACACTTCCACAGAGGAACAAACACCCCAAAAACATTCTGCTGCAAATGACTAATTTATAAATAAAGAAGACTCTACCAATGCTCAATGCCGCTCTTTACTTATTGGTCACAGGAAACACGGAACAGAATGTTATTAGGACAGCTTGGGTAGAGTGACAAGATGTCATGATTTTATAGGGACAGTCCCGATTTTTGGGTCTTTTTCTTATATAGGCTCCTATTACCCCCCACCCCCGTCCTGATTTTTCACATTTGCTGTCTGGTCACCCTAACATTGGGTAAGATGATCCCTACTTCTTTGACCAGTGATCTCTACTTGCTATTGATGAAGCATATCTCTCAAGTCTTAGCTCCCAAAGTAGTTTAGAAGTAGAGACTTGCTGGCATGGGATTTGAAACCAAAATAAATAGTGATTCTACTCCCCTCTTCAAGAGCATAGGTGCAGGAAAACATCACACCTCCTCTACTTTCCATGTACCCTTCCCATTCCAACTATGCCTGGGAACATCACAGTCATATCAGGAGAGATATGTGGAGGCGGCCGTTTCAAACGTGTCAGGCAACTGTCAGTCTAAGGATTTAGGTGCACCAGATAGTACGTCTGCCTCCCATTCAATTGTGAGTTCTCTAATTCACAATGGAATTTGATTGCTGGAATCTGGAATAGCCTAATTGTGCCTTTGAGCACACACAGTTAAAAGGGAGGCAGCCAGCAGCAGACGGAAGCTCCAGAAGAGAAGTTCATCATTGTCATAGGGAGGGGAAGCCTAGCAGCACTGAACAACGGAGGCTGGGAAGGGAACTAGTGGGAAACGAGTTACCATCTCAAAAACCACTGCAGGAGTGGTATAGCCTCTGTCCTACTTACCCATGTTGTACCCATAGGGTGATTCAGTGGCTCCATCCTGCAGACTAGCCAGGATTTCTCCTTTGCCCACGTCGCTGTCCCCCACCAGCAGAAATTTCAGCAAGAAGTCATAGGCTTTCACTGGGCTGCCCACGTGGCTCATCCTCTTTTTCCCTTACCCCCCGAAAAAAATCTCTCCGGCGAATCAGCTCCCAGAGCCCATCACGGGAACCCAGGAGAAAAAAGTCACCGTGGGAGCAGCAGCAGCAAACAGCAACAGGAGACAAACAGAGGCATGTTCAACAGCACCACCGCTCAGGGCAGGCTGCAATGGGGCAGGGGGCGCCAGCCACGCACGGAGGAGGTAACAGGTGGTGCAGGGCTATATACTGCGACATGAAAACGCATCTGGTGCCAGGGAACGGTCTCAGACTGCGTGACCCTGGGGACATTCGCTACAGCCCAACTTCGCACAGGCACGGGGGCTGGCTGCTGTATCACAACACAGGCAGCAGCAGCAAGGGAGATGCGGACGCGCACTCTATGGCGCTGGGGGTCCAGCACCCCCACTAGCGGGGGGTAGTTACTGAGCAACGGGGACACCCGTCATGTCATGACAGAGTAGAGGCAGGCGCCTATCGCTACAGGAGAGGGGGTGGCGAGCTATCAGGGAGACGGGCCGCTATCACAGAGGGCAGCCGCGGGGGGGAGGCCTATGGAAGGCAGGAGGCTCCTGTTGTCGGAGGGGTCACGGGACAAGCCCGGGCCAGAGCGGGATCCAGTCGCGGGGCTCCAAAGTGCAGGTGCGCGACGCCCCGTCCCGGCACCACCGCCCTGGCTCCCCAGGGGATCGTGGGAGTCGGTGCCCAGCCCGGGCTGGAACTCGGTCCCTCCGGCCGCGAGCGAAGCGCGGGTCTGGGTCTCGCACTGCTCCTGGCCGCGATCCTAGGTCCCCGCTACCTCCCCTCAGCTCAGCGAGTTCGGCACTGCAGTGACCCAGACTCTCTACCCCCGCTTTGCCCCAGCACGCAGCACCGTGACAGCAGACCCGGCCCCACCCAACTCGGCTCCCATTGGTGCCTCAGGATCCTGGTCCCCGCCCATCTCTTCTTCTATTGCAGCACTACACTAAGGGCCACGCCCACCTCTTTTTCCATTGGGCAACAGATCTCCCAGCCTCGCCCGCCTCTTCTTCTATTGGGCTATCGAAACCCTCAGCCCCGCCTTGCTCTTTCTCCATTGGGGGCAGGGTATTCGGAATCCCGCCTCCTCTTGTTCCCATGGGGGCACAGCGGCTCAGTTGCTAGGCTAGTTCTCCCGCGCTATTGATGCTGTCGCCCGTCAATCACGGATTTCCACGCCCCCTGCAGGAGCGGGGCGGCCTGTTTCATTGAAAGTAGAGTTTTGGGAGTATTTAAACTGGAGCAGAGGCCTTGGGTTCGAATCCAGACCCCGCCCCTGGGATCCCAGCCTACTCCCACGCCAGCGATTTGAGGCTGTAGGGGGCTAAGCCAACTCACAGCAAAGCTGGGCCTCATGCATCTGAAGGGTTTGTACCTGCAGCCATTGGCTTCAATAGAGCCCTACTCCCGGGGCTGGGCTGGGCAGTGCTGTGACCACATGGGCAGCTGGCCCTGGCCATTTGAAGTCTCCAAACAGCAACTGTGGCATGAGGCCTGGGAAGCCATTGGTCCTGTCAGCCCTGATCCTGTGGGTATGACTCCTGAAGGGCAGGGTACTGGCTGCTTTTCTAAGCGCCTCCCCCCAGTAGTGTGACATATTACCCCGTTCTCCCCTTGTGATCAGGTTGAGTAACCAGATGTCCCTATTTTATAGGACCATCCCAGTATTTGGGCTTTTTCTTAAATAGGCATCCATTACCCCCATCCTGATTTTTCACACTTGCTTTCTGATTCCTATCCTCAGGTCATTTGAATGAACAAGCCCTAAGAACAACATAACAAGAAGCCCACTGGTTTGGGGAGGCAGGAGACGTAGGCTTTCATCTTGGCTCTGTTAACCCAGGCTGCTGGCCTGCTCACATCAGGACTGAATGAGACCCAATGGCTCTCCTGGCTCACACCTCAGAAAGCGCATGTGAGAATTCAGCGTGTTGGGATGTCAGCACAAGAGGCATTTCTACCTTTCTAGGGACATTGGAAGGGCTAATGAGCAGCAATGTAGCCAGGTCAGGCAGGAAGTCGGAGGAGAGGTAGCTTCAGGCCCATCTAAAATTTCAAAGTAGACATTACGAAAATTCATTTTTTTCACTGACAGAGTTTGTCTAGAGATGGTTCCCCTGGAGGCTAGAATTATTAATTATTTATATAGTGCTATAGGTGATCCTGGCACAAATAAGCAAGGTCTCTCTGTACAACAAACGTCTATCTTTGGCTATAACTGATTGCTTGCTTATACACTCAAATATGAACACACCAGAAATGCATCACTAACTTAAATAGAATAGTTGGGATTCTATGTAAATTATTACAAATAATATTAGTTCTTAGACATAATGCTGTTTGTCAGTACACTAAGGTATTCAGTAGTTAGAAATTAATGGTTTCATGGAACAAAAATCTAAAATGGTGTTTAGCTCATTGCTATGGTCAGCACTAAACATAAATGAAAATGGGCACAAATGGAAATTGGAATGAGGATTTTTAAAAATGGAAGTTGTTTAAAGTTGCCTGTAGCCATATTCCTTTTAAGTGTGATTTTATCAGATCTCACAGGCTTAGGCTGGGCTGAGCCAATCATGAGCCAGGAGACTGCCAAGCAAAATCTCTGTGTGGCTGAAAAGAGTGGTTGTAGTACTCATTTTGGTTCAGTACTGAACCAGTATCTCACCAAGGTACTACAAGACAGTATGGTATTGGAAGTATCCTGCTGTGGAATGCGTGCTCATCCTCCTCCTTTCCCCATCAGTAATATAAACTCTGCACATCTACCATTAGAGGTTAGCATTAGTGCAGCTAGATTAGTGTCACTAGACCAATGCAAAAAAAAAAAAAAATCAGCAGTAGACAAAGCCTTACTGTTAAAATTGTAGTTTTATATGGTTTGTTTGCAGCATTTCATAGCAAATAAGTACAGTTTTGATAAATCACATGTTCATAAAAAATCCAGTAGCATTCAATATAAACATGTTTCTCTAACACGTAGGACAAATATAGAACTGCCTAGATGGCATAAATATATATTTTTAAAAGCAGGAAGACATACAGTAGCATTAGAGGTGACATTAAGATAATAAGGGCTTTAGTAAACACAACAGCATAATGCTGTGCAACTACAAAATATAACAGCATACAGGGCCCTTTGAACTGGAAAAACAAGCAAATCTTGTTTTGCTCTGTTTTGTTGGAAACCTAAGCATCATTACCAAGAGCATATTGCTGTTGGGAGCAGCAGCAAATACAGCCAGTCAGGGTTTACTCTGGGTCATCTCCCTTATCATACTTTTTATTGATGACAAAAGAACTTTCTTCACTGATAAATCCTGTGCACATAGGTATAGCAGAAAGCCAGTCTATAGGAGCTGTATTTCAAAGCTTCACCCCAGTCCCATACCAAGCTATTTAATTGCTTGTTTAACTCCTTTGGATTAGATGCACCCAACCTTTGCAATGCATACATACACCTAAAACAGCAACTTGTCAAGAGCACAGGGTCTACATTTTGGCCTGTTTCTGGGCAGTGCTGAGTGCCTTCACCTTCCATTGATTAAGGTGGAAGTTGAAACTATCCAGCATCTTACAGGACTGGGCCCTTCATTTGTAAATACGTAATAGGATTATACCATTATACTGATCATGTAAATAATTGGTTTAAATGGATTTTACTTCTAATTTACACCTTTTTAAATTAAAGAAAAATCTAAGCTACTTTGATAGGAGATAGGTGTGTGACACACTAAAACTGTCAGATATAAGTTAGGGTTACCATTCGTCCGGATTCCCCCGGACATGTCCGGCTTTTTCGGCTTAAAAATAGCGTCCGGGGGGAATTTGTCAATGTCCGGACTTCCCCTCCTCCCCCGCCCCCATGCAGAGCGTGCGCGCGGCTTACAAAGCAGCCGGTGCTCCAACAGCCAAAGCCAGAGCCCTGCTTGCACTTCCCCCTCCTCCCTCCTGAAACTTGACACCCCCCCTCCTCTCCCTCCCTGCACTCACAGATCGCCGGCCGTTCGCCTGGAGTTCCGACCCTGCTGCCCTCCCCCGCTGTCGAGCACGCGGCTCTGCAGCACAGTAAGGGGGCTGGGGGTCAGAGAAGCGGCAGGGAGGTTCTGGGGGGGGGGTAGTCAAGAGACAGGGAGCAGGGGGGAGGGTTGGATGGGTCAGGGAGTTCGGGGGGGGCTGTCTGGGGGTTGGGGGTGTAAGGTTTTGGGTAGTCAGGGTACAGGTGGGGGGGGGTCTCAGGAGGGGGCAGTTAGGGGACAAGGAGCGGGGGGGTGTTTGGGAGTTCTGGGGGGGGCTGTCTGGGGGTTGGGGGTGTAAGGTTTTGGGCAGTCAGGGTACAGGTGGGGGGGTCTCAGGAGGGGGCAGTTAGGGGACAAGAAACAGGGAGGCTTAGGTAGGGGGTGGGGTTCTGGAGGGCAGTTAGGAGCACGGGTCCCAGGAGGGGGCAGTCAGGGGACAAGGAGCGGGGGGGGGGGGGTCGGGAGTTCGGGGCGGGCTTTCTGGGGGAGGGTGGATAAGGTTTTGGGCAGTCAGGGTACAGGTAGGAGGTAGGGTCCTGGAGGACAGTTGGGGGGGGGGGTCTTAGGAGGGGGCAGTTAGGGGACAAGGAACAGGGAGTCTTAGATAGGGGGTGGGGTTCTGGAGGGCAGTTAGGAGCAGGGGTCCCAGGAGGGGGCAGTCAGGGGACAGGGAGCAGAGGGGTTTAGATGGGTCAGGAGTTCTGGGGGGGGGCTGTCAGGGGACAAGAGGCAGGGAGGCTTAGGGAGGGGATGGAGTCCTGGGGGGCAGTCAGGGGACAAGGAGTGGGGGGGAGGGTTGGGGGTTCTGAGGGGGCAGGAAGTGGGAGGGAGTGGAAGGGGAAGGGGCGGGGCTAGGACAGGACAGGGGCGGGGTTAGGACAGGGGCGGGGCTAGTGTGGGGCTCCTCCCGTCCTCTTTTTTGATTGTTGAAATATGGTAACCCTATATAAGGAACAGCAGAGCTCTGTAAGGTCTTGAAGACAAGGATGAGAAGTTTAAACTTGATGTGGTGAAAAAGATGGAGCCAATGGAAGGATTCAAAGGAGTGACATAGACCAATAGGTTTCAGGGTAGCTGCCGTGTTAGTCTGTATCCTCAAAAAGAACAGGAGTACTTGTAAATTTGTTAGTCTCTAAGATGCCACAAATAGAACAATAGGTAAGTGAGAAAGTTTTAGCAGCCCCATTTGGAATAGAGGAGAGCATGTAGGTGTTGGGGAAAGGGGTGATTTACATTTGTATAGCACATATAGTCTAGTGAATGGTAAGGGTTACAGGTTAAAAATTAAACATGCAACTTTTTTGGTAATATTTACAAAGTACATGAAATTCACTGTGCATATACATATATCTTGCTGTGTGTATCCATGTCAATCTCTAGGTGCATACAAATGTGCAGCTGTGTTGCTTGATTTGCAGAAATAGGAATATTCAGAGGTATTTTACCAGCTTTCCAGTTAGTAACATTCAGTTAGAATTATTTAAAAGAGAGATGTCACTGTATAGCACTCTTTGCTCAAGTTTTAGCTATCAGCCCCAATCAGAGGAGCACAATTGGAAGCTGAGGTCTGAAAACTGGCCCACTTAAATTCACAGCAACTTTTGTTTTCGAACTTTTTTTTTTTTTTAAATATACGTATATCAAACTTCCATAGGAACTTCTAAGACTGTCAGGGAATGGTTCAGAGTCATTCACAATGTGAACAAAGTACAACCAGAAACATTTGCGTTTGTAATATATGTACTTTATTTCTTTGACATGGCACAGAATACTGCACTCCTATCTTTCATTGTAAATCAGGAATTTTAATTTAGTGTAATCACTCAGATGATAGTTATTGCTCTGTGTGCTCCATTCATTACTTTATAGGCTCAAAGTCCTTCCGAGAGTGTTGCTGGAACTACTGCTTATATGTGAGAAGTGTACTTTTTTTCCCCCAGCTGCTCTCTGTGTCAGATCATGTATTTCTAATTTTTAAATTTGAGCTAACAGACATATACTGCTGTCTTGGTAGTTTTCAATCTTTTTGCTCTGCAGGCAACATTCTGTGCTGGCTAGAGCACAGCACTGGAGAGCAGGAGACTAGTGTTCTAATCCCACTACTAACACTAACTTGTCTTGTGATCTCAGGCAAGTCATTTTGGTTCTCTGTGCCTCAGCTTTCCCATCTTTAACATAAAGGAAAGAAATTACTTAACACTTCTTTACATAGGTATGGTCTGAGGTTTAAACCACAAATGATTGTAGAGTGTTTTGAGATCCTCATATGGAGAGTGTTATACAAATGCTAAGTATTAATTATGATAAATTATATACATTACATGTAACAATTGTGTGTGTGTAGTTTTTTTTTTCATATATAGTGGTAAAACCTTCATGCTGGTGGTAATCTGTTCATTCCTTACATTTCTTCAGGTTTCGTTACGGCAGACAGCTAAAGGAAGGACAGGAGCTAAATTCTTGAAGTGGTAGAACTGATGGTTAAATTGTACTTCACTGGATTTTTACTGTTTGTTGGGGTTGTTTAGCTTATGAAACATTGTAAGAATATGAAAATAAAATATTAAAAATAATCATTTTTATAACAGGGAATGGGAAACATAATGGGTGGGTTCTGTTAATCTGTTCTATTCCTTAAATTTGCTGTGGTTGTTTTTCAATTGTTTCTAAGTTTATAACAATAAAACTTACACTTTTCAAATGTTTATTTTGATATCAAACTATGAAGCACTGGAGTGTTTCCCTTTTCCTGAATATTTCCACTTACCTTTGACATTTACTTGTAATCATGTTAGGAACAAATGCTTGGGACGAGCCCAGGTTTGTTTTGCACAGCAGTTCATAGTTACACTTTATACAGGAACTAGTGGACTAGGAATACGCCCACAGTTCCTTAACCCATTAGTTGTTCAAGTAGATGTAAAAGTCTCTGCTAATCCACTTTAAAGTATCATCATTGCCTGGTTAGTAACAGTTGAAAATAATGGTTTTAAAAACAGGAGAGGAAATAAAAAAATTCCCTAGATTATATATTGTTTTATATATAGATCAAGTCAGAACAAGTCTGAAAACAATTCTGAGTTGCAAAAAATGAACTACCTACAGTTCAAGATAAAGGAATAACTCACAAACATTGGTTTCCAAAAGTGACAGCTTTGCAATAAATCCTTTGGTTTATTTTTTTCCTTTTGTTATGAAAAACTTAAACAACTGTCCTGTTAATTACCATGTGCAGTTTCAAAACAGCAGTCTCCCTATTAGAAGTGAGTCAGAACATGAAGATTTTATCTAAACTTCTCACCAAAATGTGATTTGGAAAGAATGGAACCTAATGGGGCAGGGTTTGCCACACATGAAATGGACCATGGGACCAATGCCCAAACCAAACTACTCTAATTTAGACTGGGGGACAGGGACTGAACACAAAGGGGTGGCAAGGTGATTTCTCCTCTCACCAGTTCCTGCACTGACTGCACCTCAGCGAGATAGGTCTTCTGACTTTAGTCCCACTTTCATTAACATTCTGCCTAAAGGATCTCTTTGGAATGCTGTAGAGAGTTAGTGTGTTATTAAGGCCTGGATCCTGCAAACAATTATGCATCTGCTTAACTTTACTACCATGAGTAGTATGTTTGCAGAATCAGGGTGTAAGTGCTGAGTCATTTGATTTTCTGCTTGTTTCATTTACTCTTGTTTGCTCATAGAGCTAGTCAGAATCTATAGCTACACTAGAGAGCTTACAGAAGTGCAGCTGCACTGAATCAGTTGCGCTGCTAGTGCAGAGGTTCTAAGCCAATGGGAAAGAGTCTCCTGTTGACTTAATCCACCCCCAATGAGTGGTGGTATCTATATTGGCAGGAGAAGCTCTCCCACTGATGTAATACTGGCCACACTGGTGCTTAGGTCAGTGTAACTTACATCAGTCAGAGGAGTGGCTTATTCACACCCCTGAGTGACATAAGTGGTAGTGTAGCTGTAGCCTTTTTTTAAAACCAGATTTTTCCTTTTTTTTTTTTTTGGTGAGAGGTACACTTAAAGAATGATGAAAACAAGCATTAACAGCAAATCTGTGACCATGTTAAATAATTTATTTCTGGAATGGAAATTCCTACATCCTTCTGGAACCACCATCTATGGATGCGGGGGGGGAGTGGAGCCCAAAGCGTATTTGCCTTACAATGTTTTTTCAGACTCCAAGTCTCTATTTGTGTGAATGTATGTGTGTGTGTACACAACCCAACCAATAAAAAGCTCCAAATGCCAATTACCTTTTTTTTTTGTACATACTGTCAAGCAGTAAATAGAAATTAGCAGCTGCTGCAGTGTTTTATTCAGGATGTATTAACTGATGACTCATCAAATAATTCACAGCCCAGGGTACCAGTTGTCTTCTCCTCTACAGAGGGAAACACTATTTTAAACAGAAAGTTAACCACCAAGGACATCACAGGAATGCCAACATGTATCAAAAAAAAAGAGAGAAGCTTTGATGAAGAACTCCCTCCAGGGCTTAGAGAAGGGCAATGTTTAATTTTTAATGAAAGGTGCTGGAGCTGAATAAATTTGTTTACATTCATAACTGATGCAGGAAGCCCAGAGGTGCCAGGGCTATCAACTGCCAAGCCTAGAGGCGCTGTGGCTCAGCCCTGGCATCAATTAAGCACTGCAGATGGGTGTGGTCTCAAGAATCTACAGCAAACGTTTTTTTAAATGTTCAAAATCAGGAGCAAGCAATCTACAGAAGAGGAAAAAAATGATTATACACTATGTCAACCCACTCTTTTCCCTCCACAGCATGGCCTTGTGTATCATTAACTTCTTCTTTCTCATCAGGAAGAATCTGCATTGTATTACTTTAACATCAGTATTTGGTTAAGATTTATTTTGATACATCTTTATGAGAAGATTGGAGATATGGTCTGATGGTTTCTTTAGATTCTTTTCAATATGTAATTAATGAGGCTACCACTACAGCTTTGGCCAACAGGCAAGCACTTGTTATACCCACAGCAACCCAGTTTGTCCCCCCAAATTTTGAGCTAACTGCACTCCAATCCCTTACGATTAAATATTGAACTATTCTTCAGTACAGCTTGCTATACAATTATTTACTGATGGCATTATGGAGGAGTGTACTGCAACTCCATAATTAAGACCGTCAGCAAAGTGACTCAACACCAGCTGGAGCACTACCTCCTGGTTAGGAGCAGCATTGAAGGGTTTTGTCCTACTGCTCAGGTCTACTAGTGGTCCTATTTTGCATTGTGACTCAGCCTTCCAGCTGGGTCACCTTTGGTCTCACCACTTTTGGGGTAAATCAGGGTTTTCATCTAGTACTCCCAGGCCCTCACACACGTTGATAGACCTCATCCAAGCCCAATAATGCTTCTAGCCTCTTGTGCCTGGGATCTTCTGGCTAGTCTTCCCTGTGAAGAGGTAGGGGAACCCATCCCTCCCTCCCTCTACCGTGGGTTCAAGCCCAAGGATCCTTGTGGCAAGTGATTAAGGTCTGTTTGGTCAGACCTCTTGCTTCTTCCTGGGACTACTTCCTACAGTACATCTACCCTCTCCTCAGGGAACTCATATTCTCAGCAACAGCTCAGCCCCTAGTCTCAGTCCTCAAGGTAACAAGTGAAAATAAACTAAATTAACCCAAATAAAAGGCAGCTCCACCTTTTCTGTCCTACCTTGAGCCTCCAGCCATCTGTCCTAGTGTTTGGTTTTTGCATTCAACCTAAGCTAGCTTGGTGCTCTACTATATTCCTTCCTGAGAGCTGAGGATGAACACTCTGTTCCCCGTCCCACACTAGAGCTTTCTGAAGTGAGCTTCTTGCTTTTGAAGGCTCCTCTTCCAAGACTGGCATGTCTCACAGGTATGGGGTTGTCTGAGCCCAAAGCTATTCTGTAACCTCTTCATGCCTGGTGCAGGGTTGGTACACCTGTCACAAAACCAAACGGAATTTCCATTCTAAGATGCATTGTCTAGCTTCCTTTAAATTTTGGTTGGAATAACCAATTTGTTTTCAAATTGCTTGGCTGAAAAGTCAGGCATGAGCGGAATTTTCCCTGAGAATTTAGGAAGTGCTACTTAAATAAAAATTACTCAAGGTTTAAGTTTTTCCCCAGTCTTGTAATTTTGCAGCCCATGTGTTCTCCAAGCTCCCAGTGTCAAACACAGAGGCAGCATCTCAGACACTTGACACTGGGCATTTCTCAGGTTAGTTTTATTGAGCGGTCATATGTCCTTATGGCTTGGAGCCATAGAGAATACGGAGAGATCAGACTGGACAAGTTAGTTTAAGTATCCTGGAAAGTGCCCTGCCTGTTTGGTACTATTCTTTATAATTCTGCAGAGGGGAAGCCAGGGAGGAGGGGAAGATGTGTGGATTATGGAAGAGACACTTCCCCATGCCTCCTAGTGCTCCCTGCCTCTGTAGAGAAATTCCAGGGGAGTGAAGACTGATTCCATCCTCCATTCTTCCTGCTGTTTCCCAGGCTCCATGCAGGGGGTCCAGACTTCCTCTACATTATCTCTTCTCCTCTCCATAAGCCACAGTAGGCTCTTCAACCTACTGTGGCTTCTGGGGAGGAGAGGAGATAATGCAAGTTGTTGGGCTTGATAACGTCACTTACGTAACAGGGAAGCATAATTCTCTCCACTGCAGGAATCACCAAGAAATTCTCTGGTCTGTGATATACAGCAGGTCAGACTAGATGATCAAAGTGGTGCCACCAAATCTAGGAAAGCCATTCAACGTTCCACAATAGGCTCATCAAGGTTTATGATCCTAATTAGGCTCATGGGGTGGCCGACAAGTTGGGGGTAAGGTAAGAAGCAGATTCCTGGGGAGTGAAGTATTTCTACCCTTCAGGGGCGGCAGGTTTGTACAATTTTTGCTGGTGCCCAGAACGGGTCCAAGTCCCATCCCCCCACACCTGCCTTGTAAGCCGATACATATTTTTGTAAATAATGTAAAAATGGATTGGAAACAGTAAGCGTTTAACAGTTCCTATATTGCACAATGTGGGGGGTGTAGGGGAATGAGGGCTCTGGCTGGGGGTGAGGGCAGTGACGGAGCTGAGGCCAGAAAGGAGGACTCCACAGTCCCCCCAGCCCTCTCCCCCGCAGCAGCACACTCACCCAGCACCGTCACTGCATGTGCTCCTAGGGGCTGGGCCCCTCTCAGGTCCAGGAAGCCCCTTCACCTCCCCTGTGGTGGGTGCCGGGGGAGGAGGAGGAAGGCTGCTATCATGTGTGTGCACCTCCTCCCAGGAGCGGTGCCAGGGCTTTGCCGCCCTAGGCGGCAGCGCTCCTCCTCTGAGCATTCGGCGGCAGGGGTCCTTCCGTGCCGCGTCTTCGGGGCACTTTGGCGGCGGGTCTCGGAGCGAGTGAAGGACCCGCCGCTGAATTTCCGCTGAAGACCCGGAGCGGAAGGACCCCCCACCGCCAAATTTCCACCGAGGATGGCAAAATGCCACCCCCGAAATCCTGCCGCCCTAGGCGACCGCCTAGGGTCACCTAGTGGAAACGCCAGCCCTGCCTCCTCCCTCCACAGGTGGCGGCTATGCTGCCGCCTCAGCCTGCTGCCGGCGCCACTCCCTTTTGTAGCTGGTAGTGGCTGGCGAGGGAGCGCAGCATGGCCGCCCACTGCCTAGGGCACAGGCAGGGATGCTCCGGGGAAAGTGTGTGGAGAGAGACCCAGCCCCAAACATTGGTGGAGCTGGGCCCCTGTGTCCTGAATTTGCTGAAGCTCGGGCATTACGGGCCCATATAACTCACCACTCCACTACCCTTCCAGGGGTGAAAGTAAGCCGGTACAGCGTACTAGTAAAAAGTGGCCACCAGTACCGGCCCGTACTCAGCTGATGTTAAAGCGCTGCCGCGGCAAAGGACCCTGCTTAAAACGCTTCCATGGCAGTGCTTTAATGTCATTGCCCCTTTTGCCCTACCCCCACCCCGTCCGCCAACTGGGGGCGGGGGAGGGATGGGACAAAAAGAGCATTTGCCCTGGGGCTGTAATTTAAAAGGTTCTGGGGCTCCGTCTGCAGCTGCCGCTAGTACAGCAGCAGCCAGAGCCCCAGGTCCTTTCAATCACCGCTGGAGCCCTGGGCAGCATGGGCCAGGCAGTGTGGATGGGCTGGCTGGATGACGCTGACCCACAGCCCTGCCCCTTCCCCCCGAGGCCCCGCTCTTTCCGGGAGCCGGAGCCGGCCCCCGAACCAGTAAGTGTTGACTGTTACTTTCACCCCATATCCTTCCCATCTGCCAAGTACTCCTGCTGCCCCAGATCCTTGTTGCAGAGGGCCCCAAGCTGTGAAGAAACTATGGCACGCTCCCCCTACATTGGGCCCCAAGAGCATAAACATTTCCAAATTAAAAATAAAAGAAAAATTACGAGGATAAAAACATTGCTAAGGATGAGATTACATACCAGTAACTTTGAGGTTAAAAAAACATTAATTACATTCTGGCTTTAATGTAGGAAAGATGAAAAGAATTAAATATGCCTAGTTTAGCTAAGCTAGTCCAAAGCAAGAAGGTAAGTTTCTACAGATACTGTATCAGAAGAGTTTTCACACAAAGTAGGGAAGGATTTTTTTGTGTGTGGTGAACCAGGAATAATGGGGTTAAATTAAGAAAGGGAAAAATAGGCTGAATATCAACATGTCATCATGACAGTAAAATGTAGTCAAGTATGGAACACTCTCCCAAGGGAAGCAGTGGGAATACCATCACTTGAAATATTTAAGACTAAACAAAATACTAGAAAATAAATGGAAGGGTGCAATCCTGCACTGGCAGGGAGATGAATGGAAGATCTAAAGCAGTGGTTCTCAACCTTTTGGGGCTCATTACCCATTTGTAAATGTTTATGGCCTGTTGCAACACAGTAAACAGTGTGGGGGGTGGAGGCCCTTTCAGTCCAATCCTGCCCCCGAGGGGATTGGGTGCTGCTTGGCACTCACCCCACAGTGGGCTCCTGCAGCTTCTGTGCTGTTGGGCTGGCTGGGTTTGTCTCTCCACTCCGGACAATGCAGCCTCCGACGTTGCAGTGCCGCTCAGGTTTGTCCCTGCCCCCCTGACTGGACCAAATTTGTGTGATTGGAGTTGTGACCTGGCTCATGGGGTTGCAGTGCCACTTACTCAAATTCGGCCTATCTGGATTCCTGTCATCATGACAGCGAGGCTAAACCTGAGTGGCGCTAGACCCCAGAGGTTGCAGTGCCTTGGAGAAGGGAGGCAAGCCCAGCCAGCCCCCTGGGACAGGAGCTGCCTATGACCCTTGGAAACATTCTGGTGACTGTGATGGGGTGAACAAACCCCAGACTGGTCAACAAGGGTTTAAGGGATTATTTTGGGCCCAGCCAGTCCCGCCTCACCACACCTGAAGCAAATGCTCCATCTGGTGGAGGAATTAAAAAAATACCAGGAAACAGCTCATTTGGTGGTAGACCTGCAGTGGGAAGGTTGAAGTCTCTAACAAAACTAGTCCAAAGGGCCATCCCTGAGGAAAGGGAGGACCTATTCCAGAAACAGTCAGAGAGGGAAGTATTCCCCTCTCCCTTATATATGGACATTGGCATGGACTATTTATTTTCATGGTTTCCCCAGCAGAGGAAAGTCTTGGACTGAGTTGGGGGGAGGTTGCCCTCTCTAGAAAGTGGCCTAGAAGGGCAACCATAAGCAGCCTTGGTTGCCAGGCCACCCTGGGTCAGAGCCTGGTGGAGTTGGAGGTCCTGCACTCCCCTAACAACCACCCTTTCTCCCTCCCCTCCACTCCTGCTGGTCACGGGGTTGTGGCCCTGACTGTTCGGCCATGCTTCCTGACCAACTGCTGAGTGAAGATTGTTACACCAATCTAATTTGGAGTCCTGGGTGGAGAAACTCTGATTTAAAGGATCTTTTCCACTTCTAAATTTGGCAATTCTTAGTTGCCATAGAAAATTCTTTGTGAAATAAATTAACGAAAACAATTTCAGTAGGAAAGGAACGTTATCATTCTGCATCATTTCAGACAACATATTGCTATAGCTGCTCTGGTTAGTTCCTACTATTAGAAAAATATTCTTGTTGGAGAAATCTAATATATTATTCTGGAATAACCAGAAAGCACTGAATCCAAATATTTTTAAAAGCACAGTATTTTGCTATTATCTTGTTTCACTGACATATTTCCCTACAAACTGTTTTCCTCTACATGTGCTTTCTTTGCACTTATATTAGGAAAGAATCTAAACACACCCTAGGGAAACAAGTTGAAAGAGAACCATTTTCACATTCTGTTTGTGAAATAACACTCCAAAAGAGGAACAACTGTTGGCAATATTAACTAGACTAGCGTGGGTACCTGCCCAGTGTGGACCAAACAACCAGGAAAAGATCCAAAATTATTTGGCCTAGTCATTACATTGACAAGGGGGTGGGGGATGTGGAAAAACAGTGGCTCCCCTTTGGTCCTTATCTCCTGCTGGGCCACGATTCCCTCTCCCCTCCCTCTGCCCCACACGCAAAGCAGTGACTACTCTTTAGTTCACATTTTTTTCTGGGGTTCAGCTTTCTCCCCCATGCAGTCTGTAAAGCACAGGGCAACCCAAGCAAAAAAAAAACACACACAAAAAAACCGGGGCGGCCAGAACAGTAAAGCAATAAAAAAAAACAAAAAACTGTGGCGTGTCCGGAGCGCGGGTGCAGGGGGACCGGCTGGGGGGGAGGAGCAGGCGGGAGAGAGAGAGAAGGGAGCTGCCAGGGCTACAGCAGGGACACTGCCGCCTGCCCCGAGGGCTCCTCTCCGGTCGGCGGGGAGGGACGAGGACTGCCCTGCAGGGTGCTCTGGTTCTCCGCACCACCGCCCCCTACAGGGCCGCTGGAGCGGAACAAACAAACAAACAAACAAACAAAAAGCAGCTGTGCCGCCCTAGGATTGGGCAGAATGCCGCCTTGAACAATCTGTCACCCCAAGCACCAGCTTGCTCAGCTGGTGCCTGGAGCCGGCCCTGGGAAAGCAGCAACCCCTTCCCCCACCCACAGCACCTATCTGCCCTCCAAGTCACTGACCCCAGCATCAGTCACTATCTGCCTGCCCCAATGCAAAGCAGTTTCCCCTCCCCCTCAGCCCTTCTCTTCTGCCCCACAGCAATGATTCCCCCTCGATCCCTCTCTGCCCCCCCCAATACAAAGCCGTGGTCCCCCGGCGCTGGCGGCTCCCCCAGAACAGGCAGCCTCGCGCCCTAATCCCCAGCGCCCTCCCGGGGACTCGGATCCAGCCGGTGACTGCCTAGGCGGCTCAGGCGGTTGTCACTGCGCATGCCCAGTGACAGCAAGGGAGGAGGCTCTTGGCGCCCTAGCGGCCGGGCTGCTGCAGCTGCTTTGCTCGGCGCGCGCCCCGCCCGCCCCGGCTCGTGAGGGCCGCCGGGGAGCAGCATGGAGGCCGCGCTGAAGCGGGAGCTGGGCACCACAGTGCTGCGGCCCACGGGCCACTCGGGCGGCGGCTGTATCAGCCAGGGCCAGAGCTACGACACCGACGGGGGCCGGGTCTATGTGAAGAGCAACTCTAAGGCGGAGGTGCAGGGGGGCTGCGTTAGCAGGGGGCCCGAGGCTCCCCTGGGCTGGGTTAGCGGCGGGCCCGAGGCTCCCCTGGGCTGGGTTAGCGGCAGGCAATTGGAGTTCACTGGGGGCTTGCATACTGAGCAGGGGTTTCACTGGGAGCTTGGATGCTCCTGTAGTTCTTTTGGGTAATGGGACTAATTGGAGGGCTGTTCGTGCTAAAAATGAGCTGGCTTCACCTTTCAGGATTGGATGGAGAGAACATTGCTTAGGCTCGGGTGTAAGAGCAGGGTGACCAGATGTCCCAATTTTATAGGGACAGTCCTGATTTTTGGGTCTTTTTCTTATATAGGCTCCTATTACCCCCCACCCCCTGTCCCGATTTTTCACACTTGCTGTCTGGTCACCCTATGTAAGAGTGAGTAGTTGCACAGCTGGCTGTACCACGCAGGAGGTTGCTTAGGGGCAGCAAAATGCCTAGTAATTCCTGTGTGAAGCACCGTGCTGGGTGGATGTTTGCTAGCCTGCCTAAGGCAGTACTATTCCAAAAGCTGGTTTGGGGCATAGTTAGGCTTATGCCACATGCTTGGAGATACAGACTCCATCTTCTGGGTGGGATGGAATTTAGTATCTATCTTCATTGACCGCTAGGGTGGGTGGCAGCATCTGGTGGTCCTTGAGGTGAGCAGCTGTATCTGTATCAGGCACCTGGCAATATCAGCTAGCCATAGACTGCAGCACAGTGGTATATTTAATGTCCTTCATGATAACATGGCAATGGTAATGCTCGATACAGCTATTATTGTGCCCCATCACTTTACTACAAAGGTCTGAAATAGACTGCTTTATCCTTTCTAATGTATTGGGGATGTAATCATAGAATTATAGAACTGGAAGGGACCTCGAGAGGTCATCTAGTCCAGCCCCCTTCACTCAAGGCAGGACTAAATATTATCTAGACCATCCCTGACAGGTGTTTGACTAACCTGCTCTTAAAAATCTCCAATGATGGAGATTCCACCACCTCCATAGGCAATTTAATCCAGTGCTTAACCACTCTGACAATTAGGAAGTTTTTCCTAATGTCCAACCTAAACCACCCTTGCTGCAATTTAAGCCCATTGCTGCTTCTCCTATCCTCAGCAGTTAAGAAGAAATTTTTTTCTCCCTCCTCCTTGTAACAACCTTTTATGTACTTGAAAACTGTTATCATGTCCCCTCTCGGTCTTCTCTTTTCCAGACTAAACAAACCCAATTTTTTCAATCTTCCCTCATAGGTCATGTTTTCCAGACCTTTAATCTTTAATTTTTGTTGCTCTTCTCTGGACTTCCTCCAGTTTGTCCACATCTTTCCTGAAATGTGGCGCCCAGAACTGGACACATGCTCCAGTTGAGGCCTAATCAGTGTGGAGTAGAGTGGAAGAATTACTTCTCGTGTCTTGCTTACAATAACCCTGGATCCTGTACTAGTCAGTATTTTTGGATAATGGAGCAAGAGTATGCTTACAAATTTTGCAGATGACACTGAGCTGGGAGGAGTTGCAGGCACTTTTGAGGACAGGATTAGAATTCAAAACAACCATGACAAATTAGAGAACTGTTCTGAAATCAACAAGATGAAATTCAGTACTTCACTTAGGAAGTAAAAATCAAATGCACAACTACAAAATGGGGAATAATTGGCTAGTACTGATTAAAAGGATCTGGGGGTTATAGTGGATCACAAATTAAATACGAGTCAACAATGATGCAGATGCGAAAAAGTCTAATATCCTTCTGGGTTGTATTAACAGGAATGTCATATGTAAGATAGCTGTACTTGGCACTGGTGAGGCCTAAACTGGAGTATTGTGTCCAGTTCTGGGTGCCACACTTTAGGAAAGCTATGGACAATTTGGACAGAGTCTAGGGGAGAACAACAATTATAAAAGCTTTAGAAAACCTGATGTGTGAGGAAAGGTAAAAAAACAACATCAATTTAGTCTTGAGAAAAGACCAAAGGGTACCTGATAACAATCTTCAAATATGTTAATGGCTATTATTAAGCAGATAGATGGTGGTTGATTGTTCTCCATGTCTGTTGGTTGAAGGTTGGACAAGGAGTAATCAGCTTAATCTACAGCAAGGGAGATTTAGGTTCAATATTAGGAAAAACTTTCTAACTTCAAGGATAGTTAAGCTCTGGAATAGGCTTCCAAGGGAGGTTGTGAAATCCCAGTCTTTGAAAGCATTTAAGAACAGGCTAAACACCTGTCGTGGTGTTTGGTCCTGCCTCAGCGCAAGAGGCTGGATTAGATGATTTCTTTAGGTCCCTTCCAGTCCTACATTTCTGTGTTTCTGTGATTCTTTAGGACGTAAGTCAGTCTGTAACTGCCTGCACTTAGGAAGAAATTTCCCTTATGGAGCAGGGTTTTCCATAATTGTGTTTGATGGGGTTTCTTACATATTCTTTTGCAGTATCTGGTATAAGCCATTGTGTGAGACAGGATAGTGCATTAGATGAAACATTGGTCTTATACAGAATGTTAGTTCTATGTTTCTGTTGGAAGTGAGGAAAATTATAAGAGGAAGATATTCTAAGGGTACACTTGATTTAGGCTCTAGGTGGAAGGAGAACAATGGGCATATGCAAGAAAGCACGAACTATTTACCTGTAGTACAACAGCTGTCCACTATGTCTGTTCCCAGTCTTTCTACCCTTTCCTGCTTGGCAGTATGAGCAGCAGGGTAACAATGTCACTCAAGTATGCTGAGGTCCCAGCTGGAAAGGTGATGGAAGGGCTTGTTGTCTAGTAGTAGACTTAGAGCACCTAATAGTGATGGCAACCTAGTACTTCCATTTGGGCCTCAGTTAATACATCCAACATTCTGTTTGGCAATAATTCTTTCAGCACGTTTGGGAGTGCTTGAGAGAACTAGGAGCAGGATGGTGCTGAGTAATAAAGGAGAGGTGTTGTTTTAAACAAAAAAGTCAGAAGACCTGGATTAATTTGCTATTCAGTTGGCCACTGTTTTCTATACTTTTGCATGTGACTATAAATGCAGAGTGCTGATGAAAGCAAACTTCACCTGACTGTATTATAATGCTGTGCTGTGTATGCAGCAACGTGCTAGATCAGCAGTTGTATTATAAATGTTTGTTTTTAGTTATTTACTCTATCAAAATTTGCAACTGGCTTAAGCCTGGCATAATATTTCAGGCAGAGCTACAAATGCCTACATTGGTTAAATAAAATTGTAAGTCACAAAGTATCAAACTCCTTAATAGATAATCCAAGAATTCTTACTTGCCTCCAGTCTGGGGAGTTTGTAATCAATGCCCACTGCAGTTTGTCCTGTGACTTTAATTCCTGTATCTGGCCCCAAACTGTTCTGTTGCTATTTTATTCACTAGGCAGTTATATTTAATTAGTTTCATTAATGCTTATAACATAGACTGCAGCTTCTCTAAGAGACCTTTTGTCCAACCCTTTCTCTCTTTGAGTAGTATTTACTTATGTGATTAGTCCCATTGAAGTCAATGGAGAGTAAGTACTACTCAACATGTATGGCATTAGCAGAATAAGGACCTAAAGTTATAACTTGACGAGATTCTCACTTGAAAGAACATCACAGCTGCAGGTTAGCCACAAAGTCATTCTTTATATTTCTGCTGAGAACACAGACTTAAGGGATGGCAGCAGCTATTTTAATATTTATAGCTAGACTTTTAGGTAGACTGTTAATTTTGTGCAAAGCTACACAGAATACCAACACCTACCACCGTCCTTTTAACGTATCTATTGATTGTATCCATTTTTCTACTCGGAGGCTGCACATCACGTTAACACAGTATTTTTGTCAGCAGTATGCATGTGAACTCTGTTCCATGAATGGAGATGGAGCCTCCGATGCGTGACCCAGGCTTTGATTTAATTGTTGAGTTATTTGCCTGACCCTATAAAATGCTAGAAGCCACACTGCTTCTATAGGGGCAGGTTTATGGATAGGAACTTCTGTAATTCTGAAATTATTATAGGTCAGACTTAGCAGTGTAGGTATCACAACTCTGGACCGCAGGTATCTTGTACCTGCTCTAGCAAAAAACAAGCTATTCTCTGTTTAAAATGTTTACTTGGGGAAAGACCCTTCATTTAGCCATAAGAGCATTCAAGGGGAGTGACGCTTTTCCTTTGTATTTGACAGGCCAGAAGAATGTTTGAGGGAGAAATGGAAAGTTTGTCAGCCATCCTACAAACACAGACAGTAAAGGTGCCCAAACCCATCAAAGTTATAGACGTGCCAGGAGGCAGCACTCTATTTGTGATGGAGCATTTGGAAATGAGGAGTCTTAACAGGTAAATTCTAATTGTGTCATTGCTTATTGCTGTGACCAGAAATTTAGATTTAAGGGAAACCATTTAAATTACTTGTTTTGGGGATGAAAATCCATTTTGATATGTTGTTTTTTTCGCTAGATCTGGGACAGGAGGGGAAGCTGCACTCTGTATATGGTGCCCCTTAGTATCTCACAATACTTTTATACTGTGAATCAATCATAAACTGAAGAGAAGCTCCAGTTATTGGGAAGAGACAGGTAATAGTTATGGGGGATTCAATCATTAGAAACATAGATAGCTGGGTTTGCGATGACCGGGAGAAACATATGGTGATTTGCCTGCCTTGTGCAAAGGTTGCGGATCTCTCGAGACATCTAGGTCAGGGGTTGACAAACTTTTTGGCCTGAGGGACACATTGGGGTTCCGAAACTATATGGAGGGCCAGGTAGGGCAGGCTGTGCCTCCCCAAACAGCCTGGCCACCACCCCCTATCCACCCCCTCCCATTTCCTGCCCCCTGACTGCCCCCCTCAAAACCTCCGATCCATCCAACCCCCCTCCTGCTTCCTGTCCCCTGACTGCCCCAACCCCTATCCACACCCCTGCCCCCGACAGGCCCCCCAGGACTCCCATGCATATCAAACCACTCCCTGTCCCCTGACTGCCCCCTGGGACCCTCTGCCCCTTATTCAACCCCCCCGCTCCCTGCCCCCTTACCATGCTTCTCAGAGCACCAGGACTGGCAGCCGCGCCGCCCGACCAGAGCCAGCCACGCTGCCGCGCTGCCCGGCAGGAGCTCGCAGCCCTGCTGCCTGGAGCGCTAGCGGCACAGCGAGCTGAGGCTGCGGGGGAGGGGGGACAGCAGGGAAGAGGCCGGGGGCTGGCTAGCCTCCCCGGCCAGGAGCTCAAGGGCTGGGCCTTAGTTTGCCCACCTCTGACCTAGATAGACTTATGTGTAGTGATGGGGAGGAGCCGGTGGTCGTGATACATGTAGGTACCAATCACATGGGGAAAGATAGGAGAGAGGTCCTGGAGGCAAAATTTAGGCTGTTAGGTAAGAGATTGAAGTCCAGGACCTCCATGATAGCATTCTCTGAAATGCTTCCAGTTCCATGTGCAGGGCCAGTTACATAGGCAGAACTGGAGGGTCTCAATGCGTGGATGAGACAATGGTCTAGGGAGGAGGGATTTAGATTTATTAGGACCTGGGGAAACTTTTGGGAAAGGGGGAGCCTATACAGAAAGAATGGGCTCCACCTTAACCAAAATGGAACCAGATTGCTGGCACTTATAATTAAAAAGGTCGTAGAGCAGTTTTAAAACTAAGGGTTGGGGGAAAGCTGACAGGTGCAGAAAAGCAGGTGGTTCAGACAAACACATCCCTTAGCGGAGGATCTATTAATGGAAATTCTCTGTCGTCATAAGGAGGAGAGGATGGAAGATGATAAAATACGGGTAGGATCTGATGAGAAACAGTCTATTGAAAAAGAGTCTCATTCAATTACATCATGTAATGACAGACAGCTAAAAAGTGACAAGTTTTAAAAATGCTTATATGGAAATACTAGAAGTCTAAATAATAAGATGGGTGAACTAGAGTGCCTTGAATTAAATGAGAATTTTGATATAATAGGCATCACAGAAACTTGGTGGAATGAGGATAATCAATAGGATACAGTAATACCAGGGTACAAAATATATTGCAAGGACAGAACAGGTCATGCTGGTGGGGGAGTGGCACTATATGTGAAAGAAAGCGTAGAATCAAATGAAGTAAAAATCTTAAATGAACTAAACTGTACCATAGAATCTCTATGGATAGTAATTCCATGCTCTAATAATAAGAATATAGCAGTAGGGATATATTACCGACCACCTGACCAGGATGGTGATAGTGACTATGAAATGCTCACTGAGATTAAAGAGGCTATAAAAGCCAAAGACTCAAAACGTAATAGCAAAAAAATTTTTAAGTACATCAGAAGCAGGAAGCCTGCTTAACAACCATTGGGATCACTGGACGATTGAGCAGCTAAAGGAGCACTTTAGGCAGATAAGGCCATTGCGGAGAAAGTAATTGAATTCTTTGCATCAGTCTTCATGGCTGAGGAGTGAGAGAGATTCCCAAACCTGAGCCATTCTGTTCAGGTGACAAATCTGAGGAACTGTTCCAGATTGAGGTGTCATTAGAGGAGGTTTTGGAACAAATTGATAAACTAAACAATAAAAAGTCACCAGGATCAGATGGTATTCACCCAGGAGTTCTGAAGGAACTCAAATGTGAAATTGCAGAACTACTAACAGTAGTTTGTAACCTATCATTTAAATCAGCTTCTGCACCAAATGACTGGAGGATAGGTAATGTGACTCCAATTTTTAAAAAGGGCTCCAGAGGTGATCCTGGCAATTACAGGCTGGTAAGCCTGACTTCAGTACTGGGCAAACTGGTTGAAACTATAGTAAAGAACAAAATTGTCAGACATATAGATGAACATAATTTGTTGGGGGAAAAGTCAACATGGTTTTTGTAGAGGAAAATCATGCCTCAGGAATCTACAAGAATTCTTTGAGGGGGTCAAGAAGCATGTGGACAAGGGGGATCCAGTGGATATAGTGTACTTAGATTTTCAGAAAGCCTTTGACAAGGTCCCTCACCAAAGACACTTAAGCAAAGAAAGCTGTCATGGGATAAGAGGAAAGGTCCTCTCATGGATTGGTAACTGGTTAAAAGATAGGAAACAAAGGGTAGGAATAAATGATCAGTTTTCAGAATGGAGAGAGGTGAATAGTGGTGTCCCCCAGGGGTCTGTACTGGGACCAGTCCTATTCAACATGTTCATAAATGATGTGGAAAAAGGAGTGAACAGAGAGGTGGCAAAATTTGCAGATGATACAAAACTACTCAAGATAGTTAAGTCCCAAGCAGACCGCAAAGAGCTACAAAAGGATCTCACAAAACTGGGTGACTGGGCAACAGAATGGCAGATGAAATTCAATGTTGATAAATGCAAAGTAATGCACATTGGAAAACATAATCCCAACTATACATGTAAAATGATGGGGTCTAAATTAGCTGTTACCACTTACAAAAGGTATCTTGGAGTCATTGTGGATAGTTCTCTGCAAACATCCACTCAATGTGCAGCAGCAGTCAAAAAATGAACAGAATGGGAATCATTAAGAAAGGGATTGATAATAAGACAGAAAATATCATATTGCCTATATATAAATCCATAGTATGTCCACATCTTGAATATTGCATGCAGATGTGGTCACCCCATCTCAAAAAATATATATTGGAATTGGAAAAGGTTCAGAAAAAGTCAACAAAAATTATTAGGGGTATGGAACGGTTGCCATATGAGTAGAGATTAACAAGACTGGGAATTTTCAGCTTGGAAAATAAATGACTAAAGGGGGATATGATAGAGGTCTATAAAATCATGACTAGTGTGGAGAAAGTAAATGAGGAAGTGTTATTTAATCCTTCTCATAACAGAAGAACTAGGGGTCACTCAATGAAATTAATAGGCAGCAGGTTTAAAACAAACAGAAGTATTTTTTCACACAATGCACAGTCAACCTGTGGAACTCTTTGCCAGAGGATGTTGTGAAGGCAAAGACTATAACAGGGTTCAAAAAAGAACTAGATAAGTTCATGGAGGATAGGTCCATCAGGGGCTATTAGCCAGGATGGGCAGGGATGGTGTCCCTAGCCTCTGTTTGCCAGAAGCTGGGAATGGGTGACAAGGGATGGATCATTTGATGATTATCTGTTCTGTTCATTCCCTCTGGGGCACCTGGCATTGGCCACTGTCAGTAGACAGGATACTGGACTCGATGGACCATTGGTCTAACCCAGTATGGCTGCTGTTATGAAGATTTCAGAGTAAGAATTGTGGGAGTTAGGGAAAAGAACTATGAGATCATCTTGCCGTGTGATTTTCACCTTTGGGGGATATGAAGCACTATTTATTGTTTCTTCTATAGCACAGGAGGGGTGTACATTGCACTTCCAGATAGATAAAGTTTGTATCCTGAATATTGATAGCTTAAAATCTGAGGGTCTGATTGTCCCCTTTCCTGGAAGAAAACCCACTATGGAGGTTGTTCTCAGTTGTCACATCAGGGAGCTGAGTTGCGCCCTCTTCAGCCCTCTGGGCTTCTGCAGCTGGCTTAGAGAGCCCATCAAGTAGCAGGGCTGCAGAAATGTAATAGTGTTTGGTCGCGCTACAGATCCTCCTTGGTCTGTGCTGGGCTCAGGCGATAGAGATGCATGTCTGCTCAGTTTGCT
Organism: Chrysemys picta bellii; assembly: GCF_011386835.1. Taxonomy (NCBI): domain Eukaryota; kingdom Metazoa; phylum Chordata; order Testudines; family Emydidae; genus Chrysemys; species Chrysemys picta. Next base: position 38,409,532 of record NC_088802.1, on the reverse strand, counting down.
CACTCCTCCTCTTCCCCCCTGCTGTCTTGTCGGATGCTCAGGTTCATGGGGAGCCCGCTGTGAGGTCCAGGGAATCAAAGGGATCCTGCTGCAAAGGTGGCTGAACTCCCTTTCTGTGAAAGTTGGGGAGAGATGAGCATGAATATGACCCTTGATGTACTAATTTCAGAGGTATGATCAGGCCCCGTGTTAGAACAGGAACAACGAGAAGAGATGACCATGCACTGGATTCAGGGAGATGATGTGGCAGGTGAAGACTAAGAGAGTGAACATAAGGTAACTTGGGAGGCTAGTATCTTGAGTATTACATGGTAGGCTTCTATCTTGTGGGAGGAGTTGCAAAATTTTCTAGAGAATATGAGCTTGTACTTGGAAAAAGTCTAAGAATGGAGGGTTAGGATGAGAGGGCAGGGGAGACGGATATGAGCTCAGAAGTCAAGAGGAGCAAATTCATATGGAGTTTTAAGCAGAAGGATAACTTTCAATTCTGTTTGGAGATAGATAGGAAGCCAGTGAAGGTGCTACAGGAGATTTGGTCTTGTTTCCTGGAGGGTGAGAGCAGTCTAGCTTTAGCATTCTGGTCTCTGATGTTGAGAGCAGAGGTCTCGGAGAGCCTTAAAATTGCAATAAATGAGGCATGAAATGATGAAAAGAATAGACACTTTAGCAGAGGTAGAGCCCAGGAAAGAGTAAATCCAACTTATCCCCTGCCTCTAGAATGTATCTGGAGGTACAAAAACTAATAGGCTGTATGATGCATGATCTTCTCATAGGCTGATTATTAAATGTACAGGCCTCATGTAGAGCTAATACATAGCAGAAATGTTGTATTGCAGTAATTACTTTGTATTAGGGTTTCTCTCACTTTCATTTCAATGTCACATTGTGAGAAATAGCCATTGTGTCCTAATAAATGCAATTTTCAGAACTTGTTGGTCTTAAGCTTTTTCCCCTCCTCAAGAGGATGTCTTTGCTCCAGATAGAGCATGTGGAAAAGTTCTCAGCAAATGTACATGAGTAATTCCCTGCATATCAAGATGTGAATTCACTGCTTACTATATGATTCAGTGATGCTAAAATAACTTATTTTGGTTTCTTAGGCATTCAGCAAAGCTTGGAACGCAGTTGGCTGATCTCCACCTTCACAACCAGAAACTTGGAGAGAAGTTGAAGAAAGAGGGGAACACTGTTGGTATAGTACATAGTTGTCTGTAAATTTAATGACATTAAGCTAGTTAACAGATAACCTGTAAAACAGGCAGTTGCTAAAATGACCTTGTTATTTCAGGAACATGTATTTGGCTCCAATAACACTGTCATGCAAATAAACTTGGAACAAATTCCTTTTTGTATTTGAAACAAGATTCACAAATAGCAAAAAGCTCTTTATGTCTTTCATGGGCAAAATATTTCTTAGACTTGCTGTCCCCACTATTTATTCCAGATCATTACTTACAAAAGCTTTGTTTCAGAGGTGATATATCACCAGATGGTGTGATTAAGATTAAAACTTAAACATTTCAATCTTGTCCTAAAGTTAACTGAAGGCAGTTTAATAAAGATACTGCAGGGTAAGCTGTCTGCTACCAGCAAACTACTATATCTCCATCTGATTTAAAGCCTACCTACACTGCAAATACTTATAATCTTCGTAATCTATGTTTTTATTTTTTTGGTTTGCAAGGTAAAAGTGAGGGGCAAACAGACATCCAGTTTGTGGATCGATTTGGCTTTCATACAGTCACCTGTTGTGGCTATCTCCCACAAGTAGGTTCTGCTTAAGTCTTGGAACTTATTTAACCTATTGGCATTTCTGTTGTTTTACGTTCTTAGGGATTTAAATGTAACACTTTAAGATTTTGCTATACATTTTTCTAATTGTGGAAGAGCAAATGTTTGGATTGTAAGAGATGAGTTTTTGCTTTGTTTTGGAAAACACAAAGGGCCAAGATTATTCTAGATGTAACTCCATTGATTTCAGTGGAGTTACACTAGGAATTAATATGTTCCAGATAGCTTGGAAAGCAAAAGCCCAAGACAGGGTTTGGTGCTACAGGGTTTGGGTACCTGTGATATCTCTGCTGTTGCTTTTATTCAATGAATGAGATTTTAAAGAAGACTTGAATCTTTCCTGAACACTGGTTAGAATAGACAACTGAAATAGTAACACCTTGCACTAGACAGACATCAAGGGTATGTCTACACTACCCACCGGATCGGCGGGTAGTGATCGATCTATCGAGGATCGATTTATCGCCTCTAGTGTAGACGCGATAAATCGATCCCTGATCGCTCTGCTGTCAACTCCGGAACTCCACCATGGCGAGAGGCGGAAGCGGAGTGACGGGGGAGTGGCAGCCCTCGATCCCGCTCCGTGAGGTCGTGAAGTAAGTGATTCTAAGTCGATCTAAGATACGTATTCTCGTAGCTGAAGTTGCGTATCTTAGATCGACACCCCCCCCCCCCCCCCCAAGTGTAGACCAGGCCTAGGCACAAATTGTTTTATTTCCTCAAAGGCTATATTTAAAAAATGCTACCCTGTCTTATCTTGTGTGTCCAATGCCTAACCTCTGCTCCTGCTTTTCCAGGTGAATGACTGGCAGAATGACTGGGTAACTTTCTATGCCAGGCAGCGAATCCAGCCCCAGATGGATATGGTTGAAAAGAATTCAGGAGACAGGGAGGCAAGAGAACTTTGGGCACAGCTTCAGGTAGAAGAGCTCCCTGTGACTCTTAATTTATTGATAGCTAGGTGTGGGTTAGTTGGTTTTTCTTTTAATAAAGAAATTAGCTCCAACCTTCTGTTGGAATGTTTTAGGATTTTGTGAGTTAGGAACATATATTCCCAAAGACCTACAACACCCTTTATGTGGAGGTAGAATGGCTTCATGCAGTGTCCCCCAATGCTACACTCTAAAGCAAATCCGTATAGACTAGCTCTTTGGGTAGTGCTTTGCATTGCCAGTCAAGAGATCTTAGTTCAAGTTCACAATTCCTATTCTCTGGACTGGGAGTGGTACGTGCTTACTGCCTGAAACACACATAGGGGAATGCCATGGGTTACTCAAGAGCATCACCATTTCATGTAAGAGTTGCATTCAACTTTTTGAGTGGATGCACTTTTAGCTATTTTCTCACTATTTTGTGGAACATCAGAATGGTCATACTGGGTCAGATCAAAGGTCCATCTAGCCCAGTATCCTGTCTTCCAACAGTGGCCAATGCCAGGTGCCCCAGAGAGAATGAACAGAACAGGTAATCCTCAAGTGATCCATCCCCTGTCACCCATTCCCAGCTTCTGGCAAACAGAGGCTAGGGACACCATCCTCTACTCATGGATAATAGGAGGTTTCTTACCCCTTCTTCCAGTGGAGCAGTATCTTTGAATTTGTTTGCAACTGGCTAAATTTGGCGTATTGAGTGAATTTTTAACTTTGGACTTTATAACACTGAAAAGCAGTTATGACACATACTGTAGTTAGGAAGAAATGACAAAAATACAAGATGGAATCTTTAACTGAGACATTCCCCAGTATTGCAGGCTTGGGGATGGGATATACAATTGGATGACTATGGTCTTCAATCACTAGTCTCTATGATTCTGTAAAAATAGAAACCATGTTGATCCCCCTCTAAAGTTTTTTATTTTAAATGTCAAAAGGCACCAGTCTGTTTTGATTGGCAGTTAACCAGCTAATTTTTAAGAATGTTGAATTCATATTTTGTAACCTTTATGTGTGTGTATATGCTTACTCTGGTGATTTCAACATCTGCTGTCTAAAGTAACTCACACCCCACCATTCTTCATCTTGAGGCATTTCACTGGTAACTCTTGCTTTCTTTTCCCTCCTCAGCTGAAGATACCCAGTTTGTTCTGTGACATGGAGATCGTTCCTGCTCTCCTTCATGGGGATCTGTGGGGAGGAAATGTAGCCGAGGATGACTCTGGCCCCGTTATTTTTGACCCTGCCTCCTTCTATGGTCATTCAGAATATGAACTTGCGATAGCCGGGATGTTTGGTGGCTTCAGCAACTCTTTTTACTCTGCTTACCACAGTAAAATTCCCAAAGGTCCAGGGTTTGAGAAACGACTCAAACTGTACCAACTTTTCCACTATATGAACCACTGGAACCATTTTGGATCAGGGTACAGAGGGTCTTCTCTAAACATCATGAGAAACCTGGTAAAATGACTTCACCCTCAAGCAGAGTATCTCACCCCCCACTTAGGAAAACCCACACTTGATGGTGAGGCAATTACAATAATATTAAAACAGATACTTGACCCTCTCCCTCTTTGCACAGCTAAAGATCCAGAATCAGAGAGTCCTGCTGAATCCCAACTGTGGCATTTTCCATCCCTTTAAGATATAGTCATTTGTTGCAGGAATAATTTATTAGTTTGCTATCCAAGGTGGTGCTAATTCCAGAGTTACATGAAAGAACTTGCAGGGTCAGGGTGTTGTACAATTCTGTTTGGGCAGATTGAATCAGAGAAGAAAACTCTTGAGTGTAAATAACTTGGAAGAGGTCCTATGACCGAGACCAACTGTGCCACATATTGTTAAGTATTTGCACTTGCACATTGACTCAAAAATCAACACGAAAAGCTTGGTGAAATGGAAGGATGGCCTTTCCTCACATACCAATGCAAATGGCTGAAGGAGTTGCTCATTGAGACTTTTCTTTCTGGTTGCTTGTTTGGGCAAATTCTTTTCAGCCATGCATTTCTAGGTACAGCTACCAAAGCAATAGCATGTTCACATGAAATCCAGAAAGGAATAAAAAGTGATCAGGGCTACCATGAACAATTTTAATATGGTTCAAATGGGTGGAGTCCTCTGCCCATCCTATTGCATAGTACTGTGTACAGACTTCTCAAATGTTTCATGTTTTGTGTGACACCATGTGTTTGGGTTTTGTTGTCTGTCCCATGTCTGCTAGTGAACCAGCTTCTAGCTAGAGCGTATTTAGAACTGATACCATCCTGCTTTTTGAATGGAGCTGTTTGATAGGGTTTCCTGTCCTGCTGGATGTCTTCAGGCAGGGCTAGCTGCATGTACACTTCCTCTGGGGAGGTACTGCTGACTGGCACACACAACTGACTATCATTTTTGTGGTTGCCATCTCCCACAGGTAAAGAGAGGGCAGTTCAGTGCCATTAGATCGGTGGGTAGTTTCCACATAATTTGTCCAGAATTCACACTGCAGGCACCATGATGTCTCTTTTTGTATTTCCGAGAGCCCCACAAACTGCACTACTTAGCTGTTGGCACTCGGCATTCAAGACCAAGGGAAGTCAAACGTGGACTGTTGGTGCATGTAAGAGCATCTCACCACTTAATATCTGTGTCACTAAAATTTCTTCAAAGAATTAATGCAGGAAAACATTAGGTTGCAGGATAGTAGCTGTTCCATGTGTGCTTGCAGGACAGTAACACTAAAACAATAGCTCTGCTGTCTAGTTGTGGGCTTCTAGTGATGTTTTGACGAAAGGACACCAGGTAGGTGAGAGAGATGCATGATTCCTTACGTGCATGTTAAGTATATGGGAGTGATTTTTATTGAACTAAAATGTTTTTCACTGGATTTAAGTTGGTACTCTGATTTGCTGAATTTCTCTAACTGCTGGTTTTGCTGTGAGTACTGATACGAATTTTGGTGTCTACCAAATATATTTGCTGAATATTTCTCCTCCCCTAATCCTAATAGTAGTTTCACTGGCTGTTAATTGTTGGCTGAAAAAAAAAAAAATAAACCCAACCTTGCTTGGCAGCATAGGTTTTTAACTCATCTCCTGCTGTTTAAATAAAATATTAGTTTCCTAATTGATTATTGTTGTCTGTCTCTTGTCTGTATGAATAGCTTGCGGCTTACTTTCATGACTGGGAAGCTGCTCTAAACTCCTGGAAAATAGGTAGGTCCTATATCAGGGGTAGGCAACCTATGGCACATGTGCCAAAGGCAGCACGTGAGCTGATTTTCAGTGGTACTCTCACTGCCCGGGTCCTGGCCACCGATCCGGGGGGCTCTGCATTTTAATTTAATTTTAAATGAAGCTTCTTAAACATTTTAAAAACCTTGTTTACTTTATATACCACAATAGTTATAGAAAGAGACCTTCTAAAAACACTAAAATGTATTACAAGCAGGAACGCTACCAGCTTTTCTGCTGCCCTAGGCAGCGGAAGGTCCCGCCCCGAAATGCCACCCCCCACAGAGGCGGCGGAAGGTCTCGCTGCTGAAATACCGCCGCGGTCGCCACCCCCCAAATTGTAGTGCCCTAGGCAACCACCTAGGTTGCTGAATGGGTTGCGCCGACCCTGATTACAGGCACGCGAAACCTTAGAGTGAATAAATGAAGCCTCGGCACACCACTTCTGAAAGGGTGCCAACCCCTGTCCTATATCCTTCCCAATAAAAACCCAGTGTGATGGTTCTTGGGGCACCCAGGACAGTGAGTTATTGTGTTACCTCCTTTCTTCAGCATTGAGGTAGTCTTGCATGTGCCAAGGTAGGTGTCAGCTTCCTAACACCACCAGCTCTGTCATTCAGGCCCTTTCCTGTGGGCCTTGCCTTGCAGGTTAGCAAGAAGCACACCCCAATCTCTGAGTTTCTTTGAAGTGTTCCCCTGTGGTATACAATCCCTGACACTGGTTACTCACAGAAATCACAGATCCTCTGCCCCAAAGGTGCAGTGTACCCCAGCTTTACCTTGTATACTGTTCCTGTATAGCACACCGCACTTGTAATGACACAAAAAGAGGTTTACTTAGGAAAGAGATTCTACTAGAAACAAGAGGGAATGATGGAAACAAATTGTTACAAAACAAAAGAATAAAATGTGAACCTGGGTCTAAACTTACTATTAAACCTTTCCTAGCTAATAAAGTAGGTTCTGCCCCTCTACTCCCAGTTCAGTCTGTTACAGAGCTAGCTGGCTGGCTTCAGAACAACCAGGATCCAATTTTTCACATGAACATCCCTGCTTCTCAAGATGTCTCCTCAATAAAAGGATCAAGAGTGCCTTTCCCCACCCTGTGTTGTACTGAAAGAGGCTTATTCATAGGCAGGGTGATTCTTTGTTGGTTGTAATTTTCCTTTTTTTTTTTTTTTACCCTGAATGGTTTTGATTGTTTGCAGTTGTCTCTGGGGGTTTTCCATTTAAAGCCTTGGGATGGATCAAAGCTAGACAGCTGGTTCTGGCTACCCAGGGTAGGGTGACAACTTCTTCCTGCTTAAATGTGCCATCACAGAGACATTATTCCCTGATGACTAACTTTTATTTCAAGTCCATAAAGCATACTTTCAGTATATTATTACTCAATTATTACATGTATGTAGATTTCACAATGATTATGAATCTTGACACATTGTGATGTGGCTGGTGTAGTGAGTTTGTCAGGTCTGAGGTGTTGTTTGCACAGAACAGGGGACCCTTTGCCAATGATTCTGTGTCACACCCAGATCTTGCTTTTACTCAAGGACAAAACTCCCATTGACTTCAGCTGGAGCTGAAGTAAGCTCAAAGAGAGCATATTTGTGGAGTCTGTCACTGAATAAATTAACCTAGATACAGTGTAGTTGGGGGAGTGCCTGTCCATGTTGCCAGACAGTGCAAGTGACATTGACCTGTTTGTTTCTAAGGGGGTGATATGTTGTCATGCTATTACTCCAGCTGGTTTACAACATCCACACAAACTTGATGTTTGCTTCCTGGGTAGTGGTGGGGGGCAGTAATGATGATTGTTAGGCAGTGGCCAATGTGGCTGGAGCCCTCACTGTTCACTTCCAGACTTTCATGTTAAGGGTCATATTATTTCTGGGTGTTGTTGGGACTCAACCGCAACGCGTTTCTAACCTGAGCACTCTTTAACTTTTGTTTACAAATCTCTTCAGCAAATTGGGATTTTTTTTAAGAGTGTCTCAGACTGATAGCCTGCAACCCGAAGGTCAACTCTGATCTGAAAACAATGGCAGATTTTGGATCAGTCACTTTCCAGAGCGATAAAACTCTCCAGAACGAGTAGCCCTCCCACATGCAACAGAATTTTAGAAAAAAATGATTATAGTATATGTAGGCACTGAACAAAGATTGCAAATATAAATGGAGATTGAGCAAATAGAAATAATCATGTTGAAAGCAATAAAATTTTTCTAGCATTTGGTTGCTTTTCTTTAATCTACATTTTGCTATAATTAAGGACCAAAGTATATTATACAAGAATATACATGACATGCAAAGTGGCATCAGGCTCTGCTGTACCACCAGTCCTTGGCTGCAGTGCTTCCTTCACCCTGTAAGTGACAGCAGAGTCCCAAAGGGTGGCTAGAGTCTCTTCTGTAGAGAGGCAGCCAGTGGGTTTTCTTAGGAATTGCTATGTCCTATAAGGTGAAAAAGTGTGATCAGATATTTTCTTCCCCAATGTGTAATTCTACATTACTGTGTTATAACTCTCCTCTCTCCTGCCCTCTTTTACTACCCTTTTCCTCCCACCCACCTCCCATGCTCCTAAGTTCTCCTGTTGCCTCCTATCTCCCTCCTACATGCCTGATCAATGTCCTGCTCCTTCCATGCTTCCTTCAGCCTTTCTGCAGTCTGACACTAGGGAGCCTGGTTCATTTTGCCTTTACCCTCATGCCATGTTTCCTGGTTCTATACCCCCACTTCTTCTGGGGCTGTTTCCAATCCGTGCCCTTGCCCACTGTACTCAGCAGCTGGAGACAGAAAATCAGTTGAGATGTATAAAAGTTGCTCTTTATACTAGTACACTTCAAAATAACTTATCTTTTCACATCCACGCTCCATCCTTTTTTTGCAAGTAAAAGTTGCTTCTCAATAAGGTCACCACCCCCACAGAATCAGCATTTTTAGGCCAAGTCCTTTTGGAAATTCACTGAGAAGTTTTTTAATTTTTTAAGAAGTGAACAAGTAAATTTTCAAAAAACACAAAATTCAAAATGAACTTTTGGAATTAAACTCTCTAGAACAATTCCACCCTGGGGTGAGATGTGATCTGCACAATTGCAGAAAGTTAAGCTTCTCTAGGAGGAAGTTATAGTGGAGGAAAGAAGACTGGGCTTATAAAGGGAAGCTGGTTTCAACCATCAGTCCTCAGGATTACATGCTCCTCAGGTTACAGGCTGCTATCCCTTCCTATTAATAACTGGAAGAAGGGTAAATGTGTTCTGCAGATCACGGCTGTGAGGGTGGAGTGTGTGTATATATATATATATATATATATATGTGTGTTAAAAATAGACCTATGGTTTTGAATGTCAGGCTGAGATGCCCCATTACTGATGTATCCACATTGTGGAGTCATGCAGGGACCCTGGCAAACAGATGTGTGAAAAGCTTGTGGGCAGGGGGATGGCTTTTAACTGTATATAACAATCATAGAAATATAAGGCTAGAAGAGACCTCAAGAGGTGATCAAGTCTAGCCTCTGCATTGAGATAGGATCAAGTAAACCTAGACCATCCCTGACAGGTGTGTTTTCCAACCTGCTCTTAAAAACTTTCAATGATGGGGATTCCACAGCCTCATTGGGAAGCCTATTCCAAAATTTAACTACCATTGAATTAGAAAGTTTTTTTTTTATAGTTGCTGTTTTAGGGTGGGATTTTCAAGAACTGATTGGAGTAGAGAAAAGCCAATGCTAAGTCAAAAGTAGAGAGAGGTCAGTAAAGCGTGTGTTTGAAAGTCCTGCCTATAATATCACTCCCTAATCCCAGGACCTCATCTCTCTTGGTCACTGACCTGCGGACTCATCTTTATCCCTGGTTTTCAGTTTGATCTTTTCACTCACACAGACCTCACCCACCATCACAGTTGCAAAAACTGCCTGGGGAGGTAAATTTTGCAGTTCCATGCTGCTTTTCTTCATGTCCTTCATCTCTACTATTCTGGTTTCAGAATGGATCCCACTCAATGATCTTGTTGGCCACTGGTTGTTCTCGTAGAAATAAGTAAGACTGGTTAAATCCAAGTTTAATGAGCTAGTCTGCCAGATGCTTTTCATGAGAGGAGGGGGAAAAAAACTTTTCTTCATGACACCAGACTGCCTGTATCCTGCCACCAGAATAACTTCTCTTTATTCTTTTACAAAGCAAAAATATAGTCTCTTACATTCAAGAGAGTTACCATGTTCTTGGTTTAAATCTTCCATCTCTGAGCAGGGCCCAAATTATATGCTGAGCTATAGCCTGCACATCTTCAGTGAAGTCCAGGGTGGTTACAGGATTAAAGGAGTGCTGATTTCTTTGGCCCTGAAAACTTAGACAAATAATTGTAAAGGCTCTCCAGCACAAGCATGGATTTTCTGATGAGAAATTGTTGCCCCATAGGCTCATACAGTTCTCAGTAGTGTGTTGATGGCTAGTCAGCTTTCTTATGGTTCTAGAGATCTTTGTTATTCCCAGGAAGAAAAATGCATCCCTCTCAAATAGAAAGTAAAGGGGCCTCTGCATTCTTTCTGAGTGGCCCTGAGACTTGTGCGAAGATGAAATCTTTTTGCAAACACTTCTAGAGCTGTCATTGCAATTAGAGCTGGCCAGAGGACAATTGTTCTGTTTTGTGGCTACTTTCAACTCGTTGAAATTTGTTGTTGTTTTGCATTGCAATGAAAATAAAACCTTTCAACAGTTTTTGCAAAACAGAATTGTTGAAACATCCATTTTCAGATCAAAAAGATCAGATTTTTTATTTGGGTCTCTCTGTGGAGTCAGAGCACCCTGGAGCTCAGAAACTGTCCCATCAATATTGATATTTCTCAATGAAACATTTCAGCTTTGATGAAATGACATATTTTGATGAAAATCTGTTTAGTTGGAAATGTTCTATCCAGCCCTAATTGTAACTAAGTAGAGGTTACTAGAGGTCAAAACCAGATTTTTAAATATGATCTCACACACCTGTTTTACTAAGATTACAGTATGTACCTAATCTTCTGCTCCTTGATAGGACAAAAATGTCTTCAAATCAAATTGGCAGTTTTTTTATTTACTTCAACTAGGTTAATGTTGCAATGAAAATGGCTCTGCTAGGATGTGAATGAAAATAGTGAACATGAAAGACAGCTGGAAGAGTTGTTTTGGGCCTGTCATTTGAGCTTTGGTTTGGGAATACAACAAAACAGACAACCCCCCGATACCACAGTGAAAAAGGATCTGTGCAAACTCCAGCTGGTGGGGAGAGCATCAGTTCTTGAAACGTATCAACCTGTAGCAGTACCATATACGTAGAAGTGGCTGAAAATAGAGAACAAAATATTTTCCTCCATGCCACACATTTATGCATAAACTCTATTCTCCCTTCCCAAAGACACCAAAGCATCAGAGGAAAGTATCTGTTGCTTATGTTGCTGAAATACATTACCTGGTAGTGTGACATTTAATTTCCTGCAATTCAAACAGTGGCCATTCCTCTCCAATCAGTGATTTATTTTATTTTATTGTCCTAGTTTATGCAGGTCACTGGAAGATACTGTAGACTTGAAGACTGGATGTTTTCCTGGCTTCTCTATCCTACAAAACCAAATGGAAATCAGAAGCCCTTTCTTGGCAGGGGCTCCTTTTTAAATATAAACATGGACTCTACATCCTGAGCAGTAGAGGTTTCAAGTTTTGAGGGGCTAGAAATTATTTTTTTTTAAATGACAAGCATGGAGGGTTTGGGGCAAATTTGTTTATACTACAACTACCCCTGATCAGAGACAATACAAGTTCACAGCGATAGGGCATATCAGACCTGAAACGTGTTTTGTAAGTGGTTTAATGACTTGGATGTGTCCCGAGTTTCCTCTCACTCTTGCATCTACAGACTTGAATGGAATTACACCTGACTTTCACTGATGTGAGATCAGAATCAGGCTCTATATCACTACCCATCACAGCCATGATAATACCTTTATTTGTTTCTTACAGTGGATTGTGTTCTGCCACCCTTACACTGAGCAGTGCCTTACTCCCCAGTGGGATTGCCTGACAATTTAAAGTATTACTCTACCTTAGTAAGGGCAGCAGAATTTGGCCCTGAATTTGCTGCTTATTAGTGATAAGTTAGTGTAGTGATTTTCCCAACCAGAGAGGAAAAATAAAATACTGAATATCTACAGTATATATCTAAATGCAAAGCAACACTTATGAGTTTCAAAAGCAGCCTTTAAGGAAAATATACTTTCTATATAAGCAAGCTATATTTTATGTTTTAAAGGGTCATTCAGCAAACTTCAAATCATTATTAATATTCAGTACAGCCATTTGCTTTCTAACATTAAGTGATAGCCACTAGAAGGTGTTACTACAGTTGCTGTTTGCTGTTCTTTCTAGAGTTGGCCTATTCTGCACTCATTTATTCAGGTGCAACTCCACTCCGAGCAACTTCAGCTGGGCCCAGAGTTTGCAGTTTGATCTTGTGAAGTGTTGTGCCTCTGTTTTATCTCATAATTGTAATTATATTTTAATTAATTAATAATCATACATCTTAATAAAAGAAAAAAGTCACCCATGCATTTAGAGGTATAAGTGAACAATATGGTATTAATCTATAATGTACAGCACAGAAAATACTTCCGACATCCACTCAACAACATTAAGAATATATTTCATGTATATTTTAGCTATACGTAAAATAAAATAGCCTTGTTCTGTGACCTTGTAAGCCATATAAAAATCACCCTAACCTGCAAGGTTACTTCGTGTTTTAGAAGACACTATATATCCCAGTATATGAGATTATGACATATGCATCTGAGAAAGGTGGGCAAAATTAATTACATTGATCTGGTTTAGTTCTTTGGAAAATTTATTTTTGTATTCCTACTGAGCTCTTATTCCATTGGAACATCGCTGCTGTTACAGGCACTTAGTCCATGTTGTCAGAATTAATCCATTGGCAGAAATGGTCACCAACACAAACTAATATTTCTCTCAATATGATAAGAAATGTAGTTCAGTGGAATCATCCCCAAGAGTGCTGATTCAACTGTCAGCTTGAATGGCTGTAGCCAATACCATTGAAAATAAGCACACTTCTGGGCAGCAGCCCATGTCCCTGGGCTTTGCAGTCACTGAAACTGCTCCCTTTTCTGAGGGGGTCTTTTCCCCTTTGCCATGGCATGCCAATTTTAGCTTTATGCATCTAGCCATTTGCCTTGTTCCTCTCATCTGATTACCATACACTTATGAGGCATAATACTTGCACGTAAGCTTCAAAATGTTTGGTTGAGGGTGGGGGGAACTAAACTACTTACGTAGAAGGCATTACATCTGAGCTGAGCAAAATACAAGAGACGAAGTGTTATAAGTTCTATTCAAATTCTTATACTGCCCTCATTATCACACTCAGCAGATGTATACACCACATGCCTATATAGCAAATTAAAACCTACAGCACTGGGGCCTCTCCAGATCTCAAACAAGCTAGTGTGTTTTAGTCTGTCATTGTATGTGCGTACTGTACAATAATAACCCCTCTTACCTGGCCTTTGTTTATAAATGCCAAACAAAGTGAAAAACGTAAATACATGTTGGGAGGGATTGAGGGAGGGAGGGGCGGTGTGCTTGCTTGCTTGCTTGCTTGCTTGCTTGAAGTAAAAGGGGTATGTATCACTGTTATGAATGTCATTCTTACAGTAGAAAGGCCTTTTTGAAGAGGAAGGTTCTGGAGTGTTTTCCTAAAGCTGGTCTGACTCTGGAGTCACATAATCTCTTCAGGGAGTTTGTTCCATAGCCAGATCCTTTGAGTGAGACTGCCTTTCCCCAGCTCTCATGCACTTAGTCCTGAACTTTGTGAACTGCTGATGCTTTGCTATTTCAGTGTCTCTAACTTCCAGGTACATGGACAAGGTGCACCCTGGTGCAGCCACTGGAATGTCCCTTCTACATCCCTGTTGAACTCCCAATACGTAGAAGAATATTGCCATGTTCCACTGTACTACAAACAACAATGAAAGGGTTAAAGGAATGTGTTGTAATATACCTTGAGACTTTTTCCCTTCTCCCCATTGTCTGTCTCAGTTCTTTGTCCTGGAATAATGAACAGCTGGTATACATAGCTCCTGGCTGCTCTGACTGATGGATGCATGGCCCTTCTGGACCACTTCTCAGGAATTGCTGGAAAGCCTTTTTCCTCCGCTTGCTCAATACAAACAGGTTGCTTGGTGATTGATCATGAAGCATCATACTTTGCAGAGCAACCTTTAGATTTCTGTGTCTCAGGTAAGCTGAATGATATGATGTAACATCACGTTTGTATCATAAACTGACTTTCAAGCTACTGAATAGAGCCAAGGCCTACCACCCTTGCTACAGCTCAGTTTTCTGTTCAGGGCCAGTTAGAACATCATAGGCAACAGCAATAGGCGACGAACAGAACTACAGCAAAAGAATAAATGGACAGAAATCAGACGTCAAGAATTATAACATTCAAAAACCAGTCGGAGAACACTTCAACCTCCCTGGTCACTCAATTACAGACCTAAAAGTCGCAATTCTCCAACAAAAAACATTCAAAAACAGACTCCAATGATAAACTGCAGAATTGGAATTAATTTGCAAACTGGACACCATTAAATTAGGCTTTAATAAAGATTGGGAGTGGATGGGTCATTACAGAAAGTAAAAACTATTTCCCCATGCTAATTTTCCCCTACTGTTACTCACATCTTCTTGTCAACTGTTGGAAATGGGCCATCCATTTTTTTTCTCCTGCTGATAATAGCCCATCTTAATTGATTAGTTTCGTTATAGTTGGTATGGCAACATCCATTTTTTCATGTTCTCTGTGTATATATATATCCTACTGTATTTTCCACTGCATGCATCCGATGAAGTGGGTTTTAGCCCATGAAAGCTTATGCCCAAATAAATTTGTTAGTCTCTAAGATGCCACAAGTACTCCTCGTTCTTTTTGCAGAGCTACAGAACTTGCAGGAAAACAAAACAGCTTGTACCTACCTGCAGCTAACTCCACTCCAATCTATGGCAGCATAATCCAGAGGATAGACTCTGAGTTTTGGAGTCCAGAAATGGTCCAATAAATAACCCCTTCTCCCAGCTCCTCACGGCTCCCCTTTAATTTCCCCCTCATATTTCATTGTTGTTTAAATGTTAGCCTTTGTGATCTGACCGTGGTGCTGAACTGCTGATGGGACAGGGCTGGGTTTACTCCAAGGTGATTATTTTCAGGCACTTTTGTTATTAAAAACCCATCTGGGTCATTTCTGAGTTAGTTTGTTTCCAGTGTATTAAATCAGGACGATTTAAACATGTTGATTTAAAAAAAACAACACAACTTAATAATAGGTTGTGAAGCCTTTCACCTCTAGGTCATCCATTCAATTCCAGCCCAGGTCAATAGCAAATATCATCTCATGGATGTTCCATAACTTATGTGAAATAATTGGATTATCTCAGTCAAGTTCTGAGTGGATACAGGTCCACAGCACAAAAGGACACTACAATTGGTAGCAATTGGAAACCTTGTTAGAAATCTCACCAAAGAAGCCAAAGACTATTTGGACTGTGGAAATGGAAAGTGAAGTCCAGAGCAGGATTCAGGAACAGTCATTGCAGTGTGGGTGAAATGTGCCCAGCTGCATCCTTTGCTATGCCTATTCAGTGGGTAGAGAGAGGATTTAAGTCTCTAGGCTTGACAATCTGGCACTTTTCACTGGCACCATTTGACGTTCTCTGCTCAGTGTCCCCAACCAGTTCCCCTATTTTTCCCTATAACCACACTCCTATTCCTACCATTTTTTTAGTGGTCCCAAAACACTCATTTGGTTTCCATATCATTGTGGTCCTTCTCCTCCTGTAAGGGAAGGGCCATAGTTGTTCCAGTGGTGGAGCCTTCTTCAGGGTCTCCACACGCTCCTGGAAGTCAAATAGACTGTCCCTTCATTAGCCACACATCACAGCTAAGTGATTTTTTAAATGCCCACAAGGAACAGTCCAGGATCCAGGGAAATGGAAAATAAACTGTTAAATTTTATTGGTCTGAAAGTACAAACATCTTCTAGAATAACGCTACTGATGTGATCTCAGTACTAGCATCCTGCACTGAACAATTTCATTCTAGTAAACAGGAACCGTTGACCCTGTTGGATGTTGGTCAGCATCATAAAACCTCTCCATAATTTGGAACAATTAATCTCTACTGTCCATTTCTGCTCAGGTGAGGCCCAGTACTGAAATATCAGGGATTGCTGCCCCTCAAGATGAAAATGTGTTGTCAGAGTTTGTGGGGACCCAGGATCTGGAATAGCTACAGAGGTTGCAACTTTTAAGATTGAGATTTATTGGCAGAGCTGTGTTGAGGTCCAGCACTGGCATAGCAGAGGATGACATCTCTCACTCAGTACTGAAAGTTCAACTCTCACTTTGATGCCAGCCTCCATCACCCCCTTGTTAAATTTTCAAAAAAGAGTCTGATCCTGAGCATTGCCTGAAAAATGCTCAGTTCCATTAACCTTCATTGTCTATAAAAAGGTTTGGTGGCATTTGACTCCAATTGAGGGCAATGGGAATCTTTCCATTTACTTTAATGGGAGCAGGGCCATGCCCTGAAGAAGACATGCGGTCTAATGTGTGACACAATGGTTCCTAGTCTATACAAAGCAAGTACGAGCAGGGAAAGATCATTGTTTTTTCCATATCCCAATTTGCTGATTTGTGGTTATATTGTGGCCTTTGAGTCTCCTGATCTTAAACATTTACATGTACAACACCACCACCACCAAACTCTGCCTCTTGTACAGTCTTTCATAAAACATAACCAGTTTATGTTATTGTGTGTAGTTTTCATTGCTGAGCTCCCTCTGGTGGTTGATGATTTAAACTTTATCTCTTTGGTACTCATGTGAGCAGGGGGGAGGCAAAGAAGAGGTCAGTCCATACTGATTACTCAGCGAGAGGAACTACAAATACCAGAAGCTCTCGGGACAGCCATCGAAGGACCCCAGGATATTCCAACAAATTCAGTATTTCCTAAATATCTATTTTTAAAAAAACAAGTAAAGCTCTAATCTCCAGAAATAAACATTTTGGGGAATTATTGACTGATTTGATTTTTCTATCAGCTGTTATTTTTCTCTTTGGTGTGTGTCAATTTCTACCTCATAGCAAAGACACACCAAAAAAGGAAGGACCCAGACCTTTAATCCTGTTTTGCAGTGGATTTAGGAAGAATCAATTGCAACAGGCTGGAATTAGCCAATGGAAAAGCTCCTGCAAACCGAATTGAAGACCTCCATTCTGAAGGCATTTGGGAGCTCAGGAGGAGGGTATATTAGCAGAGGGCAGAGCTATGAAACTGACAGCGGGCGAGTGTTTGTGAAAATCAATCACAAGCCTCAGGTTAATGCTGATAATATTGCTGCATGTTCACTGCAATGTGCTTAATTGTCTGGAGATGTTTGTTGATGATTGTAAATTGTGAGTTTTCAAGATTAATGTATTTTTCTCATTTTAAGAACTGAAATCTTTTTAAAGCACATTTTAGACAGCAGGCCAAGTTAATGTTAATTTGTAATGCTGTTGTAAAGCAACTTGACATTCCTTCACAATACCAGGTGCAAAAGAACTTACATTGCTGCATAAAAAAGCGTAGAGCAGAGCAGTTGCCCTTGTGCTTAGAATTTGTTATTGGGCCAAATACCATCCCAGAAATGGCTATTCCCACACAGGGCTGGGGAACAGCATGAGCTTCCAGTAGCAGAGAACATTCTTTTATTGGGGAAAGGGTTTTGTTGAGCATCTGCAGTGCTTCCTGGCACCATGGCAACATAACTCCTACAGGAGATATGCTCCCATCGGCTTCCGTATCCATCCTTGCTTCTCAATCCCCCTTAAGAAAGTGGTTTCACTTGATGTAGTGGAAACTGAAATATGTTAATGCTGACAGTATCAGGAATCCTTGAATGGTTGTGGGAGAAGGAGGGACTACTTCCTAAACTCCACTTCTACCCATTCTGATCTTACCCATAGAGTCTGTTCCCCATGGCATGGGGAGGAAGAAGGGAGTGTGCCATGGTGCTGGCGAGCCACCATCCTGGATCTTCTAATTTTTCCTACCCTCTGTCCACAGAAGCAAGGGAGCCTGTGGGCCACTGTTATGTTGTATAATTATTTAAATTGTGTCATATGAAAGGAGAGGAGGTTAGCACTCACCTTGATAAGAGTGGGAGAGTTGTAGTGGCCTTTTCAACACACATATGGTTAAGGCATTCCCACTTACTCATAGCACCTAATCACTTTTGGGGAGGATGCCTAGAGCCCTGCATACGTATCCCTTCTTATGTTTTGTACAATTCCAAAATAATAAACAATTGTTTCACGTTAAGGCAAAACTAAAAAAAAAAATACTTGAACTAAATCTCCAGCTCCAAACACCCTATAAGTTTGGGAATATTGTTATTCAACTGTAATGTTTGTGGACTGGGTCATCTGCTAGTCAGAACAAGACTATCGGTCAATTTACAGTTGAGAAATGGGAGTTTAGGAGGAAATGTGTGGAATTCAGATGCACAGAGGAGCTGAGGGAAATCCAGCCTAGGGGCAACTGCTTGACCACTGTCTGCTGGCTGATTTTTAACACAGAGTTGCCATAGACTCCCCTGGAACCTGCTTTCAGGTAAGAGGTATCGGTGCCGCATTGGTGGAGTCTGCTTCAGAAAAATAGAAAGACTGCCTCAGCCAGGAGAAGAGAAAGAAATCAGTTTAAATGTGCATCTTGGGATTTTTGTTTCTATCACATTTAGGAGATTTTTTAAGTGGTTGGTAACATTTTGCTGAGTTAGAATGTTTTAGCCAGGAGTCTGAGAAGGCTAAGTCATCAGATCCCAATTGTTTAGGTTTACCAGATGGTTCTGTGTGTGCATGCGATAATTAAATCAGCTATCAGCTGATTGCTGTAAAAACCTTGATTAACACAGTACAACCCCGTAAGAGTTTAAAAATTCTTTAAAAGATAATTGATATATAATTGGAAAAAAGTCTCCAGGCTATCTAGAAACCTGTTTTATTCTTCATCTTCCTTTTTAGGAAAAGATTAATCTTTCCACAACCCAAGGAACTTAAACAAGAAACCCACAATTATATTGCCCATGCAATCTCTGCATTCCTTACTAATACCTGTACCTGCAGCTTGTTGCGTGTAAATGGGTTCCTCCATCTGTGTGGAGCCCCACTGACCTCAATAAGGCAATCACAATAAGTAGTAGGATTGGGGGCTAAAGGCCTGATCCTGTCTATAATCCTTACTGAAGCAGTGTCCATTGACCTTAATGGGGGTTTATCTGTGTAAGGAGTGTAGGGTTGGGCACATAGGCATTTTACAATAAGGAAGAGACTGACTTTCTATACTGTTATTAAGGATGGTCCAGTGCCTAGGGCAATAGTTTAGGGTTTATGAGACTTGGGTTCAAGTCTCTATTTTGCTACAGACTTCTTGTGTAACCATAGGCAAGTCACTTAATCTCTCAGTTCCCTATCTGTAAAATGGGGATATTAGCACACCCTTACCTCCCAGGAGTGTTGTGTGGATAAAGATTGTGAGCTGTTTAGCTACTACGGTAATAAGAGCATGTGAGAACCTAAGACAGACAAACCCTTTCCTTATCCTCCTAAAAGAGAATAAAAAGTAACATAAAAGTGCTCAGAGATTTCTATTCCTGAACCCAGCAATCAAGTATGCAGCAAGCATCTACCAGAAAGGTAACATTTCCTTACAGAAGAAAATGTGGGGGCTGCAGTTTTCGCTCAGTGGGATGTTTGAAGGAAAAGGCTTTAATTTTCCAGGACATACTCTTAGCTCTTCTGTTACTAAATAAAGGCAGAACAAAAAATTCAGCCATTAATTTGTATTTCAGTATATGGGAAACTGATAAGTCTGGGTTATTTCATTTAAAAATATACAATTAAAAATGGGTGGAAAGAGTAATACTGTCACTTTGAAGGTCAAACTGTTCAGCAGTACACAGACTTAATTAATATGATCAATCTCCATCTAGGGGCTTGCTGCTTGGTCACAGTCTAAGGATTTACTCCTTTATTTCAAGTGGCAGGGGTTTGTACTTTTGTTGTTGAAAGTTTTGGGTTCTAACCCCACTGATAACCCTGCTGTACCTAGGTAGGAGGCCTGGCCAGAGATTAACTACACATAGATGCTTTGAGCATTTACAGTGGTAAGTTGTGTAATGTGTTGTACTGTGCTGAACTTGCAAGAAAAGAAATAACAATACAATCAAACAAATCTATCCTGGCTGGGATTGAAGCCTTGCTAATTTGCTGCTACATTTTATTATGAAGGATGAATAGATTCACAGATTTATAAACAACAAATATTTTCCAATACACCTATTGCAGAAATCACATAATTTAGGCCAAGGATATTTGCCCCAGTGAAATTCTTGTTTCTGAACAGGCTAGAACAATGTTTGAAGGTGAAATGGCAAGTTTAGAGGCTATCCAGAAAACCAACACCCTGAGGGTGCCCCAGACCATTAAAGTGATTGATCTTCCAGGAGAGGGTGCAATGTTTGTCATGGAGTACCTGAAGATGAAAAATCTCAACAAGTATGTCTGAACTTCATACTTTGTTTGTTACTATGATTTTGAGAGAATCTGCTTATAATGCTCTTGTGTCGGTGAGAATCTCTGAAAGAGGCTATTGACTATCTTCTGCAAATGATATCACTCGTGAGTCTGATAATTGTAAAAATAAAAAGTAAAAGTGAAATTCAAATCAACAATCAAGCTTCTAGGCCAAATTCTCTGCTGAATTTGGCCCTTTATCTCTTTCAGCAATATGTGGTCTATACCTGACTGTTCACATTTGTCAGAGCAGCTTTATTGACAGATAGCAGCCATGTGATATACATTTCTCAGACGATTAACTTGTCTTTGAGAGGTGCCTACTGTTGAGTTAACCTAGTCCATTGCTTTCTCTTTTTCCTGATTTTTAAATTGCCTCCTGCTGTAGAGTTGCTCCTTGCTTTCTCTTGTCTTTAATTCTTTCTTATGTAATAAATGGTGTTTAAAGGCATATTTTAAATGAACAGATAAAGAATGTATGGTTTTGTTTCTCGAATCTTACAGACACTCTGCAAAGGTTGGCGAGCAGATAGCAGATCTTCACCTTCACAACCAGAAACTTGGAGAGAAATTAAAAAAGGAAGGAAACACTGTTGGTAGAGTATAGATTTAAAGTACTAGTGCAACACTGTGATAATCTCTTCTGGATATCACACAATATTTAATACATGTAGCATTATAATCCTTATTAATGGAGAAAACCAGTCTAAAGGGCCACTGTCTGCTAAAATACTAAATATATATACAAAGTATCTTTTGATCCATAGAACACTAAACTGAAATAATTTGTAACTCTTTACTTTTCCGCTACGTTGCTAAATTAAAAAAACTGACAATAATAAAAAGATTTCTATTGGTTTTAGTTTTTGTGATTTTTTTTTTTAAACAAAATAAAAAAATTGGGTCAGATTTACCTTTCAGTATCTCTGTAAGCCTTTCATCATCATGTACTATCAAGATATAATCCTCTGAAGGTTTTTGAACCAACAAAGTAAAAAAACAACAACTATTAAACATGTCTATAGGTTAGGTACAGCTAACTTGTTATTATAACATGTAATACCATTTAATAAAAAATATACAGAAATTCACATTTACTTACACTGGAGATATTTTACAACTCACACTTGCAGTAATATACATAGCACTTTTTATTAAAATAATAAAGGAATGTATCCTTAGCTTACTAAAGAGACAAATTAGTTCTGCTGAGTATAACTGTTCTTGAAGGCAAAGTTAATTCAGTAGGGTTCTGATCCAGTTTCCACTTAAGTCAATGGGAGTCTTTTCAATGACTTTTTCTACAGCTTGATCCAACTCCCACTGAACTACACATGAAGCAAAGCAAGATCATTTGCTATGTCAGGTTTAGTAGTATTCAAATCTAATGCCCAGATTTTGCACCTAGTTGGGTTTGCATGGTTTCAATTGATTTCTGGGGAGGACAGAATGTGCCCTATAGTGGTATGCCTATTACCAAGTAATTACAATATTTGTGAGTGAGGTGGTAGATTGCTGATCTGTCTGAAATAATGTACAGTATGAGACACAGAGTCAGAAGTTTTGGTTAGGAGGCAGCAGGGTAAAGTGGTTAGAAAATGGTGAGTACAAATCAAGAGACCTGGATTCTGTTCCTGATTCTAACACTGACTTGCTCTGTGCCCTTCATCAAATCAATTAACCTAACTGTACCTCAGTTTCCCTAGTTGAAAAATATCGTAGGTTTATTACTTCCATCTTTAATAGGTCTGTGATTCCCCCAAAGAAAAAAGCTATATATACACATGCACAGAATTAGTACTATTAGTGTTTTAAAGTATTTAGTTAACCTATTGTTTAATTATGTTTTTTCCCAATTTTTTTCTGCCTAGTCATATCAGAACTGGATTCATAAACCTATTGCTTTTGCAAAGTTCAGGATTGGAGGGGAAAAAAAGCTGGTTTGCCCTTTGGACATGATCAGTCTTTTTGTTTGCTAGGTAAAGGTGCAGAACATTCTGAATCTCAGTATGTGGATACATTTGGATTCCATACAGTCACATGCTGTGGCTTTATACTGCAGGTAAGTCTCAGCTCTGTGAAAGTTATTATTACACATTAAAATCAAACACAAATTCTATATTCAGTGGCTTGTTTTAACCACCAGTTTTGTTCTCACTGTTTAATTTTCATCTTAAAAGTTTTTAAAGTATAAACAAAATATAAATTTTACCTCCGATGTGGGAGAAGATGGGGTTTGTTTTCCTGCACAGGACTGTTACTTTCCTGGACTGACAAGGTTTTGTTCCTATTTCAAAAATGTAAGAGTTCTGATAGACAAAAAAATTATTAATTACATAACCCTGTCTCAGTCACTGAGCAGTGCCTATTCTGTGCAATCAATAAAGTGGGAGTCCTGTGGAAAAAATAGTATATAATTTTTTACATGATCCTAATGCATATGCATAAGGAAGAAGAATTAAAGTTACATGGGCTTTCTTAGATTTGGCATTTCCCAACTTTTGTTTGAGCTTCCTAATATTTTTGAGTGCTTAATTTTTCAACTGTAATAATACTCCTTTAAAGTAGTTTATTTGTGTGTGTATATATATATACACATAAAAAAACTGGAATAATTTAACCATTACTGAAATATAGCCACTTCTGAGGTGGAACCTGGCAGCACAAAGCAAGCCTACACAGCAGTTTTGGACAGGAAGTGAAGACTACTCATTGATTCTCCACTTGCTAAGAAAAGGATCCCTTCACAAATTACTGTGCTTCCATCCTCTCCCAAAACCCACTACATAGTTCTCAAAAGGTGAAATTCCCCCCATCCAAAGGGCCAGTGGCAAAGTCTATGCAACACTTAAATTCCACTTAAAACCCTCAGAGCAGGCTTTATATGGTGCATGGGCCTTCTTCTGGCTCTCTGCACGGGGTGAATTTCAACCAAAATATTTAACCGTGCAGACCATTGAGAAGGACTTTGTAGACTACTAGTTGTCCCTGAACCACAGTTTGAGAACCATTATCTCACTGAAATGTCAGGGGGAATTTTGGCCATCCAGAGCTAATATAACTTGGATAAAGGGTTAAGAGACGTATAATATCTGCAAGTGCCCAGAACCTTAAGTTTATTTCTCATATCAAAGATAGCTCCTCTGTAATATGGACTCAGAAGGAAGAATAGCCTTAAATGAATGATCAACAAAACATTTAACAGCATCCTAAATTTTTCTTGGTGGTCACCCATCCAAGAACTGACTAGGCCTTGATCCTCTTTAGTTTACAAGCACCCAGGTAGCAAGGCAACAGGCCATAGTATCAGTAATATACAGTTTAATTTTACAGATATATCAGCAGAAAATCTTTACAGTGCTGTTTCCTCTTCAACTGATCATGATCAGCTGAATCTTGATATCTTATTTTCCAGGTGAATGAATGGCAAAGTGATTGGCCTACTTTCTTTATACGTCACCGACTCCAAGCTCAAATGGATTTGATTGAGAAAGCTTATGGAGACAGAGAAGCAAGAGAACTGTGGTCACAGCTTAAGGTAGGTAAATAAATACACGGATGTGTCTCATAGAGATAAAAGGTCCATTGTACTTATAAAAAATATACAAGAGAAATACTTCAGTGGAATTTTACACATTTTTTATGGCAAACTTTATATGGCTTTTAGTAAACAGGTCTAATTTCACTTAAGGTCCAGATGCCAGAGTTAAGAAAAAAGGGTGTATGTTACTGTACTAGCCTTTTAAAATGAGAAAGTGAGTGTAATTAGGTGGCTGCTTGCTTGGTTTTCAGAATCACTGTTCTGTTCTGACACTAAAGCAACAAGTTTATAGTTATTTGTTCCATAATGGTACATCAGTGAGCACAGGAGACTCAGAATTTTGGTGCTAAAAGTTGTTTACTACTTAGAACTGTTCTAATGAAAGGAAGTTGTTCTTTATTTATTGTGATAACCTGTATTGTCTATGCCTGCAAGCAATATGACAGTAGTGAATGTGGGTACTAGTGAATGATTAAACTCTGTGTGAAGTGAATCAGAATTATTCTTGTTGATTAACACTTTTGACCTGCTTCTGCATCCATTGACTGTAGTTTTAATAGGGCTTCATAATGACTGAAAAGAGACAATGACTTTTATTTATTCTGTTATTTGTATTGTATTGACTTATTTTTTTCCCCTTGGTCAAGTAATAGTTTTTGCTTCATTGGTCATGCTTTTTCCAGCTGAAGATTCCTGAGATGTTCTGCGATGTGGAGATTGTTCCCGCTCTTCTTCATGGGGATTTGTGGGCAGGAAATGTTGCTGAGGATGATTTTGGCCCAATTGTCTTTGATCCTGCTTCCTTCTATGGTCATTCTGAATTTGACTTAGCGATTGCTGGGATGTTTGGTGGCTTTAGCAGCTCTTTCTTCTCTGCCTACCACAGTAAAATCCCCAAAGATCCAGGTTTTGAGAAACGAAACAATTTGTACCAGCTCTTTAATTATATAAACCACTGGAACCATTTTGGGACAGAGTACAGGGGATCTACTCTAAATGTAATGAGAAAGCTCTTAAAATAACCATTTAGAGGGTGTTCCTCAAAGAGAATCTATCACAGCCTCTTACTAATTCACATGGCCTACTTATTGATAGCAACACAAGCTAGAAAGAGTGAAACATTGATGAGAAACTCACATGGCAGATGTAAAAGACGAGGGGGCCTTTGTACACATTTGAGCCCACTAAATACTTGCAGTGGTTGTGTAATTTCTGTATCATGTTCTAGTTTACTAGCACATATCCACACTGGTGAGTTAGGAGATTGTGTACAGTCTGTTATTTAGTTGGTGAAACTCTACATGTTTGAAAAGCAGTCTGATGGACAGCCTAATCTCATTCTCCATGGGATAACCCAGTTTTTCCCACTCTTTGCCCTTCCTGCCCTATAAGGATTTTATTATGGGGTTGTGGTATTGGAAATAATCACTAATTTATCACCTCCTCCTCCTCCTCTGCTTTTCCATTTGACTTTTCTCCTCTTTCTCTATTCTCCTCTGTTCCCCTCTACCTACCTTCTAAAGGATCAGCTCCAACATCTGTTGAAGTCAGTGGGAGACTTTTTTGGCTTTGAGGGCAGTTGAACTGTGTCATAATTCATTTGCATAGTGCAGTCTATGAGTTAGTATTTCTTAAATTTATTTTAAATTAAAATTTATGACTCTCCTTTCTAAAGGAAAAATTCAGTTCAACTGATACCCCCTAAGAGTAGGTCTCTGCGCCTACTGGAGAATGAAATATATAGACAGAAAATGGATTGTCATTACATAAGATGTAGATAAAAATATATTTTATTTAAAACAGCCTTTTAAAAAAGGTACTAAAAAACTCCCTGCAATGTAACAGACATAGCTGTTTGAGATGAAGAAATCAGCAATTCCAGATACTATATTGATTAGTACTCAATACATATAAGTTATATAGAATTAATCTTAATAGATAGTTGGGGAAACTACCCTATTCCATCATTTGCTGATTTACTAAAGTAAAGGCACATTGTCAAAATGGTGAGGTCCAAAATTTAATGGTTTTATACTTGTTTGCAGAGTCCCTGTAATTATTTATGACAGGGCTGCCTTCTCCACCCTTTGCAGTTCCGCAAACAGGCTGGATGCTTTTCAGCTTTATAAGCACCAGAGTATTATTTATTAAGTCCCCTCCAACAGTTCATCAGTATATCCTTGTGCAGTAACATACATGTGAACATAAACTTCCCCCTTAGACTGCTTTCCAGGGAGTAAGGGGGAAAGATCTCTTAATTCTGTATTCTGTCCTTACCTGTCTCCTCCCCTTGTACTTCCTTCCTCTTCTTCTACTATTCCCTGATGATGGGTTGATTGTTCTCAGTAGCTCAGCATCCTCCTGCCTAATTAACAACCCTCTCCCAATTAAATCCACTCCAGAGGGAACAGCTAGCACCACAGTGACCAGAGTGCTGGGTTAGCTCTAGGTTCCTAGCACTCTTTCAAGTTGTTGAACAGCTTTTCTTTTAAAACAGATTCTGCTTGCTCTCTTTATTTTTAAAAACAGAATAGATGTAGGTTTCAGAGGGGTAGCTGTATTAGTCTGTATCAGCAAAAAACAACGAGGAGTCCTTGTGGCACCTTAGAGACTAACACATTTATTTGGGCATAAGCTTTCGTAGGCTATAACCCACTTCATCCGATGCATGGAATGAAAAATTCAGTAGGCAGGTATCAATATACAGCACGTGAAAAGATGGGAGTTGCCTTATCAAGTGGGGGGTCAGTGCTAATGAGGCCAATTCAATTAGGGTAGATGTGGCCCATTCCCAACAGTTGACAAGAAGGTGTGAGTATCAGCAGAAGGGAAATTTATTTTTTGTAGTAACTCAGCCACTCCCAGTCTTTATTCAGGCCTAATTTGATGGTGTCAAGTTTGCAAATTAATTTCCAGTTCTGCAGTTTCTTGTTGAAGTCTGTTTTTGATTTTTGTTGTTGTTGAAGAATGATAACTTTTAAGTCTGTTATTGAGTGTCCAGGGAGATTGAAGTGCTCTCCTACTGGTTTTTGAATGTTGTAATTCTTGATGTCTGATTTGTGTCCAAATAGATGTAGTATTAGCAGCCCAGAATTGTGAGCAGCCATACAATAACAAACCTAATTAACCTTTTAATGGAAGAAAAGAAGTGGTAAGTAAAGAAAGCAGTTATAATGAAAATCCCACAAACACATACATGAATAAGAATATGTGTTTGGGCGGGATCATGCCTGTAATTGTATTTATAATTACCAATGAGTAAAACAGAGTTAAAATGGTCAAATATACTTTGCCACTTTTCTTTTGTTGTTAACACTGCTATTATGAATCACAACTTGAAAAACATCATCCTTCCAATGAAGTAAATCACAGCATCTATTGAAACAATGTAGCTTTGTTTTATCTATTTTTGCATGCCTTTGATTTTGCTTAATTTATATAATTCACTTTAAAGTCTCAGAAACTTTGGACAGTAATCAAGTGGATTTTCTTTCATTGTTCACAAATATAATGGCAGAATCAGAAGGTTAGATTAAAAACCATACTGCTTCTGAATTCAGTTAAAATGATGCCAAATTATCACAAGTAATGAAAGTGATTATGCTTCTGTGATTGAAATGGAAAGGTGGAATAATCTTGTTTATAACTAAATTGATTGTGTAGTTATTAGATTGAGAATCCAGATCTGAGATGACAAAGTCCACGAGAGCTAATATGTATTACCTAAAATGTGAACTAAAATATATGTACAGCTTTGTAAAATGTGAAATTAAGATATGTGCACATCAAATAAAATCTAGATATTTGCACTGCATTAACAAGATCCTGATGTTTCTATATCTTGTGCTTACAGCTTTTCTGGGTTAGTGAAGTTGAAAGTAATGATGGGACTGTTATTTGGGAGGGGGTGGAATTGTTGGGTAATGGGACTCTCAACACCTGGAGGCATGGCAGAAGGAGAAAGTGGAAGATTGGATGCTGGGTTCTTGGAGGGAACACAGCAATGGATGGGAATAAGGTCCTGGAATAGAGCTGAAGTGTGGCTGGAGGGTGAGCTATTGGTCTGGAATTAACTGAGGTGGAGAGTTTCTGGGGATAGGTAATAGCCACTGGGAAGGGAAACATTCCTAACATAAGTGATCACTGGTCATGGTAGCAGCCATTTTTAGTATCTGCACAGTGACACTTGTTAGAGGGCTTATTCCTTCACTCTCCCACTTCCCTGGTCCTTCTTGTGAGAACAGAGAGCAATAATACCCAAAGTCTGAAGGTGCAAACAATTTTGATGTTTATTGGGGTGAACTTCCAGGAAGCTTAAATCCTTATTTGTGAATCCCAACTTGCTTCCTGTTTGCTCCTAATTTATATAGTAATATTCTCAGCTATACATTAACCAATCATTTTACTGAAATGTACCTAACCAATCCTAACATATTGTAACATGATTAGTTAACCAATTATATCCCACCACCTTAATTAGTTTACACCCAGCAAAATTAATTATACAGCAGACAGAAACAATCACAGAACCAGACAGAGACCATGCAAATAAACAATAGCAAAAGTGGAAACTATAATGACAAAATAATACAGAAGTGAGGATTTCACAACTACATCTATAAAGATATAAGCAGGGCCTGCTCCAGGCACCAGCCCAGCAAGCAGGTGCTTGGGGCGGCCAACGGAGAGGGGTGGCATGTCTGGCTCTTCTGTGGCAATTTGGCGGCGGGTCCCGCACTCCCTCTGGGAGCGAAGGACCCGCCGCCGAAGACTGAAGAGGCGGTGGTAGAGCAGATCACGATTGCGGCTGCTTTTTTTTTTTTTTTCTTCTTTTTGCTGCTTGGGGCGGCAAAAATCCTGGAGCCAGCCCTGGATATAAGGGTTTCCAAACTATGTCTATTGATAAATGTATTCTTACCAAACAGAAAACTATCAAACTAAATTTCCTTTTACATCTTCTAGGCTCTTCCCTTTATCTGAAGGTGATAGATTGGATCACCTTTCTAACAGTCCCAGATTGCCTTATTTCAATATGACTGGTTTGAAATGTGTCCGGACGTGACCGTACACTTTCCAGCTTATGGCTGCTCCCACTGCTTAGCCAAAGGCCTTGGCTTAAGAACAGAGCCTCAGACTGTCACAGTGAGAGAAGGCCCTTACACAGGCAGACAGTGATTTTGATTCTTTCTTTTATACTTTTATAACTAGCTAAATGATAAACTTATACCTAAATTCTTAAAGTATACGCCTTTACAGACAGGCCTGAATATCTATATCCTACCACTCCACCCCGTTTTTTTTTTTATTTTCTTTTGGGATCCTCCTGCCCAGGTATCCCTGGAAAAGCATAGGACATATGGTGATACACTTCCTGATAGCACCAGGCATCAAGGTGGAAGGTGTCAAGGTTCCTAACATAGGTGATCACTGTCATATGGTAACAGCTGTTTTTAGTATCTGCACAGTGACACTTCTTTCCCTCCCTCCCCCCTGGAATGAAAACAGTTCATCTTATTTCCAGGACTGAATATGATTTGGCTCAGGACTGGGCATTGTCTTATTCTGTGCTAAAGCATATACTGCATGTTTCTGTAGACAACATGCAACTGCTCATGAAATAGGATCATAAATGGAGTGATCTGATTGTCTGCTAGCCATTCTGCTTACAACCTATGCAGAGTGACTCCTGAGACAAACTCAGTGCAGCTCTTACTGGCATGAGCAGGGTTCTGCATTTGCTGAGCTGGACAAAGCTGCTATCTTGGGACCACAGACATCCTAGTGTGAATTTTGATAGTCTAATAATGCATAGCAAACAGATCACATGCACCCAGAGCAAATCCAAGACTTGATAGGGAAGCTCTACAAGTAGGTTGACTACCAGCTGACTACTAAGCTGGCAGACACTACAGTCTTTTTATTGGAGTGTAACAATATTAGTCAGAACTGATTAGCTCAATCACCTAATATAGCATGTGCACCCATTTCCAAAGGCTGTCAAGAAGGGTTCTCACTGATGAGTCTGCTTTCTAACACCTGCTGTAAGTGTTAAACTAGAGGCAGATGTCCCCCACGGCTAGGGGCCAGGAACACCTGAGTTCTAATGCCTGCCTTGACAATGACCTCCTCTGGGCCCTTTGGCAAGTAATATAGGCCAAAATTTTCAAAAGGGTCAGTGAATGTTGGTGCCTCAGTTGTATAACACCCAGCGTTGAAATATGTAGGTCCTGATTTTCTGAGGTGCTCAGCGCTGGCAGCTCCCACTGACTTCAAATGGAGGTGGGGATGCGTGATGTTTCTGAGAACAGGGCCTGAGGCATCTCAAACTGGGCATCTAGAACTAGCGAATGCTGGATGAAGTAGGGTTACCATACGTCCTCTTTTTCCCGGACATGTCCGGCTTTTCGGCACTCAAACCCCCATCCGGGGGGAATTGCCAAAAAGCCGAATGTGTCCGGGAAAATGGCAGCTCTGCTCCTCCCCGACTCTTCGGCTCTGTTTAAGAGCCGGGCTGCCTGAGCGCTACCGGCTTCGGGCAGCCCCGTGCCTCCAGACCCTGCGCCGCCGGAGCCCGGGAGGGGAAGTGCCCGGCCGGCGGCTGGGGTCCGGAGGCAAGGGGGCTGGCCGAAGCCGGTAGCGCTTGGGCAGCCTGGCTCTTAAACAGAGCTGAAGAGTCGGGGAGGAGCAGAGCCGCCGCGCCGGGAGGCTCTGCTCCTCTTCGGCTCTGTTTAAGAGCTGGGCTGCCCGAGAGCTACCAGCTTCGGGCAGCCCCCCTGCCTCCAGACCCTGCGCCCCCAGCCGGGCACTTCCCCGCCCGGGCTCCGGCGGCGCAGGGTCTGGAGGCATGGGGGCTGCCGGAAGCCGGTAGCGCTCGGGCAGCCCGGCTCTTAAACAGAGCCGAAGAGGAGCAGAGCCTCCAGCGGCAGGGGCTCTGCTCCTCTTCGGCTCTGTGTAACTGACACAGTGTCAGTTACACAGAGCCACGGCGCCGGGAGGCTCTGCTCCTCTTCGGCTCTGTTTAAGAGCCGGGCTGCCCGAGCGCTACTGGCTTCGGGCAGCCCCCGTGCCTCCGGACCCTGCGCCGCCGGAACCCGGGAGGGGAAGTGCCCGGCTGGGGGCGCAGGGTCCAGAGGCATAGGGGCTGCCCAGAGCCCAAGCGCTACCAGCTTCATGGTTTGCTGGGCAGCCTCCAGACCCTGCGCCCCCGGCTGGGCGCTTCCCCTCCCGGGCGCTTCCCCTCCCGGGCTCCAGCTGCGCTGGGGGCGCAGGGTCTGGGGGCTGCCCGGCAAACCCTGAAGCCGGTAGCACTGGGGCAGCCCTTTCCCCCTGGCTGGGAGTGGAAGGAAGGAGGGGGCGGAGTTAGGGTGGGGAAGGGGCAGGGCCAGGGCCCGTGGAGGGTCCTTTTTTTTATTTTTGAGATATGGTAACCCTAGGATGAAGGGGCCTGACCTTGCATGTGCTGAGGGGAGACACCTGCCTGGCGCACAGACCCAGTGGGAGGACTACATAGCTAATGGGGGGCAGTGGAGTGGCTGCTAGCTCCCCAAAAGTCATCAAATTTTCAGACTCTGGAACTCTGATACAAAGGAAAGTTCACAGCGTGAGGACACATTTAACCACCCAACAGTGCTTTTGTTTGGCAAGCCACTGGCTCTGAGGCTAACAGAGACAGGTTGTTCCTACAACCCCACCTCCTCCCCCCTCCCCCCTCCATGCGTGTGAGTGGAACTCATGGAACTGGGTCTCTGAAAGGCCCGCCTACTCCCCGCCCTCTCCGCTGCAGCAACAAGGAGAGGAGTGGCCGCGTTCAGAAACTGAGTCGTGCCTGCGTTCTTCTGTGCCGCGCGGCGACCCGTAGCCGAGAGGCAAGTCGGGCAGGGCTGAGCACGGGACAGGCAGGTTCTGTCCGCTGAGAGGCCCCGGTAGCGGAGCAGCGGTTGCCAGGGTAACGCGGCAGCTCCTGGTTCTGCATTGCCCTAGCCAGCTCCGGGTGCAGCAGCTCCGCGTATGGACGGCGTGAGGGGTCCCCGGGGAATGGGGTAGCCGGAGATGGAGCTTCCTCTCCGGCAGTGATTCCCAGCCTTGGGGGAGGGGGGGGGGGGAGCTGTGGGAGTTCGGGCCGCGGCGGGATGGGGCCTGGCGGTGCGGCATCCGCATCCCGCGTGTCGGGGCTGACGGGCGGGAGGGGCCCACGAGAGAGTGACCTGCAGTGTGGGAGTGGCTCCTGGTGTAAGATGGAGCGGGAGTCAGCTAGGAAAAGAACGGCCCCTGGGGAGGGTGGCGTCTCTTTCAAACCCCTTTCCCCAGCTGTAGGATGCTGGGTCTCGGGAGAGTGGGGGTGGCATAGGTGCAGGAACTAGGGGTGCTGCCACACCCCTTGGCTTGAAGTACATTCCGTTATATCCAGTGTTTACAATTTGGTTCAGTGGCTCTCTGCACCAGATTGTTCCAGCACCCCAGAGTGGTGGCCCCTCTTTCAATGCCACCCACCCCTTGGCATGGGATGTTGAGTCTCAGGGGATGGTGGCCCCTCTTTCAGTCCTGCCCACTTCCTCGTGTGGGATGTTGGGTCTGGGGTGGTGGCAGCCCCTCTTTTATCTCACCCTGCCTCGTGGGGTTTAATTACATTGTAAATACTTGTTTGCTCTTATGTTACCAGGGAAGAATTGGCTGCTGGCTTTGGAAATGGCTTTGAGTGAGATGAACGGGGATGGCTCTGAACAAGAGGAAGGCGGATGCCAGGAGCCAGATGTCATTGCCAGGGGAAATATACTGGAGAGTTTTGCAGAGAGTCAAGAAATCAGAGGGTTAATTAACAGCCTGAAAGGAGTGTATGGGGATCTGGGAACACGAGAGGTGACAATTGAAAAATTTATAGGTAAGATTTCTTGGTTTGAGGATGTACAATCTATAGGGAGTGTATTTTTATGTTGGTTGAAATAACCGCATAGGATAGGGGTAAACAAATGTTTTTAGACCAATTCTTGCTTTTACAATTATTCAGAGGAAGATTAGTTTTATTATTTATTCACTTTACCTTCCAGATAGCTATACCAAGCTTATTAGTTGTGATAATGGGAGACAGTGCTATCTTGGCCGTCTGAACTGTCATATAACACAAGATCCTCTCAGTGTATCAAGGAAACCGTTCCAGAATAAACAAGCAGTAGGTTTAGATATATTTTTTAATAATTGACTTTAAGGGTGAATTATCTATCCTTGGGCTCGGTCCTAGTCCCATTGAAATCAATGCAAGCAGGAAGTGGACCTTTTTAGTTAGTTCCTGTCCTTGTAATACTGCTGTTTGATTATTGGTTTCATGAAATGAAGTGTTGCTATCTAGCTGTTAAAGCACAGGTCTTGGAGTTGGAAGATCTGAGTTCTGATCCCAAGTTAGCTGCTTGTCTCCTGTGTGACTGGAGACTGTGACTGTGTGAAATTATCCGATGTGTTTACTAGCTTTGTGTGCTCAAATTGTGACATGTAGGCCCTGATTTTTTTGGAGTAAGAACAGAGTAAAATTATGTTAAATAACTTCTCCCTTAGCTAAAGGTCACTTGCGGTTTTGTAGGGAGTTCTGGGTAAGTGGACAAAGGCAGGCAGTGGCCTGCTTAGAACTCTGGTCTTAAGTACAACTGTAACACAGTTACAGAAATCATGATAATGGTGCATAGCAGACCAGAAATGGGCTGGTCACTTTAGGACTCCTGAGGGACCTCTCTCCTCTTTTTAGGAAGAGTTCTTTGAGAGCTGCTAACTGTGCCAGGAGTGGTGGGAGCTAATCAAGCAAGAACAGTCTGTAGACACCAACAGCTCAAAGACAGTGGCTGTTCACTGATTCCTGTTTCTAGACTATGCTGACTGAGTTGTATCATGATTGGATTATTCTTGTCTGCCAAATGCTGACAGCATGCTTGTGACTGTACAAGAAAATTGACAACCTGTGCTTTGAAAAGCTTAGAGTATGTCTATACTACCCGCCGGATCAGCAGGCAGTGATCGATCCAGCGGGGGGTCGATTTATCGCGTCTAGTCTAGACGTGATAAATTGACCCCTGAGCGCTCTCCCGTTGACTCCTGTACTCCACCAGCATGAGAGGTGCAGGCGGAGTTGACGGGGGAGCAGCAGCAGTTGTCTCACTGTGGTGAAGACACCACGGTGAGTAGATCTAAGTACGTTGACTTCAGCTACGTTATTCACGTAGCTGAAGTTGCGTATCTTAGATCGATTTCCCCCCCAGTAGACCAGGCCTTCATCTAGGAGGGACATAGAAAGTAGGTAGTGTGAGGCCCTGAAGAATGAGTTGCTTAGGTAACTTTCCTCAAACTTTAAATTCTGTTCATTTGTTTTGGGGGCTGATTCCTAACAAAAGTAGGTCTCTCTGAGGGATTTGAGGAAAGGGTTATTGCCCTGGTATCTGGGGAGTGGGAGGGAATTCAGTGCATAGAGGAGATTAGATATAGATATAGATATAGATATATATGAGAGAGAGAGAGAGAGATAAAATGATGAACAAGGAATAGAAGATCAGGGTGGAAAGAACATGGGAGTAAGAGTTCATGGTTGTGCTAAGCAAAAGGAAAAATATGCTTTAGAAAAGAGCCTTTAGAAATATCATATTGCCTCTATATAAATCCATGGTATGTCCATGTCTTGAATACTGTGTGCAGATGTGGTTGCCCTATCTCAAAAAAGATGTATTGGAATTGGAAAAGGGCAACAAAAATGATTAGGGGTATGGAATGGCTTCCGTATGAGGAGAGATTAATAAGACTGAAACTTTTTAGCTTGGAAAAGAGATGACTAAGGGGGGATATGATTGAGGTCTATAAAATCATGACTAGTGTGGAGAAAGTAAATTAGAGTTGCTGATCATCTGCAACTTCCATTGAAGTCAACAGGAATTGTAGGTGCTCAGCAATTCTGAAAATCAGAACCGTGTCTCAAATTAGACACCCCAAAATTAATGGATGTTTTCTGAAAACTTAGGCCTTAGGTCTTGTGTGCGTTTCCCCATATTATGACTAATATTTAAGTATGTCACGGGGTATTGTGAAGATTAAATCACTGTTATATGTGAAATGGTTTGAGATCCTTGTATAGAAGGTCCTGTAGGTGTACAGAGTATATTAGGCAGCTACTGTGATGAAGTTAAGAGAAGTATCACAGAGAAGTGACAGTTACCAAAGGTGATACCTGCAGCAAAGATACCTGAGGGAGATCTCAATTGGGTGGGCCAGATTGTCATGATACATATTCAGCTCTGTACAAATATGGAAATAGTGAAGAAGTGACTTATTTTCTCCAGCAATTATTTAAATAATGTCAAGAAAACATTATATTTTTGGCTTTTTGAAATATTATTCCTGAGGTTGTATGTTGTTTTGACATAATTACTATTGAACATACATTTCATGGAAGAGGACTTATTATTAGAATGTTAAGATTGTGTGATTAAGCACTCAAGTCAAGAAATATCCCAAGTTAAGGTTGTGTGTGCACAATCTTAACTTTGCTTTCTATGGGTCACAGTAGTCTCTAATTATACAATTGCATTCTGTTTTTCAGATACCGTAGTACAGTGTATCATACAAAAAATCTAGGTCTACAACCTTAGATGCACATGTATTATAATGTGATATGTTCAGTTTTTTAAATCAACAAACATCAGTTTAATTTTTATAGTGTGCCAGTCTATCCTCTTTTGTATTAATTTTATATAATGTTCTTTCTGATATTTTAGTTATTTTATCATTACCATGTCCTGTATATTTTCTTTTCACCAATAAGTGTTGCCTTCCCAGAGTGTAATTTTTAGGGGATGAGGCAGTAAGCTACAAAACTAATTTAATTATGTGTTAACAAATTTTCACAAGTACTTAGTATCAGAGGGGTAGCCGTGTTAGTCTGAATCTGTAAAAAGCAACAGAGGGTCCTGTGGCACCTTTGAGACTAACAGAAGTATTGGGAGCATAAGCTTTCGTGGGTAAGAACCTCACTTCTACAGTGTACTTGGGAGTAGGCACAATGTCTATAGATCCTTCAGGGTAGAAAGGACTGAGTAAGGGTTACTGCTTGCTTTGCGTGGTGCAGAGAGGGAAACCTCACTCTGCTGCTCTATAGAGTCCTATGCACCTTACAAATACTAAGTATGCAGCTAAGTGATCCATGTGTGAAAATGCAGCGAAACCTTACGCAGCTGTGTATTTCAAGAGTTTACAAAAAGTCTACCATGCATGTTCAATTTGTGATATTCAAAGATTGATAACTGTATCAAACTAAAGCCAGTTTTTCATCCATTAAAAGGGATAAAATTACACTAAACTTTAGAAAGGGAGACTTCAATAAAATGCAGACTAGTCAAAAAGGCCCTGAAGTTGAACGTAAAAGAAGTAAAATCTTTGAAATGACATGGATGCTACTTAAACAAAACCAAACCAAACCAAGAAGAGCCTCAGAAGGTATGCATATTGCTGAACAGAATGGGAACCAGGCAGGCAAGTAGTAAAGTAGTGTGGCGAAATGGCAAGGTTTGAGAGGCTATTCAAGCCAAACAAATCCTTTTAAACTTGGAAATGTGATCCAGGTGAAGCCCACAAGTAGGAACATAAATTACAGCATGTGGTATATGAGGGAAATTAAAGGACTGGAATGGATTTTGAAGAGCCAGTAGCTAAAGCTGTAAAAACAAAGATTCCCAAAGTATATCAGAAGCAGGAAGCCTGCAAAAGAATTGGTGGGTCCACCTGATAAAATTCAGCACTGCCAAATAAAAGGTAATGCGCTTTGGAAGGACTTAACTAGAACAACTCACGGATGCTTGCTGGGTTCTAAATTAACTGTAGCTGCTCAGGAAAAAACACTTGATCATCACTGTGTACAGCACACTGAAGAGAGATTTTCAGTGTGCTTTGGTAGCCAGAAAACATACCACAAGAACAAGTGGTTGTCCTGTGAATCTGAAAGGTAACACACATAACACTGATAAAAGGAAATATCTTTTTTACACAGTGCATAACCTGTGGAATTTACTGTCAAAAGCTATCACCTAATCCAAGAATTCACCAGTTTTAAAAAATGGGTTAGACACCTTTATGTGTAAAATGAGAATTTTCTACAGTTACATTAGATCCTATATAATGTTTTTCCTACCTAAACCTTCGTGCTTCAGGGCATAAGCCAACCAATAACTGCCTAATAATAGGAAGAAATTTACCATATATGCCCGTTCATTTATAAGCCGACCCCCCGAGATGGTTAGGTAAAAATAGCAAAACCTGTATGACCCTTTCATAAGCCGACCCTATATTTCAGGGGTTGGCAAACTTTGGCTCCCGGCCCATCAGGGTAAGCCGCTGGCGGATTGGGACGCTTTGTTTACTTGGAGCGTCTCCAGGCACGGAGCCCCTCGGCTCCCAGTGTCCGCGGTTTGCCGTTCCCAGCCAATGGGAGCTGCGGGAAGTGGCTGGGAACGGCAAACCGCGGACACTGGGAGCCGAGGGGCTCCGTGCCTGGAGACGCTCCAAGTAAACAAAGCGTCCCGATCCGCCAGCGGCTTACCCTGATGGGCCGGGAGCCAACGTTTGCTAACCCCTGCTATATTTTAAAAGCTGGCATCACATGAAACACTCAAAAGTTTTGTTGGAATTATTTTAATGAAAAACCTGTTGTTGTTATGATAACAACTGGACAAATATGTATTCACCTTCAAAATTACAGTCAATATTTAAAATCAGCAAATGGATATTTAAAACAAGTAACTTAGAACAATATGAGACTTTAAAAAGCCTTAAAATCCTTCAAAGTCTGAATCAGTCTCTGATTCACCAAACAGTTCATTAAACTCGGCCTCAGTCACAGCTGCACCTGCATTGTCATCGTAGATGTCGGCAGTGTCATCTTCAGAGTCGGATTCCTTCTCATCATCAGCCTCTGTTGTGGCATCATCTTCTGACCCGTCGAGTGCATTGCTGAAAAAGCATTTTCTAAATGACTTCTCTACCATTTCCGAGGGAATGGACACCCACGCGTCCTTGATCCACTGGGCAACCAGATTGATTTCGGGCTTCATAAGATTCCCGCCTTTTTGTCAACTTCGCCAGGCCTGAGCACATCCATCCGGACCACATTTTGCGTAGCTTATCTTTAAAGGGTTTGTTCAGGCAGACATCAAGCGGTTGTAGAACTGAAGTTAAGTCTCCAGGTATTACAGCCAAAGTAGTTTTCATATTTTTGGACACATTGTTCACCTCATCCATCTTGTGTGCCCTGAACATGTCCCAAACGAGCATAGTAGGTTTCTTGAAAAGTGCTCCTGGTCTCTTATTCCACACTTTTTCCAGCCATTCAGTAGTCCCACTTTCATCCATCCATCCCTTTTCGTCTGCACGTACGAAGACACCAGCAGGAAATTTCATGTTTTTAGGCAAGGTTTTTATTTTAAAAATAACAACGGGAGGGAGCTTTGATCCATTTGCCAAACATGATAAAACCACCATAAAATGGATTTTTTCATGGCCAGTGGTCTTAATTAAAACTGTTTTTTCACCAACACCAGTTACTGTTCTGTTTGCTCGGGAGATCGAATGTCATTGATGTTTCATCCATATTTCCTATTTGTGACAGTTCAAATGCATATTCCTTTTGATATTTTATAATAAACCTTTGGAAAGTTTGTTTTTTTTCTTCCCGATCTCTAGGCAGCTTTTGCGCTATCTTTGTTTGCTGACGAAGACCGAGACCATGAGGGTTCGTGAAGCGAGTACACCAACCCACTGATGCGACAAACATTGATGGCTTTACTGACTTGTATTTGTCATCTTTCGACGTTTGCAGAGCACGCACATGAATTCAAGTTCTAGTTACAATGTACCCGTTTTGTTGACATTCAACAACACAATTATTGAGATCTTTCTCTAGCTCAGGAAATGAAGCGCACCTCGTTGGACATTTTTTCTTGTTTCTGGCGGGACGTTTTGTTTACCTGGGGCATCTACAGGCATGGAGCCCCTCAGCTCCCTGCGGTCGCGGAATGGCGAACCGCAGTCACAGGAAACTGAGAGGCTCCATGCCTGCAGATGCTCCAGGTAAACAAAATGTCAATGTATTAGATATTCAATTCAATGATTCCATAGAGTTTAAAATCATCAGATTTTGGTGTAGACCCGTTTATAAGCCGACCCCCACTCTCTGATGCGTCACATTTTTACCAAAAATATTCAGCTTATGAACGAGTATATACAATAATACGTGGGCAGAATATTCCATAATTGTCCATTACAGGGTGTTTTGACACTGTCCTCGAAAGCAGTGGCTCTCAAACTTTCCAGACTACTGTACCCCTTTCAGGAATCTGATTTGTCTTTTGTACCCCCAAGTTTCACCTCACTTAAAAACTACTTGCTTACAAAATCAGACATAAAAATACCAAAGTGTCATAGCACACTATTACTGAAAAATTGCTTATTTTCTCATTTTTACCATATAACTATAAAATAAATCAATTTAAATTTTAATTTTGTACTTACGTTTCAGTGTATAGTATATTGAGCAGTATAAACAAGTCATTGTCTGTATGAAATTTTTAGTTTGTACTGACTTCAGTAGTGCTTTTTATGTAGCCTGTAGTCAAAGTAGGCAAATACCTAGATTAGTTGATGTACCCCCTGGAAGACCTCTGTGTACCCCCGGAAATACGTGTGCCCCTAGTTGA
The DNA here is from genome assembly GCF_011386835.1 of Chrysemys picta bellii. Taxonomy (NCBI): domain Eukaryota; kingdom Metazoa; phylum Chordata; order Testudines; family Emydidae; genus Chrysemys; species Chrysemys picta. The sequence continues at coordinate 38,369,680 of NC_088802.1, read as the reverse complement.
GAACCACTGCTCTAAAGTGTCTGGTGCTGGGCATTGTCAGAAGCCGGGTACTCAATACATGGGCTACTAGTCTAATCTGGCGTGGGAATTCCTATGAAGATCTATCCAGTGGTACCAATTTAATTTATTGAACCCTAAAGGGTGAAATTCTAGCATGAAATAAAACTATTTTCCCAGTTCACTCTTTCTAACATTATGATCTTAGGGCTTATTTCAAGTTGCTGGATAGTGATGGGCATGCAATTTGTCAGGGTACTGAGACTATGTACATGCTACCACTGACTATAGTATAACTTACGTTGCTCAGGGGTGTGAATAAGTGTCTGCCCTCCCTCCCAGTGATGCAAGTTACACTGACCTAAGTGCTGGTGTGGACAGCGCTATGTCAGTGGGAGGGCTTCTCCCACTGACATAGCTACTGCTGCTCATGGGACTGGAGTAATTAAGTCGACTGGAGAACTTTCTCCCTGTTGGTTTAGAGTGTCTGCACTAGCAGCGCTACCTGTAAGCTCTGTAGTGTAGCCATAACCTGAGTTGTAGTTAAACCCCCTGGGGGACTGCTTAGTTGCCTTCCTGATCCCCTCCTGGGGGAGTCAATAGAGTTCATCAGTTTGCAATTGCTTAAATCTAATTACACAGTCCCTTCACAGGTAAAGCTACCATTGACTTCAATAGGATATTGGCCTTTGTAAGAACTGGAGAATTGTGATTGTTGCTAATAGATAGCATTGTGTTACCCATGTCAGTGGAGTTATGGGGATGAACATAACAATATTAACAAAAAGAAGAACAGGAGTACTTGTGGCACTTTAGAGACTAACAAATTTGTTAGTCTCTAAGGTGCCACAAGTACTCCTGTTCTTCTTTTTGCGGATACAGACTAACACGGCTGCTACTCTGAAACATAACAATATTAGTGAATTGGTTTAAGTTGGTTCCATAGTGCCATCTAGTGGTATTTTTAGAACAATGCTGTTAAACTTGCATTGCGTCTGGGTCCTAACAATTGGTATGGTGAAGGGGGAAAAAAAACAAAAGTGGAGGAGCAAATGAATAAAGAGCAGAATGATTTGCATAGGAAAAGAAATGCAGAAAAAAGGAAGGGTTAGAAGGATGTTTTGGTTTTAAAGGACAAAAGAGTATGTTTTTCCTAAGAGAGATAAGGGATACAGAGGAAGAAGAATAACCCGATGGGATGAGAAGGAAATAGACAAAAGAAGAAAGGATATGTTAGAGTGTAGTGAGGGGGGAAAAACATCATCATTTAGGCTATAACTTGATTTCCCTGGCAGTTATGTCCTATAGTAATATTTATATGTTACACATCTCCATCTCAGCATGGTTCATTATTGCTGAGATGATGCAGTTTTACTTGGACTTGCTTTTCTGGGACTTGCTGTTGTTTAATTGCTTTTCTTGTCATTGTGGGCAAGACCTTTACTACTTAATCTTGATTTTTTTTGGTCCATTGTTGATAGGACATTTTCCTACTTGAGTAAATTTCTAAAATGATGCAGGTTATCATTGATGCAACACTTTTTTTTGCTGCATGATCTTTTCTGAAATTTAATTCTTATTTCTCGAGATTCTTTAGATTGGTTTTTACGTCTTTAAATTAAAGGTGCTTTATTTGTAGAGGTTGTGGCAGGTTGCATTCCTGGCATTACAAATACTAAAATGCATAGTACAAGTTGTTTGGAGTCAGAATTTCCCTGAATAAAAAAATACATTGCTGTGACCACAATATAGTAGGTGACATGGAAATCTCTTGCAGGTGTACAGTATTTGACTGTAGAAAGGGTTTCTTTAGAGTTTTTTTGCAGTGGTTTCAGTTTGTAGCTGTTCAGGCAGGGCATGAGAAATCCATTTGCCAACAGTGAGTAGGAAACTTCCCTGGCAAGTCGGGGTAGCGGCTTTACCTGTCAGTTTCTGAAAAATGCTAGCCCTTATACTGGTGAAGAATACCTTCCAAATGTGAAATGATGCAGTATTGTCTTCTGAAGTCTGCAGTCAGGCAGGCAGCTTGAAATAGTAGAGAGGTGTGAACTCCACAAGGCCCTACATCCTGACTTCAGTGCATAGCCAGAGTAGCTGAGCTGTATGCTGAAGAGTTTCTCCAGTCCCGGAGAGAAGAAATGGTGGAGCTGCTCCATGGTTGCTTTCCTGTGTCCACTTCCCCAGCATTGGCGTAGCCTCTCTACTGTGATCCATTGGTTGCTGTTGGATCTGCATGATAGTGGCTCCAGCAGCCTTTTTCCTACCCTGCTTGGACTCTAGAAGTCTGTTTGAGGATTTTCAGCTGGAATCAGCAGCTGTTGATGGTGAAGGACAGAATAGATTGCAATAGCTTGAAGATGGGTGGGGAAAAGGAGTATGTCAAAGGGACAAGCAATGGGAGGAGTGAAAGGGGAATAAGTCTGAGCTATTGGGGGTGCAGGATAAGGCTGGTCTACTTGCAGCAGCTACAGTCCACACTCAGTATAATGGTGTCCTTCATTTGCAGTGCTGTATGAGAAATATATGACTGACTGCTTGATCTTGGGAATGGAGAGCTACAGTGAGATCAGCAAGTGGAGCACAGCAGCACACAGGGTGGGGAGGTATAACAGTGGCCTCACTCACACCTCTTCATCTCTGTGCTTATAGGTTTTCCCTTAGCAATGTGGAAGAGGCCTAGAGGAAATTGAGTCTGTGGGTATCTTTACTATGAACCTCATACTACATTAATGGACAGGATGCATGATACACGGAACCTCTCTGAGAATTTTGTACTCTTTGGTACTCTGATATGCAGTGGAGGGCAGTGTCAGCATTTAGCCATTAAGGTGGAAAAACTTTAGTATAAGTTTTGTAGCAGGGAGTATATTTAAATAAAATTAACACTGTCTTCACTCTAAAGATAACGTCTACACTACAAGGTAAGGATAGGATTCCCAGCTCACGTACACATAGTAGCACAGGCAGGTGCTGAGTATGTATCCCAGGGGTTCAGGCAGGTTTGTACTCAGCAGAACTAAGCTGTGCCTCCGCTATCCATGCTACTGCGGCGACACTAGTATTTATACAGGTGTGTGTATGGAGGTGGAAGTCACACCCCTACCTCACAGTGTAGATTTAGCCTAATTAAGGACATCACACTTAAATAATTTAAATCTCTTTTTTCAGTTATTATGGACAAGTACCAGGAACAACCTCACTTGCTGGATTCACATCTAGGTAGGAACATTATCTCTGTATGTTTTTTGTGAATATTTTTTGACACCAGCTGCTAAACTTAAATGATTCATGTTTGCCTTGTAAGCCTGCTGTGGCTTGTGTTAAACAGTATGCTATGTACTGTTGTACAGCCACTTCCTAACTTTTCATGATTAGAAACATGCAAGCTAATTCTAATGCTTCTTGTGTTTTATTTCTCCCCCCTCCCCTCCTTCTTCTCTAGAGTGGATGATGCACTTATTGCTGGATATAGTGCGGGATAAAAGGTCTCCTTCTCCACTAGTACATCTGGCTTTTAAATTTCTTTACATCATTACAAAGGTATAAATGAGGTTTTTTTAATAAATGTAAAAACTTTCATTAGCTTATTTGTTGGTTAAGAATGACTTTCTTTTTAAAATATTTGGAGTGATTTTATATTTCAAAATATTGCAGTTGAGTTTTGAATTAAAAATAACACAATATAGCTTTCTGACTTACACTGTTGTATTTTAGAACACATTAAAATAGATTTTAAAATATTATAAGATATTCATCCTTTTTTTTTTATAGTGTTTGATCACAGCTTAATAAAGAGTGATTATCTTATGGGCACCTCCTCTCCCATTTGTGGCCATGAGGATCACTTCCCCCATTTGCAGTCCCATAATGTATCTGTGGCTGCTGCAGCAGCAGTTGTCTACATGCAAAATATTTAGATACATTTAGCTGTCTTTTAAATGTGATAAGTGTTTAATCTCTTTTTGAAAAAAGATACATATACTGTGTGCTTTTGTTCTTCATTTTTATCTCTTGTTCCCATCTGTTCTGTTTCTCTTTTTCCATCTCCACCCTTGCTCATGTTTTTTGCCGCATTCCCCTCCTCTTCTCTCCCTGCATATGTTTTTCTGCTGCTTGGACCCTTCTCTCATAGACATTCTAGTCCCATTGGTGGCTCTGGTTCCAGCATGTGAATTTTGTTTCCTCTCTTCCTCCTTTTACTTAGCTGTGGCCCCTAGTGCAGGGAACTAAATAGGCTATTCCTCCCCATTTCCTGCTACTTTGCCTGTTTTTACAGGCCTCTTGACTCTTCTTTGCATTGACGACACTGGACAACTGTAGAAGCAGTTGGAAACAACAAGTTGGTACCATGTGACCTATCACCTCTCAGTGTTGAACCATTCCAGTAAAAGATCTTAAAATCAGAGAAGACAAAATATAAAACCTTTGTTCAGCAAAAGTGTTAGTTGCTCATGAGGCTCAAAGTGGTAATTCATATGCTTTTCTCACCAGTAGGGTTGCAGACTAAGTTAATGCTGAAGCAGTCAGGGCCAAATCCTGGTCATGTGGAGTTCACCTTTGACTTCAGTGGGGTTAGAATTTGGAGATTCTAGAATGGTGTCCATTTTGTGTCGCAGTGGCATGTCTCCCCATTACGTGAATTTAAGAGCCACCTTGAGACACCTACTCAGTGGGTGATATCATGTAGGTAGTGTTCTGACTGCTCATCTCTTTGGTTTGCCTGCTATCTTATTAGCAGAGGGGTAGTAATGGTATTCTCATAGTTCTGGATGGGAAGGGTGGGGTGGAGAAGAAATTTTGCCATAAAAGTCAAGCAAAAGAAGGGATGATGAAAAAATGTTATGGATCTCACAATTACATGGTTGGTTTCATCATATGGGGCTGTTTAGTTTCTGGACTACTGAAGTACTAGTATCAACAGCAACATTAAATGCATTAGGAGGGTGCTGGGCATTTCTTGAGCAAATTATTAGAAGTTAATATTTTAAAGTTGAGCTAGTTAAATTCTGCCACTGACTCTAAATTAGTTGGTGATAAATCAAAAGACAAGATATCCCAGCTTGTCACCCAGTAACAGTTTTAGTTTGTGACGTGTAGTATTTTAAGATATTACCAGTTTATTTGAAAGTTAATTCATATCACTACTGTATGTACTGAACATCATATATAAGATGCTTCCAAAAGTCATTTTTGTATTATTTTCCTTGAACATGTTTTATTAAATTATGAAGTCATTTCTTTGGTAGGTACGAGGGTATAAAATTTTCCTCCGACTGTTTCCTCATGAAGTAGCTGATCTACAGCCTGTTTTGGATATGTTTGCAGATCAGAATCCTAAGGACTATGAGGTGAGATTCTCTTCCCCCCCTCCCCTTTTGTTTGTTTTAAAAGGGGGGGAAAAAGCCAAAGAAGGTATTGTGTAGAAATGAAAATGGCGCAACATAGCTTGATGCAATTAATCTCAAACTGGATATAAAAGTATATATTATATGTCACTTCATATCATGAAACACTTAGAAATGTCAAACTGGATAGCTAGATTTAACATTCTGAAGTGTCCTTTTCAGAGTATGGAGGTGTGTAGGGAGTTTTGAGTTTTAGTAAAATTTAGTTAAATACTGAAAAAAAATTAAGTAGAGGGGAGAGAGAACATAGGCAAAGGACTAAGGAACAATTAAAAAAAACAACAACAAGCTTTCTATCCCAGATCTCCCCAGACAAAGGGGGTTATATTATAGTTTGTTGCATCGAAATGGTGGAAAATTGTGAAAATAAAATCACAGAAGACAGGATAGTTGAGTCCTGTCAGATTTTAAGGCCTTAATTCCTGTCCAGACAACTTGGCATCAAGTGAGTATGTTTTAAGCCACGTGCGGATACAAAATGTATATCGGCAGATATAAAGTGGATATCCACGGAGCTGCAGGGCTCTGCCTGGAACGGCAGCAGCGAAAGCAGCAGCATGTTGGGCACTGCTGCCGCTCGCAGGAGCCAGTGTCTCGTGCGGGCAGCTCTTCCGGTGTGGCTGTACCGCCCTCAGCCCCACCTGCTGGAGTGGGCACCAGGCTCACTGGCAGCTGTCCCTTTTCACGCAGGTGTGTGCAAGTGCCTTACACGCTCCTGGAAAGGAGACGCAGACCTCTCTGTGGAAAGGACTCTTGTCAGGGAAGGCGTGAGCCCCCCCCGGCAGAAAACAAGTTATATTTTGGGGACATTGAGGAAAATCATAACGTATCTGGGCAAAACATATCAGTTACATTTTTCAACTGTTGAGTGCCCAGTCCTGAAAAAAACCCAAAACATTAAACTGTTTGTTTGCTGACACCTTTTGCCTTTTCACTGAGGAGTAAATTCAGGAGACTGAGTTATGAAACTGTATTATGAAAAGGCAAAAAATGATTTTGCCATGTAGCCAGCTGATGTAATGTTTGAGATGGCTGAGAATGTTCTAGGTAGGAGAGTCTGTTTGCTTAAATATTTTTTTTCTATCCAACAAGATGACATGGTGTGAACTGTAGTTCTTGAATTCCTGCTAAAGGTGGTGATTGAGTCCAAAATTTGTGGTGTTTGACTACTCAATGAGGAAAACTATACAAATGTCTTATTGAGATTGAATTAAAAAAATAAATACTTCCTTTATACTGCTCAAGCAACAAGGCTCATCAGTATCAAACGGTGAATTGCACTGCAGTTGGGGGCTCAAAATTTACATTAGCCAGTTGCTAATTATGAATACTCATTATTGTTCCTGCCTGTGCTATGATCCAATATACCATTGTTATTAATAACCAACACACAAATGATAAAACGTTCAAACATAGATGTGGGGTTTTTATTCTATCAATGTTTTGATTAAAATACAAGAAATATTTTCTCTCAAAATTGGCAATTTCTACTAAATTATTCAAAGATAATTTTCAACACTTTAATCTGTGAATAAGTATCTTTCCAGACTGTAGAAATGCATATATAAAGGATGAATTTGCTTGCACAGTGAAACTTTGATTTCTCAAGTGATTATATTGGGGAAGCATAGACATGAGAAGTTATGAAAAAGTTGCAGATGCTTTCTCTTGTTGTTAATTTAAAATGAGTATGTAGGAATTGCCCTTCAGTGTTTGAGGAGACGTATCAATTTAAACCACACTCCTGTCTGAAAATCTATTGTTGTTACAAGTAACATCTAAAAATACTGTTAAGAGATTAAAGTAGAACACATTTCTCTTTTTAGTTTTGTGCACGTGACAATGTCTACAGTAAGTTTCACTTTTACTCCTGTATAGTCAGTTTCCCCATGTTTGTGTTGGTCTTTCACACAACAAGAATAGAGAGAGAGATTTTTTTTAAAAAGACCCAAACAAACAGGAAAATGGCAATAGCTAATTTTTTTTTACAGAGACTCTCAGGACAGGTGTGGTACCTGACACTTCTTTTAAACTAATTTTTATAAGTTTGCTAGATTTCAAGTTGACGGGGCCACCCTGAGATTGCTTAATCAGGGCAGACGATCCCAAAAACTGGTGGTTATTCTACCAGGTCAATGAATATTTCAGATCTTACCCAAATACACGCTTACAGCCAATTCTTATTAACTAAACTACAATTTATTAAGAAAAGAGAACGTATAGGTTAAAAGATCATTATACATACAGACATGAATAAAATTCTTAGGTCAGTTTCATTCTGAGGTCAAAGCTTAGGTGAGCTTTAGAGTTGCAAAGAGTTCTTTCAGAATTAGTTCCACAGGTTATAGTCCAATATCAGGGTGATCCAGACTGGAGCCGGAGACCTCAGTCTTGTGACTGAAACTTCCCCTGATAAAGCTTAAGTAGATCTGAGATAACAGGATCAGGGCCCCAGAGTTTGTTTTATAATTCTCTGGGAGCCTCTTGACAGCAGGCATTCCTTGGGTGAAGCATTGCGACTTCGAAGTAAGACTTCCTGTTTCATCTTCACCACCGGTAATTAGCTGCATGGATTAGCATAAGGCAACTTCACATCTCCAGCCATTTACAGGTAGTTTACTACAGACTTCAAAGAGAAATAAAGGCAACGATATTGTTACTCCCAAACTTCATCAAAATGTTAATATTCCCTTTTGATCTTTGAAATAATAGAACATAGTGACAGACAGGAACCATCTGATTACATTGTCAATATCTAACAATATGAATGTAAACACACACAAAATTACAATCATTATCTGTTAATATGTCTCGAAAGGTTCAATCTGGGTAATTTTATCCTGCTAGTTGCTTAACCCCTTCTGGCTCAGTGTCACAGCAGCTCTTAGTATTTGGGTGCTGCCACTCTCCTATCTCCTGTGATATTCTAGGGCATCTCACATCTGAATGGCTTTCCCTGTATACTTAGGTTGCACACTCCTGAGAGCATGGGCTGTGTCTTTGCTCCAACAGCATACTTGGAGCAAACAAATAAAGTTTGTTTTATTATGATTTTTTCCTAGACATGGGAGACTCGCTACATGCTCTTGTTGTGGCTCTCCATGACATGTCTGATACCTTTTGATTTGGCTCGTCTTGATGGAAATATCCTTTCTGAAGAAGGATGCACTCGGATGCCAATAATGGATCGCATACTCAATGTAGCAAAAGTAAGTGCTAATTGGTTTTCTACGCAAAGACCTCACTGTATTTTATTATGTATGATACATTTTGACCTCTTAATTTCCAGGCCTCATTTTGCTTGTGTAATACGAAAGGGTTTAGTCCACAGTTGTAAATCCTGCATAAAGTTTTTTCCATTCTTTAATGTTAGAAGGAAATTAAGTTTTTCATTCTTCTAAACTGGTAGACTATTTAATTTTAAGACACTATATGGTATAAATGCATATCTTGTTAGACTAGTTGATTTCAGAAGTAAATGGCTAGTGTTTTCATGCTATAAACCCAGGTTAGTCAACTTACAGTCCCAAAGGAAATTAGTTTCACTAGAGCGAACAATGATATATGAAATAGATGTGAAAAGGTGCTCAACAGATTACAGCCAGCTTGTCTGAAAAGTAGCATCTGTGCAGATGCTTTCCCACAAAGCTTAATGTGATGTAAAATGAAATGGTTAAATTATAAATCCCTTCAGGATGGTTTTATAATAGCATCAAAAATGAATAGCTGATGTTATGGACATTAGTCTGTATTGCTTTAATGCAACAGTACAGAAAAGATGATCCCACTTTGAAAGAGATTGAGATTTCTGGCATGTGGCTTGCTAAATGGAAGATTGTTTAAACTTCTTACTTTCATAGGCTTAGTCCAATGTTCATAAGAATAAGAAGTGCATATTTTCAAACCTGTTGTGTAGTTTTATTAACTGTGTCTCTGCAGACTCTGACAGTTAATTTTCTTTTTACCTTTAGTCTTACCTGGTTGTCAGTGACAAGGCTCGAGATGCAGCTGCTGTACTGGTTTCCAGGTAAGTCTTGTGCTGATCTTGGCAAAAAAAGAAATTTTAATTTCTTAGCTTGAAAAAATTTCTATTGGCAGTACTGGGTGGATTTACAGTATTGGCAATAGGACATGGAATACTTTACTTGTATGAATGTAGCCCCAATATATGGTGATGAAAAGTCATTGCCATCAGGCAGCTGTTTGGCCTATCTGAAATAAGCATATTACTTTCTCTTTATGAGAGGACTGGTGTCTATCACAGTTGATGCTTTTAGCAGTCTCCATCAGTACTGCCAAAAAAATGGAATTTGAATTTCATTTTCTTGCCTGTAAGGAGTGCTCTTTAGTATAGGATTCAGAAAGGGTGGAAAATCATTCCCTACTGCTGCTGATCACATAATGTATTCTATGGATTATGAGAAGATTTCTGTCATCAGTTCTGTTAATTGAGTATGTTCTTGGAACACTAAATTCATGCAGATGGACTAGTAATATTTAATTTCATTCTGTGTAACAGTCCTTTTGTCATCTTTCTTCTCCCCCCCCCCCCAAAAAAAAAGTAGTGCTGCTATTTTCTTTGTTTTTTATTATTGTCAAAGAAGCCTTAAAGTGAGTTAGACTTAGGATGTTGGAACATCCTAACCACTTATCCTACATTACATGTGTTCGAGCACCAAATAAACCTGCCTATAACAAAGGTACAATAATTCTCTGTCACAGAGCTGTAAGATCGAAAGTTTGTTTCTCTCACCAACAGAAGTTGGTCCAATAAAAGATATTATCTCACCTACCTTGTCTTTCTAATAGGCCAGTGGATGTATATTTGGCGCTGACAGCAGCCTGTCATGTTTTCTTGTTCTAGTCCAGGGGGCGACAACCTTTAAAGAAGAAGAGCCATTTTTTTGTTTTTGTCTCTGACCAAAATGTTTTGAGAGCCGCATCACACACAAAGCTACTTGTAGAGTTAGAATTTATTAACTAATAATAACTGAACATATTAAAATTATTGCTACTCATCCATACTTGTAATGCAACTTCTGCAATTTGAATATAAACAGGATGGGGTAGGGGGCTGGGGTGCGGGGTCTGGGAAGGAGTTTGGGTGCAGGAGGGGGTTCTGACCTGGCACAGGGGGTTGGGGTGTGGGAGAGGGTGCGAGGTGTAGGCTCTGGCCAGGAGGCACTTACCACAGGCGGCTTCTGGCCGGCAGCACAGCAGGGCTCTGGCCCCACGCTGCCCCCGGAAGTGGCTGGCTGCTGGCATGTATCTGCATGCCCCTGGCGGGAGGGGAGGTGGCTCCGCGCGTTGCCCCCAGCACCGTCCTCACAACTCCAATTGGCCGGGAACTGGCCAATGGGAGCTGCGGGGGCAGGCAGCGCACGGAGACCTGCTGCCCCCCTTCCTCCAAGGGGTGTGCAGAGATGTGCCACAGCCAGCCGTTTCCGGGAGCAGCATGGGGCCAGAGCCCTGCTGTGCTGCCGGCCTGGAGCTGCCTGTGGTAAGCGCCTCCTGGCCAGAGCCTGCACCTTGCACTCCCTCAAAAAACGGCTCCCTGCAAGGGGGCAGCCAAAGAGCCGCATGCGGCTTCGGAGCTGCAGGTTGCCGACCCCTAGTCAATTTTTAATGTGGGCTCCCACCCTGTCACTTCCCAAAAAAACAAACCTAACCAAACTCTTCAAAAGAGCTAATCTGCATCTTTTTTTATCATTCCCCCCCCCCCCCAAAATTAAAATTCCATCCACCACTTTGTACTGTAAATTCAATTACTATAAGGCATTCATAAAGATGAGTTATTCATGAAAAGAGAGAAGTTTAATAGTTGGACTGAATCTAATGTCCAATCTGACTCCCCAGTAATACTGTACATTAATGTAAGTTTCAAGCACTTGCTAACAGGATGACTTCACAAAGAAGCCCTGTGTTTCTGTGCTGGGTGCTATTCTGCCACCTTGTTGTCAGTCCCCCACCGCCTTTTTAGTTAAAATCTAATTTGCATATGGATATGCACTCATAACAAATACCAGATAATTGAACTGGAGAACATTCTGAAAATATTTTGATACACAATTGGATCTATTGATTCTTAATGTAAGGTTGTAACATTAGCAAAACTATCCTTTGGTGATAAATTCCAGTGACTCTTTGCCTTACGTTTTACTTGGGAGGGAATTTGATCACATGGTTAGTGTACAACTCTGGGAACCAGGACCCCTGGAATTCATCTCTTTGGGACTGTGGCTACTTTGCTGCGTGGCCTTAGGGAAATTGTTGTAACTTTTCTGAGTCTGTCTGTTTTCTCTGTAAAATGGGTATATTACTATATTTCTCAGGATGTGGTGAGGATTAAATAATATATTTTTTCATATGCTCAAATAAAGATGCAACAAATACAGGCGATATATTCCTTGCAATATCTAAGACTAACATGACTATACTGCTGGTGATTAACACTGAGCAGTAGTGACACATCTTATAATTTTTGAGCAAATTCTTAAAATTTGCAGAGGTTGATCATTTTTATTTTTGTTTTGTTTGAGTGCAGTGGCTTCCCATAAAATTGAAACAGGAAAAATAATGGAAAGCATCTTTTTGGGGATTCCTGAAAAAGCTTAACAATTTGTAGTTCCCTACAGTTAAATTGATAAATTTCTTAAGATAAATTTCCAGTTACAGGATGCTGCATTTATAAATAAAATGAAATATTCTAGGCTAGGAGTTCATTTGGAAATAGCAGGGTTAAACATCTGACATTTGGAATGTCCCTACCAAAAATGTCTTGGAAAATGTCCATTTGACAGTTGCCTTTAGGAACTGAAACCAGTTTGGGTAACCAGCAAAAATAGTTATTAATTGGATTGCTCTGAATGGGTAACTTGCAATGTGTTTTTCTGTGACAGGTTTATTATCCGCCCTGATGTCAAACAAAAAAGAATGGCAGACTTCCTGGACTGGGCCCTTTCAACATTATCTAAGTCCTCCTTCCAGACCATGGAGGGGACTATTGTAATGGATGGCATGCTTCAGGCCCTGGTAAACACCTGTTGATACTATAAAAGAAAGTCCAAGTAAATGAATGCGTTTATGGTGTTTTGTTCCACAATGTGCTGGTACTAAGGCACATTCCTGATAAAATGTTCAGCCTTACAGAATTATGTTTGTATGATATGTCATTTGGGTTTTTACTAGAACACTTCTAAATTCGTGCAGGTTCTCTCATTGGAGAACTACTGTTTTTGCCATTGAAAGATAAAATATAAAAGTTGGTACCCATCGTAATTTTTAAAATATGCGTTTGAATACAAACTGGTCACTTCCTAATTCATCATTTATTTCCAGTTTGGTACAAAAAGCTGAAAAAGTGGCATAATGGTGATATTAACTGACAATGTCCAAAACGGAAAGGCCAAGATTTTCAAAAGTCTGTATCCCTTGTAAGATCATTCAGATTGGATATCTAAAATTGCTAGTGATTTGTGAAAGTCTTGGCCCAGTGTTCTGTTGAACTGGAATAATGATCTAACCATTTTTAACAGGCTATTTTATTTGGACTGTCTTTGTATAATCCAAAAAACCCCCAAACCAGCAACCCATGTTATGTAGTATTTTTGCATTAGTCTGTTTTTCAGCTGTTGCTTCCTCCAGTGACATTGCTTGCATTAAATAGTACTAATAGAGCCTATAAATCAAAGAGGTTTATTCCAAGATTGACATTAAAGACTAAAATAATTTTTCTCCTATGAATAGTATATTAATTTCATATCGTGTCTAACTGTAACCACTCTCCATCAATGATCTTTTGGGTGATTGCACTCCCCTTTCATATGTACAAATGTCCAAGATGTCATATGTAAATAAGATCGTGTTTGTGGTTTGTCCTTATTACATATAGATAACTTTAAGGGTGATAGGTTTCAGAGTAGCAGCCGTGTTAATCTGTATCTGCAAAAAGAACAGGAGTACTTGTGGCACCTTAGAGACTAACAAATTTATTAGAGCATAAGCTTTCGTGGGCTACAGCCCACTTCTTCGGATGCATATAGAATGGAACATATATTGAGGAGATATATATACACACATACAGAGAGCATGAACAGGTGGGAGTTGTCTTACCAACGCTGAGAGGCCAATTAAGTAAGAAGGAAAAAAAACTTTTGAAGTGATAATCAAGATAGCCCAGTACAGACAGTTTGATAAGAAATGTGAGAATACTTACAAGGGGAGGTAGATTCAATGTTTGTAATGGCTCAGCCATTCCCAGTCCTTATTCAATCCTAAGTTGATTGTATCTAGTTTGCATATCAATTCCAGCTCAGCAGTCTCTCGTTGGAGTCTGTTTGTTTTTGAATTTTTCTGTTGTAAAATAGCCACCCGCAGGTCTGTCATTGAATGACCAGACAGGTTAAAATGTTCTCCACTGGTTTTTGAGTATTATGATTCCTGATGTCAGATTTGTGTCCATTAATTCTTTTGCATAGAGACTGTCCGGTTTGGCCAATGTACATGGCAGAGGGGCATTGCTGGCATATGATGGCATATATCTCATTGGTAGATGTGCAGGTGAACGAGCCCCTGATGGTATGACTGATGTGATTAGGTCCTATGATGATGTCACTTGAATAGATATGTGGACAGAGTTGGCATCGGGCTTTGTTACAAGGATAGGTTCCTGGGTCAGTGTTTTTGTTCAGTGATGTGTGGTTGCTGGTGGGTATTTGGTTTAGGTTGGGGGGTTGTCTGTAAGCAAGGACAGGTCTCCCAAGATCTGTGAGAGTGAGGGATCCTCTTTCAGAATAGGTTGTAGATCTTTGATGATGCGCTGGAGAGGTTTTAGTTGGGGGCTGAAGGTGACAGCTAGTGGTGTTCTGTTATTTTCTTTGTTGGGCCTGTCTTGTAGGAGGTGACTTCTGGGTACTCGTCTGGCTCTGTCAATCTGTTTTTTCACTTCAGCATTTGGGTATTGTAGTTTTAAGAATGCTTGATAGAGATCTTGTAGGTGCTTGTCTCTATCTAAGGGATTGGAGCAAATGCGGTTATATCTTAGAGCTTGGCTGTAGACAATGGATCGTGTGGTGTGTCCTGGATGGAAGCTGGAGGCATGTAGGTAAGTGTAGCGGTCAGTAGGTTTCTGGTATAGGGTGGTATTTATGTGACCATCGCTTATTAGCACAGTAGTGTCCAGGAAATGGACCGCTTGTGTGGCTTGATCTAGGCTGAGGTTGATGGTGGGATGGAAATTATTGAAATCATGGTGGAATTCCTCAAGGGCTTCTTTTCCCTGGGTCCAGATGATGAAGATGTCATCAATGTAGCGCAAGTAGAGTAGGGGCGTTGGGGGACGAGAGCTAAGGAAGCGTTGTTCTAAGTCCAACATAAAAATGTTGGCATACTGTGGGGCCATGTGGGTAACCATAGCAGTGCCGCTGACTTGAAGGTATATATTGTCCCCAAATGTAAAATAGTTGTGGGTGAGGACAAAGTCACAAAGTTCAGCCACCAGGTTAGCTGTGACATTATCGGGGATACTGTTCCTGATAGCTTGTAGTCCATCTTCGTGTGGAATATTGGTGTAGAGGGCTTCTACGTCCATAGTGGCCAGGATGGTGTTTTCTGGAAGATCACCGATGGATTGTAGTTTCCTCAGGAAGTCAGTGGTGTCTCGAAGATAGCTGGCAGTGCTGGTAGTGTAGGGTCTGAGGAGAGAGTCCACATAACCAGACAAGCCTGATGTTAGGGTGCCAATGCCTGAGATGATGGGGCGTCCAGGATTTCCAGGTTTATGGATCTTGGGTAGCAAATAGAATACCCCTGGTCAGGGTTCTAGGCATGTGTCTGTACAGATTTGTTCCTGTGCTTTGTCAGGGAGTTTTTTTTAGCAGATGGTGTAGTTTCTTTAGGTAATCCTCAGTGGGATCAGAGGATAATGGCCTGTAGAATGTGGTGTTAGAGAGCTGTCTAGCAGCCTCTTGGTCATATTCCAATTTATTCATGATGACGACAGCACCTCCTTTGTCAGCCTTTTTGATTATGATGTCAGAGTTGTTTCTGAGGCTGTAGAGGGCGTTGTGTTCAGCATGGCTGAGGTTATGGGGCAAGTGATGTTGCTTTTCCACAATTTCAGCCTTTGCACGTTGACGGAAGCAATCTATGTAGAAGTCCAGTCTGTTGTTTCGACCGTCCGGAGGAGTCCACGCAGAATCCTTTTTTTTGGTAGTGCTGGTAGGGGGGATTCAACATCTGGCATTTATTGTGATGTTTTTAGTGCCCAAATATATCGGAGTGTGCTTTTGTTTTGGTTGGTTGTTTTTCATCAAAGCTGAAGTAACATAAGTGCCATTAAATAAAGTGTATTCTTGCATAGTCTTATTGGATTCAGGATTTGCTAACATGCAGTGAGACTTTCCATAACTTGCATAAATTTGCCACTCCCAAATAACAGCGTTGTATGTTTGTTGTGGTGCATTACTAAACATTGATGCAAGTTTCTGGGGCTGTAGTTGACTTTTTTTGGTCTTCACTAGCATCCCCAAATCAGAAAAAATGACCGTGAGCTACATTTAGAATAACTTGTCTTAAGCCTTGTTGTTCAAGAAAGGGGAAGTGTTGCTCCGTATGCATTGCAGTGCTTTTTCAAAAGAGTTAGAGAACAATGTTTCATCATCTCCTTGTCAGATCTGGAAAAGCAGACTGTAGACTGTTCTGAGGTGCATGATGAAACCTGCAGGGTGTATATTACATTAGTGTTTTGTCATTCCTTTGAGTTTGGCTTTGGTTTTATCCACCTGTTCATTAATGCGTGTTAAGCGAAACAGGTGAACACTTAACAAGTAGAATCGAAACCAGAGTGTGATTTAATCCCTGGAAGCAACAGGTTTGATATGATGATTTATTTTCTTCCCCTTATGGGAAGGGAGCAACTGTTTGGCAAATTTATGTCACTTGTGTGTTCTACTGTTGGTAACTCACATTCAAGTCATTATTGGCATTAATTGTTTAAAATGCCCTTAAACCTTTACTTGCCCTCAATCCTGAAAGGTTTCATATCAATTGTAGAAATGAGAAACAAATGGACTCAAAAGGAAGAGAGGTTTAAAAAAAAAAATCTTAATAGTAGAGTAGAATATGAGTAAATGAGTAATTATTTCTTTCAGGAAATTCATTTTAGGAAGCTCTACTTTTTTTATACTGCACACCTGTTGAAGTAAAATCATTAGTCAAAATATAAATTTTTTCCCCTTCTCCATGGGAGAGGCTATATGGATTACATCGTACTATTCACCCTAGTTAGAATTTTGAATAACTGATATTCAATAAATCATTGCTGGGTGGTGTGGAACAAAATGCAGCCTTGGCATGTGAGCACTGAGATTTAATAATCTCCAGAAATCTTTATGCTATCCTTTTTTACCCTTATAGTACCTATTTTGTGATGATAGCCCCACCTGCACAGTCTCCCTTGACTGTGAGTCTGTCCCATCACAAACAAATGAGCAAAGACCAATCATGCTGAATTAGCATGATAGTAATTGATTCTGGTAAGGGATGGTCAGAAATTTATTACCCTCATGGAGCAAGGGTGAGAAGAGACACAATTTCTTCCCTGGGCTGATTGAAATGCTTTCTGAGATTCATATTCAAAGAATGTACTTTGGAACTTGCTTTTAGTGAGCTTGGATATGGTAAGACTGTTTTGAATTAGAATGAAACTCACAAATCGTTTCAGTGCAAGTTTCAATTCTGGTTGTAGTGGATCCTCCACCTACTGCAAAAACTTTCTCTTTGTGTGCCGGAAAACCTTGGCTATAAGAATATTCCACGGATCACACACAAATGCAGGAGTTCTACATTGCTTCTGGTTAGTCTGCCTCTTCCTCGGTTTAAATTTCAGTGACTGGTTATGTTACTGTTTAATCTAACTCAGCATTTTAAATGGAGCAGGTACTATTGTGTCATGATTCTTGTTGAAACATGCACTATGCATTACACATCTAAATTCCACTGAGGGGCTTGGTTTTTTTTACACCTGCTGACAGTAATACATCATTTCACAACAGGTGTGCCTTAGCAGGAAGCACTGCTTGTAGTATTTCAGACTCAGTTTTTAAAAGCTTTTTTTTCTTTTTCTGTAACTAAAAATGCAACATTTTAAAATGTACTGTGTATGTATATATGATTTTTTACTTCTATAGAATAGGCAAGGTCACAAAAGCTGAATTATGAGGAAATGATTTATAAAATCTTAATTTATGGAAACATCTAACGTATTTCAAGGATCTGCATTCTAAATTATCTTGGTCTGAAGGTTTGCTTTTAAACCTGCCATTATATCAAGTAGCCTTTTAGTTATTGCTGCAGGGTATAGCACTCCCAGTTCTTGCGTGACAAAGATGACATAATGTTGAAGTAGCTTAGGGCATTGAAACTTATTAAACCTTATTTAATTTGTTTTATAAGTGACTCAGTATACAAACGTGAATAATAATTAAAAATAAAACGCCCTACACAGTGATTTGATGAAACTTGGGAACCTGAAGAACTACATTTATTTGTATCTAAGAACAGGGCATTTCCCTGAGCTGCCTCTAGTGTAAGGATTGCTTGGTAATAGTTTCACACTTATATGAATTGTGCCTCAGGGAAGAGTCAGCTCTTCTACACTGTCCTTTCTGACCCAGAGGCACAAAAATAAATATTTGGTGTAAACATTGCCTGAGTCTTTTTATATTTTTGGTGTTATCAGATAATTAGTGATTTTGGGGCTGTCTATTGCTCTTAGGGATTTTATCTTTTAAAAGAAAATTGCTTAGTTCAGGGCTATTAAAAAAAAAAAAAAAAGCTGCACAAATGTAAGGAGAATGAAGCTGGGGGGGAGGAGGGAGAGAAAGGCATATCTTTCCAAACCCTGTAGATGGGGAGACCACTGCAGTAATATCCCTGTCCCCTTCCTGATGGGCTTAAATGTTCCAATTTCCCATTGTGTCACCTTTGCAACTTTTCCCATTTCTCTTTCTCAAATAAACAATTCGTTTAATTAAACTTTTTATAGGAGTTTTCATAGTGACTAGTTTGAAGTTCAGAATTTTAAGTATCAGAAGCCTGCTTCATTTCTTGCCAAGCCTTTATGCTGCCTGGGGCTGCTGATACTAAAGTTGTAGACGTTCAAATCTGTATGTGTTCAGTTAGTCTCATCCCTTGACCTCTGTGTAGTTAACATGGACGTGAGTTAGGCAGATAAATTCCCTCCGCCCCCAATGGTTTTAAAATGTTGCTTGTACCGTCAAACTTCTTGTGGGGGACAACACACTATAACTTCTGCTTTGCCCTGGATCTGTTTCGTGTGTTCCTATTAATGTGTGAAAAGCAGGTAGTTGCATACTTTATTACCACCCTTTGAATTAGTTGCTGTGCAGAGTTTCACACAAGAATAATTTGAATGCAATGTTGAGCGTGGTGCAGAGCCAGACGGTAGCAATTCCTGGTGGTAAAGTTTTGGTATTAAAATACTTTTATACTTCAAACCAAGAATCTTTAATAAAATATATTGCATGAGGACATGATTTTAAGGTTTGTCTTTTTTGCAAAAGGTTCTATTATTTTCTTGCTTTACTGTCTGATATAGTTATGCTATTGGGAGGTAATGAGACAGCTCTAGCTCTTCCTTATGTACTTACGGAGTCTTTGTATAGGACCACGCAACTCAAAGATTTAAAAAACCACGAAGTCTGAAGTTTGAAAGTAGATGAATACAAACTTAGCTTTCAGTTGATCAAAATTTAGAGAACTTGTGGCAACTGAACTGTTTTGATCACTCTGCATAAAATTATGCTACATATTGAAGTTTGCATGACAATGTACTAAACAGCAAGTTCAAATATGCTACATATCGCTATATGTAGCATATAGAGATAAATGTGAATGCTCTACTGAAGGAACACATATATGAAATATGCTAGTTTCCCATCTGATGTAAACAGAAATTTTATGAGGAATAAAATAATAAAGGGTCATAATTGAGTTACTTTACCATAAATTACATTAAATAATCTTTTCATTTCGGTGAGGTCCATTATTCTGATTGTTTTTCATCTTAATGTATTGTCTACATTATTGTACCTAGCCCAGAGGTTGACATAGCTGATAGTTTTCTGGATAATATTCATTTGACCTCTAGGGGTTGCTCCAGAATGATAGAATATGCTGTTTTCTTGCCTCCCTCTGAAGGTTGGGATTATCCCTCCTCATCTTGGTTTATTACAGCCGGAGGATAGCTTCAAACTTGTGTCTCCTGTTTGACAGCAAGACATGCTTGTTGCCAAGCAGTCAGGCCACCCTTAATAGTGATGATTTGTATAGCTTGGGGAATGTGTCCCAGAGGTAGTACTGATTCATGCATCTCATAAAGGCCAGGCCTAAATGGGATATTTAGACAATTGGAAGGTGAGGGGTGTGTGTGTATGGTGGTTGGTTTTTTTTCTTCATGATTACTAAAACTAGTTTTTGTTTGTACCTTACACCATGTTGTTTCTAAAACAACAAAACCAGACTTGACAGTCAGATCATTAGTTATATGGCAATGCTCTTCTCTAATTTATAGGTGGCCTAATTACTTAAAGGAGAGGGAGTTACATACCTTTCAACAGGTTGGTTAAGTTGGCATATATTTTATGTTCTTATTAAAGTGGAAGGAACATGGCGTAATTTTATGATTACCTGGTGCATCCAATAGGCAGCTTCCTTACGTTCAATATTATTTGTTGCTGACCTTAAAATTTTCTAAATAGGAGGAAAACAAAGAATATTAATTGTTTCCCTTGTATCATATTTTGATACAAGGGAAACTTGCTTAAAGGCAAGAAAACTGAATCTAAATAATCTTATTTGCTCTCTGTTTACTCTCTGACTTTTCTCCTTCTCTTTTCTTTTCCATTCTCCTTTCATTGGAGCAAAATTTAATGTGTGTGTGTTTTTTTTTTTTTTTTAACTTTTAAAACCATCCAGTGTGTGCTCTAGGATTGCGGAGTTGTTCTGAGTCCATCACTATATCTTGTACATATAAACAACCAATCCTGTATGCCAGGAAAAAATATGCATGCTACTTTTTTGAGACCACCATGCAATTAAAATGCCTTTTATTTTCCCTAGAAAATAAATCTTGTACATTTTGAAGTTATTTAGTGGTGATACAAAAAGGATTTCTTTAAAAATTGGGCCTATGCTTGGTTTTTGCTTTTTTTATAATGTATAAAGAAAGCATGAAATTTTGTTTTTTGTTGTTTTTTGAATGTCAGAAATATCTGGACTATCAAGTCAGATTTTCCCTAGCTCTTCTGGAAGATCTCTTGGGCATCTAAGAACACATTTATTTGGAGTTCTCACAACTTGGTTACTACTTCACCTGGCATCTTAAAACCTAATTTGCTGGGAGAAAGTAATATGGGTGTTTGTTTACTTTGAGGAGACACATTTATCTAAAACATCTTTTACAGGAGCATAATAATTTAGTGGACGGTTTTATCTGTCCCTGTAATGTATTTTTGGTTGTGCAAAAGAAGTCTTTTGATCTTTTTGACTTACTGCATCTCTTCAACCATGACCATTTTATCTCCTGGTGAAAACATGCTAGCTGTTAAGTTGAGGTTTCTTTAGGTGGACAGAGATTTTAAAAATGAATTGTCTGGTTGAACGTTTGCATTTATATATTTATATAACACCTGCTCTGGTGTTAACTAGTTGTCTTGTAGTTATATTAAAAACAACAAATGTTTGTCAGCCTTGTGTTGGTGCCGTTAAGGGGTGGGAAGGAAGCCTTGCCTTGTGTCCGGAAGCTTGCTAAACTCAGAGCTGCTGTGGACCTTAAGGAAAGCTGATTCTGTAGGTATAGCACCCAATTTGAGTGCCCTACCACTGGTCCTAAAGACTTCAGGAACTGATAGCAGTAGTGATCCACCCAGTATCAATACATGAAACAAGATATGGGCAGATAATCTCATCTATAACTAGTGCCAGGCCATTAGGTCTTCAAAGACCATAGCTAGTTCCTTTTAGACTGTTCCATGAAGTGAATAGGTCACCAATGCAAAGCATGGAGCTTGGTGTTATTTGCTCAAAGCCTCCAACCCTATTAAGCAGGTGAGTCACTGCCTTATGTACCAGCAGGAACTTTTGGATGCTTTTCAAAAGGAGCCCTAAGTAGAGCACATAATTATGTGCAGTGTATATTGGAATATACATATATATATTAGAATATAGAAAGATCCACTCATAGGAGTCGACATGAAAAATATGTTCTTTATATAGCGCATTGTGCTGTAGACCCACTACAATGATTATTTCATTCTATTAATTGCTGGTAATTATAGTGAATTAACCTCCTATTACTAAATGATCCGATAACTCAATACTTAGAGTAGATGCAGGGTTATTCTTTTCAACATTCATGGTAATATTTGTGTGTATGGATATGTCTACACCGCAAGTAAAAACCAGCGGCTGGCCCGTGCCAGCTGGCTTGGGCTAAGGGGCTCTTTAATTGTGGTGTAGCCTGAGCTCTGGGATGCTGCAAGGTGGGAGGGTCCAGAGCTCAGACTCCAGTCTGAGCCTGAATGTGTGCACTGCAGTTAAGCAGCCCCTTAGCCCAAGCCCCATGAACCCAAGTCAGCTGGCACAGGCCAGCTGCAGGTATCTAACTGCAGTGTAGACATACCTTTAGTGTAATTTGCCTTTTGAAAAGAGGCAGCAGCCATCAGGTTTTCTAGTATAACTAACAGTTCTACAGCAGAGCTGTCTCAGTGATTTTATTAACACTTGAGTACATACTGTAAGTAGAAGCCTTCCTTCACTGCTGCAACTAGTGGTGGAGTGGTTCTCTACTGGAAAGTAGGGAATAAAGTAGTTCAGCTTATTTATGTAGCAAAATCTTTGTAGGAAAATTGTTGCATGTTTTATTCCACTGTTCACCTTTCAGAGAATATGATATGAAGGAAAGCATTACAGAGAAACTGTCAACTTTAATTTTTTAAAATTGGCTATAGGAAAATCAAAATAACTTTTAAAAAGTTTCCTTTAAATAGTATGTGCTGAATAGTTTTTAAAAATCCTCTAAAATATTTTGTTTCCCTGCTCTCCTTTTTATGTCTAGAAAGATCTCTTTTTTTTTTTTTTGGCCCTGAGAGCAATGTCCCCAAATATTATCTAACTTAAAATTGCTCACCTGTTAATTACTTGCTGCTGCTTGTTTATATAGGGGGAGGTACCTTCTAGTTGCGTTTCCTGAGGGGACAGGATAAAACTCTCACAGTGGCCATTGAGGATGTGAAACTTAAAGGCTGGTTCACTTTCTCTCATGGAGAAGCCTGTAGGATGAGGCCAGAATGGAGGGACTACAAAATCCAAGTTTCAATTCAAGGACTTTTCAGAAAATTGTTCTAAATGGGAGGATTTAGGGGTGCTGTGGAGAAGCTGAGGGTGAAAGTAGGCTTCCAAAATCTAGACATCAAGGCGATCCATGGAAAAGGGCAACCCCAGAGTTTCATGAACAGCTGCCCATCTGTATTCCTGCAGGAATTCTACTGCCCTTGGCTTGAGTTCCCTTTGCTCACTATAACTCTGTAGGAGTTTATTGCTTGAAACAGCATTTGTTCTTGCCTGTATTTTCACACAGAAATAATGTATTTCTGTTATGGTAGTGTCCAGAAGCTGTAATCAGAATATAAGGACGTTGTGCTAAGATAATACAAAGATAGATGAGTTGCGTATTTTGGTGAGTAGAAGATGGTGCTGTGGTTAATGGTTGGTCTAGTAATCTGCCCCAAATTCTGCAGAATGGCTTCCTCATGGTCTTGTGGACTTGGTGGTAGATGGCAGATGGTGTAGCAGAAGTGTCCACACAGGATGGCAATGAAATAGGCCTAAGTAGCTTGCTGCAATGATCTTTCTTTAGTAAACATAGAGACACAATCTAGACTAGTTTGTCGTGATAGGTGTTTGAGCAGAATTGGGCTGTATATTTGAAAATTAATTATTTTTTATATAGATTTGGTACCTTTATACAATGTTATTTATAATGGTAACTGTATTGCTACTGACTACATTTTTGAGGGAGTTTGCACTTCATAAGTTATTTAGGGCTCAATCACGTGCTTGAAAATTTCCCTAGTACTAATGTAAGCTGTCCCCAATAGGATATTGGGCAAGATGGACCACAGTCTGACCCAGTATGGCAGCAATATGTTTAAATATAAAAAAAACCGATATAAATCTTCAAAGCCCACTGTGTAGCTTGTAATACAGTGATCAGAAATACTACTTTAGGATCCTAAAATGCAATTTAATAACAAACTAAAAGCAGGTGCCTAGCCTGAGGGTATTTTTGTTGCTTTTAAACTATACTTGAAATGACATAGGCATGTAAATAGATGGTGTGTGTGTGTGTGTGTGTGTGTGTGTGTGTGTAAATATTTCTAGGGTAGGGCTGTGTTCCTATTACTTTAACTCCTGGCCATATTTACCTTGGAGATTTCTTTCCTTGTGAATGACAGAGGAAAAATAAGGTTCTCGATACAGTAGCTTTGCTGCATATTTAGAAGAGTGTTTACAGATTGTGCAGAAAAATTCTTTGGGTACCTTTTGGTCATTTTTGTTTGGCTTAAGTAGCTTTCTCTTGATTGTAATGCTAACTGAAGCCTAATCCTGTTGAGATTTTTAACAGTAGCTCTAAATATGCCTCAGCAAATTCTTTTTCCAGAATAGATTTCATTTTTATATGGGTCAGTGTTGTGTTCTGATTTTCAAAAGGTTTATCTACATTGTTGACTGGGTGGGCAAAAGGATAAGATAGGAAGGTGAATTATGTGTATTTGTGAAGCGACTCAAGTTTTTGGTTACTCCATCATTTTCTGTTTTCTAGAATTAACCTCTATATAAGAGTTATAGATTATTAAAACCTTAACTAAATCTTTCATATATGGGAAATGCTATTTTTCTTCATTTTGGATCCTTGATTATTATGTATTGTTGCTGTAAGCTGCTAATAGCTGCTTCATATCACTCTAGTTGTACAGTAGCTGCATTTCAGTAGTGGGTAGAATCTTTCCTATAACTTGTTACATTATAGAGGATCCCAAAATAAAGCAATGAAGCTGAATAAATACAAGGTTGTTATATTCTTTTTTTTTTTCTGTGCTACCATCCTAAAGGGCCCAGGACACAGCCACAGTTCTTGTGGCTGAAGGTGTGTGTGTGTGTGTGTGTGTGTATATATAATATATATATATATTCTTGTAGCTGTATATTGCACAACACCTTGGGTGTAGCCACACATTTGAAATTAGTGTGCATGCTGGCCAGCTTTTCAGTTGTAATTTTCTCAAGCAGGTCTGCTAGTCATCCAAAATGAACTGTAACACAGTGGAGGTTGTTACATAGAGATGACTGTTACATGTGATAAATGGCATAAATAGGCACCCCTCACCCACCCACAACTCTTGCTGTTCACTACAAGATAATCTTCCCCATAGAAATTAAAACTGAAATATGCAGCAAGTGGCATTTATTGTGAGAGAGACTCACGAATTTCAGTTGCTGAGCTTTAATATAGCAACAGTCTAAAACAGTAAGTGAAGGAAATTGTAGCTAATTGAAACTAGTTGGGTGCTTTTCTCCTGCATAGTTTTGATTTCTGAGAAAAAAATAGTCTCCTGATTTAAAAAAAAAAAAAAAAGGTTGGAGAAGTTCACTATTCTGACAAAAAATTACTGTGCTTTGAATATACATGTGGCTTTTGTTGTCATTCTAAATTTGTAATGAGTTTAGATACTAAGGCTGGACATACTGAAATCGTATAGAATTGATTAATATGGTGTTAGTGAAAGTGTAAAGGGAACACATTTTAATAACTTTTACTAGCAAAAGAAGATGAAGAGCAAGAATGTTTGTTTTTTAAAAATATTAATGAGTGATGTAGGATTTTATATTTTAGTATCTCTTTCATCGATTCATAGATTCTAGGACTGGAAGGGACCTCGAGAGGTCATCGAGTCCAGTCCCCTGCTATTTGTAAGCTATTAAATGTACAACGTTGAGAAATGTAATTAGGCAGTGACCTTATGTCCTCCAGACACGTAGACTTTGCCCATCATTTGACATAGCACCTTGTTTTGAGATGTCTTTATTCTACTTGGCTGACCATAAGTGAGCATCCTGTGCCAAATTCTGTCTTCTGATACCCATAACTTTAACGGGAGCCCCACATGCATATCAGATGGCATAATGTGGACTGCACTTTATTTTTATGGTGTCTTGTCTCATAACAGATTTTGTTTTCCTTTGTAGATTGTCCTCTGCCCTCAGCTCGCATTTTACCATTTCAGCTCATAGTATATGTCCAGGGAGAGAAGGTTCTATGATTGTCAAATTGTTTAGAAAAAAATGCATTTTGAGTGTGTGGGAATATATAGGCTTTGTTGCATTTTATGCAGAAAGATAGGGTATTTTTATAAATTACTCCAATAACGTATAATGTGCTTTGAATATATAGATGATGTGCTGCAGAACTAGATGGCAGTCTACATGTAACTTTTAATCTCCTAGGCATTCAGGATTACTGATATCTTTTGTTCACGCTAGGAAAGATATTGTGATTGAAATCTTCACCCTGGCTCTGGCCCATTTAAGCTGGGGAAAAGGGCCAGAGCGGTGTAAAGGGGTTCTAAAAACCTTGGTTATGGTTGGAGAAGAATTCCTCTGATGCAGGAAATGTGAAAGCTAGTTGTAAGATTGCTTGTGAGAAACTGCCTTCAAGTCCTGACATAGGGGCTGGTAAGGGAAAGCTTGGGGTGGGGCTGCAGTACATAGACCGGCATAGATTCAGTGCAGCACTGTGTCACATTGAGTGACCTGGAGTGACTGGTGTAATTTAGACAGGCCCCCAGGGTATGTCTGCACTGCAATAAAACACCTGCAGTTGGCCTGTGTCAGCTGAGTCGGGGCTCTAATTGTAGATGCAGCCCATGCCTGAACATCTATACTGCAGTTTTATAGCCTCTCAGCCTGAGCCCCACAAGTCTGAGTCAGCTCCCATGGGCCAGCCGCAGGTGTTTTATTGCAGTGTAGACATACCCTAAGTTAGGTCATGGGTCTCTTCAGCCCCCATACCAGCCCAGTGTCAGAAGGGCACAGATGTGGCTTAAAGCTACATTAGGCCTCTCCTGTGTCTGCAAGATGTGTGCTTTGCCTCAGGGTACATCTACACTGCAATCTGGGTGTGTGATGGCTTCACTGCTATATGTGCTGCAGTGGCATCACTGGCTTCAGTATGGGCTATACAAAGCCCACCGGGGAATCTGAGTATGTACTTAGGAAGCTAGCCCACGCTGAAGTCTGTGCTGCTGCAGCTTCACTACTACACCTCTACCTCGATATAATGCTGTCCTTGGGAGCCAAAAAATCTTACCGCGTTATAGGTGAAACCGCATTATATTGAACTTGCTTTGATCCACCGGCGTGTGCAGCCCCGCCCCCCCGGGAGCACTGCTTTACTGCTTTATGAATTATATCATAATTCGTGTTATATTGGGGTAGAGGTGTATTTGTATCCAAGATACTTGACTTAGCTTTAATTTAACTATGTCTATATGTGCTGCATTCACACCTCCGATTGCAGTATAGACTTACCCTTTGAGGTGCATCACAGTATCTCATATTGTATGTTTATATATTATGGTGAAATATGTATTATTGCAAGAACATTGAGGAATGCTTTGGATCCATAGGTTGGTAAATTGTGCTTTATAAGTTGTAAAGTTTATAAGTTACCATGTTTCACAAATATTTTTCCTTATTTTTTTCTTAGGCGCAGTTATTTAAACATGGCAAGAGAGACGATTGTTTACCATATGGTAAGGCATATATGCTCTGTGATATTTATTCTTAAGGGGAACTATTATCAGTTCAAGTAGTTAAGAGAAATTGTTTTAAAAAAAGAAATGTGTTATAGTCCGCTTTCAGTGCTTTTTAGTGTGACACCTTGAATCTGCTTTTGGGCTCCTGTATTATGCAGGCTTACAGCAGCCTGGCTAAGAGACGTTCCTCTTAATTCAATATTAAATACTCTTCTTTTTGATCACTAATCCTGGACCAATGGTTGGGAAAAATTTTTGGTCTTGAAAACATTTGTGTTGGGCTACTAAAGACTTGGTTAGATTCATCCTTAAAATTGTCATTATGAGTTTCCCAACTTGAATTTTGACACGGCTGACTTCAGTAGTCTCTCTCTCTAGAACTGATAGAGATGAATTGTTAATGCAATTGTAAAGCTGGAATGATCTCAGGCTTTCAGAAGGCATAAAGCATTAATTTCTATAACTGAAATAGGGGACCACTAAGACAGTGGTTCCCAAACTGGGGTTCGCAAAACGTTACAGGGGGTTCTCTGGAAAAAATTCCCTAATGGCGGACAGAACTGTCCTTAGAGACCCTGGACTGCATTGGGCCAGCAGCCCATAGCCCCTGGACTTCCAAGAGCTAAGCAGATCAAAGCAAGCATATCTATCACACTGTGGAGATTTAAACTTCAAGACTTCTTATAAGAAATGGAAAGGCAGGAGGATATTTTTTGCTGTTTTTAAAATTAAATAAGCTAGTATTGTTTTTAAAATTATTATGAAGAACAAGTTTAAGCTTTGTTGTAACGTGCGTTGTTTGCCTGGACTGCTCAAGACCTGAATGCTTGTGTAGGAGGAACTCTTTGAGTTGGCTTCTTAAATACCTTCATGCTGTTTCACATCTGATACTCCTTGATGAAACATAGGAGCCTTGTCTTATAACAGGCTTATTCAAAGTGATACAAGCTACGAAAGTGAGATCTTGGCAGAGTGTTGCCGTTTTCATAATGTAATAAAAATACTGTAATGATTAATAATAATAGTGTCTAATAAGCAGTCATAAAAAATTATATTTCCAAAATCACTGCTTTTATAATTTATACTCAGGTAAAGGATAAAATCCCTGGAAATATTCATTTTTAGGAGGAGGTTTGCGAGACTTGACATTTTAGTGAAAGGAGTTCACAGGTTGTTAAAGTTTGGGAACCACTGCACTAAGTCCGTGGTAGAATTAAAGATAGTGATCGGAAAGATGTGTTTTTTTAAGACAAACTATTTTGAAATTTGCCAAGGCTAGAAAGAGATGCTTTATAGCATTTGAAAGTTAGGAACTTGTAGATAGCTTCCAAATTGGATTTTGAAACTGTTACTATTAGGTGAAGGGATTAGTATCTTTTTTTTTTTTTTTTTAAATCACTTTTATACAGGACTAGTTGCAGAACACTTAGGCCAGTGTAATGTTTAAATCTTTACACTTGTAGCACATTCTGTAAGAATTAGGGCTGTCAATTAATCACAGTTAATGCAAGCGATTAACTCAACTAATTAATGTTTTTTTGTTTGTTTTTTTAACAAGCGTTAATTGCACACCAGGGCGTCATTCTCAGGGAGGCACTCCTGTGTGCCTCTGGGACAGGAGTGCCCCTCTTCCTGCTGCCTTGCTCCACTGCTGCTCCCACCGCCTCCTCTCCCCCTACTCTCTTCCCCTCCCACATGGAGCTTCCCCGGCCAAGCTATTCTGGACCGGGAGGCTGTCTGCTGCGCTGAGTGGGATGGGGGACAGGAGGGCTGATGTCAGGGTGTCCTCCTCCCCCCGCCCAAGGTCGCTGCTGAGTTGGGGTCGGGGTCAGGGAAACCTGTCTGTTGTTGCTGCTGGCTCAGGAGTGAGTGCTGCCCGGCTCTAAAATGTTCAGGCTCCTGAGTGCTCTGCTTAAAGAGACAGCTCACCCCCAGAACCCAAAATATTTCAGTAAATGGCTTTCTATTATTGTTTAACAGTATGTTTAAAACTGTGATTTAATCACAACTGTTTTTTCAATCTTGTGATTAATTTTTTTAATCGTTTGACAGCTCTATTAAGAATAAAATAAAAAAATATATGGGGATATACCTATCTCATAGAACTGGAAGGGACCCTGAAGGGTCATTGAGTCCTGCCCCCTGCCTTCACTAGCAGGAACAAGTACTGATTTTGCCCCAGATCCCTAAGTGACCCCCTCAAGGATTGAACTCACCACCTGGGTTTAGCAGGCCAATGCTCAAACCACTGAGCTATCCCCCTCCATAATAACTGCATGGGTCATACATCAAAGCATTCAGGAATCATTTCAGGTTTCAAATATAAAACGCTTTGTTTTTATTTGTAATAAAAAATGGAGTCTCCATCTCGAGTACCTTTAATACTACAACTTTATACTGAGAGAGTTTTGAGTTACTCATTTATGACAAGAGTCTCCCTCAGCTCTCACTTTCCACCAGGTTTTGAAACTTGTGATACATGAATGTACTGTATGTCAGTGATTAAAGATAAACCTTGTAACAATACTTCTGGTCATATATATATATATGTGTGTGTGTGTGTGTGTGTGTGTATATATATATATATAGAGAGAGAGAGAGAAAAAAAAACTTGTCATGTTCAAAGTGCTTTACAAACATTAATCCTCACAAAACTCTCCTGGAGGAGAGGTAGGTAGGTATTCTCTCCAATTTATATATCGGGAAAACAGATGACTTGCTCAAGGACAGAGAGAGAGGCTGTGTTGGAGCCAGGATTAGAATTCCTGACTCTGTCCTGTTCTCAGATCACTCATCATAATATTTCGCGCTTTTCATGTTCAAAGCTCTTAACATACGTTTTTAAAATGAATCCTTCATGACATCCCTGTGAGATACATAAGTAATGTTACCCCCATTTTATCAATGGGGAAACTGTTGCAGTGTGGTTAAATAGTAATAATAAGTTATTTGCACTTCAATAACACTGTAAGATGAAGATCTCAAAGCACAAATATTCATGAATTTTGCTACCTGACTCTCCTGGGAGATAGGCATGATCCTTTTCTTTTGCAAATGAGGCACGTGAGCCACAGAGAGGTTAAGTGACCTCCTTAAAGTCAAATAGGAAATCGGTGGTGCAGCTAGGCATATAACTTAAATCTCGTAAGTGCAGTCCTGGCCCTTAACCAAAAAAACACTTTTCCTCCTCTAAAACCAAAGTGAGTTAGTGATGGAACCAGGTTTTAGAACTTGGAGTTCCTGGTTTCAGATTCTGTTGCTCAAACCATTAGACCACCTTCTCTTAATTATAATTATGCTTATGTATTAAACATTTGTTGTTTCAGGATATTGATGGGTAGCAATATAAGACTGTAAGGTAGATGGATTAGATATAGACATTTTAAATAAGATTGAACTTTATTAACAGAAGCATTTTTGTTCATCACATTTCCTTTCTCTTTTACAGCTGCTACTGTACTTGAATGCCTTGATAATTGCAAGCTGTCAGAAAGTAACCAGACGCTTCTTCGTAAACTAGGGGTGAAACTTGTTCAACGACTTGGATTGACATTTCTAAAACCAAAGGTGGCAAAGTGGAGGTTAGTTTAAAAGAAGTAGAGTAAACTTACATGCATTAGTCCTTTAAACAACAGTATTGGATTTTGTGATTCAGATTTACTTATACAGTGGATGAGTAATAAAACTGTACATATTCATTTGGTTACAAGATTGTCTAGTTTAAATGTTCAGTTAGATATCCTTCATCGAAGTTACTTGAATACAGTAGATTTTTTTCTTTGTTGCACTGTGAATAACTTCTTGTCAGTGCCTGGAGTTAATGTGTTCCATATTTAACTTAGCAATTATATAGCAGGTTTCAGTGTAAATTAAAGTCCTGTGACGTACTATATGTAACAAAAAAAGGGCACAAGCATAAACATATTCATATACAGTGGAGAACTTTTTCTAACCTGTTGCAAAGATGGAAATGTAATGACCTCATCACCAAGTTTGATTTAGTTCAATGTACTATAAAAGTTACACCCAATACTGTATTACAGAATTTTTACTCTCTGATCAAGTGTAATGCCCATTTGGGGAAAAAAAACCTATTCATAAACTGACATAGTTTAGTCAAATTCTATTATCACCTTTCCTCTAGTGCCTGATTTTATTTATTGCCATAGGGCAGACCCTTTTTCAGATTTCTCGCACTGATATTTTAAAATTGCAGGCTCCCTTGTCAGCTATTTTTATCATTTTGGATTGTATCTTTCACCTTTGAGAAAGTCCCTAGGCTTAGGAAATTCTTTTTAGTTGTAGAATGTTCCCTCCTGCCTGCCAGAAACATATACTTGTTTATCAAGCTGAATACTTTCACTTCATTGCATATTGTGTTTTCTCTAAGTTGCACAAATGGTGGTAGTAGTGGCTTTGAGTAAATTGTCTTTTATTAAGGTTTTTTTTAGAATTGAACCATTTCAGTCTTGGCACTAGTGGAAAACTGTTTATATTCAGATTTATTTTAGTCTCTAATATATTTTGTAATCTTTCAGTTAATCAAATTCCCTTTCTTGTGTCTTTCCCTTTTACCATCTTAAGAGTTTGCTTTCAATGATAAGGGTCAAAAATTGCCTGCTCACCACACAATTTGAGTTTGATGGGAGCAGGGAATTTGCATGTAAGTGCAGAACTTATCTGTATTTTTTTTTTCATTTTAAACATGGACGTGTCAGATGTAGCATTATTTAATTTTTGTGTACATAAATTACAAACCTAGCTCTCGTGAAGAATAATATCATCTGTAATTGTTATGTTGTATATGTCTGAGTGTACAAAAAGTTAAATTGTCAGTCATGTAGTGTGTGTAATCATATTGGCCTTTGATAACTTAATTATTTAATATTACAGTTTAGCTCTTACCATGGCTAATTTCTATCTAATTAATCTTTCATAGTAATAAAATGCAGTGACTAAAATGGAAAAGTTCTAATATACATTTCTACAGTTCTATACCTTTTTCTCACATTTGGCATGATTTTCAAGCACCATGGAATACAAAACAAGCCAAGTTTTGAAGCTTCAGTTATTTGAGATATTGGAGTATAAAATTTCTCATTTAAAAAAAAAAATAAGAAAAGTATGTGTATATGCTTGAAAAAGTGAAGTTGCATTACAGCTAAGACCAAGCATGGAAAATTACTGCCCAAAAGAAACTTGTTTCAGAAAGTTGTGAGCAAGTGACAAAGATTAGAATTGAATTTGGAATTCAACTTTAACTATACTTAGGGTACATCTAGACTACAGCGGGGAGTCGATTTAAGATACGCAAATTCAGCTATGTGAATAGCGTAGCTGAATTCGACGTATTGCAGCCGACTTACCCCGTTGTGAGGACGGCGGCAAAATCGACTTCTGCCGCTTTTTGTCGGCGGCGCTTACTACCACCTCCGCTGGTGGAGTTAGAGCGCCGATTTGGGGATCGATTGTCGCGTCCCGACAGGACGCGATAAATCGATCCCCGAGAGGTCGATTTCTACCCGCCGATTCAGGCGGGTAGTATAGACCAGACCTTAGTCTCTTTAGGTCTTTTATAATAATGATTTGCATTTGTTGAGTGACTTTCCTACCAAAGAAACTTTGATCACTTAATAAATGTAAACTGATAGACAAAACTCGTATAGGAATCACTTCACTTGCTGCTGAGTTACAGCTATCTCTGAGGTAGTATTTTGCAGTTGTTTTACAGTGCACAGCAATTTAGTGCAGGAAGTGCTGATAAACACGACGTCCATGTGAATTGAGATGGGGAATTTGAGGCAGAAAGTAGTCATTCAGCTTGTAATTTTTCCAGGATGCTGGAGTTAACTAACTATCTTGCTGTTGCTATAGGTGACGTGGGATCTTAATTTTAATTATTGTTTGTTCTTTCTATGAATCAATTATCCTATACTATGGGTGTACACGGTGGTTAACGGGCAACAAAAAAGATATGGTCCCTTTCTCCAAGAGACTCGTAGTATAGCTGAGATAAATGTCTGAGTTAAAAAGTAAATGGAGGAGAAAAGGAGAGAAATTATAAACTCTCAAATTCTCTAGTCTTTGCATGTTAAATTTTTTTTTAAAATATACAAATGTATTTAAGTTGGCATGGAAGTGGAAAGAGGTGAAGGAGGTTGTGTATATATAGTTTCATTCCAGGGATTTGGAGAAATAGCTGATGACAGTTGTGAAGGAAAGCAGGGCTGGAGGAGTACAGGGTCCAGATGGGGAATAGTATATGCTGAGAGAGAATCAGGGATTTGAGGAGTAATTAGAATTTGAAGATGGAAAATAATTACCACACTTAACCTGATACTTACATCTTGTCCAAAAGATGATACCTTCAGTAGCACCGTGCTTCCTGGTACTGTGCTGGAGTATTGATTTCTTGTTGTCTTAAGCTATGCCTACACTATGAGCTAGGGCTGTGATTCCCAGCTAGCATACAAATTCTTAAGTTATTGTGGGTGTAAATAGTAGTATACCTGTGGTAGCATGGGCAGCGGTGACACGGCTTAGCTGTGCTGAATACAAATCCTTCCCGACCTGTGGATATGTATTCAGCAATCAACATTGCTAAGCTTTTCTGCTACTGCCTATGGTACTATGGCTACGCTGCTATTTATACTTGTGCTAGTTCTCACTGAGCTACCGCTGGTACATGTATGCAAATTGGGAATCACACTCCAAGCTCATAGTGTATATAGCTGTAGAAGGAAGGATGCTACCTACTGAATCTCCAGCATATTTTCTGAGGGAATTAGGTGTTTAAGGAGGTCTTTCAAAGTGCATCTGTTTTGCTCGTGAAATCTGATAGCTCACAGCATAAGGTACTGTTAGAACACAAGTGCTATTATATGAACATACATATGGTGTTCTTTGCGTACTAGAACAGTGTTTTTCCACAGTAGATAAAAAATACTACAGTGAAAATGTACTACACTGGGAGAAAGTTTTGAGGATGGCTTATGCTGTGTTCCAGGATCAACTTAGTAGGCACAAACTTAGACAAAAAATTGCAAATAAACTTTGTTTCTTGTACAGGTATCAACGTGGTTGCAGATCTTTGGCTGCCAATCTGCAGTTTTCTGCCCAGGTTCCAGTTGCGCAGAACCTAGTAATTGCTGCTGATGATGAAGAGGAATATGACATTCCAGGAGAGGTTGAGAATGTTATAGGTGTGTTGGATCCAAATAGAAATATTTTGTTTAGCCAGCAGGCATTACAACTGGCAACAACCTGGGTTGGGATTAAGAAGGAATTATGGTTACACAAACTGCTGGTAAAGTAATG
This sequence comes from Chrysemys picta bellii, assembly GCF_011386835.1. Taxonomy (NCBI): domain Eukaryota; kingdom Metazoa; phylum Chordata; order Testudines; family Emydidae; genus Chrysemys; species Chrysemys picta. The sequence goes on along the minus strand of NC_088802.1, from coordinate 38,335,065 downwards.
GAGAAAATTATAACATAATGTGTCTGTATATAATTGGACAGGGTTTACCATATTTTGTAAAACTATGTCATGGTTTTCAGATTGTCACTTTTCCCACAAACAAAAATGAAAAACTCCCATGTAGGAAAAAACAATTATTTTACTTTGAAACACACTTTCCCAATCTTATCCACTAACATGATGCAGATCTTTCTGCTTTTGGAGTGGGACAGGATGACTTATATTATTATGTTTTTAAAAAAGATCCAAATTGTGTTCAAATAAAGTTAAAGGTGTGGTAGGTCTGATGATTGACATTTAAAGCTGTGGTAGCACCAATGGGACAGCTTATTGTACCTAGGAATCCTAGCATATAGGGTATGGTCATAAACTTAGTGCTCAGTTCATTGATTGGTATTTTATAAATATCTAGGCATTAACAGCAATAAAGGGCTCACAGCACTGGGCAATGTAACAAGCCACTCAAAATACCAAATTTTGTTTAAAAATGTCTGTTGTTTAAAAAATACCAGTACTTCTGCTTTGAGTATGTGTCAGGGTAGATCTCATTTTAGGTGCTTTTAAGCCTCTCACACAATTGGAGTCTTTCGAATAGCCATGTCTGAGCCTGTGCATGCTCCCTGTATTACCTTGTTCTCCTGTACAAGGACATAAAAGGTGGGACAGTTATGACTCCCTGTACAAGGCAGCTCAATCACTCCTGGTGTATTCAAAGCCTTTAGGCTTCAAACCTTGCACTTCCTCTGATGGGCTAATCCTGCAAACAGATGAGTATAGCACATGCTTGTTCTGCTTGGATGAGACTTGTATACCACAAAGATGCCCTAGGATGCTGATCATTTTCTTCTAGGACTTGAAAGCCACAGAATGCTCAACTGAAGCTTCACTTACTGGCACAGTCAGTGAAGGTTTCTTTGAACTGAAGAAGTCAGGTACCGGAGAAAACAATGTCTGCAAACACCCCCTCCAGCAGACAAGTGACACCCAAGGCTAGCACAGAGAAAATCCTGGAAATGAAAAAAGGCCTGGGGCCAGTACTGAAGTCCAACATGCAGAGAAATCTCTCTGAGCATAAGGACAGAAACTCTAAATGGAACTCCATGCCTTCCAATCGAGAAAGATCACATAAAGCCTCTGTGGGAAAAACTCACTGAGCCCCTCAGTGAATCCAGGGTTATTGAGAAGGTGCCATCTACTATCATGGCACCCATGAAGTTTACCATGATTCCATCTCCTCTGATCCAGATGACTGCAATCATCTGCGTCATCTTAATTGGCAGTTGCTAATGGTACCAATGTGCATGTCATTGGAGTCTCTCGCATGTCGTTCTGAGACTGTCGGAAATTACCCTGGCACCAAGACAACTACTGGTACACTGTGGACCTGATACCAGGAGTGCCATATGTATCAGTGCTGCCCTTAGAGGAAATCTATTCTTCCTTCTTGTCACTGGGACATACTTTCTTGCCTTCCTTGAGCAGGGAGCCCTCTCCCCTGAGGTCAGCAGGTGAGACCGTGGACAGACAAGGCAGTTCTCCCTATAAGGCCCTACTGCAATCCCTCTGGAACTGGTATTGGATTGGCAACCATCACACAAGCCAGCCGTACCCTTTTGGAATATCACCATAGTCCTATTGGACTCAGTGGGTGTTACAACCCAGTGGCCCCCACCCTTACGGGGTCCCCTGGGGAGGAAAATTAGCATTGTATGTTGCTAATGCTGTTGCAAGCATTACAAGGCATTTAGGGAAGGGTTAAAGGTGTGAATGTGGAGAAGGAAATTTTTTTTGCAGGTTGCAAGAGGCCGCAGGGGGAGGAAGGAAGAAGAGTGGGTTAACGTGATGCCTTAGCTTAGTTTGAAGATAAGACACTGGCTTTAGTTTGAGGTTACTGCGCTTGAATAGATTTTATGCAGCTAAGAAGCTTGCAGCTGCACTTGGAGCTTATTTAACCCCAGCCAATTGTGTTCTTAAAAAAAAAAAAAAAAAAAAAAAAGGGCAAGCTGGACTAGATTGCAGGGGATTGCAAAAAGATAGGGAGATGGTGAAGGCCAGTGAGGGGGCGGAAAAACCAGCTTTAGGGACATAAAATGGTTGTGTTTTGGGAATGCTAAGGAGGCCACAAAAAGCCGATCTGAACTGGTACAAAGAGCACGGGGGACAGAGGTCCCTGAATGAAACACCCCAAAAGACCCCAGGACTTAAAACCCTCCCTAGAGCTAAAGCAAATCAAAGATCACCAGTGGACCCTGGACGGCCTGTGCACAGGACAGAATTCTCGTCCACCCTTCCCCCTCTTTTTCTTACATTACATCCAGGCTTGGCCAGCCTTGGATTGTCTGTATGTGAGTATGAAAGTGGGTTAGGGCACGGACACTAACGCTTTCTTCCTTCCTTTGAGTGACGTGGGGAGCCCCCGCACTCACCGCTGTAATTTTATTAATAAAGCTTTAAAACTTAGACCCTTGGTGTGCTCCTTCATCTCCTTCCCTAACAATCCTGCGGCCTCAGTCTATCACCTAACGCCTCAAGCAAATTAATAACAAAAATCTGCCACATGAGGTCCTCCTTCACATACTTCCAGGAGCATCCACATCTGGAGAAGGAGGTTGTGCTGCCTGGTGACGTCCCTGGCCAGACCACTGTCGCTGGGCCATGAAAAATGCCAGGAAATACCAGACATGGGACCAGAGGAGCAACACAGTCCTACTTCACCTTCCAAAGATTTGTTGTCCTTGTTACCAGATGAGGTAGTAGCCCCAGCACTGATACTGGTGCTGAACTAGTTTAAGATGTTCCAAGATCTGCTTATGAGAATAAAAGACAATCTAGAAATAGAGATGTCAGTTATCTAAAAAGATTCTCAGGTTGTTCAGTTACACTGATGACATCCATGACCAGGGCGGTGATGATGTGAGAGCCCTTGTGGCTTCACATTTCAGGCATTCCCAAGGAGGTGCAAGCCATGATAGAAGATCTACCCTTTGAAGGGAAGGAGTTGTTTAGTAAACACACAAAGCTCTGCATTCCTTGAACTCCAAAGCTATGCTGTGCTCCTTGGGAAACCATATCCAGCCCCCTTACTGAAAACTGTCAACAGTAACCATGGATGATAGAGAGGAACCAGGCATGTCACACATGCTTGATTATCCTTCCAAGAAAAAGCTCAGAAATAGCAGGGATCTTCCTCCTTCCTCCTCTGGCACATGGTGCTAGCATCACATCAACAAATTTGATGGGACTGTCAGGAACCGCATCAGAACCAGTTCCAAGCATGTAACCGTCGGAAGCCACCTCATCCTATTCTGCTGGGTATGGTCTGCTATATCTTCAGACATACATCATTGTCCATGGCTACCCTATCCAATTTAATTCCTTACTACCCTTCCCTCTTTAGAGGCCCTTCTCACGAGAGTCTACCATAAGTAGAAGTGGCCTTGTTGCTTTGGCAAGGAGCCATAGAAGAGCTGCCACCTGAATATAAGGGAAGAGGCTTCTGTTTCTGCTATTTTCTTACCCTTTCTTCTTCAGAATATTTTTGTCCTGGGGAGACTCAACAAATACATAACCCACCTCAGGTTCAGGATGGTAATGCTTGCCTCCATTACCCCATCTCTTCAAGTTCAGGACTGGTTTGTGGCTCTTGACGTGTGTGGCATGTACTTCCATATAGCCATCCTACCCAATCCAGAGGAAGTACCTAAGATTCACAGTGAGGCCCAACTATTACCAGTACAAGGTACTGCCATTTAGACTCTCCATGGCACTCAGATTCTTCATGAAATGGTTAGAGGTGGTAGCAGTATGCTTAAGGAAACCGGGCATCCATGTCTACCTGTACGTAGACGATTGGCTGGTCAGAGGCAGGTCTCTGCAGGAGACCGAGATCGCCCTAGAGTATGTCGTCCTCTTGTTTGTCCAGCGGTCCCTTGTTGTGAACTACAAGAAATCATCTCTGTCCCCATCACAGTCAGATGAGTTAATAGGGACTGTGATAGACTCTCAATTGGCAAAAGCCTACTGTGCATTATGTATATAAGCAGGAAGCAATCCTGTGGATGGGGAGTCATCACCCTGGGATAACCCCATTGGCTATGCACCTTCCATGAGTCAGCAACATCCTGGCAGACTTTTTGAGCAGACATGCAGCAATCAACCATGAATGGTTAACTGTGGAAGTCCATCATAGAGCTGATACTGGCTCATTGGGGGACTCCCAGTATAGACCTTTTCACCATGAAAGACAATACCAAATGCCGGACCTTTTGCTCCAGAGAAGGCATGAGCCTGGGCTCATTGCCAAACTCCTTTCTGGTACAGTGGATTCAAGATGTCCTATATCCCTTTCCACACCCCCCCCCTGAACTCCAGGGTGATATCCAAAGGACAGATGGGACAAGGCCACACCTTATTGACCAAGGCAGTTTTGGCTGTCAGACTTATTGTAGATATCAATCTGCTGTGATCGGCTTCCCTTCCCTCCTTCCAATGTCCCAACCTGTCTGAATATAATATCCCAGAATCATGGTCAGATACTGCACCTGGACCTACAGTGATTAAATCTGAGGGCTTGGATGTTGGCTGGTTCAGCACTACTCACAGAGACTGCTCCTGACAAGTTCAGGAAATTCTCGTGCAGAGCAGAAAGCAATTTATGAGAAAGACCTATTAACCAAAATGGAAAAGGTTCTCTATATGGGCAGTCCAACATGATCTAGATGCAACAGAGGCCTGGATACTGAAAATAATTGACTGCTTGCTGCTATTGAAGCTTTTAGGAGTCCTCAGCAGCTAGGGTCTTTGAATTGCAAGGCAACTGACAGAGGGTTGCAGCCACCCTACCCTTTTTGCTTTCAGTGGGAGCACAGGAATATTGCGTGTGAGATCCAGAGCTCCCAGCTATTAAAATGTTTCTGAACTTGCACGATTGAGGTGCGTGTGCGCCTATAATGGGATCCATGTTGACTACAACAACATCTCAGAGAACCACAGTTACTGTAGGATAAGTAACAGTTCTGTAAACATTGCCCCAGCCTAATCCCCTGCATCCCAGGGACAATTAATTGCGTAAGAAGACAGGTGGCAGCACCACTGATTCCCCACTTTGGGAGATTGCACAGCGGGAGCTGCTTTAAATTATGGTCTGGGTTCTGTAATAGCCTAGACAGTATAGGCAAGAGAGATGTGCAGATTCATTGTATTCCCTGAGTCATTTGGCCATATTCTTCTCTGGCTAGTGCTGGAGAGTGAGTCTGTCTGGTGCTGACTGATTTTGTAGGCTCTCTGGCAGGACATTGTAGCCTTCCATCTGAGTGCCTGTTCCCCCCTCCTCTCTTTCACCTTTGTCTCAGGGCCTCAGCCAAGATATGCAAAAGCAGACATAGGGTTAAGTGTGCACTGCAAGCAGAGCTATGGCTGAAGCACCTGTAGACATTTCCCAAGCTATCTTTGAACTATCTAGCTTGGGTAGCAATACCAGTGACACTGTGTGGTATCATGGGCTAGCTGATGGGGCTGTACCAGCCTGCCTGGGACTCCATCCTGGGTATGTACTCGAGCTAGCCTTTGCTGCCCTGGCTTCACTGGTATTGTTATCCAAGCTAGCTAGATCAAAGCTATCTCAGGATGGCTGCACATGCTGCAGTCACACATCCTGAGTGCAATGTAGATATATCCTTAGTCTTTGTGCTAAATTACAGAGCTACCATCTATTCAGAAAGCACTTGTATCACCTATTTGATTTTTGTGTCTTCAAATTTCATTCCTGTCACAAACACAAGTAGTATGGATACAAATGTTTTGGTTTAAATTAAGGGCTGGTTTTGATAATAGGGAAATGAGTTTTGAACATTGTAGGAGAATTGCTCTAAAGAACTTGGAGTAATCTGCTTTGTTTACAATAATACTCTCTACAGAACAATTGCTGATTGGATTGAAAGACAACGACACCATTGTCAGATGGTCTGCTGCAAAAGGGTAGGTTTCTTCTATTTAATTTAAAACTAATAGATTAACATAATAGCTGAATGTTTCCCAGGGTGAAATAATTACATGTTGTTTTCTCAGTGTTATTAGTTACTTATGATGGTTGTAGCACAAGTGATGACATGGAGCCTATGTCTGCTAGTGTTCTTGGATGGAGGTGGAAGTGGGGCAGCGAACTAGGAAATTGTAACTAGGGTTGAGATTGGAATGATGTGAAAGGATTTTACTTGGGGCTTTTTTGCAATAGTGTTTTTTCCCCAGTTGGCTAGTCCACATTTTCTTCTTTTCCATTTGAAAATCTCATTTCTTTGTTAGGCACGTTATTTTGTAGCCTGACATTTGTGTCCTAGTGCGACACCATTGAAACAATGCATTGTGTCATCTGTAGTTTGAATCCTGTTATCTTAGTGTAAACTTGTATCTTAAATTACTGTAATTATACAACAAATAACTTTTCTTCTCTTTTTTTTCAGGATTGGTAGAATAACTGGAAGGCTTCCAAAAGAGTTAGCTGATGATGTGGTTGGGTCTCTGTTGGACTGCTTTAGGTAATGCTATTTTGTATTTGTGCAATGGCTTGCATCCTTGGATCTCAATATGCTCCTGTGCTGTGTACATAATTTTACAGCTGCCATGTGGCCATTTCTGGAGTGGGAGGGCAACATTCAGGCAGGCACCTGGCCCAGAGCACATATAAAACGATAAGGAGAATTTGAATTTTGGCCAAGGGCATGGGGCAAACACCTACATGTGTGAAAAGTACTTTTGGAACTTTAACGTCCATGCAAGTTTGGACCTCATTGTTAGGGTCTCATAGAAAGAATAGAACAGAATTTTGTGGTGGTAGGTGGTGATTTGGATTAGTGCACTAACTTTTTCATGACAGATCTGTGTTCAAGTTGTGATATGCTATATGTGAAATTGAACTTGGTGGTCTTTCCTATCCTAGGTATCTAGTGAATATTTCTACACACAGCTATGATTTGCAATGTGGCATGTTTCAGGTCAGGGGTGAGGTGTATTGGCAGAGCAGTGTGGGAAAGTTTGAACAGTGTCCTCCTACACTGTTTGTGGCTCTGGCTAGTCCTGATGTAGTATTAATTAATTAATTAATGGAGATATCCTATCGCCTAGAACTGGAAGGGACCTTGAAAGATCATCGAGTCCAGCACCCTGCCTTCACTAGCAGGACCAAGTACTGATTTTGCCCCAGATCCCTAAGTGGCCCCCTCAAGGACTGAACTCACAACCCTGGGTTTAGCTATCCCTCCCGCCTGAACACCGCAAAATTGATTCAAAAGTATAAAAAGAAAGATGGAATGTTTTCTTGTACATGTAATAGCAGAATTGTTGCATATGTGAAAACTAAATTGCTATGAAACCCTTTTCTTCCCATTTAAAGTTGCCTATTGTGTTTAAAATCAGCAGAAAAGCTGAGGAGTACATGTACGTTTGGTTTGCAGGTTACTTGTCCTAGAGTTAAACGTTCAGAAGTTATGCTTGGCTTCTTGATGTGGAAGTGTATGGTCATGGTTGTCTTGCTAAAAACTATATAAGCATATTGCATACAGGATCCATATCTACCTTTTGTTACTCAGTGTTGGCAACTTTGCAAGCATCTAGTCAGTATTAAATGTTCCGCCTTAGATGTGTTGTTTTTTTTTCTTGTATGTAGCCTCTAGCATGCCCAGGAACAATTTAAGGAGTGTAGTAACTGTGTGTCAGATGTTGGCTTGCAGATTATCATTTGTAACCTAAATAAAACATATGTAAGAGTTTCTTATAATAGAAGTATTTAAATAAAGAAATGTCTAAGAATGAAACAGCAGTAGTTCAAAGTGGGGGAGGGATAGCTCAGTGGTTTGAGCATTGGTCTGCTAAATCCAGGGTTGTGAGTTCAATTCTTGCGGGGGCCATTTAGGGATTTGGGGCAAAAATCTGTCTGGGATTGGTCCTGCTTTGAGCAGGGGGTTGGACTAGATGACCTGCTGAGATCCCTTCCAACCGTGATATTCTATGCTTCTGTGAAAGGACACTACAGAACTTTTAGCGCATGATAGGAGGGTATACGCAGCCAGTTAGTCTGCAACAGGCTAGCATTGTAGATTTACACCCCAGTTTGCTGCACACTAACTCACCAAATAGACATTCCCTTTGTGTAGCAGGACACTGAATCTTATCTGCTTTATTTTTTGAATGTTGGAGTAGATTTGGAAATATTTTATATTCAGATAATCTCACTCTGGGGACGAAGAACTAGATGTACCTTTTTTAAAATCTCTGAGGATACTCAGAAACTGTTAGCAATAATGGTCTCATAGAATGTCACTCAAAATATGTAGAAAATGTATTTTTGTCTGGATCGTGAAGAGGGAAACCACATTATATATTACACCTCAGACCAGAGAGTAAGTGACTAAGAAGAAGAATTAAAAAACAGGAGGGACTAATTAATACAAATGATTGATGCTGCTTTTTTCCATAGGAGTCACAAATTCTGTGATTCTTCTCCCCACTCCCTCCATCAACATTTATTTTTAAACCACCATCATAGTTGATATTCTGTGGGACTCTTTTTGGCCTGTGGATTAATGTGATACTAAGCATGTGAACCAGTTTCACTTAGAATCTTGAGCTGCCCAATTAAAAAATTGTCCAGCTTAGGTGGCTAAGCAACCACACTGTGTCAGCACAAAGAACCAGACCAGTGAGATGTTTCATTGCTCCAGGGTTAGAAAGCTTTACCTTCCCTCAAGGTTTAAAAAAAAAAAAAAAATACAAAACCCAATCTCAAAACATTTCAGAAATCAAATTCAGACAGAGATGGGCTTGGGTGCAGTGTTACAGCTGCCTGCTATTAACACAATACAAGTGTGGTTAGTTAATTGTACTTAATTGTATAAATGTATTTTAGTTACTAATTTGCACTTTACTTTGGCTTTTTTTCACAATTATTCTCCCATGGCTTCTCCCAAAATACTAGAATAAAAATGCCTTATTTCGGGTGGTTGACACAATGTTGGAATATTGACTTCAGTCAGCAATGGCAATAATTCTAGAATTCCTTGGCTGATCTCATCTGAAATTGGTGTAGAACGGACACATGGCAAACTCTTCCTCTGTTTTGTATTCTAGCAAGGAAAGTTTTATGGGGGAGCACCCAGTAGGTACACATCCATTTTGTGCTGGAGGATATAACTAGACCTTATGCAGAGAGTCCAGGACTTGTAAATCAGCACTAGGTGTGGCAAACTGGTTAGCAAGTAGACCCAACAGAAAATTCTTCAATAAATCCAACTTCAGGCTTAGTATCTTTAAGTTCTATTTCAGCACAGCCTGTTTGTATGTCTTAGATGTCTAGATGAATTCTAATTAACAACTAGATTTCATAATCTTAAGTGTACATTGAAATTCATAGAACTATCCAAAGTAATAAGTAGCTTCAGTTGCTTCCTTGGATTCTCTTTCACAGGATTGCCATCTTGGATTTTATGATGAGCTGGCAATGGTGAATAAATTAAATTGGAGAAACATTTACTTGAATTGAAGAGTAAAGATGTGAATACAAACTGCAGTAGACAAACAATTATTTGGATTACACATGATAAAACCCAGAAAGCTCAAGTTATACTTAAGTGTTTCTGTGTTCTAAAATTAGTTTCCAGGAATCGGACAATTCTTGGCATGGCGGATGTCTGGCTCTGGCTGAATTAGGCAGGAGAGGATTGTTACTCCCTTCCCGAATCACAGATGGTAAGTTTCTTGAACCCCAATAAGTCTACACAGTAATACTATATAATAGCATGAGAGTTCTGTATTTGGCAACAGACTTGTATTCACTGACATAAGTGGGACCAGTAATGGCTCTAGCAACATATCCATGAAAGACATTTAAGACATCTTTGTCAATAGAATTCATTGTCTTGGGTGTTCTTTAAAACCAAATAAATAAAATTTGCTCTCCAAAATAATTACTAGGATTTTATTAATGTGACTGTATATAATAGTTTTATATACTATGTCTGTTAATGCATTTATTCTACTTTTAAATTATGTGTATACACAAGTTAACTAATCGTTAACTTGCATATTTAGGTTGAGAGTTTGCATTAATCTGTACTACTTAATCAGAATTGAAAAACCTGGTGTAAATTAGAATTTTAATAATTTGCTAGTCATTATTTGACTTCTGCAATCAGTAACTTTGGCATTGGTTATTTTGTAGAAATATCTTTGCATGCATTTCATACACAGTAATGGTTGCAAGAATTTTTTGGGCACCATGGGACAGGGCAGAGTACAAGAGTCAGTGTGTTTAAAATCTAATACCACAAGGGTATTAGATTGTAAGCACTTTGAGATAAGGATGCTCTTTTTGTTATGTGTATTTTAACTACTAAAAAGTGCCATATTCTTCTAATCTAGTGTTGTTGTAAAGAACTTTGGCAGTGTTTATATATAGGAAAATGTAAAATACAAATTGAAGCAACCTCCCCTCTCCAGAATTGGAGTCTGAGACCTTTTATTTCTGGAATCTGATAGCCTGATAATGCAACATTTTTCAGTAATAATATGGAGAATGTCAACTGTAAATTAAGGGGTTCCAGGAAGTTTGGAATCAAATGTGGTTGGTTGGAATTCTGGCTCTGCCAGTAATTTGCTGTATGACATTGAGCCACATCACTTTACCTCTTAGCCTCAGCTTTCAACATGTATGAAGTGGGGATGACAGTTATACCTCCCCCACATAGATGTTAACAGTACAAACATCAGTAAATCTTATCTGAATATGCATGGGCTATATATGTATTAATCTGTGGGTTTTTGACCATCAAATTTTTTCATGGACATTCTGAGGGGTAAAGAAAGATGGGGAAAAAAAAACCCATTATGCTTTGCAGCAGCCTGTTTACTTTGCACATCTACATTTTGTGATCTGAGAATGTAATGACTCGCCTGCAGAATTCCTGCTTATGATATAGTTGTCTTTATATCTCTGTCTATGATACTCTTATTTAAACAATTGAATACCTATATCCTCAAAATGAACCTTGATAAAATAATATAGTGGTAATCTTTAACAGGGCCCTGTAACAGGTTCAAAACAACACCAACCCCCTTTTTCCTCCCCTCCTTTCCATTTAGGGCTTTATAGATCAAAACCCACATTTTCAAACTCCACCCTGAAGGCAGCCAGTGCAGGATATGCAGCATAGAAGTCATGCTTTCTCACAAAAAATTATGCTTTAAAAGTGGGCTGCTCTGTCTTGCCACTTTGATGTAAGGTGTATCCCCGTATAAGAGTGCATTACAGTAATCCAGTCTTGAGGTGACAAAAGCATGGCTTATGGTAGCAAGGTCTACACCTGAAAGAAATGGTCACAATCTCTAGGTAGACACAGATTAGAAAAAAAAAATTCCTGGACACTGCTGCTATTTGATCATTTAACAGCAACTAGGTCCCCAGTCCTACCCTCTGGGTTGCAAATATAAGTCACAAATGAAGGGTATGTATCCTCAATTAAAGGAGATGTTGTTTCCATATCTTCCAGTTGCTTCTCCCAACTAATCAGTGTCACAATCTCAGTCTTATCTGGATTAAGCTTCAGGCAGCTACCTCTCCTTGATGCCCCACTTTCCCCCAAACATTGGGCCAGGAACTCAACAGCACTGGATGTTTAGCAGCATACTGAATTACAGATTCTGTATCTTTTCAGTAACCCTTTAAGCAGCTCCCTGTATACACACTGCACAGGTGAGGGAGACAAGATGCACTGCATACAGTTCCTTTCGGAGGAAGAAGCATCTGTCCTTTCCCACCTTCTGTGAATACTCATTGAATAAAGAGTGGAATTGCTCAAGAGTATCATCATCCACTCCTACTGTGATCTGTCTGTGCAACCATACTTCTGAACCAACTCCTGGGTGACTCAGTAAGTGCTCGTGTACAGATGCACTTAGTCTGCATGGCAAGCTGGGATATAAATCTACATTGCTTCAGTGTGCTATGCACTAACTCTCCATATGGACTGTTCTGTTGCCATATAAAAAGTTTCCTAGTGTGCATTGACCTACTGCAGCTTCGAACAGCAGGATGCAAAGCACACTTAAGAGCTGGTTGAAAAATTTGCCATGAAAAATCACCCAAGTGCTTTGTTTATATAAGGCTGAAGCACTTCATTTTGATTTTTTGTTTTGATATACTGTAAATGAAACACTTTGATCTTGTCAGAACAGCATTGTGGGAAATTTCAAAATTTTGACTTTTTTTGTTCTGATTTAGGGTGAAAGAAAACTTCAAAATGTCAAAATTTGTCCTGGATTGGAAATCTTGAATTTCAACCAGCTCTAGTCAAGAGTAACCTCTCCTCTTTTAGGGCCCAGAACAAACTGTTCCAAGAAGCAATAGCTGATAGTATGGAGACATAACTTCTCTAAACCATGTCCTGATATGACATTCAACAAGTTTATACCAGTAATTGAATTGCCCATTATTACTGTCTAGTAGGTTGTTGTCTCTTTCTCAACTTTCTGCAATCACCGTCACTTATCTGATACAGAGGTTAGTAGCATGCATAAAATGTTCCTGTGTCTCACCCCCTGTGTGTTATGCTACACCAGGCTACCTTTAAAGAGAACTCCTTAAGGGACTGAAGATGAGGCACTATCTAGGGTGGGTGGATATTAAAGATGTAGAATAACTTGAGAAAATAAATTACACCACCCTGAGCTGAAGGGCATTTCATACAAGAGCTTTAATGATCTACGGAGCGAAATATCTGCTCTACTTGCAAAAAACATATACCTTATTATTAGAAAAGAGCTTATCTTCAGGAAGGCGAGTCAACATTGTACCCATCTATTGTTAACGAAAGTGCTGAGGGTGATTTGGGAAATTGTCGGTTGGTAAATCTTGCTTTAAATAACAAGAAAAAAAAAGAGAAAAGTTTAGCTAGTAAGTTATAAAGCATCAGTCTGAATATAGTAGGCAAACTAGCATTTAACCTCCTACTATGAACCATGCCTCTTTTAACTCTGTTAGAACACTATTGAAAATTAAAACAGGTAAAGGAGAACTGGTGGGTGTAGTTTAAAATGGCCTTTGATGAAGTGCCTCACAGAAGGCCATTAAGCAAAATGAGTAATAGGTGGGTGGAAGATGAAGTCCTGCAATGGATTTTTTTTTTTTTTTTTAAGGCTTGGGATAAGAATAGATAGAGTAAGAATAGACTGTTTTCAGTGTGGAAGGAGATTCTGAGAAGGGCAGTGGGAATTTTGGAGGCATGGTGTAAGAGAACATGTTTTTATAAAATAAGATTATGAAGTTTGGCTATGAAAATATATAAAAGAGTTAGTAATGAATGGGATGGAGGAGATCAGCCAGTTGCTCAGGTCCGTCCTTTCCAATAGGTGGACTTGTGAAGAAAGCTGCAAGCAAGCTTGCACAAGCATGAAAATGGGTACAAGGAATCTTAAAAAGTATCTCTAGGTATGTCGACACAGCAATGTAAGCTGAGGGTTAGTGGGACTTGAGTCAGCTGCCTGTGTCAGGGAACAATGGGCTTGAGTGTCTACGTTGTATTTTAACCCTAGGTGTAGGGGTCTGGTGTCCACAGTGCAGTGCCCAGACTGAAGTCAAAGTAGTCCTATCTCAGAGTGCCTAGCAGCCTGTGTCTCACCCCCCCACTGTGTCGACACTCTAGTCCTACGAATGTGTTGCACTGTGGGAAAATGCAACTGCTATTGATGGGACTCAGGTGCCCATAAGGAGCACATGAGTACATAAACTGCATAATTGACTGTCTCAGTAGAATGACTGCAGTTTGAGAACACTTTAAACTGAATTACCATGTAATCTGAGAATTGGCTGTCCACCATTAGGTTGAGTAACATTCTGCTGGAAACTCTGGGATACATCTGGAGAACTTCCAGGACCTGAGTCTAGCTGGGCCCGCGTGCACACAAGAAAGCAATAGGGCTCAGGATCCTAGGTCCCAGCTTAACATGGGCTTGGACCCTCCAGCCATACAGGGTCCCAGGACTCTAGGTCCAAACTCTAGATTAGCACAATTGGTGTGTGGATACAAGGGTGGTTAGGCTTTAGTCTGGGCTCAAACCTTTGTAGACATAGCTAATGTGTAGCTAATCTATGGAACTCACTGCCTTGGTATATTACATCTCTACCCCAATATAATGCGACCTGATATAACACGAATTCTGATATAACGCGGTAAAGCAGTGCTCGGGGGTGGGGGTGGGCTGCGCAATCTGGCGGATCAAAACAAGTTCGATATATGTGGTTTCACCTATAACGCGGTAAGATTTTTTTTTTTGGCTCCCGTGGACAGCGTTATATCGAGGTAGAGGTATATTGATGAAATTGGCTTAGTCCTGCTCAAAAAAAAAAAAAAAAAAAAATTGGGCTCTAGTAACAATTGTATGTACAGTACTAAGGATAAAGTAACCCTTGTCTTTTATCTTCATACTTCAAGGAATTAAACTGAATACCAGCTGGGATCTGGGAGAAATTCTCCCTACTCTCTTCATCATTTGGTATTATACAGTTAGGTACATTATAGGTATCTTACACCATATTCAGAAAGAGCCAGAATTCATGACAGTTGGATTTCATTGGCCTCTTCTGTTTGGCCTGGTTGGCTTTCATTGGCCTAGTTCCTCAGTTCAAACTCAAATTGGTATTCTGTTTGAAAATCTGTGGGAAATCCTTTTTTTTTCCTCATGAAAGAATGTAAATTAGTAACCAAGTTATTAGTGTCGGTTGTTAGAATTATCAAACATCTAATTCCTGTAGTCTGCAGTTAATATTGTATCTAGCAGAACCTTGCCTAGCCAAATCCATCTTATCCCAAGATACCATATTATTTGGAAATTAGATTATGCCCCCAAAGTGCATCAGTTGCATTGAAAAGCATCCGTTCTTCTTTAAATGCATTTTAGGGCAATTGCTGTCTTTTGTATAAATGGGGATTTCCTGTATCTGAGTAATTAGTTGATGTGAAAGGTGTACATATGGTTTAAATTGGTTTATGATTGATCTTTCTTTGTTTTACTCAAACTGATTGGGCAGTTTCAATTTTTTAATACCAGTTACATTAGCAGCTGCTGTACAAGTCCAAACATGATGATTATTTATGAATCATAAGTAGTACAGTTTTTTGTTAAACCTTTGGCAAAGCTTGTCTGGATAACATCTTTGTGGGATTTTAGGGAGTGCCTGTAATTTCCCAAATGGCTGGGATGTACAGTATGCAGATTCATTCACCTGTAGCTTTCCAGTGACGGAAACTCATCTTAATATAATAAGATAAGTGATTGATATGCTAGGCCATGATTTACTTTAATTGCTAGCTCAAAAGCCAATAGTTATGTTTAATCTGCTGTTGATTATTTTTTGTGCAAAACATACTTTACCAACAATAACAACATAGACAATTTATTCCTTAATCATTAACATATATGGAATTAGTAATTAAAGTACAGTACATAGCTTTATTTG
Source organism: Chrysemys picta bellii (assembly GCF_011386835.1). Classification (NCBI taxonomy): domain Eukaryota; kingdom Metazoa; phylum Chordata; order Testudines; family Emydidae; genus Chrysemys; species Chrysemys picta. The sequence continues at coordinate 38,319,563 of NC_088802.1, read as the reverse complement.
AAAAATGAGAAGTTCTTATACACAATTATAGAATTAGAAAATAGTTTGTCTGCAAAAGCACATTAAGATACAGAATTAGTGATACATATTTACTGAAATTGAAACCTTCACCAGCAGTGCTTTCCTCAAGTGAAATAAATTATTGGCATAACTATCCTTTTAGGCTGGGATTTCCAAAGGAGCTTAGGGGTGTTAGGTGCCCAAATCCTGTTGAACTTCAATGGAATTTAGACACTTAACTCCTTGGAAAATCCCAGCCTTAGGGCTTGTCTGCACACAGAGTTGTACTGGTTTAATTCTAGCTGTAAATTTAAACTGTTTCAGTTAAATTGGTGCAAACCCTGTGTGAGCATTTATATTTCAACTTGAGAACTTATTTTGGTTTAAATTTAAACCTGTTCTTAGCTGGCTAAATTGGTTTCTGGGCCTTTGCTATGTCTGTGTTCTCCTGCAGGACTAATTTGATGAAGAACAGGTTTAATTTAAACCAAAGTAAGCCTCTGAAGCTGGAATAAAAGTGCTCATGCAGAGATTTGCACTATTTTAACTGAATTGATTTAATTAAACTGGTGCAAGCTTGAGTGTACCCAAGATCTTAAATTTATGAATGTTTCGTCAGTACAACCATTGTGGTATATTCACATTCAAAACAGAGTTTTCAAACTAAGGTCTAAATAACCAATTTAAATTTTAAGCTGAATTTAAACTACTGCAGAATTAAAGAAAAATTATTTGCTAGGAACAAAAAAATTAGATTAATTAAACAAAATTAAGTTAAATATGGTATTACAGCACATGATGAACAGTATATTGTTTCTAAAGTTGTAGTAAAAGCAGATGTAATAGGTATTTTACCATATTGCAATTCCCAACAACATTAAACATCCATCTCATGTACTTTGATTTGGCTTAAATTATGAATGCAAAAGGTTACTCATGAAAATCTGAGTTTACACATAGGACATTTCAATTACTTAAAAACATTAGTACAAAATTATAAACACATTCTATTTACATGGTAGTTTATACATAGCTTCTTATAGTCCAAACAAAAAAGTCAGCCAAACAAACAAAAAAAGATGGTACAGAGAAACTGTGTAATCTTGCAGATAAGTTTAACAGTTGCTCCATGATGTAAAAGGAAATATATTAGCAAGTGAAATAATATTATGATACTCGTGTTCTCTTTCTCAGAGTAAACACTCTGCTGCAGTCATTGGGTCTTACTCTTTTAGACCCTTGCTGTGCTTTTGCGGATTCTTTTTGATTTGTCCTTTTTTGTCCTTTTGCTTTGTGATTGCGGTGATTATCCTGAGTATCTGAAGGACTGAGGGTAGGCTCTGTACATGGAGTACTACAGTCTTGAGAACTTTGCTCTTCCTTGTCCAGTCTCATTTTACTAGGACTATATGCAGCTAGCTGACAAAGAGCAACAGCTGCTGTTTGTTTTTGTTCATCAGAATTGTCAATTACTCTTAAATCTTGGACTTCAGTACTCTGTGCTGTGAAAGAAGGCTTGTCACAGGCACTGTTAGGATTCGTTGTGTTGTATACATCTTCAGAATTTTCATTTTCATTGTTTGGAGTGGTGGCAGTCCCAGCATCATGTGATGAATGCTGAAATGAAGTTTTCAGGCTGACGGTGTTATAGGAATCTTTCACTGAGAGATTCAGAGGCATGTCTTGCAATTCAATAAAACTCTGAATTTCCATTTTGGAAGCATTTTTGTACAGGTGTTCATGAACAACTCCTGTGTGTGTGTCAGGCTTCTTTGAAAGATTAAGCGGAGTTATCCCTGTGTCGTCCTCTATGTTGGACAGAGAGGCCTCATTCTTTGCTTGACATTCAGTCTGCACATGTGTATCTTCCCCAATGACGTGAATACTGAAAGAAATGGAAACAAAAAACATAATTCACTAAGTTTTTTATTTTCCGATGGGTGATAGAAGGAGGAGAATAGTTTGACCAGAACTCTAACTACATTGGGCACCCTTTAAATGTGAAAATCACTGTAGCTAATATCAGATTTGGTAGTGTTCTGGATATTTCTTTAGAGTAGGTATAGGGAAATGCAGATAGTAATGAAGTTATATATTTAAGGAAAGCTGGCAAGCTCAATTATGTAACCACTGTACTTACAGGTTTTATGGGAGCTGGTATTATACTTTACATAGATATACATAGAATATTTTAAAACATTTTTTAAACATCCCAACAGTGTAATATTTCATATACTAGACATTTAAAATATGAGTAGAGTTGTCTTTGTTTTCCCCTAGTAAATCTTGAAAAAGCAATTTGCAAAGGTGTTTTTAAATTACCTGGTAGATGAATCTCTATCTTGCTGGTTCTGCACATTTTGAAGTAGAGTTGATTGATCTATGCTTTTCCTCGCAAGTCTGAGGGCTGAGAAATTTTCTTCCTGTTGGTCATACTTCCCAGTTACAGTGGAAGATGATTTGTTAGAGAGGTCAAACAGGCCTTCACAAACATGGCTTGTCTGAGTGAAGTTAGTTGGGCTGGGTCTACCAGGTGAGCCTGTTGCTGCGCTCCCTGCACGGGGGCTCATTTTGGCATTCTCTCTTTCATTTGGGTCTTCTTTTGAATGGTTTTTGGCATGCAGCAGTGGAATTTCTTTTTCATAATCAGTCTGCTTTTTATGGGAGCTTAATGAGTATTGTTGAGATGGACTTGAAGAAGTTGGGTACAGCAAGGTAGTTTCCTCCATTAGATGAGAACTTGTATCTCTACTAATACCAGCTACATGTGGAAATCTATAAAATGGAGGATCTGTTGGTCTGCAAAATCCATATGGCACTGGGGGACTGGAATGATATTGAGGAAGTAATCGGTAGTGCTCATATGATGATGGATTTATTGGCTTTGGGAGTGGCCCTGGGTGGGGAAGAAAATGTCTTTGATCTTGGGTCCCATAGACAGACAGCACAGAGTTTTCACACTCTGAGTTACTTGGAAGCAAGTAAGGTGCATAGATAGCCAGTCCATGCTCATAAAAAGGGGGTGAATACTCTGGAATCATTGGATGCATGTAAGGTGGAATGGGACCAAAACCTTTTGTGGGAGGAATTTTATGTGGAAACTCTGGTGGGATAAAAGTAGAACCTGATTTCCATGGATGGTTTGGAGCATGAAATGCAGACTTTGCATGAAAAGGCAAGCTTTTGTTGTTCGAATTAGACAGGGTTATCATTTCAGCAACCTCATTAGTTTCTGGGCCTTTACTATGTCTGTGCTCTCCTACAGGAACAAAAGCTGAGGGCCTTACAATGCCATCCAAACCAGGCTGCATGTTGATTACACTTTCTGCAGTAGTACTGGCAGGAGTTAATTCCTTCTGTATTACAAGCTTTTGTCCTTGAGCTGATTTATTTGTTGTCTGATTTTGTAATTCTACATTTTCCTTGGCATCATCTTTTGAAAAAGCATATTGAGGCTTAGAATCAAGATTTGATAGACCATTTGTGATAGATTTAGAAGAAGTTGGTTTAGCTGTAGGTTCTATCTGATTGATCTGTTTGGGCTCCAAGGAACCAGACTTTGGGCACTTGATAACTCTATCCTGCTCTGATACTAAAGTAATTGAGTTTTTGCAGAGACCGTACTTCATATGGTTAAAAAGGTGGGATTTCTCATTGCAAGTAAAGGGGCACTGAAAACACTTATATTTAAATGGTTTTCCTGGAGGCCTTGGGATATAATGAGGTTTCTTTGGTTTGCGCTCTTTGAGGAGACTCATTTTTCTGCTTTAATGCTTATATTTAATGTTCCTTTTATAAAATATTTTTGCAGTTTTCTTCAGTTTCAAACTGTTGATGTTTTCAGTTTTTCAGGTTTCAAGAATCTCTTCTTCACATTAGAAAGGATAATTTGATTTGAAGCCAGCTCCTCTGTTGCAAGATGTCAGGGAAAAATCAACACTCCAGTAACTTATAGTACAGGAACTGTAACAGAAAAATTAAAATCAAATATGCTGGCACACAAGAATTAAATAAAAAATGAATGCATTCTTCTGACCACATCTATATGAAGTTTTTTCCCCATTGAAATGTGTCAAGCACATGTATTACCCATATGTAATATCAAGTGGGTGCATAGAAAGCTGAAGTCCAAGTTTTCAGACTTAGATGCCTAAAGGCATCCATGTGCATATTTAGGCATCTAAAGAAGTGGCCTGTTTTTTTTTTTTTTTTTTTTTTTTTTTAAGATATGCTCTTTTAAAAAAAAAAAAAAGTCTTCTGAAAGCTGAGGGAACATTCACTCAGAAGGTAAATGGGACAAAAAGAGTATAGGTAGGTGGAGCTGTAGGGAAGGATGAAAGAAGAGGGGGAAGAAGGCAAAGGGTAGGTTCTGGCAGCAGCAGGTGGTATGGGGCAAGCCTGCCAGGCCAGCTGGAATCCCTCCTCCTCTTTCCCTTGGCTGGGATGTTAGGGTGGAGAGTGGGATTGGCTCCACCCTTGAGAGCTGACCCAGTCTTTCCAGAGACCAACCAACACTCCCTCCTGCCTGGCATAGCATCTCCTGGCAGTCTAAGCAAATGTCTGAAAGCTGGTCAGTCTGAATGGGTATGTTAGGACTGGCTAGTGTCTCAAGGATAAAACCAACTCCCATTTTGGGTCTGTCTTAATTCAATTAAAAGACATGGGCATTAGAATCTCTAGTTAATAGAAGAATGGTCTTGACTGCTTGACTAACATTTAACATTCTTCATCTGTGTAGGGGACTCTGGGGGCAAGGGGAGTGAGTATGTGTACAATATTTAATATTCAGGTAGAAACATGTGTCAGACAGCCATTGATTTATAGGGGTATGATCCACTTGCCTTCTTTCAGAAAACTAAAGAAGTGGATACTTTATATAGTCTGATGATTTTCGTGGTAGATAAGTCAGGAGGGCTTGTATCAGCTTGTTCCAGTATGTTCACTGATTCTGAAGGCGTGAGAACCTCTCAGAGTCAAGTTCTCATGATTTTATAGGATGTGTTATGGCAGAGATCTAAAAACTGATGATTTCATCACGAACTATAAGCATCATTATCAAAATGATGACTGTTGCAAAACCACGTACTGTATCTATTGTGTTACCCGAAACTTCAGGAATCCTAATTGTGAGTGACTAGTATAGTTTGATATTTTTCTAAAAGCTTTACTTACATAAAAGGTTGAATTAGAAGTATTAAAATATTAGATTTAGGAAAATAATTACTGGTAACTACATGCTGTTGAGATTTTATTTAAAGTATCAAGATGTCTTGCATTTCTCAAATCAGACACTTTATTAATAGAAAATGATGTGCAAGACATTAATATTGAAACCTGAAGGCAAAGCTAGAAAATTGCTGCTTATTTGAACAGGTATAGTAATTCTAGAAAAATGTTCTTATATTTAATATATTTTGTGTTTTTGCTATCATAGAAATTTAAGTATTTACTGTTTTTAGTAGAATTGTAATCTTAAAGGCAGCTTGAATAAATTCAACAGCACTTTATGAAAAAAAAGCTACATTTAGATTTATCTATAAGAATAAGCCTGATTTTGATTCTTACAAACATTTTTAGTTAAGTATGTGATTTAAATATATAGCTTTACAACAATTTAAATAACTAGAAACCAATAACAGCATGGTAATATTTAATGTATTTCTCTACATCAGGAAAAAAAATTCAAAGCTCTTTCTGTTTTTTTCAGAAATAGATCCTAGTCATCTCAGCATGATGTTAGTAAAATACATGCCAGCATGTTAAGATTTTGTCAGTATCAGTCACTTGTTAGAATTATGATTCAGTACACAGAAAATAAATTGCCAGACAAATGACATTTATCTAGAATCTCTATGAAATGTGCAAGCATTGCTCTTGCTAAAATAAGAAATGGAAAAAAAAGTTGTGTGATTTGCCCTTGTTTTGACTGAAATAAAGTTTGCTGCATTTTTGACTAATGTATAACTAAAGTGGAGAGCTTATAATAACTTGGTCAAGTCAGTTTGGACATGTTAATCTTTGTGCTTTCTTGAAAGTACCAGAAATAATTGTACTTGAAGATAGTGTTGTCAAAACAAACTACCCCGGGCATGCATACTTGAGCAGTTTACATCAACAGTTTGAGTTTGTATTTGAATTTCAGATGACAATATTTATTATCAAGAGAATGTTAATTAGTTTTTCTTGTTTAATAACGTAAATTCTCATACTTTCCTCTTTTGTGTATGTGTTTTTTCCTGTTGTTGAACAGGAATATTTTGAATAATATTTTAACTATCCTTTCTTAATCATGTAAGTGGATTGCTGCACCTCTCAAAGCTAAAAATTCATATTGTAGGAGTTGGCAATGTCTTTGCAATCTGCGTATAAAAGGGCGAGAACTATAAAAACTTTATATATATTTTTTTAAAGTTTATTTTACCCTAGTGTGATTCTTACCTACCCAGCGTGATGCCAGTAATGCTTATAGAGGAAGATGCCCTGACACCTCAGGCAACGAATAAGTACATTGAGGATTATTTTGAGGTTTTCACCCCTCTTAATTTTAGGCCAGAGTCTGCCTGTTGTATCTGTCCTCTCCTTATTTGCAGTGCTTCCCTGAGCACTAGCTAAACCTCTTCTGGTTGAAAATGCCAAGAATAAAATGCTTCTGGTCCCAGCAAAGACTGAGAAATCCAGTTCCATTCTCTTAAGTAAAACCCAAAAATATTTGCAGGGGAATATATTTCATAATTTAAAATAATTATTCACAAAATAAATACAGCTAGGTAATATATTAGATGGTCTAAAATAGCTGTAAATTTTTAAAGTTGCTGTATGCACAGTACATGAAAAAAATAATTACCTCATAGCTGCACTATATGTTGTTTGTGTACTGGGGAAATTAAAATTTAAACTGTTAATATTAGAATAGCATTGTCAATGTTTTCATGGGGGGAAAAAAATCTAAAATTTATCATAATCTTCAGTAATAGTCATAATTTTAAAGTAACACTTTATTTCCTTATTACTATGGTTATCTCATTTTTAAAATTCACATTGTTATAATAATTACATAATTATCCAAAGTTCCTATCCATAGTTTCCAACCTCGCTGGTATTTTTAATGGAAAATACATTTGGTTATTGTTTGGTGAAACTAGAACAGAAAGGTTCATTGGCCTTTTATGAATTGCTTGTCTATGGTAGGTCTTTTAATGCAAACCGGGGTAGTCAATTATTTTTTTTGTCAAGATCCAAATTTCTTGGTCAAGGACCAGACTCCAGAGAAAATACAATACTACAATAACGATAATAAGTAAATAAAAAGGTTTTGAGGTCTGTTCAAAAGCATCTGGTGGTTCGGATTTGGCCCATGGTCTGCCTGTTGAATATCCCTGTACTAGATTGTCCTTTTGCATAACAGCCCCTTACTCCTACCCCTCAGCCTAGATGTGTGTCATTTTGGGTGGCCACAAGTTTTTTGTCCTGGTTTTTAAAGAGACAAAACTGTTACCAGCCTCTTATTTTCATACTATGCTAGCAAATCCTACAAGAAAGAATATTGTGAATTTGTCACTATATAAATATAAATAGTTGGTATGGGGGTTCTAAATGGTAAAAGTTATTTAAGAAGCCTAATCTACCAAAGGGGTAGTTCCAGAATTGCTTTTATTGCAAACAGTGGTGGTAATTATAATCTATCTTTGTAGGACATTGCTATGACAGGTTGCGTAACAGTTTGTCATACACATTAATATATATGTTCAACTGTTGTTGCAGTATTCCTTTTGCTGATGTTGATTTTACTGACCAGGAGTACTCATTGGGGTGGAACATTTTGAAGGGCATGCTATAATTAAAATATTGTGATGTGGCATTATTGCATAATTCAAGGACATGCCATTGTCACCTAACTTGTGTGTTGCAAGAACAAGATTTGTGAGTTTTATTCTAGTTGAGATTTTCCAGTGATTAACTGCCACTCCCTCCTAGACTTTCAGTTCTTTTTCAACTGAAAAATAAATGTTAGCACAACTATTAGTTGATTGGGAGGAAACATCGGGAAGAGGGGCGGTTTGGTGGGTAAATAGAATAGGACACAGGAGGTTGGGGAGAGAAGGATTTAAGGCTGTATGAATAGCTCAGCCAGGAAGCACAATATAGTACCCCAAATCTGTGGTGTAAATACAAGGTTAATAGCTTCAAACCTCAGTTAATCAAAGACAAAGTAAACTGAGTTCAGTCATTTTTGTAAATCAGTGATGCACATTTAAATAATTTAAAACTGAAGTTGTTACTTTGTATGTGCTTAATCATGATACATTTTAATTAACCAAAGAGACAGATGATTGTGACTAATAAAACTGCTGTATTCTCTCATACTGTGTAGAATATACCTCCTAGAAGCTTAAAAAAAAATTGAAACAAGTGCTCAAGATCTTATTTTGCACAAATTTTTCAATTGGTCAAAATATTAATATTTTATAGTTAGAGAATAATCAAAAGAATATCTGGTAACTAAGATATTTTTGTTGTCATAATTGTAAAACAGTTAAAATTGTTAATGTGCTTGGTAAGCAGGTGCTTTAAAATATTTTCATTGGAAAAATATAGTAATTAATGTAAAAAGTCAATGGGAGCTAAAATGAAGAAAAAATCCTTTCTTTCTCACAAAATAAAATCACTATTTCACTTAAAAAGTCTTGTTAAAGTTTTATCATAAAGCTTCTATGCAATAAGTGCACCTGCTAGAAGAGGAGTTATTTTGCTTACAGAGATAGGGAAATATAAATGCTAAAAGAATGATAAGGGAATACATTTTGATCACTTTGTATTGGGTGTCAGTCTGATTACAATTAATTGAATTTACGTTTAAAAAAGTACTCACCAGATACGTAGATGGCTGAAGTATTCAAGGTGTTCACTGTTGCTAAGCTGTAGCTGTCAGTGCGGAGAGAGAAGTACCTGTTCTGTGCTTGATGGCCAAGTGAAACTGAAGGAGGCTGTTTCAGTGGGAGGGATTTAAAAAGTGTAGGAGTTGAGCCCTCAGGGTGTAGAGATGCACCTGATATTACTCCAGCCTGAAGCTACGATTCATGTATTTGTATCCACTGCTTTCGTTCAGCATTACCTCAGCGTCTGAGCTATCAAACAAAACTCTTGTCACTTTTGTGCCCTCCAACAAGCACATTTCTCTGTTCCCACGGACTGTCATGTTTGTGCCACTGCGTAATGATCTACTGTATAAGTGGGGTGAAGCATGGTGTAGATGTGTGTTTAGCTTATGATCTTTTAAATCCGTTTAGGTGGGACACAGATCATAATGATTAAGTGGTTGGTAAACTGTAGACAAAATTGCATGTAAAACACAGCAAGCTGCAACGAACAATATTTGGTTTTAGTTCTATAGAAACCATAGTTTTCTATGAATGCCTTTTGTATGGTCGGCTTTTTAACACACTTGCTTATTATCTTTTTTCTCTCCTTTTATTGAAATCGCTTTGTCCTTCCAGAGTCTCTTCTCTGGCGAAGGCGGGACTCAGCTAACCCCAAGCTTGCTTGCCACAGGAACCTGCCAAAGCTTGCTTATGATCGACAGCCAAATGCACAGATACTGTAAATGGAAAGGAGACTCCTCAGTAGGAAATTGATTATCACATCCACGCATTCACTCCTTTTGCAGTTTAACTTTATGGTTGTTGAGCAAACCAAATTATAACCCTTTGCTAGCACTGACACTTGCTTTTAGTTAGATTTATAAATATGACAAATTTATTACCGTGTTTACCAGAACTAAATTAGACACCTAAAAGTTAACTTTGCAAAGCTATTAAATGAGGGAATGTAGCTCTTATATTCTATCCCTTTAAAAGTCTTTATGATGCTTCATACTTTCTCTGAAATAAATTCCTTAGTTTTTGAAAGTCAGAACTGGATATAGGCAGAGTCAAAGTTCATGTAAAAGAGGGCTATGAAACAGCTCTCCACATTTAGTTTAACAAATTCCTTCATTTATTTCCCCTGTGAATTCATAGTGTAGTCAGGCAGTCAGCTTCAGACTGAGCACAAATTATTTTGTCTGATTTCCCCCCACTCCCCCCCCCCCCCCAGTGTGAGAATCAGTTGTGGAATTTTGAAAGAGTTTCTGCTGATCTGAAAGGGAAGGGTGGGTTTTTCTCACTGGGTGTGTTACTTCAAGAAAGGAAAAACCAGAGGGAATGTTTCTGAATGAATATGAGTTTGATAATTTGCCATTGAGAGAGCTCTTTTGACAAGAGTGTTGTGTCAGGCCTCTACAACAGGAATATGGAGACCAATAGAGAATTAGTTCTGTAAATGCTGTTTCTTAGGGCTTGTCTATACTTACCGCGCTGGTTCGGCGGCAGGCAATCGAACTTCTGGGTTCGATTTATCGCGTCTAGTGTGGACGCGATAAATCGAACTCAGAAGTGCTCCCCGTCGACTCCGGTAATCCTGCTCGCCGCGAGGAGTACGCGGAGTCGACGGGGGAGCCTGCCTGCCGGGTCTGGACGGCGGTAAGTTCGAACTAAGGTACGTCGACTTCAGCTACGTTATTCACGTAGCTGAAGTTGCTTACCTTAGTTCGATTTGGGGGTTTAGTGTAGACCAAGCCTTAGTGTGTAGGCCATATTCACTGCTGGCATAAACAGGCATAGTTCTGGGAGTTGTTTGTTTACACCAACAGTGATTTTTGCCTTCCATAGTTGTTTAAAATCTATGTGCCAAATCCTGTTATCAGTCTGCACTAATGTTTCTTATGGACTAAAATTGGAATTGTGCATGTGCAAGTTAATTTCATATTAGGCAGTAAGGTGTTTGGTTCAGGTATGGGTCTGTCTTCGTTTGCACAGCATTTCACATGATAGAGTGCTGAGTCTCACTGAGGTACTCAGGTGCTACTGCAATATAGATAAATAATAAATTTTAAGGCCCAGTAGACAATAACGTTATGTTTGTATTACAAAAATCATACAAAACTATACTTGTCTAAAAAGGTATGATTTACTTGTACAAGTATTGCTAAGAAAAGGGACACAGTGTATCCTGTTTTGGCTTAATATGGGATGTAGGACCTTCTGCACAAAGTAAAGGTAATTTAAAAAAAAATCTAAAACTGAAGTTTTCAAACTTTTTTTTCTAGTGGGACCCAAAATTTAATAGATGGATTGACTTGTGGATGTCTCCAGTTCTATTCACGGTTGCACAGATCACGTCCCTTCCCTTTTTTCAATTGCACAGCATCTCTGTGGCAGTTACAGTGGAGGAGTAACATTAGGAAAACGTATTTTTAGCAATTTAGCAGTTTGAAAAGGAGTACCATCAAGCTCTGCCTGCACCATTTGTCTGTAAGGACTGTTATTTCCCCCCCTCTACCTCCTTAGGTAGGTAGGAGAGGTCTTAGAAGATAGTCAGTCTGTTTGTACTCTTAAGAAAATTTTAATCACAGGGGAGTTTGTCATGTTCTAAAAACACTGTTCCTGAAAAGAGAGGTCCTTTGTTTCCTCAAATATTTGGGAGGTTTTCCTTTAGTATTCCTTTTCCCACTGTAGGAAACCTTTCTCTTGTGCTAGTGAGACTGAAATGCAACATGAACGATATACTTGCCAGTCTCCTTGTGTCTTCTCTAAAACTTGCAGCATTTGTTTGTTTTTTCCATCCCTTTTCCATGGCATGAGAGGATACATTTTTTTTGTCTTTCCTTCGTTCCCTTAAGAGAGATGGGCCTGTTTGACTCTTGGGAAGCTGAGGTATGTTTTCCTGGATAGATTCTGATAAAATATTTGTAAGTACCTGAGAGAACTTTCCAGCTTCTGAGAGTTAAAGGAAACTTGGGAAGTTGAGGAAGTTTTTGGGTATTTTGTTAATACAGGGTGACATTTATTGAGCTGGGACAGAGAGGCAGTTAAGTTTTAGAAACTACTGATTTGTTTTGTTTTTCTGGTCCTGCTCTGGTAAGTGTGAGGGAGGCAGTGAAGTGCTGTCCTCCTGCTGCCTTGATCCAGATATAACATGGAGCCTATTAATCACTTAGCCACTCCCTAGAAATGGCTGTTGTTAGGCAGGCCGGCCCAGCTCAGCTGTGGCTGAAGTACAGCTGCAGCAGGGAACAGCTAAAGAAATTGGAGGTACTATTTGTATATTAAAAGGGTATAAAAGACATGAAATCCAAAGCCTTAGGAAAATTCCAACTGGTAGAACCTATGTGATAGGATAGCTCCTGTATAACCTCTGCTAGGAATAATAAATTCCGGTAACACAAAGACCTAGTAAAAGCTGGTAACCAATATTTATTTTATTGTATTTTGTTAATTCATTGTACTTGCAGCTTCTATCGTTATTAGATAAACCTAGCCAGTCACCTGATGGGTGACACCGCTTAAAAGACGATGAGCACAACAGTCATATTAGATAGTATAAACTCCAGGACTGATGTAACACTCTGGTGTTTATCACTGGGCTGTCCTTTTAGCATTGTTTTAAATAGCCTTTTATTTCTGCAGAGGTCTGTATCTATAGTTTAAGTCCTGCCCCTTCTGTAGGCTAGGAAATGATTCCTATGAATCTTAAATGGAATTTAGACCAGTCTTCCTAACAATCAAATAAGTGTTACCTAGTGGCCGTAGTTGGTTTCCTCTGACAATTGTACTGTAGCAAATAGCCTTTCTTTAAGATGCCTAAATACTAGAGTATTGGCGCTCTCTATGTAGTAAGGAAGGTAGCTAAAGATCTATGTTTAATTTATCCCTTTATTTCTGAGACTCAAAAGTGCAGTTGACTTGGTCAGAGAAAAGCTGTAGGGAATTTTTGTAACAGCCTATGATTTCCTCACCTAAAAACATGGAGGGTTTTTGGTCTGTCTTTGATATAAAGAGCTATTTTTAATACAGCAAATTGTTCACCTACATTTAATTTCCCTTACCAATTTTCTCTTATTTGATAACACCACCCTTCAAGGTCTGTGTAACAATGTCCACTACCCTGCTGATGGTTATTTTTCCCCACAGTCATTTTGGCCTTTGCCATTGTTGGGGCTCCTCTGAAAGCAGGAATCTAAGTTCCCACCTCAGATGAAGCAGAGTCAAAAAGGGTGTAATAGTTTAGGCATCTTGTCCAGGGCAAAGGGAGTTGTGAATCCCCTCCCCAAAAAGCTGCAAAAGAGATGGCAATCTCCAGCATTAAATTTCTGCATCCTACTAAAGTTGTCTTAAAAGTATAAATATATTGAGCAGCTAGTACAGATAATGTAGAGAATCATAAAAGATAACTGTAATGTAACTCATCTGGTTGGATACTACAGATGCTTTCATTTAAGAATGGAAATATTACCTGAAAACATAATCACATGTCCCGGAAGTCCCCGCTTTCCACTGCAGAACCTGTCGATGTAGTTAAGTGTTGACAGATCCAGTAACAATTAGCATGCTTTGGATTACATTACCCTAGCCAATCCCAAAATAGCAGAATCTTCTTTGAATCTATTTGGTATGACTCCAGCGTTATGGTTCCTGCTGTGCCCCAAAACATGCATGGATTTTACACAATATCCTCTTAAGTATCCTCTTCCAGTTCCATATGGATGGTTATTAGTTTTAATGATTCTCCAGTAACACCTTTTGAGACATATCTTTGTTCTTCCTAACGACTTCGAGTTCCTGATTTTGGAGATATGTCTGGGCATGTTAGCTTCGCAATCTTTTATAAGCCATTTGTCCAAGCTCACTAGTTCCAACATATTCATACAGAAAATATATAAAAATTCTGAAGTTTAATACCAGACTACAAATGATATTTTCAGATGTTTATTGTGGCCTATATTGTAACTGCCTTTTTAGTATTGGAAACTAGGATGATTCTTGTGCTGGCTCCTAACATCTCCCCTGGGTAGTGAACCAGCATGGGGGAAGCAGGTTACTTTGGAAGTAGATGCTTGGGGCAGTGTTATAGACTGTTTATAATAAGGGGTTTTAGTAGTCATTGTTTTCTTTGCGTACCAGTCCAGCAGAGAACCAAAATATGCTTTGCTTCTATTTGTGGTTGGCACTTGTGTTTTTTATTTTGCTCCAATTTCCATGTTTGCTTAGGATCGCTCGCACAAATCCATTTGCTGATATACTATCTAGTGTTTCATTTAGAATTAATTTGTACATACCTTAATTGTTCCATGTTCAGTCCTACTATACCTAAAATTGTTTTAGACACTGTCAGAATACTAAACTTGAGGGGCTAGTCTTATTAGTTATATGTGATCTATTCCAAGTACGATTCTAGGTATAGTTTATTTTGTGTTTTTCTCTTAGAAATTTGACTCCTGCTTCCTTGAAAGATGTTAATAAGTTAAAAAATTTAGGTAGAATTTTTAAAGACTTTCCACTGGAGAGAGGAAATATTCCTTATGGTGTGTTTTCTTATCTGCCTTAGAAATCTGTAATAATAAAGCGCATAAATCAGCAGCTAAAACATAGTTAGTTGAATAAGATATTTGTCCTATTTCTGAAAAAGATTTTAAGAGTGAAATTCCTGTACTATTCTTACTAATTGATTATATTATGTTATCTATTCTAAATATTTAGGTATAGATAAACATTTCATGTTAGCAATTAGCCACATGACTTCCATTAACTTTAACTTTAGTTGTGAGGCTAAATTCTTGCACACTGAAAATTTACTCCTTCAAGCAAAATTACTAGAAGTCATTTAGGCAGATGAGGTGATTGAGGCAATGTCTTTTATTGGACCAACTTCTGTTGGTGAAAGAGACAAGCTTTTGAGCTCTCAGAGAGGTCTTCTTCAGGTCTGGTAAGGTAATCAGAGAGGCACAGCTAAATATATGGTGGAACAAATTAAGAAGTTAACTTGTTATAAGAGACCATTTGAGGAGAAGTGGGCAGTTAAGATGTCTGTAGTCATAGGATGAAGGAGGGTTAGTGGTTTACAGATTGTTGTAATGAGCCATAAATCCAGTGTCTTTACTGAATCTGTGGTTTTAATGTCTAGCAAAATTATGAACAGGAGTACTTGTGGCACCTTAGAGACTAACAAATTTATTAGAGCATAAGCTTTCGTGGACTACAGCCCACTTCTTCGGATGCATATAGAATGGAACATATATTGAGGAGATATAGATACACACATACAGAGAGCATAAACAGGTGGGAGTTGTCTTACCAACTCTGAGAGGCCAATTAATTAAGAGAAAAAAAAAACTTTTGAAGTGATAATCAAGCTAGCCCAGTACAGACTTGGTAAGACAACTCCCACCTGTTTATGCTCTCTGTATGTGTGTATCTATATCTCCTCAATATATGTTCCATTCTATATGCATCCGAAGAAGTGGGCTGTAGTCCACGAAAGCTTATGCTCTAATAAATTTGTTAGTCTCTAAGGTGCCACAAGTACTCCTGTTCTTCTTTTTGCGGATACAGACTAACACGGCTGCTACTCTGAAACCTAGCAAAATTATGAATTTAAGCTCCCCGGCTTGTCTTGAAGGTGTTGTACAGGTTTTCTTTGAGGATGAGGACTGATAGGTCACATATGGAGTGATCATTTTGTGAAAAGTGTTCACCCAGAGGTGCTATGGTGTTTTTCGTCTTTTATCATTCTTCTTTGTGAGGTCACTTGAGAGCACAGTGATTTTTTTTTGGGGTCTGGTTTCACTCACATAGTTGTTATTGGGGCAGTTAGCGCACTGGAAGCGGTACACCCCATGTTGTGATAGGCATGTATAGAACCCCGGGATGTTGAAACTGTGTTGTGGGAGGTATTGATCATCATAACAGTTGGATGTATGTCTGCAGGTTTTGCGTCTGTTGTTCTGACAGAATTTGGTGCTACTTTGAGTTGGTGTAGCTGGTCTGTGGGGAGCTTGCTTCTGATGAGCATAGTGAGATTGGGGGTTGTTTGAATGCTAAAAGAGGAGGTTCAGGAATGGTTTCTTTCAGGATGTCATTTAAAATGTTAATACCAGGAATCATTGGAGAACTAGAGTGAACTACTACACTGAGGATTGTAGCTCTCTTAAATGAAAAGCTTCTTACCGTACAGCATTTGGTAGGTGATGAAATCTTAATATGCGAACTTGGTTGCTGTATGATTTAACATCTCTTTGGTCTTGCTGCTGTCTTTGTAATTTTGTAGGCTTCAGCCTTTTTTTCTTTCTTTCTTTTTCTTTTTTTAAGTTAATTGGGTGGGGATAAATACTAAACCAACAAGAGAATCCTCGTTTACTTGAATTTCCGGTTTGCTTCTGAAAGGACCTTATTAAAATTTCTCTTGATGACATTACAATATAAATTTTAAAATGCCAAGGGTTTCCTAATATGCCAGCAGTGAGATTAAAAGTGTTTATACTGAACTCTCCACAGCTTCTTGATCACTGCAAATAGTCAGAGCTATATTTAATTAGCAGCTGTAAAATTAGGGGGCTGATCTTGCTCCTATTAAAGTCAATGTTAGTTTGTAATTGATTTCATGTTTGCAGGTAACTTAATTTTTGCATAGTTCACTGTATGCTCCAAGCACATTCTTACTCTTTTTTTTTTTTAATTTATTTAAACATACTAATTGTTAAAGTAAGATTGGAAGCAGTTGCTTCATGGAGATTAGAGGAAATGAAGCAGAGGGGAGATGAGAGGCGCAGCAGAATGACTTTGCATGGTTGAACATGAAACTGGATTGGTGTTAATTTGGCAGGATTCCAGTAAGGAAAAAACTTTTGTTGTCAACCAGCCTACACATTCATATTCACTTATTCACTCGCAGAGGATGAATTTCATCTCTCTTCCTGTACTGCGTCTAACAATGAAAGCTGCTTTTTATACAACATTTTATATGGAAAGCATTCACTTTGATGTACATAAAGAGTTGAATATGTGGTTGGATCAGAGGCTACTGACAGTTCAGTGTAGGTGATCCAAGTTCAAAACTTGGTTTCTCACTCCCAAACTAGTGGGATCTGGGAACATTATGGATGCAGTAGAATCAGTTTCTGATATAGAAGGTGGAAGAGAATGGTTTGCATACCTCTTTAGCACTCAGTGCATAGTAGGAGGAGGGAAATAACTTACAAACGGAAGCAACTATTTTCAGGAGAGGGAGGGAGGTGGGGAAAAGGGGTAGAGGATAGAAGGAAGGAGGAGTGGAACGTGGAGGGCTGAGAGGAGAGGAACTATGAGAGATGGGGTGGGAAGCAATCAGAATAAACAGACAGCACATAAAAGAAAAGTCCAGGGACTGAGAAGGACATTCAGCTGCTTCTGGGGAATGGCTTTTCCTCCGATGGCTTGCTCTGCCCCTGGGAGTGCCTGCTTTTACCTTTGTAATTCGATGTAGCTGGGATCAGGGGTCCATGGGGCTTGATGTCTCTCTTGATCTCCTATAGGAGGAACCTTGGCTGACCTCATTTCTTGCCCTTGCTGTGGCTCAGGTTGCTGTTTGGAGGGAGTCTCTATAGCTTCCAGGGCTTGCTGCATCCCTGGGGCTCCTTGCTTTACTGCCTCCAAACAAGAGCATGGAATCTAATGCTGTCAGTACAGAAAAGACCAGTGTGCTGATTTAGTGGAATAAATTGACTGTGTACTGTTCCAGTGAATGGTAATCATGGCGTATTGTTTCTGTAAGAGGCATAGAGGTATACACTATGTAGAAGTACACTAATAAATATTTCTGAAAGATATTGAAAAGAATGGTCTAGGTCCTCCACCAGTATAAATTGGCATAGCACCATTAACTACATCAGTTTATACCAACTGAAGATCTAGGGTAGAATTATCAAAAGAACCTAAGAGACTTAGCCTGAGTCCCATTTTCAAAACATTTGGAAGCCTCAGTCTCACTGACAGGCAATGGGACTTGTGCTTCTAAATTCCTTAGGTGCTCTTGAAAATTTTACCCTGGACCACTATTTCAGCAAAGATTTATGTAAATTAAGCAGCCTTTCAGTCCTTGCAGCCACCTTTCAGTTGTCATTTCTGTTCTATTCCCGAAATGTATGCCATATCCATCACCAATTAAATAGATACAGCTTTTTATGCTGCCATCATCGCTGTGCTGAGGTTTCACTAATCTCAATGGCAGACATTCTAGCTTTAAAGAAACATCCACCTATGTGTAACCTGCTGTGTTTATATTCTACAAAAGTTCCCAGCTACTGTGAATGGTCTTATTAATTTGATTAAAGTGGATATGTCCTTTGTGACTTGTGATAACAGCAGAATCTTTATTGGTGTTGTTCGAGGCACAGAGATAACAGCATACTTGTTGATGTTGTTAAGGTAACAAACCTCCATGTGCTTTGATCTGGTAGTACGCAGAATGGTGACTCTTGATGTTAGAAGCAAGCTTGATTCAGCAATTGGTTCAAGGTGTGTGTATATTTATGCAAGGTCACTATCAGACTCTGTAGCCAAGGAGAGCAGGAGCCAAGAGTGAAATAATCCAAGAGAATTATAGTTTCTGTTGATAATGGTATACTTGTCTTTACAGGCAATTGAGTTGAATGTTAAAAAAAATTCTTAAAACTGTTTCATTGAGAAGGTCTAGTACCTTCATGCTTTGGAGCAAGGACTTGAAATCTTGTTAAGGGGATTGCCTTTGTGTCAGGAATGTGCCTTTTGTTGTTCCTATGTAAGAACTGCCAGAATTTGGCCAAGTTAGAAGTATTAGAAAAATCAGTTTGCACATGCGCAGTAGAGGCTTGTTAGAGTTTGGCAGCTAAATTCCTCAAAGATTCCATCTGTACTGAGCATGTTCCATCCTGGGTCTGGAGGGCTTGAGGAAGACTTTGCCTGCCCTTGTTCCTCCTGGCAGCCAGAGGCCAATGTGGTTCAAAATGCCAAAATTGAGAACAGAGTAGTGTCTGTGGTGCTCTCAATACTGCCCCCTGTTGGTGTCCACGCAGTGTGGAGGAAAAGTATCAGAGGGGTAGCGTGTTAGTCTGGATCTGTAAAAAGCAACAGAGAGTCCTGGGGCACCTTTAAGACTAAAGGTGTATTGGAGCATAAGCTTTCGTGGGTGAATGCCCACTTCGTCGGATGCATGAAATGAAGAGGGCATTCACCCACGAAAGCTTATGCTCCAATACATCTGTTAGTCTTAAAGGTGCCCCAGGAGACTCTGTTGCTTTTTAGTATGGAGGAAGAAACTGGCTGTGGGGAGTTGGGCAGACTGGGACCCAGTTGGCGGAAGTGGGTAGGTGCAGGAAGACAAATTTGACAAAGAGGTGGCGTGGAAATTGAGACTGGCTGGGCAGAGAGACTGGAACAAGGAGGCTGGGGAAAGGGAGGAAGATGACAGGGATTCAGGTGAGGATCGTGGAGGGGGACATTGCTAGTGGTTTGGCAAGAAAACTAGAACTGGGATGAGAAGCCAAGAGTGGCGGTGATGTTATGGATTGGTATTCTGTTCTTATGGAAATTGATTATATGTTCTATATATGTATTGATTCCTTTCTCTTTTCTGCCTCTAGAGTAGGTTGTTTAATAGAGTAGGGGGTTTTTTTGGAAAGAGAACCCATCAGGAAGTCAGGCTACTGAGGTGTATTATTATTCTGCTTTGTGGTGTTAGTTCATTGTGAGGCTTTTGGCAGGTGTCCAGATACTTTTTAATCCTTTTCATCATTAGCAGGGTGGTGAAGCACTGGAATGGGTTACTTGGGAGGTGGTGGAATAGCTATCCTTCGAGGTTTTTAAGGCCCGACTTGACAAAGCCCTGGCTGGGATGATTTAGTTGGGATTGGTCCTGCTTTGAGCAGGGGGTTGGACAAGATGACCTCCTGAGGTCTCTTCCAACGCTAATCTTCTATGATTCTATGATAAAAGAAGAAATGGAAGATTGTTTTCCTAATTAAAATAATCTAAGAACACAAGGACTTACAAAGGCTAATTACAGAAGAGTAGCTTTCCTTTAACTCTTGGAGGGGTTTTAAAAATGAAATAAGGTTTCAAAAATAATACATTGAGGAAAAATTATTGGGCATTGTGATGGGATGTACAAATCCCACACTGGAGAGCAAGGGGTTAAGGAACAGCTCTGGGCTTAGGTGGCCCTGCCTAGCCACACCTGCAAAGCCTGCACATGCTGGAGGCAGTACTTTAAAAAGGAAGCAGAGAAGCTCAGAGGCAGGCAGGCAGTGGAACAGAGCAGATGGCCTCTCTGAGCTCTTAGAGGAAAGAACTACCCAGGAGCTCATTGGTTGAGACTTGACAACACAGACCTGTACAAACCTACAAAGGAAAGGCAGGTGACTGAGTGTACGGGTCAGAGACTTGATTAAGTTTCTGTGATGCTAAAGGAGACTGGAGTAGGAAGTGGTCCGGGAGGCCTGCTGCTTTCATAGCTGTAGTATTTTTAACCCTACCCCCAAACCCTGTTTCAGGACAGCACTTAAGCACATAGTTAAATGTTATCCTGAGTAAGATGCTTTCCTAAATCTGGGCCTAAAATCCAAATATTCAAAAGTAACCACAGCACATAAATATTAAATGCATTCTTTTGCTGGACACTAAAGTGAAAATTTCAAACCTAGGTGACTGAAATAAATATAAGTGGCCTGATTTTCACAGATGCTGAGCATCCACAAATCCCATCAAGGACACTGAGAGCTGCATGCTCGCATCTGTGAAAATCAGGCCTCTTAATTTTAAATGTGTAAATATGTGTTTAGGAGCCTAATTTTAGGTACCTTGGTTTCAAAACTTTGGTCTTAATCTTGAAACTGCTTGTGATCGCAAAATTAAAATTGCTTATGATCTAAAATGAGAGAACTTTCTTTGACATTTGAGTAATGATGATGGATATGCCCTATGTAAAATGTGGCATGTTGACTTGCTGCACAGAGTGCATGATCTTTTCAGTCCTCATTATTGTTTTATGCTCTTAAACAAGTTAAACCCACCTAAGGATACATCCACAATATGTTTGTTTTGGGGAGTAGTATTTTTGTGCTTCAAATGTATGAATTTAATATGTTTCTTGAACAAAATTAATTCTACCTACCTATGCTTACAACTTTGTTTTATACTTTGTGATTCATTAATAATCCTGACATGCTTAGTCTTTTTAAAAGTGTATTTTACACAGTACTTTACTAGTAGTAGCCACCTAACTTTTTGTTAGAAATAATTATATATCCGTTTACTATTTCCATCTTATTTATGATCCTAAAATACTAGGAACTTTGCTTACTATTCTTACACTAATTTGGGTTATCTGAATTACATAATCCCAAGTAAAGTAAGAGAAAAAGACCTGCCCAAGGAAGTTGCACCAGCTGAATTCAAGTTATTTTTTTAAAGAGTGGTTTATTTTAGGTTAGCTTAAACCAGTTCCTAACTGACTTAAGCTAAACTGAAATAAACACGGGTTAAACCAAAATAGTGTCTGTCAATACAGGGGTTTGCACAAGTTTATAATCAGTTAAACCTTTGCAAGTTTCTCATGTAGATGAGCCCTAAGGCTAAAGGAGGGTTTTTTTTGTTAATTGCACTATCCCTGTGTCTTATATACTAAACATTGCAATGAATGGAAAGCACATCAATGTGTGATAGTGAGATCTAAGTGCATTTGTGATTCTTGATGATATTTGCTGTATTCCATCTGCATGCAGAACACTTTTGGAAAAATCAGTTGATTTAAAGACTGAAGCTAGAGGTATTTTTTGTTCATTTAGATTGAAATGTCTGACTTGACAAATATTGCTTGTTAGTTTCATTAATTGTAAAGTGTTTTAAGATTTTCTGTGCAAGTTGTTGTTATAAGGTATTGTCTAAAACCTGTGTGTTAAAGCAAAATATTTTTTATATTCTTGTTTCCCTCCAGTCTTTGAGAGAATATTCTAATCTATGTAAAGATGGGAGGACAGAAGTTTTCTCTGTTTTTCACAGGACCTGAAGAAAATGCTGTGTTGCAACCTGCAGTTATGTTGTTAGGTTAGGTAGGGTGGAGTGTAACAGGTGCTTATTAATACCTCTAGGCTATAGCTAAAGGTGACTGTATTTTCTTGAATGTTCACAGAGCTCAGCAGGTGGATACTATTTTAATAACTGGATCGAGAGTGGATTCTGTTTCCTATCTGAACAAGATGATGTACATCCAATACATAGCAATTTTACAAATTCAAAAATTGTTCATTTCAACCACGTTTGTTCAGTTATTCAAAATAAAGTAGCATGTTCCCAGTTTTCTCAAAGTATGATGAAACACACTAGCTCCTGCATTTCTAGTCCCTTCTTGTTTTTTCTTTTGGAAGTTGATTTTAGCTACAAGTTAAGGAAATTCTTTTGAATTTGTGAAAATTGGAAGTAATGTAGACATACACAGCAATGTAAAAATAGAGAATATTTGACAGTTGACTGCATAACAAATTAAAATTGCATCACTGATCAAATACAAAAGCTGATTGTAAAGCACTAGAGTCTTTTACTGCTCAACACGCCAAACAAAGCTGTAGGAGAGAATGAACCTAATCTGTTTACTCTTAGAAAAAGCTTAGGCAAGATTTAATTAATTTAAAAAAGTGTGTGCCTGTGAGGAAGTATGAATAATTTCCACATAATAACAAGCTGCACAATATCAAGAATGTTGGTGAACAGTATTATGAACAAAGGGCCAGATGCTGCAAATATTCTGCCCACACTACTCTCTGTTAACTTCATATGGAATCTCATGTACGTAGCAGCTATAGCACCAGTCTTTGAGTGGTTTCTGTGTTGCTAGAACTGTGGGTTAAAAAGTACATCAGTATACTAAGAGTAGTTTTGATATTTATGGTACTTGAATACCAAGATAAAACACTCTTCATGCAAGCTTTATAATTGATTCTAAAGTTTGATCGTGAACCTGCAAATGCTTAAGGCCCTGAATAATCCCGTTGAACTAAATCAGGTGGCATATGTTACCCACAGAAATGGAAGAATTTGTAGCATTGGGTCCTAAGCACTTAAGACTATCTAGTAATGTATTTATGTAATCTTGTGGGTATTTTTGTTCCATTTCATTGTCAAAATTATATGATTTTGACAATGTCAAAACTAGTACAACAAAAACATATTAAGCAGATGTAAAGGTGTGGGGGAACAAATCATGCCAAACAACCTAATTTCCTCATTTCACAGTGTTACTGGCCTAGTGATACAGCACTTCAGAGGACAAGGTTAGAATTCAAAATGACCTTGATAAATTGGAGGATTGGTCTGAAATCAATAAAATGAAATTCAATAAAGACAAGTGCAAAGTACTTCACAGCTACAAAATGGGGAATAACTGATAGTACTGATGAAAAGGAGCTGGGGATTATGGCAGATCACAAACTGAATACAAGTCAACAATGTGATGCAGTTACAAATAAATTAATATTCTGGGGTGTATTAATAGGACTGTTGTACATAAGACATGGGAGGTAATTTTTCTTATCTACTTGGGACTGGTGATGCCTCAGCCGGAGGATTATGTTAGGGTTTGAGTGCCATGCTTTAGAAAAGATATCAATTAATTAAAGAGGGTCCAGAGAGAGCAACAAAAATGCAGGGCTGGATTAACTCTGTGTGGGACCAGCACCAAACATATTTGTGGGTCCCCATGGGGAATGATTGTAAAATGAAAGGGTTGGGTGGGCAGAAGGCTCAGGGCTGCGGGTCGGGAGCGAGGGGCACCAGCAGAGTGTGTGGGGGAGTCCAGGGCATGGCCTGGTTGTAGGAGGCTGCCCAGATCAGTCCCCGAAGCGAGGCAGAGGCTGGGGGTAAAAGCACAGCGGGGCATGATGATGGGGAGGATTGGTCTCTGCTGGCTGGAGTGAGGCAGGGGCTGGAGGCAAGAGCACTGTGGGGCATGGTAGGGAGGATTGATCCCCAATCAGAGAAAGGCAGGGGCCAGGGGCAACCATAGGTGCTGGAACTAGGCGTGCGGGGGGTGCTGCAGCACCTCCTGGCGTGAAATGGTTTCCAGTATATCCAGGGTTTACAGTTAGGTTCAAAGGCTCTCAGCAGGATGGTGGGGGGAGGGGACAGGAGACTGTGGGGATCAGCTGACAGCGTGTCCCAGCCCACGGCAGCACAGAGCAGGGATCCCTGTTCTCAGCACATTGTTGCACTTGATGCCCCCCCACCTCACACCCAGGGCTGGCTCCAGCTTTTTTGCCACTTGGCGGCGAAGAAAAGGAGAAAAAAAAAAAAAAAAAAAAGCCCGATTTGAGCGGAGCGATTGAGCTGCCGCCAAAGAGGAGGCGAAGCACTGAAGGACCCACCACCCAATTGCCCCCGCAGACCCGGACATGCCGCCCCAACAACAGATGGACTGCCACCCCTTTCTATTGGCCGCCCTAGGCACCTGCTTCCTTCGCTGGTGCCTGGAGCTGGCCCTGCTCACACCTGACCCACCAACAAAGGGCGAGCGGGTTGGGAAAGCTTGGGTGCACAGAGTGGCCCCACCCCCTCAGCAGCCCCATTCCTGCCCCCCACAGCCACTGCCTGCGATGGAGTTGTGACGCAGGTGGAGGAGAAGATGTTTCAGGGAGCCTGGGGGGGGGGGGGGAGGGGCCCCGTCCACCCACCGCTATTCCGCTGCAAAGCTGAGCAGCAGGCAGGGGGGCTGCCGGTGACGGTCCATGGCTTTCGGGCTCACTGGGAGAACCCGAAGTGGCAGACCATCTGTCACCGGCGGCCTGGAGGAGCGTCAGCAGCTGAGTGCTCCCTCCCCCCAGTCACTGGCAGGCAGCCTGTGGGTGCTGTCTGCTGGTGACGAAGGGTGGAGAGAGGAGCCCTCAGCTGATTGGCTCAGAGGAACGAGTGGGCGGGGAAAAGCGCAGGGCTGGAGAGGAGAAGACCAGGAGAGGAGCCAGTGCTGCAGCCGCTGGGCTGCAGTGCAAGTGAAGTGAAGCCCCGGGCTGGGCTGGCGGGGCCCCTGCTGAGTGTGGGCATGGCGTCGTACTGCTAAAATTATAAAAAGTTTAGAAAACATGACCTATGGGAAAAGGTTATTTAAAAATAAAGTGGGGGGGGGGGAGACTGGGCGGGGGGAATCTGATGATAGTTTTCAAATATAAAAGATTGTTATAAAGAGGATAATGATCAGTTACTTTCCATGTCCGCTGAAGGTAGGACTGGAAGTAATCAGCTTAATTTGCAGCAAGGGAAATTTATGTTGGATATTAGGAAAAACTTTCTAACTATAAGGATAGTTATGCACTGGAATAGGTTACCAAGGGAAGTTGTGGAATACCTGTCATTGGGGATGTTTAAGAATGGGTGAGACAAACACTTGTCGGGGATGGACTAGGTTTACTTGGTCATGTCTAGGCGCAGGGAACTGGAGTTGATGACCTCTCGATGGCTTTTTCAGTCCTACTTTTTTATGATTCTATAATCCTGATAACTTGGTACCACAGTGAATAGGTGTCTTAAAGACCGAATGTTGTCTATGGTGTATAAAAAGTAACACTAAATTTTGGAGTTATCAGATTTTGCAGATACCGACATCTTGAATGATTAAGTACAAATTGTTGTGAACTAAATACTGTTTACAGAGTAAAATAGATAAAATGTACTGTATTTTATACTTTCAACAAGTATAGGCCTGTGAATAATTAATTGTTAAAAATTATAGGGTTTTATCTAATAATGGAATTATGTTATGACTTTATTCCAGAATAATTACTTACTTTCAAAAACCCATGATATATCTAGAGGCTTTGAAGAGAGGACAGAATCACTGTAGGTCCTCAGACATGAGAATGCAGTACTTGGTTCATCTGCTTTGGAAGGATAACTGGCTGAATTCACCCAGGCAGTAATAAAAATAGTAACTATGGGTTTTTTTGTATAGTGACAAATGTGTCCTCAGCTGGCTTTAGGGAGTTTACATGATAATATCAGAAGATGACTCTCATTTTCTTTTAATATACTTGAGATGTATCTTATGTCTTTCTCTGCCAGGTTAAAGAGCTCTCTACTATCAGAAATGTTTTCTTCGTGAAGCTGCTTCTAGACTTGTAACATTCCTTTTGACAAGTTTAAATAGCGTTCTCTTTGATAAGTCCTCAATTCTTTCACTGTAAGATGGGTTTTCCAGACCTCAGATCATTCATGTACCTCTTTTCTAAACACTTTCATGTTTTTCAGCATTCTTTTTGAATTGTGAACACCAGAACTGAACACAGTATTCCAGTGAAGGTTTCACCAGTGCATTATACAAAGATAATACCACCTCCTTATTCCTGTTCAGTATTTTCCTGCTTACTCATCCTAGGAATGCATTAGCCCTTTTAACCACAGCATGGCATTGGGAGTTCATGTTCAGATGGTTATCCCCCATGACCCCTAAATCCTTTTCCGAATCACAGCTTTATAGGATATAGTCCCCCTGTAATTGGGACATGTGTTCTTGTTTCCTAGATATTTGACCTTAACTACCACTCCATCTCCCTTCTCCATAAGCTCATTGAACATGCTTTTTACAATCACTGTTTGGAATTCTTCTCTTTCAAGTCTATCCTCTCCAGTCTGATTTTTGCCCCTTTCACTCCAGTGAAACCACTCTCACCAATGTCTCTAATGACCTCTTCCTAGCCAAATCTTAGAACCATACTCAATCCTCATCTTCCTTGATCTGTCAGCTGCCTTCAACACTGTTGACCATGTTGTTGTTCTGGAAATCTTAGCT
The DNA here is from genome assembly GCF_011386835.1 of Chrysemys picta bellii. NCBI lineage: Eukaryota > Metazoa > Chordata > Testudines > Emydidae > Chrysemys > Chrysemys picta. Next base: position 38,292,908 of record NC_088802.1, on the reverse strand, counting down.
TCCCTTGGCCTCTGTGGCTCCATTGTCTTCTGATTCTCTTCCTACCTCTCTAATCACTCCTGCAGCATATCCTTTAGCAGATCATTTCCCCCCCTCCAACTTTTGGAGGGGATTCTGCATGGCTCTGTCCTTGGCCCTCTTCTTTTCTCTCTACACCTCATCTCTGGGTTTTGTCATCCATGAACACAAGTTCAGCTACCGTCTCTATACTTATGACTTACAGACCTACCTCTCTACACCAGGCCTGTCTCCTGTCTAAACTAAAATCTCAGCCTGTCTCTGTCTCCTTGTGGATGTCTAGCCATCAGCTCAACCTCAACATGGCTGAAACACAGCTCTTAATCTTTTCTCCCCAAAGCCCTCCATGATACCTCCTTTCTCGATCAGTATGGACAATGGCACCAGCCTGTCTGTCACTCAGATTCTTAAGCTGGTCACCATCTTTTCATTCAGACCTTTCTCTAGGTCCTAACGTCCATTTTGTCCAGGGATGATGTCAGGCTAACGGGCCTAGTTATCCTGGTTATTTTGTTTGCTCTTTTTAAAAGATTGGCATGATGTTAGCTTTTTTTCTAGTTCCATAGAACTTCCCCAGTATTCAAAGAGCTATTAAAAATCAATATCAGTGGTTCAGAGAGCTTTTCTGTAAAACCCTGCACGGTTACAAAAATTTCCACATCCAATCCGCAAAAATTGTCTGAAGATATCCCCAGGTATCCACAGATTTGCAGGGCTCTACAGAAAGCTCCATAGGACACCGTGCATCAGTGACATAGGGCTGCGCCAAACTCCCGCCCCCCACTTCTCCACAGAAACCTCCTGCCCCACCGCCCGCCCCGCCTCTACCATACCACCTTCCCTGCTCTAGGCAGGGAGGCTACATCCTGGGCCCTTGTGTGCATTGCCACCTTCCCAGTGGGGGAAGGGGGGACTCAGACACCCCAGTGCAGCCGCAGTGGCTCTAACGCACTCAGTGCTTGGCTCACTGCACAGGAGCACACAGTTTTGCTCCCTTCTGGGAGGAGTTGTCCCCATCTTGCTCAGATGTAGGAGGTAAAACTATAACTCCCAGAATGCCCAGCGGGCTATTGCAACATATCACAGCCTACTGCTGTGTGATTCAGAGAACCGAGCTGGTGTCTGAGTGCTGGGTGACAGCTGGTTCATTTGGATTAGTGCAGTGGTTCCCAAACTGTGGGGTGCTCTCCTCTATGAGGTCGTGGAGGAACGTTCAGGGAGAGGATGCTGCAGGGCCCAGTGGCCAGCCCCCATGGAGGGTGGGGAGGGAGTGCTGCCCCGACTCTGCTCCTGCTCCCACTCTACCCTCAGCCCTTGGCCCCAGCCCCAATCTTGGCTCCTGACTATGGCTCTGTTACTGGCCCCATCCCCACTTCTGGCCTGGCCCGGCAATATTCTTAGATTCTCAATTATCTCTCTCCTTGTTCTATTAAAATTATTTCTTCCAGTCAGAGCTGCTCATGATTGTTTTCAGCTTTGGGAAATTGGCCCCAAGTATCTGTATTACTAGGTGCAATTGTATTGTCTTTGCACATAATTAATGTTAACAAGTCATAATAACTTATACCTAGGCAAGCACTGATTTTTTAGTTCAGTGATCAATTCGTATTTATCCATTAGAATGAGGTCGTCTTATAGAATTTCCCCAAACTGGGAACACTTTTGTGTTAGGAAGCAGTTTTGTATTAGAAAATTCTCATCTCTAATCTGTAGAAACACTAGAAATGCTATTGGCATTATAAGACTTTCAGTACGTGTTCCCCAGTTTGAAATTGCACAGTTTTTCTTTCTACATATTCTAGATAGATGATTAAGGAGCCACTTTTTCCTTTCTCTAGTCTTGTTCAGTTAAAGGGGGAGGATAGCCATAAATGTCCAAAGTAGGTGGAGTAATCAGTCTTTGCTGAAGGAAATTTGTAGTAATTTTGTAAAAGTGCCTCTGGGAGCTGTTTCAGCGTTCTTGTAGAACCAGCTAATTCCATTTTTCCATCAGTTAATACAGCATTTTTCAAATCGAGTTGGACTGCATTTTTGAAGATGGTGGTATTGCTGTTTATTTCAGAAATGGAAAAGAAAATAGCAAAATATCAACTTTGCTGTGCCATTTTCCTTTGAAGAGGGGTTGTATGCCCCATATTTCGTTTATGTAATATTTGTCATCCTATTGGACCTTGAATATTTTTCTGATTATGACTATTTTATTTATCAGGCTAAAATCCATTTTAAAAGTTGTTTTGAATACATCCCTTTCCATTTGTTGTGGCTTTAGTGTTTTCCAACAGTTAGTGATTGAAATAAACGTCATAAACTGACCTTATGTATATTGACATTCAATTTTTTTCTTCTTGTGATCTAAGGGTAATTCACTAAGGGTAAGTCTACACTACAAAATTAAGTCGACCTAAGTTATGTTGACGTACAGCCACCACAGTAATCGGTTTTACGTGTCCACACTGCGCTCCTTGTGTTGGCAACAACAGTCGATGTAAGCAATACAGTGTCTACACTGACACTGCATTGACCTAACTACATTGACATCAGTGCTACACATCTCGCGGAGGTGGAGTTAAGTCGGTGTAGTGAGCAAGTTATATTTTAGTATAGACACTTACAAAGTTAGGTCCTTTGGACCCATGTATTATGAGAAACAGTGTGGTCTGCAAATCTGATATCTCAAAGAGAGGATTAAGAGTTAAATTACTTCTGTTTCCCCACAGGCTGTTGTTTCTCCAGGCGTTATTAGTTTATTAAATTACCTGCTGTCTAGAGAGAAATGTATTTAAATTTTATTACTGGACTCATTGCCAAAAGGAAGCCCTCCAGGAAACTTAGTAGATGTGACAAACTTTGACAGTATGTTACAGGAACTGTGTAAAAAACTTCATTCAAAGGCATTCTGAAGCTTCCTCATTCTTGAAAGGAGTGAAATTAGGACCTGAGCGCTGTAAATTTATTTTTAAAAGCTGTTTTTTCCCATACATAACAGAGGCAGTACGGTTTAGAAAAACATGCATCATCTCTTCCAGTTTTGTTTGTGACGGGGACCCCCACAGACTTCGGAGCTGAGGTTTTCACTTGCCCATTGTCTCAACCATATTCTCACCACTTTACTGCTTGTGACTGCAGGATCATTTGGCCAGTCTGGTTAGGTTCTGGGGTTTTCATTTGACTTTCCCTTTGGTGATTTCTGTTTTACTTTTAACTCAGTAGTTACCACTTTTCCCATGTGACTAAGAAAGCAAAGTACTTTTCTGTGGCTGTTCTGCACGAAGTATATGATTTATTTTATTCAGATTGGGAATCAAGAATAGAAGCCAGAACACTTCAGCTCCTTATAGTAAACTGACACTTCACTGTTGATAGTTTTATTTATTTATTTTATGTTATAAAACAGACCAAAAAACCCCCACATATCATAAACTCTGAGCGAATATAACCATTATCTAAAGCCACGAATAACTATGAAGATAAGACCAGCAGCAATTTTTACTATATCCAGGAATAGTTGGTACAACCTAACAGTGTGCATCTTTCTCAAAATTATGCCTTACGTAACTTCCCCATTCACAAAGCCCTGCAACAAGATGAACTTTTAAGTGTGCCCTGAAGGTCAACAAATTCTGGCTCTTTTGGACCAAATGCTGCGGCTGTTGGGTGTGGGGTAGGGTGGTGAGCTGCAAAGTTTATTTGGAGGGGTCTTATGGAGAATACTCTGGCTGTAGTGTCCCCATTTTTATATTGAATGAGCTCTAGCTCGAGTGCCTTCGCAATATGGCAGAGGGAGAGAGGTGGTATAATAAGTAGTCAGGTCCTATGCCTTTTAAGACTTTATAGGTCAAAACAAATACTTTCTGTTCAACCTGGAAACTCACAGACAGCAGTAAATCAGGAAGCCTTGGTTTAACTTCACAGTAAGCTGCTCCAGTTAACGAGCCCCTACAGGCAACCCCATCCCATTCTGCCCCCAGAGGTAAGGAAATAATATCCTGCAGAATACTTCTGGACCATAAATAGCTTTCTGAACCCAGGTTATCTCCCTCTACACCCAGAACACAACTCATGCTGTCAGGAATCCTCTTATTCTTCTTCGAGTGCTTGCTCATATCGATTCCAATTAGGTGTGTGTGCGCCGCGTGCATGATCGTTGGGAGATTTTTACCCTAGCAACACTCAGTGGTGCCGGATATATGCCCCGGCCGACCCAGTGCCCCCTCAGTTCCTTCTTACCGCCTGTGACGGTCGTTGGAACTGTGGAGCGCGGCTAGCTGATCTCCACTCTCCCTAGCATTCACTTTAGTACCTGTTAATAGTTCCTAATTAGTTGTTTATAGCTGTTAGTAGTTAATAGTTAGATTTAGTTTTCTTAGTGGGAGGGAATGGGGTCTTCTCCCCTCTCCCCTGTCCCGGTACCCAGGCCCATGCCTGGGTCTCCGGGCTTCAAACCCTGCTCAGCTTGCCTGAAGCCGATGCCAACGGGAGACTCCCACGACTCTTGCCTAAAGTGTCTGGGGGAATCCCACCAAGCGGACAACGCATTTGCAAAGCCTTCAAGCCAAGGATCAGAAAGGAGCGGGAGTTTAGACTGAAGCAGCTTCTTATGGAGGCGTCTCTTAGCCCAGTCCCTTCCTCCGTGCGCTGGGACTTGGCACCGTCGTCTTCATTGCGGAGTGCCCCTGCAGCACCGACTGGTCCAGCACCATGTTCGGCCTCTGCTAAAGACCTGCGGCGCCAGATCCCCCCGGTACCTCCCTATCTCCGGGCCAGAAGAAGCAGCAGCCCAAGCAGGTGCCGGCTGCTGCTTGTTTGTTGGTTCAACAGACACCGATGCTTCCCGCATCGCAGTTGGAGCCGCGTCCATTGCCTGAGCGCATAGGTCAAGTAACGGCTCCTGCACCGTCGACTCCGGTGCCGCAAGGACCGTCAAGTCCGGTGCATGTAAGCTCCCCAGTTCATACCGCAGTCGAGCTGAAACTGCCCTCCACACCAGAGACCTTTTCAATGGTGCGGGACTTGATCGCGCTCACAGAGCCGACTTCTCTGCAGCTGGCAGCACCTCCGGTGTGGGCGGTGCTGTCAAAGGGAAAACTGTCCCTGATGCGACCGCTGTTGCTGAACGAAGAAGGATGGCACCGGTCTCGGTCCTGATCTTGGTCCCAGCACCCATCATGGTGTCGCTCGCAGTCCCGGCACTGATCTCGTTCTCGGCGCTGGTCATACTCACGATACCGCTCCGGCTCGCAGAGATCCGAATCGCGTTACGGCCGGTACCGATAGGCCTCCTGGTACAGGTCAGAGCGGCACTCGACCCAGAGCTGCTCCTGGCGCCGATCTCGCCAGAGGTCGCCATCGAGATCCAGATCAGGCTCCCGGTACCGATACGACTGCAGGCACCGACCTCTCGGTACCATTCTGCATCACGTCCCCGGCCCACGGCACCATACAGCACCGGGGGACTCGGCGCTGATGCTTATAGCCCGCATTGGCAGTCTCACTCTGCCTCTGTCTCGTCTCGCTCGCAAAGTGGCTACCACGCCCAGGACCAGGGTGAGGGCGGTACAGGCCAGTGGCTGGATGAAGGCCAGGACCTGGGCCAGGAACCTCCACAGTGGTCTTTTTGGGCCCCCTGGGCCTACCATCAGGCCCAGGGGGTTCCTTCAGGGGCTTCCCGTTCCGTGCCTTTGGAGCCCTGAGCACCGGAGACCACTGTGTCTCTGCTCCCCCCCCCCCCCCCCCCCCGGGAGGGCGCTGAGGCAACTGCTCCAGCGCCAATACAGGCCCACGCTCCTAGCGTGGTGGACCTTGAGCAACAAGATCCTCCACAAGAGGACCTCATGCAGGATCCCTTAGTCCCGGGGTTATCTTCCTCGTCCTCGCCTGATGAGGCGGTGGTGGGGACTAGGGTTTCAGGCCCTCCTCCTATGGACCTCCGCACCCACCAGGAACTGCTTTGCAGGGTGGCGCGCAATATGAACCTCCAGGTAGAGGAGGTGGTGGAGGTAGAGGACCCTGTGGTGGACCTTCTGTCCGCGGAGGCACCGTCCAGAGTGGCCCTCCCCATCATACGAACTATACAGGTCAATGCCAAGACAATCTGGCAATTGCCAGCCTCTATTCCACCTACGACCAAGGGGGTGGAAAGGAAGCACTTTGTCCCCTCAAAGGAATACTAGTACCTCTATATGCACCCCCAACCATGCTCTCTTGCCATGGCTTTGGTCAATGAGAAGTAGCGGCACGGTCAGCAGGCCCCAGTGCCTAAATCAAAGGACGCTAGATGCCTAGACTTGTTTGGGCGCAAGGCGTACTTGGCCGGACGCTTGCAGCTGAGAGTGGCCAACCAGCAGGCACTCCTGAGCCGATATGACTATAATTCGTGGCACTCTATGGAAAAATTCAAAGAGTTGGTTCCACAGGAGTCCAGACAGGAATTTGGGGCTCTAGTAGAGGAGGGCAAAAAGGTGGCCAGAACTTCCCTACAAGCCTCTCTGGATGCGGCGGACTCGGCGGCTAGGACCCTGGCCTCAGGCATAGCCATGCGACGCATCTCGTGGCTGCAGGCCTCTGGCTTACTACCAGAGTTGCAGCAGACCCTCCAGGACCTGCCCTTTGATGGCCAGGGCCTATTCTCCGAAAAGACAGACTCAAGGCTGCAGAGTCTGAAGGACTCGAGAATTATCATGCGCTCTCTGGGAATGCATACCCCAGTAATGCAGAGAAGGCCCTTCAGACCACAGTCTCAGAGATCCTACCCTCCCCCTCGGCCAAGACAGGACTTGTTTAGAAGACGTGGCCGAGGTGGTAAAAGAAAACAAACTGGGTACCAAGCCAGCCAAGGCCAGGGCCTTCCCAAGCCATCGGCAGGGCCTAAGCAGAACTTTTGAAGGTGCACCTGAGGACGGAGCACCAGTCTCCCATTCAGGATCCTTCCCTGCCTTTCCAAAATCGTCTCTCCCATTTCTCCATGCGTGGTCCCATATAACATCAGTCCGTTGGGTCCTATGCACGGTGGAAAGGGGATACTCCCTCCAATTTGCTCCCCCCCCCCCTTCCCCATCCCTCTTCAGGGACCCTTCTCACAAGCACCTCCTTCTACAGGAGGTCCAATCACTCCTAGCTTTGAAAGCGATAGAGGAGGTTCCGGGAGAGTCAAGAGGCAGGGGTTTTTACTCCCCCCTACTTCCTAATCCCCAAGGCCAAGGGTGGGCTTCAGCCCATCCTGGACCTACGTGGACTCAACAAATTCATGCTAAAGTTGAAGTTCTGCATGGTCTCACTAGGGACCATTATTCCTTCCCTAGGTCCTGGAGACTGGTACGCCGCCCTTGACATGAAGGACACATACTTCCACATTGTGATCTACCAAGCGCACAGATGCTTCCTTCGCTTTGTGGTCAATCAACAGCACTTTCAATTCACCATCCTTCCTTTCGGCCTGTCCAGGGTGTTTACCAAGTGCATGGCTGTTGTGGCTGCCTCCCTTCATCGACAGAGCCAAGTGTTCCCATATCTCGACAACTGGCTTATTCGGGGTCGCTCCAGGGATCAGGTGCAGTCTCATGTTCAGCTCACCATGAACATGTTCAATCTACTGGGCCTCCTGCTCAGTGTCACGAAATCCACTCTGGTACCAACCCAGAGAATAGAATTCATAGGAGCAGTCTTAGACTCAGGCCTAGCCCAGGCACTTCTGCCGGAAGCACGCTTCCAATCCCTGGCAAACATCGTCCAGAGCCTGCAAAGCTTCCTGACCTCGACCGTGAAAACATGCCTATGCCTCCTGGGACACATGGCCTCTTGCATATAATTGACCAGGCATGCCAGGCTGTGACTACGTCTACACCAAGCCTGGCTATCAACAGTATACCGCCCAGGTCGGGACAGCTTGAACACGGTGGTTACCATCTTGCCAGGGATATTAGCCTCTCTAGGCTGCTGGCTGGTCCCCAAATCAGTGTGCGAAGGGGTGCCATTTCATGCCCCGCAGCCCTCCGTGTTCCTAGTCACGGATGCGTCATCCCTGGGATGGGGAGCCCACCTTGGGAACCTCCGTACACAGGGGCTATGGTCGGCAGGAGAGTTATCCCTGCACATCAACATACAGGAACTCAGAGCAGTGCGCCTGGCGTGTCAAGCATTCCGAGAGTGCATTCAAGGCCGTTGTGTTGCAGTCCTCACAGACAACACAACGGCCATGTTTTACATCAACAAGCAAGGGGGAGCCCAGTTGTCCCCCCTCTGTCAGGAGGCCACTCGTCTGTGGGAATTCTGCATAGTCCACTTGATCCATCTGGTGGCGGCGTTTCTCCCAGGAGTCCAGAACACCTTAGCGGACCACCTCAGCAGATCATTCCAGTCTCACGAGTGGTCGGTTTGCCCGGACGTCATCCACTCTGTCTTCCTGAAGTGGGGCTTTCCCCTGATTAGACCTATTCGCCTCTCTCAAGAATCGGAAATGCCAGGTGTTCTGCTCTCTCCAAGGACTCGCTCCAGGTTCCCTGTCGGACGCCTTCCTCATACAGTGGAAGGATCACCTGTGCTACACCTTTCATCTGTTCCCATTAGTCCACAGGGTCCTGATCAAGCTGCGCAGGGACAGAGCCCGTCTGATTTTGGTCACCCCGGCGTGGCCCAGACAGCACTGGTATACCACACTCCTAGAGCTGTCGATGGACACTCCGATTCCACTCCCGCTGTGGCCAGACCTGATCACACAGGACCACGGATCCCGACCTGCAATCTTTTCACCTCACAGCATGGATCAATCTGAGCTGTGCTGCTCTCGCTTGGTTCAGCAGATCCTTTTGGGTAGCAGGCAGCCCTCTACCAGGTTCATATACTTAGCCAAGTGAAAGCATTTTTCCTGCTGTTGTGCTCAGTCATACGGCCCCCCTACAGGCGTCAGTACCTATAAACAGCAGGGCTTGGCAATATCATCCATCAGAGTGCACCTGGCAGCTATTTTGGCTTTCCACCTGGGTGAAAACGGGCGTTCGGTCTTCTCCAATCCCATGGTCAGCAGATTTCTCAAGGGGTTGGAGTGCCTGTTCCCACGAATTCGACAACCGGTCCCTAGGTGGGATCTTAACCTGGTCCTATCCAGACTCATGGGTGCCCCGTTTGAGCCGATGGCCACCTGCTCGCTCCTGTACCTTTCCTGGAAGACAGCCTTCCTCGTAGCTATCACCTCGGCGGGTATCTGAGCTCAGGGCACTCACATCAGAACCACCGTATACGGTGTTCCACAAGGACAAGGTATAGCTGCGACCCATCTGGCCTTTCTCCCTAAGGTGGTGTCTGCCTTCCATGTCAACCAGGGCATCTTCCTCCCTGTCTTCTACCTGAGGCCGCACGCCTCTCGACGGGAACAGCAGCTGCACTCTCTGGACGTTCACAGGGCCCTGGCCTTCTACATCGAGCAAATGAAACCTTTCAGGAGATCGTCACAGCTGTTTGTTGCAGTGGCAGACCGAATGAAGGGCCTTCCGGTCTCCTCCCAGCGCATCTCATCCTGGATCACATCATGCATCCGTGCGTGCTATGACTTGGCTGGTGTCCCAATTATGCGCCTTATCGCCCGCTCCACGCGGGCTCAGGCTTCATTCTCTGCTTTCCTGGTGCACGTGCCCATACAGGAGATATGTAGGGCAGCGACTTGGTCATCGGTGCATACCTTCACCTCCCACTATGCGATAGTGCAGCAGTCCAGGGGTGATGCTGCATTTGGTTCAGCGGTCCTTCACTCTGTGACATCTCACTACGACCCCAGTGCCTAGGTAAGGCTTGGGAGTCACCTAATTGGAATCAATATGAGCAAGCACTCGAAGAAGAAAAGACGGTTACCCACCTTTGTAACTGTTGTTGTTGGAGATGTGTTGCTCATATCCATTCCAAACCCGCCCTCCTTCCCCTCTGTCGGAGTAGCCGGCAAGAAGGAACTGAGGGGGTGCTGGGTCAGCCTGGGCATATATCCGGTGCCATGAAGGCGCCACTCCATTGAGTGTTGTTAGGGTAAAAATCTCCCAATGATCGTGCACGCGGTGCGCGCACACACCTAATTGGAATGGATATGAGCAACACATCTCGAAGAACAACAGTTACAAAGGTGAGTAACCGTCTTTTTCACAGAAACCATTGCCTGCAATCAGCATGGCCTCATAAATGAGAAGAACAAGCTGAGAGCAGGACGAGAAACACAACCGGATCCTTTCAAGAATTTTGCCCAAAAATCAATTGCAGAAGCATTGATGGCAATAGGAGCCACTTACCTGTAACCTGCCCTTCCAGGAAAAAAAGAAAACATTTGGTACACTTCCTTTGATGATGGGACTCTACCACTCACTCTCTAAAGCATGCAGTAGTATGACCATACTAAGAAAACAAAAACCCCATTACTGAAACTCAGAGACTTTGCTAAATAATGCCTTGTGTCTAGATTCCATTTTCTAAGAAAGTCAACTGAGAAGTAGCAAAAGAGTCTCCAAAAACGACACGTAGCTGCTGGTGTCCTAAATTTCTCTGCCAGGCCTTATTGCAGGACATGCTGATGAGACAGCACTTGTTAACCTTGTGGGTGACAAGGTAGGTATATTCATGCTCGTTCTTCTGGGCAGCTCTGTGGTATTTGATAAGGTTGATCACCGAATACTCCTGTTTAGCTTCTGGCAAGCTGCATGGATGAAAAGAAACTGAAATGCCGGAGGTCGGTCCTCTGTGTCAGAATATAGAGATAGTTGTGGATAACTACACTCCACCTCCACAAGACTTAATCTTCAACATTGAAAATTTCTGTGAAGCCATTCTGAGAGCTGGGGGGACGTGGACTGAAGCACCAACAATGACAGACAACACCTGGCTCCACATTTTTCTTATGTCAAACATAAACAGGATTGTCTTTCATCTTTCTCAGTACCTGGCTGAAATCAATATTAGGATGAAAAATAGGTACTTAAAGCCTAACTGAGGCAAGATTGCTGGCAGGAAGAGAGAAATGCATTGAAGAATTTATCTCCTTTATAACATCTCTCTCTGTCAATGGCCCCTGTCCTCACATTGTTACAGTGCAGCTTTAGGTGTCTTGTTAGACTCCGTAGTGCTCTTGGAAGCCCAAATAGCTATGGCAGCAAAAAACCCCACCTGCTTCTATCTGCATTCTATCCTGTCAGACATATTCTGGTCATGGTTTAGTCCAGGTGATCTGTGCTTTCATGACAATGCTGTTTGTCGCAACTTCTTATATCTTGGAATGGAAAAGCTCCAAATGGTACAAAATGCAACTACTCACCAGGCTTCTGTTGTATGCAGAGGCTATCCACTCAATATAGTATCTAGTTCATGATCTGTGTTCTGATTGATCCAAAGCCCTTGTTAATTAAAAAGTGTCAGACTGTTGAGAACATGTGTTGCAACAGATACTGGCCAACCACAGGTGAACTGTGTTGTTTTTATTTTATAGTATTCACAAGCCAGTATTTATTTTTAGAATTAGCTATTACTTTGTAGTATGATAGACAGTGCTATAGCAAGAAATAAACAATTGTATCCTAATGTCTACTACTGCTAAATTGTGTTTAGAATTGTTCTTAATAAAAGTAAAAATCCACTGTAAAATCTCATTTAAAAGAAAAAGTATATGTCTGATGTTTGAATGCATCAGTTTTAAAACTCTGTATAGTTTAATCATTCTTAAAGCATGTTTTCAACTTCACAGCCATGATACTTTGTAACATCCAATTTCATTATTCTCTGCTGTAGACGCAGCTTTGTGGCCACTGAAATTATAGTAGGGGGCAGAGTGTGAAATTCAGAAAACATTGAGGAAGGGGAAAATAGATGCACAGAAACTAGCAGAGGGAACATAAAGAGTATGAAGGAGACCTCAGATCCAGCAGGAATTGGAACTATGGGGAAGGGAGGATGAGAAGAGGGGGAAGGAGAAAATGCCAACTATGCTTCTTACTTAAAATGCTGAGAGAGAACTTGTGAGGGTAGATAGAGAATTTCATTTCTGTTTGGCAAATTAAATCCCAGAGTTAGTCGTAAGATTGTGTTTGGAACAACATGTCTGTCTGTGTCTTTGCTAATACTGTGTATATTGTTTGAATGTTCATGGTACTGGCAGCTGAAGAAACAACTTAGATGGATCACAGTATGCGCCTGCTCAGTAGTCTCTCTCTCTCTCTCTCTCTCTCTCTCTCATATGTCTGGCAGCTGCATAAATGACTTGGATGAAGATCTGTCAGTTTCACATGTCTGCTGTTGCCACAGAGAAATGTTATACAGGAATTACTTGCAATGTTAATATGTTCAGTTGTGGAATGTTTAATACATAATTCCCATAACAAATGGGATCATGGTAATTATTGGTTAAAAAGATCTCATTAACCCACCCTGAAATTGTACGATGTAGTCCTCCAACAAAGGGTACACAAGATACACTTGACCTTGGCTAAAAGGCCAAGAAGCAGAGAGAAATTGATCCTTAGTTGCTGAATGGAACTCTCCATTACCCAGAGTTGTCATGCAAACTGTTCAGAATGTATTCTGTGGTTCTCAGTGGTATTGCACAATTTGTGGGGTTTCTGTGGGCAAATTAAATTTTCAGTGAATTTCCTTCCCCATAATTGCAAGCTAGTCTGGGTTATTTAGAGAGGTTTAGATCATCTTCAATACTTCTAAAAGTTTAGGGGAATTCGGGACAATTTTATACATATGGTTCTAACTGTTCATTTGGATGGCAACTTGGAAATTGAATGTTAATAGGTAGATGTACCAGAGAAGCGGGTCGGCTTATGAACAGGTGTAGAGAGGGAGTGGTGGGACACAGCCCCTACCCAAAACAGAGGGAGCAAGGAGAGGTAGCAGAGCCAGAAGGCAAGAGGTGGGGCCAGAGTCTCTTCGCTTCTGGCCACAACGTTCTCCCCCCCAGCCTCCGAAGCAGCTGCAGCTCCAGGGCTGGCAGGCTGCAGCCGTGCTGCTCGGTCCTGCCCCCCAGAGCAGGCTGTGGATATGCCCCCCGGCCCGCCGGAGCACGCTGTGGCTGTGCCGCCCAGCCCGCTGGAACATGCTGTGGCCGTGCCGCCTGGTCTGGCCCGCTGGAGCAGGCTGCGGCTGCACTGCCCAGCCTGCTGGAGCATTTCCAGCCAGGCCAGAGACATCCTACCCTGGCCCTCCCCAGATAAGGTGGGAAGGGATGGGATGGGGAGAATGTGGAGGTCCCAAGCTGGAGTGGGGGTCATGTGGGGGATGGTCACAGGGGTTACTCCCCTAACTCCCAGCTTCTCCCCCCCCCCCCCCAAAAAAAAAAATTCCCCACCAGTTGCTGTCCCGGCCCGTCAGGGTAAGCAGCTGGCGCGCCGAGACACTTTTTGTTTAGGCTCGAGGTAAACAAACCATCTTGGCCCACCAGTGGCTTATCCTGATGGCCCTGGAGCCAAAGTTTGCTGACCCCTGAATTATAGGGTCGGCTTATGAATGGGTTTTACTTATCCATCTTGGGGAGGGTGGGTGGGGTCGGCTTATAAACGAGCCGGCTTATGATTGAGTATATACACATTTGCACTTTACTAAACCCAGTGGTAAATTAGAGAGACAAGGTGGGTGAAATAATAGCTTTTGAGCTTACCCTGAGCTCTTCAGTGTTAAATGTTAAGTCAATATTCTATATACAATTTAGGGCACGCTGTCAAATATGATAGGTCTAAAAATATACCTACAGTACTTTGAAAATAGTGCCATTTTAGGCATCTGAAGGCAAAATGTCAGACATGCCATTTTTATAACAGGCAGTGCCTGCTGTAGTTCACAGCTGGTGGTGGAGTAGGTGCATTTAAATGATGTATAGTGCAACTCTGTCAAAGTGGAGCATGCATATTATTTTATATTCCATAAGTAAATCTTTTACCCCTCACCACACCTGTCTTTAATCTATGGTGAGTGTAGGTTGGGGAAAAAATATACACACTGTACTTTGAACCTTCAAAGGAAAGTCTAGGAAATAACCTTATTTCCAAAACCGTATAGTGTGTCAATTTTAGGCCTACCAGTCTGAGCATCCATTTTAATTTAATAAAACAAACCTGTAAAAATTTTATCAACTTTCTTTCAGCAATGTAAAAAGACTAGAGAGTCAAGCTTTTTATCATTTGAAGCAGCTTTCTGTTGTACTTCCTTATTTTGTTAATATCCCCTTTCTAACAAGATACTTAGAACAGTGCAAGATACTCCTTATGTGGACTCACTAGTATTTAATCCATGTACTGTCTCTTAAATCTTTGCTAATCTAGGGTGTTGCCTTCTATGTACTTTTGAGTATGAGAACAATGAAATACAGTTGAAGGGGACGAGAAAAGAAACAGAGGTTATTAGTCAAGAAACAAAATGCCATGTTAAGTCAAAATCCTGCTTTTTTTTAATTTAGTCCTAGAACCACAGCCTATATCCCCTGAGAACAGCATTCAACTTGTTCTAGTGAACACAGGAAAATATGTACCTTTCCTTATGTCTTTTCATTTAAAACTTATTGAATGGCCTTGTATTTTTGTTATTTACTGTGTGTTCATATTCCTAATTCTTGTGAATTTCTTCACTCCACAGTTGTTCCTGTTATTTTAAAAGCATTGACATATGACGAGAAGCGGGGAGCCTGCAGCGTGGGTTCCAACGTAAGAGATGCAGCATGCTATGTTTGCTGGGCCTTTGCTCGTGCCTATGATCCCTTAGAACTGAAGCCATTTGTTAATCAAATTTCAAGGTGGGTTGCAATGACGAGAAACTGAGAGAATTCATTTTTTTTCTTTAGGCTATTTACAGTACAGAAAATGGAAGACAGTTAATAGAGATTTCAGAGACTTAACACCTAGGTTAATGTTACAATTACTGCACATCTAAAAACTTTAAGGCAATCTTTTAAAAATGAAGTAAGGATAATTTGTTAATGTTGTTCAAAAGGAAAACATCTGTTCAGGGGAAGTACTCTCTCCATTAAAAAATTGCTTTGTTGTCACAGGTGATGTCAATGAGATTAGATGAGCTATGAAAATTCTCACTTTTTAATCTTTGTATTCTGTGGCTGTCCAGAAATTTTTTTAAAAAAAGGCATAAACATGATCTGCTCTTGGTGGTACTGACAATTATACTGGACATCTTAATCAAGGTACAGCAGCAGTGTAATGTTTGGTCCTTAGTTCTGGGAGGCCCTCCCTCCCTTTTTTCTTCAGATTTTCAGAGTTTAAGGATCATCACTGAAATCTAAATGTTGTTTGATTTTTTTTTTTCAGAGAACACTGTTAAATCAATTTTTAATAGACCTAAATGTTTTCTTATTGTGTGATGACTCATTTTCTTATATTTCCCTGTTGTTCCAAACAAAGATCAAATCTAAAGAAATCCACAAGCAAAAATTACTGAGTGACTGATGCTGCTTGGTGTGGAGGCTCCTCCCATCTCCCCTGCTTTTCTGCCCAGTCTTCAGCTCTAGGGCAGCGCCACTCCAAGGGACTGTGAAACCAGTGCTGCTTCCTCTGCCTCAGATCAAAGCGAAAGAGAGGTGGAACTGATATTCTGTTCTAGAATTGGGTTGCAGGTTTGCAGAGTGGTATGAGGTGGAAGCAGTAGCAAGGGGGAAGGCTAAGGCATAAAGCTGCTTCTTCCCCTTACTTTCTCAGACACTCACTGAGTTCTAGTGATCCAAGGATTTTGCTGCTTTCTCAGATGGTGAGGTGCAACCCACTAATCACTCCCTCACAACCAACTTCTAGTTTGCAGCCTGCAGGTGGAGCAGCACTGGTCTAGAAGACCTGGACTCTTGCTCTCAATCTAGTGAGCCATTTTTAGATCCTTTGGGCTTTTATATACCAATATTTCTTTTGATTCTCCTTTGAGTGATCCAGTTAAAAAAATCCTGTGAAGAATAGCTGATGCAGGCTTCTTAAGTAGCCTTTATGGGATGATTTTTTGCTTTAGATACTAGACCTGGCTTAGTTTGGAAAAACTTGACTGGAAGATATTGTCAGAATATCTGATTGAATTACATAATACTCTCCAGCAATATTTCACTCTTGTTTCATTGAAACTGGAGAAATGATAGTCTAGCCATAGTAAATCTTACTTATTTGCACTTCGTTTATCCATCCACTTCTTATATACTACATGTTTCAGCCGTAGTCTCTCCCCGTTTCTCAGAAAGGTTTAAGAACTGAGTGTTGTCTTGTGTTAGTAAAAAATCATTTATTTTGCAGAATATCCTGTAGAGTTTTACTACTGGTAACAGGAAGCTTTATCATAATTGAAACCAAACCAAAATTACAAATAAATGAGCAAAGTATGTTGTGCCTTCCAGTTCTTTTGTTTTCGTGGAATAGCCCTCTGCCAGTCCAGAGTCACTACAGGAGTAAACTCTGCTCTCTGTGGTTTGGATGGAGAAATGTGCCACCTCCTGTTCCTTAGGGTATATCTGTGCTGCAGCTGGGAGTGAGCGTCCCGAAGTGTGGTTTATATACATGCCAGTGGGGCTTGCGCTAGCGTGCTAAAAATAGCTTCATGGACATTGCAGCTCTGGCAGAGACTAGGCTAGTCAGCTGAGCTCAAGCCCACCCGGTCCCCTACGCTTGAGCTCAGGAGACTAGCCCAAGTCTCCACTGGAGCTGCAATAGTCACACATGTTTTTAGCATCCTAGCTCCGAACCCTGCTAATGTGAGTCTGTCTTCCTGGACTGAGAGGCTCGCTCCCAGATGTAGTACAGACGTATCCGTAAAGACCCAGCCCTTGGTGCATAAAATACACTAGAAACTTCTAGCAGTAGACTAGAAACTAATGCAGCTTTCCTCTTCCACTACTGGGATTGTTTTTCTGCTACAACTCTCGCCCTTCCTTCTTTTGCTTTTGTCTTCTTTCTGCCTGACTTATGAGATTCTCTCCTCTGGGATACAGGTTTTTTCTCCCTGTTGCCCCCTGACTGGTGGTTTAGGGGTTCTTTAATGGCTACTCTGCGTCATAAGCTTGTAGCGATAGCTCCTCTTGGCTTGCTGGCAGATTTCCAGTGCTCCTCATCTATAACAGCTCAAGCAGCTTTGTTTTTGTCTCCACTGAAGTAGCTTTTGACCAGCTGGCATTGGTCTCCAAAAATAGTGTCTGTTTCTTTAATCCTAGGCTTCCCTTCTTGGCCCTGGCCTGTTACTACTTGATACCTTCTCCAGTCACATTAGTCCTTAGGGCTCTGAAGCAGTGGTGCCCAGCTGGGTTTCAGGTTGCCTTCCAGGATCCCTGTGGTTGCTATACTAATGTCCAACTGAAATGAACTATAGTTGTCATCTCCTCCAATTTATTTCCTATGCTGAAACACAAGGCAAAGAAAAAAAGCACTTGAAAATTCAGAGATCAAAGGGGTCACTGCCTTGGGATAAGGAAGTTTCATCTTGTTCTGATCTTCTGCTCCTTTAATTTGTAGGATGCTTTTGATGAGGGAAGAGTGCCTATGGGGAAGCCTGATAGACAATCCAATTCTCATGGATGTTTTTCAGGAGGTGGTGAAAGTCATCTCCAACAGGCACTCTTTCAAGCTATGGAAATACGTAGAGGAGCTGGTCTTTCCCATACCAGGCTCCCAGAGGGAAAACCTTGAGTCCAAGGGTGTCATATGTAGACCTACGAGGTCCAACTGGACCTGTCACAAATGGTATGTGGTCTAGAAAGACCAGTATGCCAAATTTGCCTCTTAGTCAAGACTAACTAAAAAGATGAGGATCCTGGTCAAAGGTGCTGCCTTCTTCAAAAACCTGGTTAACAATCTTAATTTTTATTATTTTTTAGTCTGAGGCCTCTATGTCCACCCCGTGGCCTGGGTGATCACATCTAGGATCTCTCTTACTTGATTCCAACTAACTCGTCCCTTGTCAAATCTAAAATCAATGATAGCAAAACTTCTGAGCGCTCCTCAGTCTTCCTTTTTATCATACTTTTCTTTTGTCTGTGATGTGACATGTACTTGTGCCATTTTCTCCTTTGCTCTATCATGGTACAACAATATCTGGGTCTATATGTGGGATGCAAATTCTCCATTAAGATTGTATCTGATTAATGCTCTATTTGATGACATGAAACTGTTTGGCAGAACCTTGGGGCTGAGTAAGCTCTAGTTGCCAGACTGGAAAAAAAAAATTTTTTTTTGGCTTTCAGGTCTCTGGGAACGGTTTCAGAAGGGATTGAAAGGTATCCCTTTTAATAAAAGGCCAGGCTCAAATAGACCATCTTTTCTGCCTACAATACTAATACCAAGTAACAATGAGATTATGCTAGCCCAGGCTAACCTCAGCTGGGTGGGAGGAGGTTGAGGAAATTCCTGAGGGTCTGGATTGGTTTGAGCAGTGAGAGATTGTACACAAATAGCTATAGACTGAGTTTGCTAGCATAGCTGACAAGTATACCATATATATCATTCATAAGCTGAATTTTTTTTTAGTAAAAAAGGGAAGCACCAGCGAAGGGCGTCGGCTTATAGACGGGTATACATAGAGAGCAAGGAGAGGCAGCACAGCCAGCAGAGCCAGAAGGGAAGAGGCGGGGCCAGAGTCTCTCTGCTTCTGGCCACGCTGCTCTCCCCCCAGCCTCCGAAGCAGGTGCAGCTCCGAGGCTGGCAGGCTGCAGCCGTGCCACTCGGCCCCGCCCCCCAGAGCAGGCTGGTGTAGAGGCACAAATAGCAACTCTTCACTTTTGCAACTAGTTGCAGTTTCCGCCACGCAAAAGCGAAGGTTACTGGGCATGCTCAGTTCGGGTGAGCATGCTCCGTGCACCCAAAGTAAGGAATTGGGAGAAGGAGCTTTTTGTGTCATCACACCGGCCCGCTGGAGCACCGTGTGGCCGTGCCACTTGGCCCAGCTCGCTGGAACATGCTGTGGCCGCATTGCCTGGTCTGGCCCGCCGGAGCAGGCTGCGGCCATGCTGCCCAGCTTGCCGGAGCAGCTCCAGCCAGGCCAGACACATCCTCCCCAGATAAGGTGGGAAGGGATGGGATGGGGAGAGTGTGGGGGTCTCGGGCTAGGGGTGAGGTCATGTGGGGGGTAGTCACGGGTTACTCCCCTGACTCCCAGCTTCTCCTCCGCTAAAACATTTTCTCACCAGTTGCTGTCCCAGCCTATCAGGGTAAGCAGCTGACATGCCGGGAAAGTTTGTTTACTTAGGTTTACCTCCGTGCCTGCGGATGCTCAAGTTAAACAAACCATCTCGGCCCACCAGCAGCTTATCCTGATGGCCCGGGAGCCAAAGTTTTCTGACCCCTGAATTATAGGGTTGGCTTATGAATGAGTCATAAACATTTTCCATTTTTACTTATCCATCTTAGGGGGGTTGTCTTATAAATGAACCGGCTTATGATCGAGTATATACAATACACTTTAGCTAGTGCTAGTCTCGTAATAAAGTTATGATGAAAGGTTCTTGTAGTTAGATTTGTCAGTGTCTGAATATATTAACTTAGTTTGCACTCTCTCAGAAGTAAAGTTGCCACTTTGAGTAGAAACAGGTAATAAGTATTCAAATACAGCATGACACACAGTTTCACCTACTGTGTCAGCACACTTTGGTTAGGGGCCAATGCAATGATCACACACATTTTTTTCTTTTGTTGTTTTAAATCTAGCCTTAGGTGTGTCGCTATTTCACTTTAAGAAGAGTCATACTTTTAGCCACAAGCAAATTGTTGGCTAACTTGAAAATGAGAAACTCAGCATCTTAGAACAAAGAACTTGATGTTCATTGTGGGTTCAGTTACACAGCAAAAACACGTTCTTTCTCTCTGTCTCTAAAAATAAGCAGCTAAATTGTTACAGAAAAAGAACACTGGCTAACTTTTTTTTTTTTTTTTAAAAGCACTCACTTTAA
The DNA here is from genome assembly GCF_011386835.1 of Chrysemys picta bellii. Lineage (NCBI taxonomy): Eukaryota > Metazoa > Chordata > Testudines > Emydidae > Chrysemys > Chrysemys picta. The sequence continues at coordinate 38,273,017 of NC_088802.1, read as the reverse complement.
AATGCTGTACTTGAATCTTTTCAAACATATGAGCCCTGCATCACAAATACTATCTGTCTGGATAACAAAGGTTGAAAGAGTTGTCCTTCATGGTCCTTTAAAACTACTTAACTGGATGGAGGTGCTCACGTACTACTGTACTGGGAGGAGTGTAGCGACATAGGTAGGTATCAGCCTTGAAGGACAAGGTGGTGGTCATAGAGTAAGTGCATTGAAAGGTTGGTAATAACCAAAAGTTAGTACTGTCTGATGGTTGTTGACTGGATATGCAAATTAAGTGATGATCCATTTCATGTCTACATCAATTTTGACATAAATTGATGTTCTTGTTGGGGGTCTCGGGAGAGAAGCACCATGTGAACTGAACTACATTTTTGCCCCATTACCAGTTCAGGTTGTGGTATTGAGATTACAGACCAAAAGTGTGGATTTTTTTGTTTTTTTTCACCCTTCACTGATGCCTAAAGCATTACTGGTTCAAACAAGCATTCCCTTTACTTCTAATGAAGAGCATTGATAGAATTGATAACATCTTACCAGTTGGCAAAAAGGGAAAACTTTTTAATTGAGCCACTCTACATTGGTAGGGCAGCTTGCTCAGTCACTTCGTGTGCTGAACCTGGTCGGTAGTTAAATAGGGGACTTAGGTTTATCATCTTTCACAAGTGTTAATGTTATTTTAAACAAAAATATATAATAATCTTCCTTTATAATGAAGTATTCTGCTATACAGAAAAATCCTTTGATTCACAAAATGGTGACTCGTCTCTGCCTTTTTGTGGGCCTAAGTGCTGTGTTATTAAAAAGTGTTGTTCAGCATACTGATGTTGCAAACTTGTTAAGGTGCCAATAGGACCTAGACTACTTACTCCTACTCTGAGCTCTGTACTACTCCTCTTAACTAATCAAAATTGCAGATGAACAGTCTTTGCCTCAGAATTATAATACTTTTATCTTGATACTTATCTTGACTATTTTTATTTCTGTCCTTATTTTGGTATCTGAACCAACACAAATGCCCTTTGGAGTGTTTATTTTTTTTAAGTCCGGTTTAACTGGTTTCTAAAGGAACAGTAGTTCTAACCCTTCCCTGCACTATCCAAACTACGAGCCCACATGCAACACAAAAAGAAAATTGTTGGGAGCATAGATAATTTAAAAATTAAGTAACTGCTGAATTAATTGCAGGACTGCCTTACCTTCTTCTGGAATATTTGCATGTACCAAAAGTATCATATTGGGCGTATTTTTTAGGTAATTTACCATTTGTTTATAATGCTTGATTTAAACCCTCCCCCCACTATTTTACTCAAAACTAGTGAATGTTTCTTCTATACTAGGAGAGTGTAAATAATGTGTAGTTTAAGAACTGTGAGGCATGTAATGATAATTCTATTCTCATTCCCCCCAGAAAAAATCCAAAGAAATACATTCTAGACTAAGAAGCAGCTGTGCACTACGAAGTAGAGACGTTCTGCCAGTTTGTCTAAAGCCACTATGCAAAAAGAGAGTAGGGAAATGCATTTCTACTATTTGTATAGCATTTTTTGAGTAACTTCTAAATTGTGCTTCGGTTGTAACCTTCTAGATTTATTACATTGAGCAGTTGGAATGCCTTTTCATGTCCCTAACTAAAATGACAAAAGTGATCAATAAATGAATTGTTCTTAGCATTTGTACCTCTTTTGTTAACTTATGAAGACTGACTACTCTCTCCCCTTCCTCCTCCCTCCCCAATTCAGCATAGCACTGTACTATACAGATAATGCGTGCAGTATAGGAGTGTAAGAAGTTTAGTTTTCCCTGTGGTAGTGTGTTGTTTGTGGTAAGAAGAAAAAGAGGGTGTGGCTATCTGATAAACTGAGGTAGCTTGCTCCAGGGCAAGATTGTCATATAGATCAGGAAATTTGAAGCATTGCTCTGAGCTACATCTTGTGCCCGGATGAAACAAAGATGTACAAAAATCTATTTGTTGATTGAATACTGTCTTCAGAAGAGAGTTGTTGGATAGAATTTGCACTGTTTGATGGTTGGTCTTGCTTTTCTATAGTGTAAAGCTGTTTGCTAAAAGTTAATCTTGAATTTAAATGCTGTCGCCTTTTTTCTTTTTTATTCATTTACAGTGTGTTGTGTTTAAGGCCCATTACTACGATCTCTACTAATAGTATTCTTTCAAAAGATTTATTTACTGAAATACACACAGTTTTCACATAATATATCTGGCATTGCTATGGCCTCTTGAAATTTTTATTTAAGAAGTGATGCAAATTTCTTTACTTTTAATATTGAGGTGTCTTTTAAAAGTTAGACACTGCTAAATTCTGATTTCTAGTATGCTGCCACAACTGCCTGGGACTAAAGTATCATTAAAGATTCCAACACAGTTCTTTCTAATAGTTAAATTAAGTTAAGCTAAAGATAGTACAGTATTGTAACAAAAAGTTAAATATACTTGGAACTACAAAAGGTGTCTCCTGGAGACTCAAATGAGTGAGCCATTGTTTGCTCTACCTGTTAGAAATCAGGTGCGGTAAGTTCCAAACAAGTCAAGACAAGTTTCTTTACCTGCCTTAAAAAAAAAAAAATCCCATTTTGTTTTACATGAGCTGTTCCTTTACATTGTTTGTATCACATAAACTCCCACAATGAAAGCAAACAGGTGAAGACGCCTTAAAAATGTTTCATCTTAGAAAGACCGTTCTCATTGCTAGTTGTATTGCATATCACAGCAGAGTGTCTGCATGCACTTATTTAAAATATGAAATGAACTTGAACAATTTATTAACACAGCTTGATGAGTTTTAAATGTTCTTAGTAAAAGGATTAACACACAACTATGATCATAGAGAAAAGGCTTGATTTGTGAATGTAACAGTTAAGGGGCAATAAACTCTGTTGTACTGCTGCTCAGAGTTATTCACTTCTAAGCATGTAAAATAGTATATAGTCTGCTTCATGGTTTCTCTTGTGTGGGTCTTTCATACACTAACAGAGAGGAGAGAAAATGTGATTTGGTAAAGCTACAAAAATTGGCCACAGGGCCTCTGTTAGGTTTAGTAACCTGAAACTATTTTGAATTCAGTTTTTGGAATTGATTAGATTTCAAGTTTACATTTTCCCTTTTAATTACAAAGCAGAAAGAACAGGACTTGCTCTCAAGCTGGTAGCTGAAAACTTGTAATGTTTAAGTCTAACCTTTAAGATCAGCATATTAATTATGAAGTCATTGGGAGAGAATAAAATGACGTGTCATATTTTTAATAGAAGCTGATTTTTGCATCTTAATCTCACCATTGTTACAAGAGAAACTGAGGATAGGGTAGATAACTAAAAGCTAAAACTGATACTTAGTTTTGCTAAAACAACAGTTACAGACTATCCCACAGTTGAGTTAAGGACAGCATATGTAATGCTGAACTGCCTGGCTTGGATAGTTCATGTCGCAGAAGAACACTGTCAAAATGTTTCATAATTTACAATTAATGTTTTCACCTTATGATGGTTCATATTTAACCCTTTGGAAACTTGAAACAGAAATCTGGTTCTTTTTCTTTACCAGCATAATATTTTCCTAATATTGTGTATACTCACTGTTTAAAGGGTTGCTGGCACCAAAAAACACATCCCTCAAATTCCCTTCTTTGTCCCCCAAATGGGGAAATGTTGTTTATCTATTCCAGGGACTTTCACACTGTTTTGTAGTGTAGACCACATTTTAATAGAGAGTATATTGTAGTCACCTATTCTCCCGCTCATCATTATACAGATCGTCACCCCTCCTAGTTCATAATCACATAAATTCTTGTGGTGACAGCAGTTTTGTGCACATGGAAAAGTAATATTAGAAAAGTATTTAATATACTTCTTTAGCTGTCTTCAGTGCAATAAGAGTTATATCCTCTTAGAAAAAAAGATTAACTACTCTATATTTTTGCAGATAACGATTAGTACTCTAAATACAGGTTGATTTGATGGCATCATGTAATTAATATCTTTATGCTGAAGCAAAGCCATTGTGAATTTACCTTTCAGCTAATATTTATTTCCTGTTTTGCCTAGAGTCAATAAATAATGTAATGAAGAATTTCAGAGTCCGAAAGAAATAATTTTCTGCTTAAATCATTCTGCTGAAATGGCTATTACTTGCCAAAGCAGTTAGTTGATTGCTGAAGGTAGGTTTCTAGATATGTAGACTAGATCTTCTGGGATATACTTTACACCTCTCTTTATATGGCATGTTTAAACGCCAGCTTCTGTTAATGTGAATGGATACTGAACTGTGCAAAATCACGATATATTGTGCATAATGATTCCTCTTTTGTTTTGTCAGCTAGTGCCATTGTAAATACTCTTCTTCGAGTGCTTGCTCATGTCCATTTCCTATTATGTGCGTGTGCTCACCACATGCACCGGGGCCGGAAGTTTTTTCCTCAGTGGTATATGTAGGGGACTGTCTCTGGTGCCCCTTGAAGTAGTGTGCACATACTGCAGTATAAGGGTGCCACTGACTCCCCCACCCTCAGTTCCTTCTTGCCACCAGTGATGGTGCTGGAATGTCTGCTGTTTCGGCTAGCATAGCATTTCGTTCAGTGTTTCTTCCAAATGTTTCCTGTAAAATAATTGTAAAATAGTTGACAGTTAATAGTTCCCTTAGTGTTAGTTCTAGTTTTAGTTGGTCCTGGATGGGACTCAGCCTAGGGATGGGGCATGCCCCGGTCCCCAGGCTTTAAGCCCTGCGATCATTGTAAGCAGCCTATGCCCATCAGCGACCCGCATGCTAGTTGTTTGAGGTGTCTAGGCGAAGGACACATAAGCAACAAGTGTCGCTTCTGTAAATCCTTCAAACCCCAAACAAAAAGGAGAGACACATCCGTCTCAGGGCACTCCTGATGGAGACAGTGCTGACCCCGGCACCGGAGCAGAGATCAGACTCAGACCCAAGCACCGCAGTGTCTGTGTGGAGCACCCTGCTGGCGCCATCTTCAAGCCGGCACCGATCCCCCTCCCCATCTCCAACCAAGAAGCTGAAGAGAACCATGAGGGGATGATCCCCCACTTCCCGTAAGGGAAAGGACAGGGCTGGAGGAGAGCCAAGACCCGTGCTGGGAAGCTCAACGCCTCCATCAGGTTGATGGAGGTCAAGTTGAGCTGTCTAGCCCATCCCGTAGAATGCCTGCCACCCAGGACAGTAATGAGGACCTCCGTCATTTAGCTGTCCCATCGACATCAGAGGCCCTGCAGGCAGTGCAGGAGATCCTGACGCTACTGGTGCTGCCCACACTGGTGAAACCCCGGTCGAAGGGCAAAGCTGCCTGATCTGTTTGAGCGAAAAATGTATTAGTCTTCTAGCCTTCAATTGAGAGTGGCCAACCACTACGCTCTCCTCAGCCGCTACGATTACAGCATGTGGCAGGCCATGGCCAAGTTTCAGGTTTCGCTTCCTCAAGGTCCCAGGAAGGAATTCCGGGCGATCCTCGAGGAGGGCACTGTTGCGGCCAGGGTGGCCCTCCAGACAGCTTCAGACACAGCAGATTCTGCGGCTCGCACCATGGCCTCGGCCATCTCCATGCGGCGGGCATCCTGGCTGCTCCTCGCTGGCCTGTCGACAGAGGCTCAGCAATCAATGCAGGACCTTCCCTTCGACGACCAGGCCCTGTTTGCAGAACAGATGGACAGTAAGATGCATGGACTCAAGGACTCCCGCATTACCCTGAAAACTCTAGGACTGTACGTCCCTGGTCCAGCCTGTAAGCGGTTCACACCGCAGCCAGCTCAGAGTCAAGGGAGCCAACCTCATCAGGAGCTGCCCCACAAAAAAAGCAGGGGCTACAAACGCCACCCAAGCCACCTACCTCCGTCCAATCGGGCTTGACCCGCAATAAGCAGGGGAGCAAGTGGGCGTTTTGAGGGTGCACTTGAGGGCAACCTACCAGACTATACCCCGGATCTATCTTTCCTGCCTTTCTTTTTTTCTCCCAGCATGGACCACCATAACTTTGGACCACTGGGTCCTCAATACAGTGGCGCAGGCTTATACCCTCAGGTTTGTCTACCCCTCCCTACCCCATGTCCCCATCCCTCTGGAGAGACCCCTACCTCCTGCGTGAGGAGACTCTCGTGAGAGAAGGGTTGCTGCAGCTGGGTGTGGTGGAAGAGGTTCCTCACGAATACAGGAATAAGGGGTTCTATTCCTGGTATTTCTTAATCCCAAAGGCTAAGGGCGGTCTACGGCCCATTCTGGACCTACGAGACCTCAACAAATACCTAAAGAAGTTAAAGTTCTGCATGGTCTGGTCTCCCTGACCTCCATCATCCCCTCCCTGGATCCGGGACACTGGTATGCCGCTCTTGACTTGAAGGACGTGTGCTTTCATATAGTGATCTTCCAAGGACACAGGTGGGATCAGAGCACCACCAGTTTGCGGTCCTCCCTTTCGGCCTAGTGACATCACTGAGGGTGTTGACCAAGTGCATGTCGGTAATAGCAGCTTACCTCAGGGATTGGGGTATCCAGATCTACTCGTATAGTCACAACTGGCTGGTCAAAGATCCAAAGGGATGTCATGGTGTTGCAGGCCACGTGCTGATCCTTTGGCCTGCTGGTAAACAACAAAAAGTGGACGTTAGTTCCTGTGCAGAGGCTAGAGTTCATCAGAGTGGTGCTCGAGTCCACCTGCACCAGAGCAGTTTGTGCTGCAGGAAAGGTTCCAAGCGTTGGTGGACCTCATCGCGGGAGTCTCCACATTCCCCCTCACCACGGCCAGGATTTGTCTGCACCTGCTGGGACACATGGCAGCATGTATGTATGTTGTCTGCCATGCCAGGCTCCGGATGTGGCCTTTACAGCAGTGGCTGGTGATTGTCTATTCCCAGTCCAGAGATCACCTGGAAAAGGTCGTTACCATCCCACTGATGATACTTACTTCACTGCAATCATGGACCGACCCCAAGGCAGTCCTGGAAGGAGTTCCATTCGACAGCCCTTGTCACTACATCGAGCTGATATCGGATGCTTTGGACCTAGGCTGGGGAGCGCATCTCTGTGACCTCCAGACCCAGGACATGTAGTCCCCAGAGGAGATGCCATTGCACATAGATGTCAAAGAGCTCAGAATGGTACAGGGTCTTTCTACCGCACCTGGCGGGCAAGGTGGTGAGAGTGTTGACAGACAATACGGCCTTGATGTTCTACATCAACAGGCAAGGAGGAGCACGCTCATTGGCTCCGTCAAGAGCAGGGCCAGCTCCAAGTTTTTTGCCGCCCCAAGCAAAAAAACTTTCCTGTGCCCCCCGCCCCAACTCTGCCCCTTCTCCGCCCCATTCCAACCCCATTCCCAAATCTCCGGACCTGCCTCCTCCCCTGGGCGTGCCACATTTTCCCTCCTACCTCTCCCTCCCAGGCTTGCCTGGGAGGGCGAGAAGCGGAGTGGTGGTGTGCTCGGGGGAGGAGGCATAGGTGAGCTTGGGGGGGGGGGTGCGGTTCCTTTGCCCTCCCCAGGATTACTTTCTGCGGCCCTCCCCGCACCCCCCACTGCTGCAGCTCACCTCCGCTCAGGGCCGGGTCCTGGCTTTTTGCGCCCCAACCAAAAAAAAAAAATAAAGGAGCCGGAGTGCCGTCCCTTGGAAAGTGCCACCCCAAGCACATGCTTGGAGCGCTGGTGCCTAGAGCCAGCCCTGGTCAAGAGGCTCTCTGAATGTGGGATTTCTGCATCGAGCACGCAATCCATCTGGAGGCCAGTCACCTCCATGGTGTTAGGAACACGCTAGCAGATCCTTTTTCTCTCACCACAAATGGTCACTCCATCCGGAGGTAGCCCGGATGCTCTTCCAGAGGTGGGGAACTCCCCAAGTGGACCTGTTTGCCACCAGACAGAACAGGAATTGCTATTGCTTCTGTTCCCTGCAGGGTCTTGGGAAGGACTCCCTCTCCGACGCCTTCCTCTTGTCATGGTCGGGGGGCCTGATTATGTGTGTTCCCGCTCGTCAGCAGAGTCCTGTCGAAGATCAAGAGAGACAAGGCTCAAGTTGTCAGGCTTGCCCCGGCATGGCCACACCAACATTGGTTCGGCACGCTGATGTACTTGACAGTGACCGCTCCCTGGCCCCTTCCCAACTGACCGGATCTGCTCTCGCAGGATCACGGGTGTCTCTTACACACTAGCCTTGCCCCCCTCCACCTCATGACGTGGATGCTGTGTGGTTGAACTCGAAAGAGCAGGCCTGCTCTAACGAGGTCCAGCAAATCCTCCTGGAGAGCAGGAAGCCTTCCACTAGAGCAACCTACCTGGCCAAGTGGACGAGGTTCTCCCACTGGGCGTCTGAGTGTAACATTTCCCACAACACACTCCTCCTTACAATCTATCTTAGATTATCTGCTCCTTCTTAAGAACCAGTGGCTGGCCCAGTCTTCCATCAGGGTGCACCTTGCGGCTATCTCCGCTTTCCACCTGCCGATTCAAGGTCAGACGGTATTCTCGCATGACATGTTAGTCTGCTTCCTGAGAGGCCTCGAGAGACTCTTCCCATCAGCCCGAGACCCTGTCCCACAGTGAGAACTTGGTTCTTTCTAGGCTCATGGACCCGCCTTTTGAGCCTATGGGCTTCTGCTCCCTCTCCCACCTGTCATGGAAGGTCGCTTTCCTTGTGGCCATAACATCCATAAGAAGAGTGTCTAAGCTTAAAACCTTGACATCGGAGCCTCCATATACGGTGTTCTACAGGGACAAAGTTCAACTGCGATCCCATCTGGCTTTTCTGCCGAAGGTGGTGTCTTCCTTCATATTAATCAGGACATCTTCCTCCTTTTGTCCCAAGTCACACACCATTAGTGAGGAAAGGAAGCTACATGCCCAGGACGTCAGACATGCTCTGGAGTTTTACCTGAAGTGTACCAAGTCCTTCCGCAGGTTGACCCAGCTCTTCATCATGACAGCGGACAGGATGAAGTGCCTTCTGGTGTCCTCGCAGAGGATTTCCAACTGGATCACCTCCTGCATCCGGGCCTGTTACGAGCTTGCACAGGTCCCACTGCCACCAATTGTGAGGGCCCACTCGACCAGAGCTCAGGCATCCTCTGTGGCCTTCTTGGTGCACGTCCCTGCCCACGACATTTGCACAGCCGTGACGTGTCTTCAGTTCTCATATTCATGGCGCACTACACCATCACTCAGCAGGCCAGAGATGACGCTGGGTTCGGCAGAGCTGTGTTACGATCCATACGTCCGTGAATTCCTACCCACCTCCAGGGGTACTGCTTGGGAGTTACCTAATATGGAATGGACATGAGCAAGCACTCGAAGAAGAAAAGATAGTTACCTTTTCCTTAATTGGTGTTCTTCGAGATGTGTTGCTCATGTCCATTCCATAACTTGCCATTCTTCCTCACGGTTGGAGTTTCCGGCAAGAAGGAACTGAGGGTGGGGGGAGCTGGTGGCCCCCCTCATACCGCACCATGCAGGTACCACACCAGAGGGCGCCAGAGCCGGTCCCCTACAGATACTGCTGAGGGAAATACTTGCGTCACTGGTGCATGAGCACACACACCTAATATGGAATGGACATGAGCAACACATCTTGAAGAACACCAGTTATGGAGAAGGTAACTGTCTTTTCAGATATTAAAAATTTGCTTTGCAATTAATCTTTAGGAAGCATGGTTTACTCATGCTTTTTGTAGCAAAGTTTTTACGTCATCTTGTGGTTCTGTAACCCCTTCTAAGCTTCAAGGTGTAGTGTATGTTATTGCAATGTCTTGTATGGTTGTCATTACTTCGGTTTGTTTTACATATATCTTACATAATACATTTGACTTGCTGTGTTGACCCGTGGGGTAGTTCGTAACCTATTACTTTTTAATATTCTTTTAAAAAGGTGCTATGTTGATTCCAACTCCAGATAAGTTAGGCACTTGTGTGCAAACCTAATGTTCTGCTAAATTAAAAAATCGAAAACTTGTCAGAGAATCAGGGCATAATTTTAAGTGTTTGCCATTGACAGCTTAATACATGTATTTAAAACGAAAGTAAATCTAACACTTACTACAAAAGGTATATATTCATAGACTATTCATCAAATATTTTGATACAATGTGACTTTATTCATTTGCATTGAGTGGGAGATCTATTGCATATTAGGGGAGTAAGTGAAAACGCACACGGATAATGTATCAAAAGTTGTATTTTTGTCAATTGTAGTACAGTTTTCAGTGTTTGATACTACTAAATGGTATACTAGTAAGTGTACTGGACCATACTTTGTTCAAAAAAGTCATCTTAGTGACTTGAGACATCGGAACATTGTCTTCTATCAAATCATTACTGAAAGATGGGGATTAATCACCAATTGCTGAGCTCTATAATCTAAAACATAGCATAGTAGAGCAGAAAGTAATTATTTTATGTTCCAGACTTGTAATCTTGCCTATCACCATGTCTCAGTAGAGATACTACACTGAGAATGGTATCTGATTCTTTGTTCTAGAATTGACTATGAGATGCTATTGAACTGACACCAATGACAAGTAGAGCTTTGATTTTAATTGAATTTAAAAGTTAGTCTTTTTAAAATGTCTTGAAATCCTAATTTAGTTTTATTTTCATGTATGTCTAAATATTTTCGGCATAAATATATTTAAAGACATGTTCATGTAATGTGAAGGTTATACATTAAAATACTGAAAAGTTTGGTATTGAAAAAGCAATGGGATAATATTAACAATGTTACAGTTCTTGTTGGTTGCTGGTCCATCATCCTTAAGCTACCCAGTGGATTCAAATAGACGGTATCTACTGTGGATGAGCATTAATCAGACTTGCCAGTGCAGGCCAGTTTCTGGCTTTTCCAATTTGTGTTCCCCTTAATTCCTGCTGTCCGTTGGCCAAGGTGGGATGAGAACTTGATTATTTTTGAACTGGGAAATATTATATCCTATGCTGCAGAGAATTAAACTATGTCTAATCATGTCTCTGGATTGTTTTTCCCCTTAATGAGCTGTCTTAAATAAAATTCACTTGTGCATTTGTTCTTATTCAGTGTATCAAAAGGGGTAAGGAAGTTTGCTCTTTAAAATACAGTCCTGTCCATGTGTAACTTCCATTCATCTGAGAATCTCAAGACACTGTTAATGAAGCCTCATGAAACTCCAGAGATTACATGCTGCTAAAGTGTGTTTTTAATGCTCTAGTCTTCTGGCTGTCGGTAATGCAAATAGATAGAACTCTGTACTGTGAATTGACTAGATATGCTATTGCCTTTAAGGTTTTCTACTTATCAGATATTCTTTTATGAATGTCTCCATTCTACAAATAATAACAAAAGTTTGCAAGACCCGTTTAATAATGTGTTCATATTGTGGATTGTGTCAATACTCTCTTTTGCCAACTCACTATAAAGTAATGTCAACTGTGCTTGAACCGGGCTTGCTGCTTGCACATTTCCTTAATTTCCAAAAATGTGGGAAACAATTTCATGAATACATAAACTATAACTCTGGTTTGCATTAACAAATTGTAACTTCTTTCCAGGGAATCCTGAGTATCCAAATGGAAGGTTAAATGTTGGCATGCTGTTTGTAAATTGTTAATTTTTATATTTTATTACTTATACACTGTGTTTTTCTTTTCCAGTGCATTGGTAATAGCTGCAGTGTTTGACCGTGATATTAACTGCAGAAGAGCTGCCTCTGTAAGTTACTGGTTTTGTTTATGCCTTTCTTTTTTAAAAATTCCTTTATAGTTTGCTTGCAATACAAGCTAATTATGTAGAGCTAGAGTATTTGAACAAAATCTTGTATGTCATGAACAGTAAGTACTTTGTTAAACCCCTAAAGAATATGGTCTGAGTGCATATTAAAAATACAAAAAACACGGCTTTACATTTCATATAATGGGTCCATAGTTAAAATCTGAGCTATTGTTATCACATTTCCATAGTGCAATATATGTCATGTCTCAGAAGAGCTATTTAGTAATACACTGTGACTATGTAATATACATAAGGGTCACTACTAATATATAAAACTCTACTGAATCTTAACTATGCTATGTGGCATCTAGTGTGAAGTTGTTCTGTTCTCATTGCGTGTCCATTCTCATTTTCTAACTGCAGTAAATTTTTTAAAAATTCATTTATGTAGAAGGAAAGAGGTTGACTTGTAAAGATTAAGCTCCTTTTGTAGAGCTAGGACATTTGTTAGTCACTTATGTAAGTATCTAGGCTAGGATAAGAAGGAAGGGCCAGGAACACCAAAGTGTGTCGTATAGAAACTCTATGCAGGACACTGATCGTGGCAAAAAGATAGGAAGAAAGCTTGACTGTCGAGGAGGAGGAAGTGTATGGAGGGGAAGTTATGATATTCAAGTGGGGTGGGGGGAAGGGGAGGAGAAGAGAGGAGAGGCTTGTTATGTCTGGGGATGTAATTCCATATGATGTAATGTATATGTAACTTGATTAGATTGGATTTTTTACTTATAAAGATTCTAGCCCTGAGGAAGGAGTCTGAACCTTACAACAACTAGAACAAACAATATCTCATGGAAAAGTTAAAAACCTATAACATATTTAATGAATAGTCTATATAAATAACACAAAAGACATAAAAATATCCATCAACAAACCCATGTGTCCCTATCACATGAACCATCTTTCCAATGCCCAAAAAGAACAGTGGGCTCTGTAGCATACCCAGAAAGTTAAGAAATCTAGTCTCTTAATTGGGTTAATGTATTCCAAAGCCAAGAAAGATTCCTCACAGAAAATGCTCTGATAGCATCTCTGTCTCTTACAGTCCCCTCTATTTAAAAGCTCAAGCTGCTGACTGAAGCTGCCGCATTACCACTTAGAGAGGGAGTCAGTTGTCTGTGTGACCAGATCCCAAACCATTTGTGGCTTTATAGGTTAAAACCAAAACCTTGCACTTCACCTAGAAGTTAATAGGAACAAGAGCAGAGCATAGACTACTGGTTTAATATGATCCCTGCATAATGTCTCTCTCAACAAATGGGTGGCAGCTACGCTCGCTGCCCTAGTTTCAGCTTCTGTATAGTCAGAACATGTTGCCCCATGTAGAGTGCATTGTACTAGACTAATTTCAAAATCACAAATTATTGCAGTAAGGTCTGTGTATGAAACTAAAGGTTTACACCCTCTTTATTCTAGGCATAGATGAAGAAAAAGCACTGAGAATGAAATTGTCTAGAAACTAATTACCAAAGTTAATTTTCATTTTTCAAACTGAGAAATATAGGGGAAAAACAAGTAGTATAAATGGTGAAAAATGAATTAAATATTAAAAACGTTGTTTTAATAATCCAAAGAATTTGTTGTAACATATGTATAAAAACATGATTTTCAACCTGACTGCACCTTTGAGTGCACTGCTAAAAAGAATTTTGTATGAATGCTCCATACACATTCTTTATTCATTGATGCCACAAATTAACTAATTTCAAGAGCAATGTGATTCTCAGAATTCTTTTCTGAAAGAACATTTTGTACTGACTGATTGTAGATTGATTCCCAGTGCCATTTCTACATCTGAACTGGTTCACATAAACCTTGGGTAAAGTGAAGCTGTTTAAATAATTTTTTTCCAGGGTGTGTACTCTGTCCTTGCAGATGATTTGTTTAGTACTCTAATGGGATTTTATTTGTCTCTAAGTTTTATGATTCTGTGTCTAAATAGTAAAACTGATAGTTTGACTATGAATAAGGTGTCAAAATTAATACTGATTAGAACAATACTTACTAATTAGGCTTAGTGTGGATTGCCATTCTGTATTTCAAATGGATACAAATTAAAATACAATGATTTGGTTGTTTTTGCTATTACTGTCCTATTGTATACCTAGCAGACAGCTTGAAAACATGATTTTAACGTGGTTCATCACTAAAAAGTTAGTGTATTATATAAGGCTTTGGCACATTTTTATTGTGTGCTGTTTATCTCCTTCCTTGGTTTAGGTGTGGTTTTTGTAGATGGGTATGGAAAGCAGTGCTACTGTCTATTGATGGTAAAATGTACCTTCTGTGCTGTGCTTTGGCTAGTTTCTGGATGGAAGATTACACTATTTGAAGGAATCAAAGACTTTGGTAATTTAATCATACTGATCCTTCCCAGTTCAGATTGTGCTGTAATCATAGCTGCAGGGTAACGTTGCATACAGTATGTCTGTTAAGTCCCACCCTAACTGCACTCCTCATTGCACCAAAGAATTGCTTCTCGTAGAGAACTGAAACTATTTTAAGAGGAAGTCTGTAGAAAATAGTCACCCAGTGCGGTAAATGTCTTTATGAATATGCTCTAGTTGATATCAGGTAGATTCTTGAAACTCTTGCATTGTTGGTTTGTTTTTTGTAAAAACTTAAAAACAAAACAAATACATAAATAGAATTTGAATTTCTTTAATAAACTGAGGGCAGAACCACAATTGCAACGGATTTGTTTAGTATCTAAATTAGTGGGTTTAAAAAAGTATACAAATGTATCATTTTGAAAATGTGTGTATAAGGTGGGTTGTTTGATTTGTATATTACTAATGTCAATTCAAATTGGAAACCCTGTAAAGAATGTGGGAATATGATGAAGCATATTTCTCTCTCAAAACAAATTAAATTGTGTGCTCTGTAAATGTATTTCTATTTAAAAAATGGCATCTACAGAAAGTCATTCAGAATATTGTGTTGCGTTTATAGTGTGCTGAATTAAGAATTTTTTTTTTAAAAAGTATGACCAATTCATAGTTGTATATTTCCACTTCCGTTATTTTCTTGCCAATTTTAACTTGGTGTAATTAAAAGGCCATTTCTTTTGCTTAACTTGGTGGCTTGATAATACCACCTGGCATAATGTTTTTTAAATTAGCCTCTCCTTCTCCTCTTGTATCAGTGGTTGGTTTAAGGGAGAACTGGTACCACTGATTTCACTGTTTGGATTGCTCTATTGCATGAACTAGAAACGTATAGTTGTTATAGCTTTTTAGTATATCTGTAATTAGATGTTTCTGTTAGCATTTTCTGCTTTGAATTTGGAAGCAGGGCTGAGAAATATTTTCTTGAGACGCAAGATGGGTGAGGTAATCTCTTTTATTGGACTAACTTCTGTTTGTGAGAGAGGTGTTGGTGTATGTTAAAAAGTGAGGTCAGCCCAGCTACATTACTCAGGGGTGTGAAAAATCCACACGTAACCCCCAGCGTAGACAGTGTAAATTGAAGGAAGAATTCTTCAGTTAGTGTAGCTATTGCCTCTTGGGAAGGTGTATTACCTATGCCTCATGGAAGAATCCCTCCTGTTGGCGTAGGAAGTGTCTACGCTGAAGCACTACTGTGGTGCAGCTCCCTTTCACCCACTAGATACCTGTAAATTCAGTTTCTTATATGAAGGATTTCATCCCTGATGTCTGTGACTTCAAGTCTGTTCATAAGAGAATTTAAAATTCTAGTGACTTGCAACAAATTATATTTTATAATGATAGTTACTTTGTGTTTGTCTTAAATTGCTTACACAGAGCTTAAGCAATCCTTCCAATCAGTGGCCGTGGAGCACCATTTAAAGTTGGGAGGCATGGAAGGAGGCAGGGCCGGCTCCAGGGTTTTTGCTGCCCCAGGCAGCCAAAAGAAAAAAAAAAAAAAAGCTGTCATCACGATCTGCGGCAGCAATTTGGCGGGAGGTCCTTCGCTCCGAGCAGGAGTGAAGGACCGTCCGCCGAATTGCCGCCGAATAGCCCCCCTCCGGAGTGGCCGCCCCAAGCACCTGCTTGCCAAGCTGGTGCCTGGAGCCGGCCCTGGAAGGAGGTGTCAGTTCCAGCCCCTGGTGGGGGTCAGAGGTACCAGGATGGGGTTGAGTCTTGCTGTGGATGGGCAGGGGGGTGGAGGGAGAGATGAAGAACAAGCCTGCCTCAAACTCACCCTGCAGCATCTCCTGTCCTGCAGAGCTGGCTCAGCTCTCTACTCTAGCCCCTTGAGTCTCAATGCAGTGTGCAGGCAGGCAACCTCCCACCCCCACACACAGTGATTCTGGTGTCTCTGGATCCCTTGCCATGAGCTGGGCTAAAAAATTAAAAAAAAAGCCTGTGGTTTGGGTGCCCTCCTATTCCCATCTCAGTTGCCTGTTCTTCCAGTATTTTTCTAATACCTTCATGTCCATTCTTTGTCAGCACTTCACAATTCAGATTTATGAAGATACCTCTGTTTTTTATTTGAAGGGTACCAAAGCCCTTAATTCATCCCCTTTTGTCTCCTTTGAGATCAACACATTAGATCAAATTGTGTTCAAGAAGATTATGTGTAGAATGGTTGGCTGACTGCGTTTCCTACTGTTATTTCTTAGTGGAACCATTTCAAGGCCACGTTAAGGCTCATCATGCAGTTAGATGCATGCCAACAATCATTGCCAGCCTAAGGTCAGTATCCATCCTGGAGATTTGGAGAGTGGTCACATGGAGTATTAACTGTTGCTTAGAATCACTGTTGCATAAGGAATCCAATTTTTGTCTTAAATTGCTCTTCACTCCCCCTAACCTTCGGAGGAGGATGCAACAGGAGCTGATTTGAACTTAAAGAGAAGGAGACCATATGGAGTCTGCTGCCTTCTAGGTCAGCCTAAAGATTCCCCACTGGATATTAGATGTTTAGAGCTTTAAAGCTTCTGTGGGGTTGATGGCAATTTGATTTCTTTTTTCCATTGTACGGGGATAAGAAAGCTGGAGGGGAAGAGATGGTAAAGATACCCAAGTTAGTTATTGGGAATGGGAATGGAAGAGTAAGTGAAAAATCAAATGATAAGAATTTAAAAGGAATCAAACAATAATTAGGTATGGAGACAGGTATAGTTTAAAAAAAAAATGAGGAATTGGATGATGTGCGTCCATTACTTTCCTTATGTGTACCCATACTATGTATGTTTTTCTCTCTGTAAGCCCTAGTCCTGCATGCTGATAGACATGTGTGGATCCTTGCTATAAGAATGCCGTTGAGCACTGGGAAGGTGTGATTGAGTTAGAACATAAAAAAGCATCTAAAAGAATCTGACTTTTTTGACCCTTTAATATTGGTAAAAACAAATGAAAAAATAATTCCCAAGAGAGATGATTTATATCAAGTTTTAATTTTTAAGCCCAAATTTTGTAGAGCTCCAGAAATCGGGCTATCTAATGGAAGTGCTGACACAATTTAACCAGAGTAATGTGAAAAATGAAGCTCATTTTAGAGGTACATGCAGTAATGTTGGTAGTAGCCAGGTGGTTTCTGAATATGAAGTTGAAATAAACTTCTGGAGACTATCGTTGTTTAACATGCCTTTCTTTCTTTTGGCTTTTTGTTTGAATTCTGTTGACAGTATTTTCTCATTAAAATGAGTCACATTTCACCGAGACTTAACAAAAGATAGTAGGTACGAAAGTATCCATTGGCTTTTTTGGATACTTACCAACAGTTCAAGCTAAGACAGGTTCAACTTGACACAAATACAAAAATAATAAAAATAAAAATTAATCCTAAATAACCACTCCCCGCAAATGAAATTGGCTGTCATAGTTTTAACCAAAATTAGCTTACAGTTATGGAAAGTTTCAAAGAGCTGTTGAATTGTGTGTGGCAAATAAAGCAAATGTTTAGATATTTTACAAATTGTAATCTTTATAGCGTCTAATGCTTGTACAATATATTGAAACATACATTTTTTTCAAAGTCTGTTGGACTGAAATGTTAGATTGTTTCATTGAACAATAAAAACTCTTAATGCTAACATCTAGACTAAGGCTTGGTCTACACTACCCCCCTAATTCGAACTAAGATACGCAACTTCAGCTACGCGAATAACGTAGCTGAAGTCGAAGTACCTTAGTTCGAACTTACCTTGGTCCACACTCGGCAGGCAGGCTCCCCCGTCGACTCCGCGGTACTCCTCTCGCCGAGCTGGAGTACCGCAGTCGACGGCGAGCACTTCCTGGTTCGACTTATCGCGTCCAGACTAGACGCGATAAGTCGAACCCAGAAGTTCGATTTCCAGCCGTCGAACTAGCGGGTAAGTGTAGCCAAGGCCATAGAAATATGAAAAGAAAACTTTTTGAAGTCCGTGGGAATTGTGCATGTTTACCTGAAGGCAGAACTGTTCCTTAGTAAGTCATTTATGAAGTTTAGTAGTCTCTTACTAAATTATCTTTTGTTGAGGGCATTTCTTTTCAGTTTACCTAATTAATATATTTAATGAAACCAATTTATTCATTATAGAAGGCATATTTTACTTGGTTAGACGAATGATGTTTCTACCATGTTTACTTTAGCGAATTCGGTTTAGATTTTCATCTGCATGTTGTTTTTTAAACTGATATAGAAAATGCAAAAGTAAAACAATAGCAGAATGTAAAAATATACAGTACATTAAGGATGGTTATTCTGTAAAGGCTTCACTTATAATAGCTATCTGGCTAACATGTTATATTCAGTGTAAAATTCCTCTTTCCATTAATGACTAGTTTATGGTTATACTACAATATATTACACTGAATGGAGACTTATCCAGACAGTCAGAATGCTGGTTGGCTGTTAATTGCAGATATTTTATAAATAAAACAAAAAAACTTCAGCCAGTCTGAAATCAGTACTGTAGAGCTTAAAAATACAGATGTCCAAACTCTGCTATTACTGAATTTGGTCCTGTATATTTATGGATAATCTGGCCACTTACTTGATTAAAACACTTCCTAAGCTAATCATAATGCAGCTGGTCAGTGATTGAATTGCTGAGTCACCTTAGGGGTATAGGCATTAAGGGTGAGAGCCATATCCCGTTGCAGCCCCTTTATGCCAGGGAAAAGGGCCTGAGCAGTGTGTAAAGGAGCCCTATGAAAGCCCTGTATCTGACCAGGAAGAATTACCCTGATTCAGGCACTGAGAGAGGCCACTGTCAGTTGTCTTCTGAGGACCTCCTTGCAGGTCATGGCATAGGGGTATGCTGGAGGATAGGGATGTAAAATAGTAAATGGTTTACAGATTAACCCAGGGGTCGGCAAACTTGGGGCCCCTGGGGTTCTCACCTCTGTCCCCGGCGGGGCCGGCTCCAGCCCGCCCGGCTGCGGCGGGCGGTTCGGCCAGGAGAGTGGGGCTGCCGCGGTCCAGCTGGGAGAGCGGGTGGGGCTGCGAGGCT
Source organism: Chrysemys picta bellii (assembly GCF_011386835.1). NCBI lineage: Eukaryota > Metazoa > Chordata > Testudines > Emydidae > Chrysemys > Chrysemys picta. The sequence continues at coordinate 38,253,876 of NC_088802.1, read as the reverse complement.
GCCGTGCTCCGGCCGGCGTCGTGGGGTGGGGCTGCCGCGTTCCGGCCAGCGCTCTGGCCTGCGGAGCGGGGCCCCCGAAGATGACCGCCACCGGGGCGAATCGGCCTAAAGCCGGCCCTGCTGGCCGCCTCCCATCTCTCTCCTCTCCCCGCTCCCTCCCTCCCGCTAGCCAGAGCGCACACTCTGCTGCAAACTGAACACAAGTACAGTGGAACCCCACTATAACGTGACCCCTCATTTACCACGATTGAATTTTTTGGACCCCAATGATCGCGTTATATGGGGTTCCACTGTATATATGTAGTGCTCTAATTATATGTGTTTTCTTTATGATCTGTTTATTGCCAGGCATAAGAATTGTACATCAATTAAGATGCCTTCAAGTTTTACAAGCTCAGAGACTGATATTTTAACATGCTTTCATACCTGAATGTTTCAAATATCAGTGTTCAGTACTCAAGAATAAACAGCTAAAGCAGTAGGATCCCAATCATGCTGCTCTCAACAGCCTCTAAGTATTGTATTTAACTAAGCTTGGTAGAATTAGATTTTTAGTTTTTATAATTTTGATGGATAATATTGGTTTATTTTTAAGCATTTTAAGTTCTCAAGCATCATTTTTCTTTCTTTGTCTATCTGTAAAATTCGATTATTATGGATGGAAATTTTTGTTGGTTTGTGTGACTGACATTTACCAACATATACTGATAAAACGAATCCTTCCAAGCCTATACATCACATGAACAAGGCATTATAACCGTGATATTATCTAAGGCTATGTCTACACTAGCTGTTTTGTCAGTAAAACTGTTGTCAGTCAAGAGTGTGGGGGAAAAAGAACAAAGAAAACCATCTCCGTGACCAACATAATTTTTATCGACAAAAAGGTTGGTGCGGATAGCGCTATGTTAGCGGGAGGTGCTCTCCAGCCAACATAGCTACAGCTGCTTGTTGGGGGTGGTTTAATTATGCCGACGAGAGAGCTCTCTACCATTGGCATAGAGCTGTGCTGCTGCAAGATCTGTAGTATAGACATAGCCTAAGATTCTTTATGGAAGATATCTGAAACTTTCCTAAAGCAGCTAAACAAGAAGAGCTGTCCTGATTCCTTTTGTCAAAGGGCACTGACTTTTGATTGTACTGTGAAGCCTTGTCTTAAGAATCAAAGGCTACTCTTATGGCTGTGATTGTTTTAGGGTATGTCTACACTACGAGAGTAGTTCGATTTTACTTAAATCGAATTCTTGGAATCGATATTGCAAAGTCGAACGTGTGTGTCCACACTAAGGACAGTAATTCGACTTTGTGAGTCCACACTAACGGGGAAAGCGTCGACATTGGAAGCGGTGCACTGTGGGCAGCTATCCCACAGTTCCCGCAGTCCCCGCTGCCCATTGGAATTCTGGGTGGAGCCGCCAATGCCTTCTGGGTAAAAAAAAATGTCGAGGGTGCTTTTGGGTAACTGTCGTCATCCGTCCATCACTCCCGCCCTCCCTCCCTGAAAGCGCCGGCGGGAAATCAGTTCACGCACTTTTCTAGTCAGTGACAGCGCGAACGCCACAGCACTGCGAGCATGGAGCCCGCTGCGACCATCGCTGCAGTTGTGGCCGTTCTCAACACCTCGCAGCTTATCATCCACCTTTCTCTGAGGCAGATGCAGATAAGTCAGGCGAGGAGGCTACGGCACCGCGGTGAGTGCCTGAAGTCTGAGAGTAGCACAGACCTCTCAGAAAGCACGGGACCCAGCGCCGAGGACATCACGGTGGCAATGGGTCATGTTGATGCCATGGAACGGCGATTCTGGGCCCGGGAAACAAGCACTGAGTGGTGGGACCGCATAGTGCTGCAGGTCTGGGATGAATCCCAGTGGCTGCGAAACTTTCGCATGCGGAAGGGAACTTTCCTTGAACTTTGTGAGTTGCTGTCCCCTGCCCTGAAGCGCAATGACACCTGGATGCGAGCAGCCCTGACTGTCCAGAAGCGAGTGGCCATAGCCCTCTGGAAGCTTGCAACGCCAGACAGCTACCGGTCAGTCGCGAACCACTTTGGCGTGGGCAAATCTACCGTGGGGGTTGTTGTGATGCAAGTAGCCAAGGCAATCGTTGATGTACTGCTGTCAAAGGTAGTGACCCTGGGAAACGTGGAGGCGATCATAGATGGCTTCGCAGCGATGGGATTCCCAAACTGCGGTGGGGCCATAGATGGAACTCACATCCCTATCCTGGCACCGGACCACCAGGCCAGCCAGTACATTAACCGAAAGGGCTACTTTTCCATGGTGCTGCAAGCACTGGTGGACCACAGGGGACGTTTTACGAACATCTACGTCGGATGGCCGGGCAAGGTTCATGACGCTCGTGTTTTCAGGAACTCTGGTCTGTTTAGACGGCTGCAGCAAGGTATTTACTTCCCGGACCACAAAATAACTGTTGGGGATGTGGAGATGCCTATAGTCATCCTCGGGGACCCAGCCTACCCGCTAATGCCCTGGCTCATGAAGCCCTATACTGGTGCCCTGGACACTGAAAAAGAACTCTTCAACTACCGGCTGAGCAAGTGCAGAATGGTGGTGGAGTGTGCTTTTGGCCGTCTCAAGGGGAGATGGAGAAGCTTACTGACTCGCTGTGATCTCAGCGAAACCAATATCCCCATTGTTATAGCAGCTTGCTGTGTGCTCCACAATCTCTGTGAGAGCAAGGGGGAGACCTTTATGGCGGGGTGGGAGGTTGAGGCAAATAGCCTGGCTTCTGATTACGCCCAGCCAGACAGCCGGGCGATTAGAAGAGACTAGCGGGACGCGCTGTGCATCCGGGAGGCTTTGAAAGCTAGGTTCCTGACTGAGCAGGGTAACCTGTGACTTTTAAGTTTGTGTACAGAGAAGCTGAACCTGCCCCCGTTTCTTCACCCAGTTAATGTTGACTATCCTCTCCAGTTACATACCCCCTTCACCCCCTTCCAACACACGTTTAGAAATAAAATCACTTCTACTTTGTTAATGAACACCGTTTTCTTTATTACTGTTTTCGCGGGAATGTTTTAAACCTGGGACGCAGACTGTGGTGGGGAGCGGGTGTAGTGTAGTGACGCAAATGACGCTTCTAAACTCCAGGATTGACAGGCTCCGCTGTGGTGGACTGGTTGTTTCAACGGAGCCTGTCACCCCTCCTGATCGGGACTGTGTGTATGGGGGGGCTATGTGACTTTGTGGCGGGGGAGGACGGTTACAGATCCCCTGCTGTGTGGCTCTGTGATCCAGGATAAGGACTGCCGCATAAGATCTGTAACTGCCCTCCCCCGCCACAGAGTCACAGAGCAACCCACCCCCCACCACAGAACATGAAAACCACCTCCCAGACTGACCAGGGTAACTAGTGACTGCACTGTGTGTGAGCCCTGCTGCTGGACCTGCCCTCCGCCTATGTACCCTGCCAAAGGTGACTGTCCTGTCCAATTACCAACCCCCTTCCCCCCCTCCTCCAAAAGAACATGATGGAAACAGTAATTAACAGAAACGTATTTTTTTATTAGCAACTACACATGGAACTGGGAGGTGAAACTTGGACGGGGGCTTGTGTAAGGCGGGAAGGAAAGAACTTGTCAAATTTTGGGGAATGAGAGCCTTCTACTACTAGAGCTGTCTGCAGGGGTGGAGTGAGAGTTTGCACGGACTCTGCCGCCCCTCCTTCTTTGCACTTTGGGTGAAGGGGGTATGGGACTTGGTGGCGGGGGAGGGCGGTTACAGATAGACTGCAGCGGGGCTCTGTCCTCCTGCCTCCGTTCCTGCAGAACATCCCTAAGGCGCCGGAGCGTGTCCGTTTGCTCCCTCATTAGTCCAAGCAGCGTTTGAGTCGCCTGCTGGTCTTCCTGCTGCCACCTCTCCTCCCGTTCCATGTGTGCTTGGTGCATTTGGGACAAGTTCTCCCGCCACTGGGTCTGCTGTGCTGCCTGGGCTCGGGAGCAGCCCATAAGCTCCGAGAACATGTCCTCCCGTGTCCTCTTCTTCCTACGCCTAATCTGCGCTAGCCTCTGGGAGTGTGATGCCAGGCTAGGTTGTGAGACAGTCGCAGATGTGGCTGTGGGAATGGGAAAAAGGGAGTGAATTCCTCAGAAAGATAAATGTAGTTGTGAATAAAGAACATAGTCTTTCTCTGTGAACAAGACCATGCACAGCACCTATCACATGCGCACTCAGGGCAAGGTCGAATTCTCGGCCTTCGCATTCAGTGCCTGGGGTCTTGCACAGCAGATCTGAGAAGCGGGGCAGGACACCGGAATTTGTGTAGCAGGCAGACATGGTAAGCCGTAGACTTGTGGCAGCTTAAAACTTTAATATTAGCACTGGCCTCCTTTCACATTGAAAGCAATGTCAGTCCCTGCTGCCAGCAATCCGGCAAGCAGGAACTCTGCCCCGTCCCACCCCCTCGCGGCTGTCCCCGGGAACGATCCCTGTAGGCTGCCCCTCTCCCGCCTCCACCGCGTGGCTGCAAACCAGCGGTTACAGTTCTGTAAAGGAACAGGCAAGCAGTCCCAACACTAACATTCCCCTACCTAATTCAAAGCAGGTCACCGTGAGCGACATCACCCTGATGAGGATCTCAGACAGCGATAAAAAAAGAATGCTTCGAGAAAGCCTCCAAAGACCAGGGCCGTATGCCGCCCTGCTGTGCAGGGCAATGATCCCTCAGTACTTGATTGTCTCGTGGCGCGGCAACGTGTCATACTACGGAGGACCCAATAAGGCCGCTCTCCCCAGGAACCTGATGCAACGGCTTTCCAATTACCTCCAGGAGAGCTTCCTCGAGATGTCCCAGGAGGATTTCTGCTCTATCCCCGGACATATAGACCGCATTTTACTGTAGCTGCACTGGCAGGGACTAAACAGTAGAGCGGCTTGGGCAGAACAATCATGCTAAACCGGACATTGTTAGATTTTTTTTTCAATAGTTGCACTGCCCAGGACTGAAACGTTAAGCGCCTAGGGCAAACTAATCATGAGAAACCCATTGTTGTTATTCTTAATATTCCTGTTCTGTTAAAAATAAATGTTTAGATGTTTAAAACACTTACTGGCTGATCCTTCCCCAGATTCTGTGTCCGGGTTAACGGCTGGGGACGGTTGGTAGGGGATCTCTGTAAGGGTGATGAGATCCTGGCTGTCGGGGAAATCAGCGTTGTAAGCGCTGTCGACTGCCTCGTCCTCCTCATCTCCTTCCTCATCTTCCCCGTCCGCTAACATGTCCGAGGAACCGGCCGTGGACAATATCCCATCCTCAGAGTCCACAGTCAGTGGTGGGGTAGTGGTGGCGGCCGCACCTAGGATGGAATGCAGTGCCTCGTAGAAACGGGATGTCTGGGGATGGGATCCGGAGCGTCCGTTTGCCTCTTTGGTCTTCTGGTAGCCTTGTCTCAGCTCCTTGATTTTCACGCGGCACTGCGTTGCATCCCGGCTGTATCCTCTCTCTGACATGCCTTTAGAGATCTTCTCGTAGATCTTTGCATTCCGTTTCTTGGAGCGCAGCTCGGAAAGCACGGACTCCTCGCCCCACACAGCAATCAGATCCAAGACTTCCCGATCAGTCCATGCTGGGGCCCTCTTTCTATTCTGAAATTGCACGGCCATCACTGCTGGAGAGCTCTGCATCGTTGCCAGTGCTGCTGAGCTCGCCACGATGTCCAGACAGGAAATGAGATTCAAACTGCCCAGACAGGAAAAGGAATTCAAATTTTCCCGGGGCTTTTCCTGTGTGGCTGGTCAGACCTCGGACTGCTGTCCAGAGCGTCAACAGAGTGGTGCACTCTGGGATAGCTCCCGGAGCTATTACCGTTGTTTTCCATCCACACCTAGCTAATTCGACATGGCCATGTCGAATTTAGCGCTACTCCCCTCGTCGGGGAGGAGTACAGAAGTCGAATTTAAGAGACCTCTATGTCGAACTAAATAGCTTCTCGGTGTGGACGGGTGCAGGGTTAATTCGATGTAACGGCGCTAACTTCGACATAAACGCCTAGTGTAGACCAGGCCTTAGTCAACTTGCATTCTTAATCTGTTGTCCTGCAACAGACAGATTTGAAAGAGTATTGGAACATAAAGCATCAGTGACCCCCCTCCCCCCAAAAAAACAAAAAACCAACCCTTGAGGGCTTGTTCAAATAACAAAGCTGACTTTATTTTAAAAAGTAAAGCCATGGGTCATTTATATTGCTGTGTGTTTGTTTTGAATTCATCCTCTGGTGTTTATCAAAAAGCAAACTGACTCATTTTTGTATGTTTGTTCTCTCTGTTCTTTAGGCTGCCTTCCAGGAGAATGTTGGAAGACAGGTATAGTAACTTTTCTGATTCTTCATTAAACAAACTTCTTATATGTACATTGTAACATATAACTCCTAAAACCAAATGAGTAAAAGAACAACCAAATTTGGGGAACATTGTTTCAAAACAATCATGTAACATATTTTCATCATTTGAACCACAGGTTCTCATGTACTTTTTTCCCCTTTAAACTTAATTATGAGCTTTTAGGACATTAGTTCCAGAAAAAGCCTTTTAGCAAGTTGCTTCTAAAAAGCAAAACCTTGATGTAAAGTCACACAATATGCCTTAACTCGCATTAAGGTAAGTTAAGTGAACTACACAAGGCCTCACAGCAATTTGATCGCATAGTTAGGACTAGAACTCATGAGTCCTCACTTCTGGTCCTGTGCTTTGTCCAGTAGGTCATGCTTTTTCTCAAACCATAATCTGAATTTTCCAAGAAATTGGTTAGTTTTGAAGAAGTATGAGTTGCTCAAGTAGAAAAATCTGCTTTATTTCCATGTCACTTGGGAGGCAGATATTTCACAGCATAAAAGACTTAGAACAGTGGTTTTTCAACCTTTTCTCATTTGCGGATCCCTAAAAATTTTTGAAAGGATAGACCCCGTTGGAAATCTTAGACATAGTCTGCGGACCCGTAGGGCTAAGTTTCCTCTAAGCTGCGCAGCTGGGTGGCTGCTAAGCAGGCTGTCAAGTGCCACGCGCTTCAGGTGTCCCTCCCCCAACTGCCATGCTGCTCCTGGGAGCCTCCTGCTTGCTGTGCAGAGTTGGGGTGCGGAGGGGGACACTGATGTCAGGGTGTCCCACTTGCCCCCTGCCCCTGTACCCCATCTCCACAGAGCAGGGTGTGGCACACAACAGGGCTCAGGACAGAGTAAGCTTTCTGGCAGTTGCTGTTGTGTCTGAACATGCTGATCTACTTAAAAGGGCAGCGTTCTCTCTCTCTCTCTCTCTCTCTCTCTCTCTGTCTTTCACACTCGCCTCCCAACACATACTTGTATTATTGTTGTTGTTGTAGTAACTTCTTGATACTACTTTCAAAGTGTGTTATTTTAGTTTTTTGACTGGTCTATGCATTTTATAATTTTTATTTCTCTCTTACGCTTAAATTCTTTGAGTAGTGAGTTCTAAAATGCCCAACCTTTCCTGGCTGGAGTAATTTATCCCTATGGTAACTTCTTAAAAAAATATATTATATCTAAGTTTTTGGTTTCTCCTGGTGGCGCACATCCGCACATTATCTTGATATGGTGTACATAACAAAATTCATTTCACACATGGATGGAAAAAATTAGAGGAAACACTGCCCCAGGGGTCCATTGACCCCAGGTAGAAAACTACTAACTAAAAACATCTTCATCTATGTGCTGAATACACTAACTGCTAAGGTTTCTAGAAGAAAGAAAAAAATTAGCCATGCAGTTATTTCCCATTCACAGTGCTAAAATAGTGTAAATACATTAACAAAATCTTTGAGATTGCAAATCAGGTGCATGACGTATAAAAAACAAACAAGGACATTTAAGGTGATCTGAGAAGCTTCGTATCTGCAAGAGTCTGTGTTCAGGCACTCATGATGTTTTTTTTTTTTCTCCTCTAAGAGCTGACATCACTGACACATACAGCAGAGCAGGAAGCTGTGTTCCATACACTAATATAGGTGTTAGTGTAGGTAAAGAAGCACAGAAGCTTCAAAACCTGATTTTAAACTATGCTGTAGTGCCAATATACTCCTGGCACTCTGCAATCTCACCATATCACATTTCCAGTATCTTGTTAAGGTTATCTGGGGTGTTCATTGGTATGGTATTTCCTCACTGCATGGTGTTATCTTGATTCTCATTTTACTAAGATTCTTTGATGCCACTTTGGCAGTGTAAAGAGGCCTTATAGTTTGTGTAAATGTGATTCTGTACTGGGTATGTGTTGGCTGCTGTATTAAGGTCAAAACAAAATGTAGCTAATGATGGTCTCATCTTGCTTTCATCAGAAATAGTGGTGGGGGCAGGGGGCCATGGGCCCATTGCTTTTAAAAGTGGGAGGGGGAAAACAGTGATGTGATAAAGTTTGCAGGCGATACAGAATTACTCAAAATAGTTAAGTCCAAAGCTGACTGCAAAGAGTTACAAAAGGATCTTGCAACTCTGGGTGACTAGGGAACAAAATGGTAGATGCAATTCAGTGTTGATAAATGCAAAGCAATGCACATTGGAAAACATAATCCCAACTTTACATAAAAAAATGATAGGTTCTAATACTGCTACCACACAAGAAAGATATCTTGGAGTCATTGTGGCTAGTTCCCTGAAAACATCTGCTGTGTGCAGCGGCAATAATAATAATAATAATAAAAAGGTAATTTAAGAACCATTGGGAAAGGGATAGATAAGAGAGAAAATGTCATAATGTTGCCAAGGGATGTTGTGAAGGACAAAAGTATAACTAGGTTCAACAAAGAAATAGATAATTTTATGGAGGATAGGTTCATCAGTGACTATTAGCCAATATAGTCAGGGCTGCAAACCCATGTGACATGAGCTACTGTTGGAAGACAGGATACCGGGATAGATCAATTACTGATCTAACCTAGTATGGCCATTCTTATGTTCTTATTCAAAAGGCCCCTATTCTAAGGTCAGTTTTCAGTGTTAGGCTTTCTGCACTCCAGCTGCCCCAAATTCTCTGTCACGCCAGCTGGGTGTTCACTCCTCTAGTGATGAGAGGGAGGCAATAAGGAATGTGTCCAGAACTGATGTGTTTTTCAGGATGAAGTTAGGATAATAGTGGAGGAAAGCTTCAAGGGTGGGTATCTTTTGTGATTGTGGCCTAACTAGGGCTGAGGTAAAACAGGAGGACATCCTGATTTCCTTGATACTCCAGAGTGTCTAGTCATTGCAGAGTAGTTCATACTGCCTCCACATCATGTGGTACTGGATAAAGCAATAAAACATCTCCCTATGATTTCAGCTTACACCAGATGGGGTGCAGCCCAAAGATGATGCAGGTTTTAAGCCAGCCCTGCATATATATGAATGAGTCAGGTTTGTTTAAATGACTTCTCAAAAGTATCCAGGCAATTCCAACAAACTTTGGATGACTATGCTGCTTTAATTAAAAAAAAAAAAAAAAAAAGTGTATGAACTGTCAACACCTGAAGCTAAGAAAATACATACTTGTCTTGGTGAGATGATAATTTTGATTATGCATACTTATTTTATAATGGCAGTGATTGTATAAATGGCTAAAATTATTTTTGCCTTATCCATAATATCGAGATTTCAGGATATTCTCTATCAGATCTAGATGTTTTCAATACATTATAACAGACTTCGGCTGAACAGATAGAACCACATATCCACGCAATTTGTTGTAGAATGGCCTGTGGGTTAAGTATTCATTTATGCTCTTCTTTTTCTGAAAATGTCAACATTATTCCACCCTTTTACTAGGGAGGTCAAGAGAACTATACACAAGCTTACACTAACACTCTCATGTCCCTAGTACTAAATTTACTAAACCAGTTTCAATTTCCCCTATGAGAGTTTATGCATTTTACATGTATGCCACATCCAGAAAATAAGAGTTCCCGTTGCAAATCTTAGCATTGTTTCTTTAGTTTTTAAAGATGTGGGCAAATTGAATGAATATTTGGCCACACATTTTCATTCAATGAAAGATTTATAGGGTTGTTTATAGGTCAGTCAAAGAGGTTCAATCCCAAATTAACGTATAGGCAAAAAAGGTCATTGCCAGGCGTATGTTGATACATAAGGTCTGCATTTAAACTCATTGCAGATTTAGCTAATGCACAGATAGACAACAGATACTGCATATGTTCTGGAGGGATCTACAACAAAATAGTAAATTAGCATGGCACAGATCTGACAGTGAAATGGAACAATATCTGTGACTCACCTTCTTCCTGTGGGAGGAGTAGTGAACCATTTCTTGCTGCCTAGGAGAATGGCTACTTCAAACCATCAGATACACCCATTATATCTCTTTATCTCTGTATAATATGATGCAACAGACATCCTTTCTCTGAGTAGGTGGGAAGTAAAGTACTGATTCTACATCCAAAGCACTAATACTTTTAGTAATTAGATGAGGGGAAAAAAGTGCTGTTTTGTTGCTTTCTTGTTCCTGACTGCATCAGCTCTGTAATGTGTCCTATCCTGGAGGTAAGAGAAGTATATGTGTCCGTGCCACAGCAAATATGTTGCTGTTCACTGTTACGGTGGATTTAAAGATTCCATGTAGGTGAAAGGTTTTTTTTTTTTTTTTTTTTTTAAAGTCCCAGAATATATTTAAGAATAAATCAAAGTAGCACTTTTTTAAACAAAATTAATTTTAATATTGAAGTGCACTTTTTAAAAATCCTTTGACAGAATGGACACTTTCTAGATTATTTTGCATTCCTGTAGCCCCAGTGGAGAAGGAATGTAAACAAAAGAAATTCTCCAGTTTTCCCAGAACCTGTACTCCTGCACAGCATTCATTGTTTACATATCATGTGTCCTATCCCTTTTGTAACTGGGTGTAATGTGTTTGGTTATTGGCTAGTTTGTTTGCCCTTAATTACGGGTCAAGTAGGCCATGCTATCTCCTCCATCAGGGAATATAACTTTGTATCAAAACATTATACTAAATGAAATCGGGGTCAGCCAATCAAAATTCTGAATATCTGAGCTATGTATGAGCAATTAGACATGACTGGCGGTGAATTTACAGCTGATGACTATATGCATGATCATATGTTATGAGTGTTTTCTGAAAAGAGCAATAATACATTTGTATAGCACAATCAGAAGTGTGATTGCTGCTGTGGAATTAAATTTGTTGAAAAATTGCTGGGTTCTGTGAAAACTTTCTTTAGTTAAGGATAAACACATCATGAAATATATATAAACAGAGACTAGTAAATAACTCTTATTTTTTTATATGTGGTGATTTTCTTTCCACTTGTCCCCTCCTACACAGTCGATACTGGGTGTTGATCTGAAAACCTGATTCTGCTTATATGTAAAACTTGATAATATTTGTGTGATGTGTATATAGACAACATATAGTATGTGTGTATGTCTGTATATACAAGATTTATACAACATTATTTTCTGTAATAGTAACAATATTGCTAGTGTGGAACAAGTACACCTCTACGCCGATATAACATGACCCGATACAATACGAATTTGGATATAACGCGGTAAAGCAGTGCTCGGGGGGCGGGGGCAGGGCTGCACACTCCGGCGGTTCGATATAACGCGGTTTCATCTATAACGCGGTAAGATTTTTTGGCTCCCGAGGACAGCATTATATCGGGGTAGAGGTGTAATTGAAGGAAAAGCTTTTGTTTATAATGAAATTTGTCTTAAATGTAAATATCTACTCCAGCACATAGCTCGCCCGTGCCGCTTCTCGCCGCCCCCATTGGCCCGGGACGGCGTACCGCGGCCAGTGGGGGCTGCGATCGGCCGAACCTGCCGCGTCAGCAGGTAAATAAAACTGGCCCGGCCCGCCAAGGTAAGCACCCTGGCGAGCCGCGTGCCGAACGTTGCCGACCCCTGGTATAGGTGACACTTTAAACTGTTGTTGACCATTAATACAAAATTTGATCAGTCATAATAATTTTTTCTCTTCTATTAATATTGATAGGGGACTTTTCCATATGGCATTGACATTGTGACTGCAGCTGATTATTTTGCTGTTGGTAACAGAGTTAATTGTTTCCTTAATATAAGGTAAGTTCCCATGCAGTAGTTTTCCTACACTTAAAGTGCCTGCTTCATTTAATAGAGATTTATCACCTTATTTTATGTTGTATTACCTTATAATATTATGTTTTTTAATAAAAAGAAAACTAATTTTTCTTATTCCTATCTGTGAACACAGATTATGTTCAGAACATGGCAAAAGTTTGAGTGAGGTGGCCCAAGGTTCTAAACTAGGTCTGATGTTTTTCAGTGTTAATTAACAAGCAAAGTGGTAAAATTTGCAGATGACCCAAAATTATTTAGGTTAGTCAAGATTTGAGTAGACTCTGAGGGACTTAGAGGGAATCTAACACGACTAGGTGCACAGGCAGCATGATGGGAGAATAAATTTAATTGCTGACATATGCAAGGTAATGCCCGTTGAAAGGAGTAATTTGAACTACTTGTATCATTGCTGAGGTCTTGTCTATGTGGAAAGTTACAGTGAGGAAGCCAGGTGTGTGAATCTACAGCGCACCAGTTTCTTGTGTAGTAGTATCCTGTGTGGACACTCCTTTAGTGCAGTGAAAGTCCTGGACTGTGGCTTAGTATGCTACTACTTCAAAGCACAGTACTCTAAGCTGAATTCTGAGACTTTCACTGTGCTGTAGAGGTGTCCACATAGGAGATTACTGTGCAGCAAGCTGGTACTCTAGATTCACATGATGGCTTGCTGTGCAGTAGCTTGCCATATAGACAAGCCATAATTTCTATATTAACTGTAAACACTAATGATAAAGACCAGTGCATCATGATGGACAGCTCATTGAAAATCTTGACTCAATGTGCAGCAGTAGTTGAAAAAGCAAACAAAATGTTGTGTAGGCTGTATAAAGAGTTGGACAGAGAATAATATTTAAATAATTAAAATGCTGTTGTAAATAAATGGTGTCTCTTTAGCTGGAATACTATGTTCAATTCTTGTAACCCATGTAAAAAACTGCTAGCACAGAAATAGAGCGGTTTCAAAATCAGGTGATAAAAATGACTGGTAGCACAGAGACTTCCTTGTGAAGTGAGATTGAAAGACCAGGACTGTTTAGTTTAGAGAGATGGATTAGAGAGGGTCTCCTATTAATCTTCTCCTAATACAAGAGTAAGGGGACATTCAGTGAAACAGAAAACACATTTAAAACTGATACAAGGAAATATTAATTTCCCAATACAAACTTAATTTGTGGAACTTATTGCCAGAAGGTATCAAGACCAAGAGCTTAGCAAGATTCAGGGTATGTCTACACTGCAATGTAAGCCCAGGGTTAGTGGACTTGAGTCAGCTGACCCATGTTAGGGAGCCCTGGGCTTGCGCGTCTACATTGTATTTTAATCCTACATTAAGACTTTTCTAACCTGTATTTGAACCTAGGGCTTTGGCCTCCATGCTGCAATACACAGACCTGAGTTATAGTAACCATATCCCAGATTCGCTAGCGCCTCATCCCCTTTTTCCCCAGCCCCCCAATGTGGTCACTCTAGTTCTAGGACCATGGTGTACCGTGGGAAAACTTTGCTGCCCGCCCTGATGTTACAGGAAATTTGAAGTAACTTGCTTAGCAAAAGACTTGGTCGGTTCGCTCTCCATTGCAAACCCAGGAGGCTCTATGATAGTGTGCTTGTGGATTGGTGATCAAAAGAGAATGGGTTAATGCTGACCAGAGCTGCTGCCATTTGCAGAGTGAGGGTGGATTTCGTTTTCAATAGAGTGGATTGCAGATTGTTGGGATAGAGAGGACTAAGGAACTTTTCCCATGGAATTGTGGGATTTTTCCCGGCTGACTCCTGGGACTCAAGTCAGGTGGGGCTGCATCTACACTGCAAAGCAATAGGGCTTGGACCCTACATCCTGGCTTAACTCAAGTTCAGATCTTCCAGCCCTGCAGGGTCCAAGCCCTGGGTTAGTGCAATTGCAGTGTAGATGCAAGTGGGGCTATGCTTGAGCCTGGGCTCAAGCACAGGCTTATGTTGCAGTGTAGACAATTAATTTCTTTATATTGAGCATATTTTTTTTTTGTTTGCTTCAGGATGTGTTGCTCTGCTATGGGCACTGTATCTTGACTTGAGCCTACTCTGCTAGCAGCATAATGATTTAAGTATTCCCTTATCTCTGTGACTACACTTCTCTTTATTGTTGCATTATATGGAGTGCCATCTTAAAGTCAGAAGCATGTTCAGTTTTGGCCACCCTGTATTTCCCCCCTCTCTGTGTCAGTCTCCTGTTGCATCTGAGTAAGGGGAGGTGAAAAAGAATGGCTGTTGCACACATCATGCAAGGAATTATGCATTAAAAAATATAACAGATATCACACTGGGGCGTCGTGCCCACTCAGACAGTCAGGACCGGCTCTGGCTTTTTTGCCGCCCTAGGCAAAAAAGCCACCCGCCGCCCCCTCCCCCCCCAGGGCCCACTGCTGCGGGCCCGCAATCCCCGACCTGCTGGAGCGCCGGGGGAAGGGCGGCGAGCCCGCTGCGGCTCCGCTCTCCCTGGCGGCCAGAGCGCCGGGAGGAGGCCGGGCTCTCCGCTCTCCCCGGCGGCCAGAACGCTGGGGGGAGGGCGAAGAGCCCCCGGCCGGGGCCCCGCTCTCCCCGACCGGCCGGAGCGCCGGGGGGAGGGCGGCGAGCCCGGTCGCGGCCCCGCTCTCGGGCCGGAGCGCCCCACCGTGCCGCCCCCCTCCAGGCGCCGCCCCAAGCATATGCTTGGTGGGCTGGTGCCTGGAGCCGGCCCTGCAGACAGTATAGAGCTACAGACCAAATGCTAGGAAAACAAATGGGGAAACGGCACTCTCTGTACACGTACCTGCTTTTTAATTCCCACAAAGCAGAACAACAGGTTTAATGTTTTCCAGTCATCTTATTGTGATCCTATTCTCTTTGCTTGGGCTATATAGTGTTTTGTTTTGTTTTGTTTTCATTTAACTGATCTTTCTTTGTATTTGTACATAATTCCCAACTTATACCTCCTCTTTCCTTTCCCTAGTCCACATCCTTTTTTTTACACATTGCTTATATCCCCCAACTAGCCTATCTTCAACCAAACCAAACTAGGGAAATGCAATTGGTCATATTCTCTGAAGTCTGTGGAACTGCACCAATTTGCACCCGCAGAGCATATGGCCTACTACTTTTAAACTTTAAAAATGTACACAGCCTTAAAAGAAATAGTAGATTTTTCTGGCTTGGGGGTAGCGAGAAGTTTGTTTCTCTTCACTTTTTGTTTTATTTTGTTGATGCCTATGCTGTTATCTTTTCTTCCAAGCTCTCTGTTTCAGCTCTCTCTTTTTCATTGTGACTTTCAGTGTGATGTTACGCATTGGTGATAAAAATGTTTCTTTTGCTTAAGGGCAAAAATATTCTAAATTAAGAAGTCCTTCTTTATTTTGCCTGCTTACCAAGCTGATAACAAAGTATTTCACAGCTCACTCTAGATCCTATGGCTGCGCTTTTCTTTCCTTAATTGCTGCTGCACTGATCACTTTAAAATACCATACCTAGTTACTAAAGTGTGATTCCTTGAAACCATATTCACTATTCTTAATCAAGTTTTTGTTCATGAAGTGTGTTTGTCATCCCATCTGAGTTGTAATTAATTGGGTCAATACTTCATTAGTTCCTTAATTCTTTGTGTGAATGGCATCAAAACACAAGGGGATAGGTATATAGAAAATATGTACCATTACGTTATGGATGGAAGAATGGACCTCTCTGACAGGGCCGGTCTCCTTGATTGCTTGGGTATAATTGCTTAGGTAGTTTTAAAAAGCAGTAACATGGTGTACAGAATCCATAGTTGTGATTTAGAATCTCAGCCCTTCCCAGAGGTCTGTCACATGACTCTTATGCCTGCATAGATTCCCATTAACTATAAAAGGACTGTGTCTAGGTGTAAAAGTCTGTACATAGCTTCCTTTTAGCAATCACAGCATTAATAAAGTTCTGACTCTGGATGTTTATTGTTCTATGCCTTTGAACTGATAGAAATAATTTTCTGCATTTGACTATTTTCATTAATGAAGGCATATTTCAGAGGTACAATAGCATATATAAAAAGTTGTATGGATATTGCCACATTATAATTTTTACTATATTATTAGATGGGCTGGTAGCCCTGCATATTATTAAAGTTGCCCAACAGTTCCAATAAAAACCCAGTTTTCAGTTTCTTATAACTTTGCTAAACTTAACTATTTGGGCTGAAATTTTCTATGCTGAATGTCTAAATTCAGTAGTAATACTTCGGCCATTCCTGAGAACAATGAAAAACAGTGTTTTGTCCATTTTAAAAAAATCTGGTGACTTTGTCTTTGAGAAGCTCTTGATGTACCTATGCTTTAGAGCAGGCACTTAAAATTTGGCCGGGGGAGGGGTGGGGCTTTGTATCAGAGATGTACCTTTTGCCATTCCAGTGAAAATCTGCCCAAATTTGGCCAAGTTATAAGCCTTTACAAAATCACACCTCGTACATACTCAGTAAAGACTTAGATTTTAGCAGCTAATTCCCCAAACATTCTGTCAGCATTGGGTGTGTTCCAGCCCAGGAGTGAGCAGTTGCAGCTGTGAAATGCAGGTCATGCTGGATCTGGGTATCTGAACTGGGTGTTGGGATAGATGGGAGTCTGAGACTGGCTAGGCAAGGAGGCTGAGATGGAAAGACTGAGATTATCTGAACAAGGAGATGGGGCCTGGTTGGTCAGGGAGAGTGGGACTGGGCAATGGGAGGTTGGGAATGGCTGGGCAAGGAGACTGGTAGCCAGGTAGGGGAACAGGGATTGGAGAATGGGATTCCATAGGTAGGGCGGTCAGATGAGGAGCTTGGGGAACCGGAATTGACTGGGCAAAGGACTGGGACTGAAACCAGTTGAACGGAAATGGGGAGGTGGACAGACCTGAAGAGGTGTAGAGGTATGTGGGTGTCAACATGATGCCACATGATGGAGTTTGTGTTTTCAGTTTGCTTTTTTGACACCTATGTGGGTCAGCAGTAGAGTTGGAACCTTTAGATCCACTGCACAGATCTTGGTCACTTGAGCTAATGGAGTAACGCATAGTAATAATAGACTGTCCTCCATGTACACTAGCACTAGAGGGGGATGATGCACACACTATGCCAATATAGTATAATAATACTGTACTATATACTTGCAAAAAAAGCACTTTTCCCCACTCTAATCTTGTAAATAATTATAAATGTAGAATGTATTAATCATTTTATTTAAACAGTAAAATCTATAAGCAGTTTATTTTTTCTAGTATTTATTGATCATATAATTCTTTATATGTGTGTACAATGGTTTTCACTGATAATCTCAAAATATTTTACAAAAGTGTTGTAAATATTAACATAATGAATTTTACATAATATGGAATATCATGTTTTTATGCACCCCTTTAAATAGACAAATAGGTAGTACATTTTGAAGGTTTTTTTGTTTATTGCATTAAAAGCAATTGGGTCAAAATCTTCAAAGCAGTACAGTAGAATCTCAGAGTTACGAACATCAGAGTTACCAACTAACCAGTCAACCACACACCTCATTTGGGACTGGAAATATGCAATCAGGCAGACCAGTACCATATTTTACTGTGCTAAACGTAAACTGCTTAAAAAAATAAAGGGATTTTTTTTTTAAATTGACAAGGTAATGAAGCTGTTTCTGTGCTTGTTTCATTTAAATGAAGATAGTTAAAAGCAGCATTTTTCTTCTGCATAGTAAAGTTTCAAAGCTGTATTAAGTCAATGTTTAAACTGTAAACTTTTGAAAAAACAACCATAGCATTTTGTTCAGTTATGAATATTTGAGTTACGAACCATCTCCATTCCTGAGGTGTTCATAACTCTGAGGTTCTACTGTATATGCCAAAATTCAAATTGATATACATTCTGTGTGTGTGTGTGTGTGTGTGTGTGTGTGTATATATATATATATATATATATATATATATATATATATATATATATATATATATATATATATATATATATATATATATATATATATATATATATATAAAAATAAAAAATATGGATGTACTTATTTCTTTTTCAGTGTGTACATTGCTAGTTTTCCTGAGTATACACAATCAATGATTGACCACCTGGTTAACATGAAGATCAACCATTGGGATGGGTATGTTTCAAACATGTAACTTATATTATCTGGAAGTCAAATATTCTGTAAGTTTTACTTTTCGGAACTCTTTAGTTACCTTTCTTTAAAGGGAGAGGGTGGTTGTTGTCTATTTGTTCTTATCTGTATTGTGGTAGGAACTAGAAGCCTCGATCAGGATCAGATGCCATTGTGCTGGGACTTACAAATGCTAGTTATATTTTCCTGAATCAGGGATTAAGGGTCTGAATCATATTCCTTAGAACTTTTAAAAATCATATTATGGTAATTATTTTTTAAATAAAACAGGCCCCTTTGAAAACTGTTTTTAAAAGTATTAGCAGATTTGTGCTCCTTTTTAATCTTGGAAATTTGTAATAACTCTTTTCCATGAATGATAACATTTAAAAAAAAGAAATGTTAACATATTAGTATTGCTAATGTATTTGATTGGGCAGGCAATGGCTTACCTCAGTGGTTCTCAATGTGGGGAAGGGCCTCAAAACTTTCTAGTGGGGCATGAAGTGCACTCCCACTTACTCATGGAGTCACAACAGCACTCAAATTTGGCCCCTCTGTAATGACATCATGGATTGTGTGGACATAATGAAATTATTCCAACACTTTCGATTTTTTCAACAGCAGGGAGGTGGATGTGGGCACTTCCCCACTGTTTGAAAGCTTCACTTAAAACATGTTTTTAGTTTTCGTGACATTTAAATCTAGTTTTAGGAGATGAATAATTATTTAATACATTACATAGTACATCTGAGTGTAAACATCATCACCATATAATTATCATTAATTAAGTAGACTTAATACGTGAAGATAAATGTTGCATTGTTGCATGAAGATTGAAATGTGTACGTATAACACAAATGTGATGAAACACTACTATAAGCTATTATTATTGCTCATGATGATCCTGGAAGATCTGGGATGAGCCCTGAGGTGCTACCATCCATATTTGTTTTGCTTTTCCTTTCCCTTTGTTTCTTTCAGCAGTAAGTTTTTATTCATGTAGCCAAGAGCTAACTGCAGGCTGCCTGGTTTGGGCCACTAGTATTTGGGAAAATGCCATATTCCGTAACATTGAGCGGTGTCTTTATTTGTGGTGTGGAAATAGACAGTCATACACTGTAGCCGTGCTTTTTTACATGACAACGCTCAACTGGATTGGATATTTGAATTAAGTATCAGAAACATTTTTTAATGGTAATTTACATTCAGGAATGCTAAACAGTGTTCTCCTTAAAATCTCTCATTTTGGCATGGAGAAATGAAGGGGGAAAAAACAAAGCACCCATTTATCTCTTTGTGAGACTTATTGTCTTAGTCACAGTTCACGTTAATTAAATGTTCATACATGTGTCTGTGTAGGACACTCAGAATTCAGAAGTTTGTCCTTTCTGTTGTAAATTCACTGTGTTGTAAGTGTTGCAGAATCAAGAAATGTTAGAAGTAGAATAAGAAGAATCTTCTGTTAGAGAATTGTGAGGGTGTATTTTAAGGCTTGATCTTAAGAAAAGCCTAAGGATTTTCAATTGGAGTTGGGCACGTAACTCTTCTAGGCTCCTTTTGAAATCCCAGTCTAAACCAATTCTGAGACGTAAACTAGTTGATTAATTTCCATTTAAAGTAGTATTTTTAAAAATAGGTGGCACAAAATATGTTATGGAACCTTTGATACTTGGATCCAATGGATCCAATGGATGATTTTTTTAAATTAAGATTTCCAATATTTGACCTATTACGTTCTAAAAAAAACAAACTCAAGTGTTTATTCGTCTAGAATGATTGCACAAAACAGTCTGCTAAATGTTCTTTTGCAAATAGAATGACACACATAAGTGAAGCCATAATAGTTTGTACATGTCTGGTGTATGTTGGATTTCCTTTGACTTCCCCCTCACCATTCATCAACTTGTAATAATTATTGGTATTGTGCGATGTGGTGAAAATGTATATTTAATAATATATAGGTTACACAGAGCTTTTGTGATTAATCTTATTGAGTTTGTGAGCTGTTAGATATACATATTTTAAAATGAGTCTAAGCTTATTTACTAGGTTTTTCAATATTCTTTCTTTAAAAAAAAAGAAATAAAAACCAACAACACTTGAAATAAGAATGAGGTACCTGTAAACTTAAATTTAAAAAGCTGTAACTATGGTCTTGCTGCTCCAGGACCACAATTATCCTTTTCTTTTGCTAGACCATGACACAAAACATCTGCAGCAACAAAATGTTTTTTCTTTATTTCTGATTTCCTTACTCTTATGAAAAAATCAATTTAGCCAGTATTCTGTATAAAAGGTAGTTTGACTCTCCCTGAATTAAGAGTAGTAATCAGCAAGGGAGAATAACAGCGTTAAAAATGAAGGTAAAACATTTCTCATTATCTGTGGATTTTCTTAACATGGTTTCTCAGAGCATGTTTGTTTCTTACATAATTGTGTGGCCTATAGTTTAGTCAACATTTCTATCCTTTTGTGCCCTCTGAGGGTCTTTTAGTGTGTGTGTGGGCTAGTGTGGGATACAATATCTACTGAAGAGTGTCCCAATATATAGAATTCAAACAATATATATGAAGCTGATTCATTTTTCATTCCTCCATTTGATAACACAAATACATTTCTTCACTGGAAAAATGTTAAATTCTCTCACACGCAAAAAGATAGAGGAAGCTTGAGGTACTGAAACAAGGGTATACTACTAGGCCTGTATGGAACCTATTGAATTCAGCAGGATTCTGTGCTGTGCAAGGGTTGGTCTGTGCAGATCTAATTGGGGTCATAATATGTAACTGCTTTTGCTATGAAGAGCAGCAGTCAATAACTGATACTACAGTGATTTATGGAAGCTGAACAAAAAACTTTCTTTAATCTCCACAGTGTTATTCGAGAACTGTCAACCAAGGCTCTGCATAACCTCACTCCACAGGTCCCTGAGTATATGACAAATGTGGGTAAGTAGCAATATATCTGTGTTTTATATAGCACCCCATATCAAGCGTCTCTGGGCACATAGCAAAAACATACCAACAAAACAAGACTTAGAAAAAATACAAGTTAATATGGCTTAATAAGAGATTAAGCAAGGTTTTCCCCACAACTGGGTATAGTAGTGCTGTAATTCTGATGGTGTTAAAACTTTCTTTTCATGAATTACAGTGACATTTAGGAAATGGGGAGGGGAAAAGGCAGCAAAATTTTCAAGTTCAGCTTTAAGCCACTCCAAAATGTAAAGTGACTAATGTTTAAAACATCAGAGGGGTAGCCGTGTTAGTCTGAATCTGTAAAAAGCAACAGAGGGTCCTGTGGCACCTTTGAGACTAACAGAAGTATTGGGAGCATAAGCTTTCGTGGGTAAGAACCTCACTTCTTCAGATGCAATCTGAAGAAGCGAGGTTCTTACCCACGAAAGCTTATGCTCCCAATACTTCTGTTAGTCTCAAAGGTGCCACAGGACCCTCTGTTGCTTTTTAATGTTTAAAACAACAGTCTAAAGCAACTGAAAAACTACTTTATGCATAAACTAAAAAAATCAAGAAATGACTGAGAGCATCTTGAAATCCAAAGATATCTCGACTAGCACATATAGCAGCTAGCAAGCCACAGATTTCTATAAATCTTTCCAACATGTTTGGTTAGGGTAGATAAATGAAATACATTGCATTTAATATGTGGCTAAGAGAGAACTAAAGGAAGTATTTGCTCGTGGTGTGTCTTTGGGCGGGGAACCATTTTTATTACACCAAATTGAAAAATCTAACTGTGGAAATGGAAATTCTTGGTGTATTTTGATAACACAGGAAAATCTTATTCCCATTTTTAAAACTGATTTTCAGATTTAGGGATCTGAAAATGTTCTTGCTCTATATCTCGCTAAGATACAGCTCTGGGGAAGATGACTTTTCTAGAAATGATTTTTCCACATTAATTTCTAGACAGAAGTGTTTACATGTAATATGTAATTACTATTTTTTATCTCATTTCTTGCAGTTTTGCCAAGACTGCTACCATTAGCAGTGGGCACAGATTTACACACTCGCCATGGGGCCATTCTTGCCTGTGCTGAGATCACCCATGCACTGTACAAACTAGCAGCAGAGAATAATAGGTATAAAGACATTATCTAAATTAACATGTTTCTTTCTAATGTATAATCTTTCAGAAACCTCTCCAATATAATTATGAAAATCTCCATCTTAGAGAACTTCTCTTCTGTTGTGATTTGTTTTCATCAGTGCTGCCAAGCCTTCACACTTTACTTGATGAGGTTATATACCTCAGATCTAAATCCATGAATAATCATGAAAGTGAGACCACCTGTTGTCACTCTCAAGCAAGAATAGGGAAGACATTGTCAAAAGTGTGGTTTAACCATGACAGTTTACCAGACTACTACTGAATGAAGCATGTTTCCTCCTTTGCTGTGAGACAAATAATCCCTCACATTGCTATTTGAGTTGGATTGATGTAATTTTTCACTTATTTAATTTTGGTCCAGAAATGCAGTTTATAGGTATTAAATTTAGCATATGTATCCAGCATGATTGCCATAAATTAGTTGGTGGAGTTACTTATTCTCTCTTCAACCTTCACTGGAATGGGTGGTGTTGTGTACACCTGTGCAAAATGATTGTAAAACACTACCAAATTGTAATTTGCCACTCACTCACACTAGTAGTAGCATTTTAAATTTACTCTGTACTGATAGGTATAAATAATTACACAAGATCAAAGCAGCAGATAGGCCTTTGAATGTAAAGCTGAATAAAAGTAAAGAAACAAAATTCTGTAAAATTTTTAAGGTGTTTATTAATCAAATGCATTTACAGAATTTTGTTTGTTTAGTTTGTCTCATTTCTTCCAAAGCTCTGATATCCAACCTAACTCTTGTATCCCAGGGGAGCTGAACTTAGGAAGGGGAACAAGAGGTAACTAGGTGGTAAATAAGTCTGCTTTTTTGACCCCTGAAGTTGTTCAGATGTACTGTTACAAAAAGTACTTGTGCATGTCAGCAGTATAACAGTGGTACTTAATGTAATTATTTTATTAATGTAATGATAGTACATAGAAGCTAAGTGTGTTTTGTAAGAAAATCTATTAAAGGTAGTGAATTTGGATGAATTAAATAAAATAATAGGAATTAAAGGAGTAAGCAAAACTATCAGTCTTGAGCTGGCTTATGTTTGCCACCAATTAAAATGGGACGTGGCTGGTGAGTGGAAAAAAATCCTCTTTCTGGAGGAGTATGCTTTCTACTCAGAGATTCTGAGAAACCTGTCTCATGGTCTGTAACTAAAGTGAAAATCTAGAGAAAGTGTCATTTGGCAATTGTAGTACTAGAAATTGAGGCAGACAATTTAAATATTACAATAGTGGGAATGCAAAAATGCTATTGCTTAAAGGTAAAACCAAATTGGGAAAAATGTTAGTATTATGTCATTACATATAGCCTTATTCTGTTACCAAAATGTTATTTTATAATTCTGCAGAAATAATACTTCTAAGTGCTTGTAGGAAAATAGGCTGTTTGTATGTTTCCTAAACCCGTTTAATGAACATGAATGAATGTTACACATTTGTTCCGAGAATCACTTAGTCATAAACTTAAGTTTTTTCTGTCACTTTAAAAGTACAACATATGTCTGTTAAGGCGAGGCTGTTTCTGAATATAAGTTCAGGAAATTGCCATGTTTGGACTTAAAATCATTTTGTAACATTGCAGATCAGTTACGAGTTATTTCAATGAAAAATCGTTGGAGGGACTTAAGCAGATCCATTTGGAGGTTTGTGCCAAGTATAAATAGCTGTTGGACTCTTAAGTGTGTTGTTTCATTTTTATACAAAGGATGCTGAAAGGTGGTTTTTTTTTTCCCTTTTAAAAAAATTCCCCCAAATCCTGCATATGTTTGGCCTCCTCCTGACATCCTCTTTTTCCGCTTCTGCTCTCTTGCTGCTGAGTGTGTCTGGTGGGAATCCTGTGATCATGCTGACTGACTTCACTACAGATTTGTTCTCTCCACTTTGACTTCTGCCATCTTCCTAGTTAAGCAACTCTACTTCTTTATCCTAATTCAATCCCATATTTGAAATCTCAGCTGCCATTTCACCACCTTTGATTCCCTCCTTGCACCCTGGCACCCTTCTGCCCCCACTTCTCTCTCTGTACAGATTCTCACTTCTTCAATAAGAAAATCTGCAAAATACCACATGAACTTCTCCCTTCCATCTCACCTCCTGCCCTTCCTCTCCAACTCTTCTTCTCTCTTGTTTGTTATTTGCTCTCCTCCTCAACCCCCTCCATTTACTCCAGTAACCCCATCCGATCTCCTCACCTCCCGTGCACCCACTCTCATCCCCTTCCTTGCCCTTCTCTTTAATCTCTCACTCTCTAGTCATTCTTTCCCCTCACAACACAAGCATGCTTTAGTCTCTCCCATCTTTTATGGAAAACCCACCAGTGACCCCATTTGACTCTGCAACTATTGCCCCATCTACCTTCTTCCTTAAACTCACTGAATGAGTTCTTTTCTTCCACTTCCTTCTTAGACCCTCTCCAAATCTGGTTTCTGTCCCTTGCATTTAATTAAAATGGCTGTTACCAAAGTCTCTAATGACTTACTTTTCTTTAACCTGTCAACTGCTTTGACATAATCAACCACACTCCTCCTCTTGAAATCTTATCCTCCCTTGCTTCCAGGACTCACTTTTTTCCTGGTTCTTCTCTTACCTCTCTAATTACTCCTCCAGCATCTTCTTCAGAGGATCCTCCTCATCTGTTCTCCAACTTTCTGTGGGAGTTCCGCAGGGCACTGCCCTTGGTCTACTTCTCTTCTCTTGCTACACCTTGTTTTTGGGTTATCTCCTTCGCAAATACATTCAGCTATCATCCATAGGACAACTCACAGTTCTACATCTATTCTGGCCCCGTCTCTTTCTGTTCCAGACTAAAAACTTGGCCTGACTTTTTGATATCTCCTTGTGGATGTCCAGCCACTAGCTCAAGCTCAGCATGGCAAATAGATCTCCTAATCTTCCCTGCAAGCCCTCCCCCGGCACTCCTTTTTTGATCTTCAGTGTAGGCCTCTCTCTAGATTCTCATATCCAGGCTGTGTCTCAATGTTGCAGGTTCTTTCTGTATGACATCTCTGGGATATGGCCTTTCCTGTCCATCCACACAGCGTTAATGTAATCCAGGCTCTCATCATCTTGCAACATTTTCTTCCCTGGCCCTGACAAATGTAATTTTGTCCCACCCACATCCATTCGAAATGCTCCCTCAAAATCACTTTCCTGGCTCTTCGCTTTCACCCTCTCTTTTCATCACTCCTCTTGCTACCCTTTCTTCATTGCATCAAATGTAAGCTGCTTGTTTTTACTTTAAGGACATTTCACAGCCTAATTACATGCTGTATATCATCTTTCATATGCTTTGAGGTGTCAACTCCTACTTCCGGTTGGCTAGTACGGCCAGCCTTCATTGCCTGCGTATTAAATTTTCAAACAAACACCTTTGTACTTTCTCGTATGCTGCCCCTCATGCATAGGAATTACTGCCCATAAACATCCATGAAGCTACCTCATTGTCCTCCTTCTGATCCTTCCTTAAAACTCTCTTTGCTGTGATGCCTACGGAAAAACTTGGCAGTGGTTAGTGATGAGACCACAGCCTGTCATGCTGTCTAGCATTGTTTTCTTGTGCATCCCGTCTGTTTCCACTTGTCCCTTGTAAGGAGCAGAGGTTTTTTTCTGTATTCTTTCAAACTCTGCAATGTAGAATCTTTATTTAAAAGGACCAAATTTTTGAAAGCAAATGTTTCAAAAAAGTGCACCTAGCTGCCAGTGTAAATACAGAAGCAAACAGATTGTGGAATGATGGTAATAAAGAACTATATTTGTTTGCCTTGAGTATGAATTCTGACTAGATTTGTAAAGTTTATATGTTTTTGAAAATTAGTTCTGTGAAAGAATACCAACATTTTTTTTTTTCAAATTATGCCTTTGAATTCCCAAGTCCTAAAGAAACACTTTTGTTACATAATACGTCTTACACAAGAATCACATTAGGCTGAGGGGAAAAGACTCAATTTATAAATCAAATGTTTTCATCTGTTTTATTGCAGCTTTGCAGTCGTCAGTTGTACAGGTAAGAAATTTGAAACTAAAACAGTTGTTGTCTATTGTGGCAATTAATATTGTTTAAACCCAATAAATATTTGAAATTCAGCTTTTTAAAGTTGAGTAACATAGGTATGTTACATCTAATTTACCTTAGAACCTCAATTCACGGAAGGGAAAACTCAAATTCTTTTTGACCCTGCCCAGACCTAGGACTTTGTTCTTACTAAACCAGTGTTGTTGAGCTGGAATTAGGATTGTTGATGCATGTTATGTGGTCAATCCTAATTAAAAGGTGGTGAGAACTGCATTTGATGCTGTATTGTAGATGGGATTGGGATAGACAGAGCCAAAGAGTGAGGGGAAAAAACTCCAAATAGAGCAGCATATTTGCTAGTCCACAACTTCAATAATTTGTAGTTTTTCTTCCTCATTACTATGCCTGAGCTCTGCATTCCTGAACTTAGTCTAGAGAAGTGATTTGTAATCTCTCCTTATCCTACAAAGTGCTAAAATGGCCAAAAGGTTGCCTTATGGTCAAATTATATTTTTACTTTCTCCATCCTCAAATCCTCAAACTTTAAATCAATACATTAGAAGCAAGAGGAAGACCAAAGACAGGGTAGGCCCACTGCTCAGTGAAGAGGGAGAAACAGTAACAGGAAACTTGGAAATGGCAGAGATGCTTAATGACTTCTTTGTTTCAGTCTTCACCGAGAAGTCTGAAGGAATGCCTAACATAGTGAATGCTAATGGGAAGGGGATAGGTTTAGCAGATAAAATAAAAAAAGAACAAGTTAAAAATCACTTAGAAAAGTTAGATGCCTACAAGTCACCGGGGCCTGATGAAATGCATCCTAGAATACTCCAGGAGCTAATAGAGGAAGTATCTGAGCCTCTAGCTATTGTCTTTGGAAAATCATGGGAGACGGAAGAGATTCCAGAAGACTGGAAAAGGGCAAATATAGTGCCCATCTATAAAAAGGGAAATAAAAACAACCCAGGAAACTACAGACCAGTTAGTTTAACTTTTGTGCCAGGGAAGATAATGGAGCAAGTAATTAAGGAAATCATCTGCAAACACTTGGAAGGTGGTAAGGTGATAGGGAATAGCCAGCATGGATTTGTAAAGAACAAATCATGACAAACCAATCCGATAGCTTTCTTCGATAGGATAACGAGTCTTGTGGATGTGGTATACCTAGACTTTAGTAAGGCATTTGATATGGTCTCGCATGATATTCTTATAGATAAACTAGGCAAATACAATTTAGATGGGGCTACTATAAGGTGGGTGCATAACTGGCTGGATAATCATACGCAGAGAGTTGTTATTAATGGTTCCCAATCCTGCTGGAAAGGTATAACAAGTGGGGTTCCGCAGGGGTCTGTTTTGGGACCGGCTCTGTTCAATATCTTCATTAATGACTTAGATATTGGTATAGAAAGTACGCTTATTAAGTTTGCAGATGATACCAAACTGGGAGGGATTGCAACTGCTTTGGAGGATAGGGTAATAATTCAAAATGATCTGGACAAATTGGAGAAATGGTCTGAGGTAAACAGGATGAAGTTGAAGAAAGACAAATGCAAAGTGCTCCACTTAGGAAGGAAAAATCAGTTTCACACATACAGAATGGGAGAGACTGTCTAGGAAGGAGTACGGCAGAAAAGGATCTAGGGGTTATAGTGGACCACAAGCTAAATATGAGTCAACAGTGTGATGCTGTTGCAAAAAAAGCAAACATGATTCTGGGATGTATTAACAGGTGTGTTGTGAGCAAGACACGAGAAGTCATTCTTCCGCTCTACTCTGCGCTGGTTAGGCCTCAACTGGAATATTGTGTCCAGTTCTGGGCACTGCATTTCAAGAAAGATGTGGAGAAATTGGAGAGGGTCCAGAGAAGAGCAACAAGAATGATTCAAGGTCTTGAGAACATGACCTATGAAGGAAGGCTAAAAGAATTGGGTTTGTTTAGTTTGGAAAAGAGAAGACTGAGAGGGGACAGTTTTCAGGTATCTAAAAGGGTGTCATAAGGAGGAGGGAGAAAACTTGTTCACCTTAGCCTCTAAGGATAGAACAAGAAGCAATGGGCTTAAACTGCAGCAAGGGAGGTATAGGTTGGACATTAGGAAAAAGTTCCTAACTGTCAGGGTGGTTAAACACTGGAATAAATTGCTTAGAGAGGTTGTGGAGTCCAGGGGACTGGACTCAATGACCTCTCGAGGTCCCTTCCAGTTCTAGAATCTATGAATCCTTTTGTAACACTGGTCTACAATTTTTGAGAAGTCGTCTGCTTCAGAGATAAAATGTGCTATTTATAATGTATTTTGATGTGCTGAATTCAAATATGACCATTAAAACAACTGATTGGCTACTGTTTCTAAGATATTTAAGTTTTTACATTTTATGTCTATGTATATTGTGTAGATAGAGTTTTAATCATAAATTGTAAACCTAGGTCTTTTCATGTGTTTATGGTTGCTTTACATGATAATATTTCACCTGTCCTGTTTATGTAACACTTTAAAAATCAGCAAAAGGGTTATATAAATAAAATTTATTATGCAACAAAAGGCAAAAAACTATTCTGTACATAGTTTAGTCCTATTCAGTGTCTACTCGGCGCTTCTTGGCTTGTCTCTTGTATTCATTAAATGGAGCATCTCTTGTTACTGTCCAGCAATAGCCTGCAAGCATTGATGGGCTCCATTTGCCCTGATAGCGTTTCTCCATTGTTGCAATGTCCTGGTGAAATCGCTCGCCATGCTCGTCGCTCACTGCTCCGCAGTTCGGTGGAAAAAAATCTAGATGAGAGTGCAAAAAATGTATCTTTAGTAACATGTTGCAACCAAGGCTTTTGTATGCCTTGAGGAGGTTCTCCACCAACAACCTGTAGTTGTCTGCCTTGTTGTTTCCGAGAAAATTTGCCACTAACTGGAAGGCTTTCCATGCCATCTTTTCCTTGCCACGCAGTGCATGGTCAAATGCATCATCTCGAAGAAGTTCACAAATCTGAGGACCAACAAAGACACCTTCCTTTATCTTAGCTTCACTTAACCTTGGAAATTTTCCACGGAGGTACTTGAAAGCTGCTTGTGTTTTGTCAATGGCCTTGACAAAGTTCTTCATCAGACCCAGCTTGATGTGTAAGGGTGGTAACAAAATCGTCCTTGATTCAACAAGTGGTGGATGCTGAACACTTTTCCTCCCAGGCTCCATTGACTGTCGGAGTGGCCAATCTTTCTTGATGTAGTGGGAATCTCTTGCACGACTATCCCATTCGCAGAGAAAACAGCAGTACTTTGTTATCCAGTCTGCAGACCAAGCAAGAGAGCAACAACCTTCAAATCGCCACAGAGCTGCCACTGATGTTGGTCATAGTTTATCCACCTCAAAAGTTGTTTCATGTTGTCATAGGTTTCTTTCATGTGGACTGCATGACCAACTGGAATTGATGGCAAAACATTGCCATTAGGCAGTAAAACAGCTTTAAGACTCGTCTTCGATGACTCAATGAACAGTCTCCACTCATCTGGATTGTGAACGATGTTGAGGGCTGCCATCACACCATCGATGTTGTTGCAGGCTACAAGATCACCTTCCATGAAGAAGAATGGGACAAGATCCTTTTGATGGTCACGGAACATGAAAACCCTAACATCACCTGCCAGGAGATTTCACTGCTGTAGTTTGGAGCCCAACAGCTCTGCCTTACTCTTGGGTAGTTCCAAATCCCTGACAAGGTCATTCAGTTCATCTTGTGTTATGAGGTGTGGTTCAGAGGAGGAGGATGGGAGAAAATGTGGGTCCTGTGACATTGATGGTTCAGGAGCAGAAATTTCATCCTCTTCCTCATCTGACTCAAGTGAGAATGATTCTGGTGCATCAGGAACCGGCAGTCCTTCTCCGTGGGGTACTGGGTGTATAGCTGATGGAATGTTTGGATAATGCACAGTCCACTTTTTCGTCTTTGACACACCTTTCCCAACTGGAGGCACCATGCAGAAGTAACAATTGCTGGTATGATCTGTTGGCTCTCTCCAAATCATTGGCACTGCAAAAGGCATAGATTTCCTTTTCCTGTTCAACCACTAGCGAAGATTTTGTTGCACAAGTGTTGCAGCATATGTGTGGGGCCCGCCTCTTGTCCTGATCTCCAGTTTTGCAGCCAAAATAAAGGTGATAGGCTTTCTTAACCATAGTGATTATACTGCGCTTTTGTGATGCAAAAGTCACTTCACCACAAACATAGCAGAAGATATCTGCACTGTTCACATAAGTACGAGGCATCTCTGCTCACTTTGGCTAAACAGAAATGTGTCCCTTTGCAAAATCAAACACTGACAAATAAGAGAGCACGACACTGTATGATTTCTATAACTGATATAGGGCAATTTGTTCAGCAGAGTGATGTAAGCTTCGTTATCATTGCATCATCCATGACTTCTAGGAATAACATGATGCAATTCATATCATGTATGATGCAATACCAGCTTCAGATTGCATCATTCATTGTTTTGCCTAAAAAGCAAGTACTGTCCAAACCCAGTCATAGATTTATTCATAGATCCAGTCAAAGATGTATTTTAGTCATTTCTGGTTTAAATTGAGATCCCTTCCCTTTATAACTCACTTATCCTCTGCCATTCCCAAGTCAAGGGTCGTATA
This sequence comes from Chrysemys picta bellii, assembly GCF_011386835.1. Taxonomy (NCBI): domain Eukaryota; kingdom Metazoa; phylum Chordata; order Testudines; family Emydidae; genus Chrysemys; species Chrysemys picta. The sequence continues at coordinate 38,222,907 of NC_088802.1, read as the reverse complement.
TACTGACCCAATAGCATATCTTGAAAACTAGAGCCAATCAACAATTTTAAGCATCATTTTGGTTCTCAGTGACCCAGAATTAGTAAAGTTTAGTACATTTATTTCAGAAGCATTTTGGCTGTAGAGCAGTGTAATAGATTGTCAGCAGTGCTACAAGAAGTTCAATTCTGTTTTTCAATTCTTGGGCCAGATAGAAGCTTTATTGAATTGTTTCTTTTTCATTCAGTTCTTATTCAGTAAATCCTCTAGTAAGTAAAGGGTAATTTGCGTGAGAATTTGGATAAAAAGTGAGTTAACACTGAAATCAGGCTTCAAGTTTTGGCCCTTTGATCTAAGGGAATCAATATCCAAATCAACAACTTGTGTTAAGTAAAACTGCGGTGTATGTTCTTGATGTTTGTCTTGCTGAGCTCTTTGGACATGGTGTATCTGACTGTAAGATGCTGTATTATTTCTCTTGGTGCATTTGTAGTTTAGAATTGAATATCTATGACAGTGACATTACTTAAAATTTTTCCCATTCCATGAAAACACATTAGGATTTGTCAAAGTTTCAAGCTACTAAAATTTGCTTTTTAAAGGCCATACTTGTTGATTTGAGCTAGCTTCTACTAGTTCATGGCTTAGTGTGCCTTAGTTTATAACACTGATGCTACGTGTTATAGTGGCTTTGTGGGTGGCTGTTTTGGCTGTTATAAATTCTTTAATGCCAGGGTGGAGCTTGGGTATAATTTTGTTTTTGTCACAAAGTGCACATCTTGCACTTACTGGTGTTATAAGATGCCTACTAATGTTTTCATCACAGATAAGGCTTCTAAATTTAATTATCTGTCAAGTAGCATACCGATTAACCATAATTTGCACTAAGCAATAGTTGTATACAAGACAGATATGCCTAATTTAATGCACATTTTAAAAATATTATTGTTATGGATAAAAAAATTGTTTAAAATTGCTTAAGAAAAATAAACCTTTGGTTCAGGTTCTAAAAGCAAACCAGCAATTTGACTTAGGTATGACTAGGCAAGCACTTGGTGGAACAAGTTGAACTTGTTTGATGATGAGTAATTACTGCACATAATGCTTTCCATTTGAGAAATGACTCCCTGGAATCTTCAGGGTATAACAAGACCCAGTAAGAATGTTGAAAATGAAATTGCTTCACCTGAGTAAATTTTATTTCCATCTTTCTGTTCTTAAACTTTCAACTACCTCAAAAGATTTTTTATGCATTCATGAATGTCATAAATGTATATTTAATACTGGACAAAAGTGAAACTATAATAAAGTATTTAGTTTTTCTGATGCTAATGAATTTTAACATGATGAATAAGCTAGTTTCACAATAAAACTTCAAAGGCCTGCCAGAAAATTAAGTTGAGGTAAAGTGTAAAGAGTTGCATGTTTAAAAAGTGGTAATTAACAAGTTTTAATAGCTGTAAAGTACATTTTGAGAGGCTATGAGCTTGCTAGTCAGCTATATCGCAAGGTCTTTTCATACACCTAATATCTCCCATCTAGGATTTAGTAAAAGTCCTAATGCTCTAAATGGGGTATTGATTTACCTCGTATTACATGTAAATTAGCTTTTATTAATGATTACCATTAGTGAAACTGACCTAATTATGAACTGTGGACTTAAGTTATGCCTGAAAGAATTATAGGGCAGATCATGTTTTTTAATATGCAAACAAGATTTTGCATTGTCTCAGAAATTGAGATATTGTGTAATACATTTGCTGTAATCAGATCTTTATTTTTATATGCTGTTAAGACAGATCTCCCTGCCCTCTGGTTCATTAATCATTTTTTCATACATTAGTTCCTCCCTTACCTCCTACTTAAACGTTTTTGTAGATTTACTATTGTCATGAAAAAGTTAAAGTCTACACAAATTCAGTATTTGCCTACATTCTCCTTTCCTTTAGACATGGTATTGACTAATTCTGTCCAAAAGCTTTCTTAAGAGTGCTGGTTGGCTGAAGAATTTTCATGCATGTTTTTAGTTAAGCACGAGATACTATGGGCTTGGTTTTGATTTCAATCTGATGTAAATCAGGAGTAATTCCAGGGAAAGCAAATGAAGTTACATTATTTTGAGCCGAGCATCAGGTCCAGTCATGGCTGGCTCCAGGGTTTTTGCCGCCCCAAGCGGCAGGGGGGGAAAAAAAAAAAGCCACGATCGGCAGCAGTTCCACCGTGCCGCTTTCTTCTTCGGCGGCAGGTCCTTCCCTCCGAGAGGGCCAGGGACCCTCTGCCGAATTGCCGTCGAAGAGCCCGACGTGTCGCCCCTTGCCCTTGGCCACCCCAAGCACCTGCTTGCTCAGTTGGTGCCTGGAGCCGGCCCTGGGTCCAGTATACCTTTTTGTGTGTGTATGATATTTTGTAGTTTGGGAAAAATTGACATGCCCATACCTACTTTAAGCATTACCTAGTGCAAACAAAAGCTTCAAACATGACACATGTGGAGAGTTATGTCTTAAGATATCTCATGTGGGAAACAAGGTCAATATCCCAGCCTAATTATATTTGAAGCACTTTAAATCCAGTCTGTGTGGTGGTGACCTTGAAACAAGTATGGTTGATGCCTTTTCTTGTTAGCTGGGACGTTATTGTAATGTATTTAAGGCATTGTAGTAGCATTCATTATCAAAGAAGCTTTGAATAAAGTTACATTTTAAATAATGATCCTTTTCTTTAAAAGGCATCTTTTTGCATATGATTGAGAAGGAAACATGAGGTTGAAGAGCGATTCTGAACATTAACTTGTATCTTGTCTCTTGACTCCAGTTCTGAAGCTGATATATATCTTGCCATAAAGACTGGGGTAACATGGTGATTTAGAGATGAGTAGAGTATTGATACAAGCTGAAGTTGCTGTGCCTCTTCCAGATAGTTGTCTCTGGCTTTTATACTACTAACAGTGGATTTATTAGGCCTTCAAGGTTTCAGTCAGTGCTGAATATGCCATGATGCGTAGTGTTAATCATAGAATTATAGAAATGTAGGGCTGGAAGGGACCTTGAGAGGTTACCAAGTCCAGCCCCCCGCACTTAGGCAGGACCAAGTAAACCTAGACCATCTCTGACTGGTGTTTGTCTAACCTGTTCTTAAAAACCTCCAATGGTGGGGATTCCACAAGCTCCCTTGGAAGGGAGAATTTAACTACCTTTAGAGTTAAAGATTTTCCTTATATCTAACCTAAATCTCTCTTGCTGAAAATTAAGCCCATTACTATTTGTCCTATCTTCAGGGGACATATTTGAAGACTGTTACCAGGTTCTTCCTCAGTCTTCTTTTCTCAAGACTAGACATGTCCAGTTTTTTAATCTTTCCTCCTAGGTCAGGTTTTTTAAACCTTTCATCATTTTTGTTGTTCTCCTCTGGACTCTCTCCAGTTTGTCCACATCTTTCCTAAAGTGTGGCACCCAGAATTGGACATGGTACTCCAACTGAGACTTCATCAGTGCCGAATAGAACAGAAAAATTACAGAAAAATTACTTCCCATGCCTTACATATGACATTCCTGTTAATGCAGTCCAGAATACTAGCTTTTTTGCAACTGCATCATATTGTTGACACACATTCAATATTTGATCCACTGTAACCCCCAGATCCTTTTCACCAGTACTACCACCTAACCAGTTATTCCCCATTTTGTATTTGTGCATTTGATTTTTCCCTTCCTAAGTTAAGTACTTTGCACTTATCTTTATTTAATTTCATCTTGTTGATTTCAAACAAATTGTCTGATTTGTCAAGGTCGTTTTGAATTCTAGTCCTATTCTCCAAAGTACTTGCAACTGCTCTCAGCGTGGTGTCCATATATATATATATATATATATATTTTACCAGCATATTCACCACTACATTATTCAAGTAATTGAGACCCCACTAGATATGCCCTCCCAGTTTGACAGCAAATCTTTGAGTACAGTCTTTCAACCACTTGTGCACCCACCTTATAGTAATTTCATCTAGCCCACATTTCCTAGTTTGCTTATGAGAATGTCACATGTATTGTGTCAAAAGTCTTACAGAAATCAAGATACGTCATGTCTACTGCTTCCCCATTTCTCCTAGGCCAGTAACTCTGTCAAAGAAGGAAATTAGGTTGGTTTGGCATGATTTATTCCTGAGAAATCCATGTTGGTTATTCCTTACAACCCTAATATCCTTTAGGTGCTTACAAATTCATTATTGAATAATTTGTTCCAGCATCTTTCCGCGTATTGAAGTTAGGCTGACTGGTCTTTAATTCTCTGGGTCCTCTTTGTTCCCTTTTTTAAAGATAGGTACTATGTTTGACTTTTCTCCAGTCCTTTGGAGCCTTACCCGTCCTCCATAAGTTTTCGAAGATAATTGATAATGGTTCTGAGATTGCCTTAACTAGTTCCTCAAGTACCCTAGGATGAATTTCATTGGGCGCTGTCTACTTGAATACATCTAACTTATCTCTGTATAATTTAACCTGTTCTTTCCCCATTTTGGCTTGCATTTCTTCCTCCTTGTTAATATTAAATTGTGTTGAGTATCTGGCCACCATTAACCTTTTTAGTGAAGAGCAACTCCCACTTCCTTGAGTCATTTGTTGCCACATACAGCATGTTGTTTTGCTTTGATCTCATTGCTTTGAATTCAGAGACTGTCTGTATGTTGTAGATAGCTACATATATAAGAAGGTATTTCACATTTGTAATATGGTAAACATGGAATTTTGAGTTTAGACTATCGTGTTCTGTGTTGGGATCGTTCCTTATGTGTTAACTAATGTGTTCAGCTGTTGTTGCAGCATCCTTATGCAACAAAATGTGATGACTTGCCTAACTTTTAAGAACTGGCTGATCAAGCACAGCTGTTTTGCAATGAGTTGAAATATAAGTATGTATCATGGCTCTGATTACTGGGGTGACAAAACTTCCAAATCAAGTATTCCAAATCCCACCCTTTTTTCCCTAACAAACCTCCTAGACATGGCTCAAGTGTTGCAAAAGCTTTGTGCTTCCAATGAAAAGTCTAGGATATTTCAACCTTGTTGAGAGGGTAAGACAGCCTGCAGGTATCTGCAGGTACCAGGCTAAGGATAATAAGCTTGCCTCATTGTTAACAACCTCAAAGGTCTTTGAAATCTCAGTAGTTTCAGGGCAAGCATGTCTCTTGGCATGCATCCCAGTGAAAGACTCTGAGGCATATAAACTTAGTGGGAGGCAAATTCCAGTCTTGCGAAAAGATTGCTCTTTCAATTCCCACAAATCCAAATAATTTTCAAATAATTTTACACCCAGCAACACTGGTTCTTCCTTATGTCTTCCAGAACTGCTTTTTGTTTAAACTGATATTCAGATGGTGGTGATGTATTTTATATCTACAAGCAAAGTATTTTATATCAGCCTTCAAGTTTTGAAATAGGGTAATGTCTAATGAGACTTTAGTGGTTGCTAGAAGGAAGAATGATTGCAAATAGATTTAGTAGCTATGAAAGATAGGTCCCTCTACTAGCATGTAGATCAGCTAGTTCTCAGCTTCTTTGTGTTCAGGGAAACCTATTTTTTTGTCAGATGTCTGAAAAGGAGGTAAAAAGTGAGGACTCTGTCGTTTTCAAAATTACTATTGACTTCAATAGAATCAGGATTTCACCCATAGTCTTGTGTCTACAGGGGAAAAAAAAGTTTTTTTGTTTTTTTCCCCTATGATCCAAATTCTATGATTCAGTGACCTTTGGTTGGTTCCATGCTAGTTGAGCCTAATTTAGTTTCCACATCATTTGAAGATGAGCATAACAAATCCCATCAGATTTTTTTGCTGTAAGATGGCTACCTTTACATCTGCTATTGTGTGGCCAGGGAGGTTGAAGTGTTCTCCTACAGGTTTTTGTATATTGCCATTCCTGATATCTGACTTGTGTCCATTTATCCTCTTGTGTAGTGACTGTCCAGTTTGGCCAATGTACATAGCAGAGGGGCATTGCTGGGACATGATGGCATATATAACATTGGTGGACGTGCAGGTGTAAAGGTAGCCATCTTACAGCAAAAAAACTTCAGGACCAGACTCCAAAGAGAAACTGCTGAGCTCCAGTTCATTTGCAAAATTGACACCATCAGATCAGGATTAAACAAAGATTGTGAATGGCTATCCAACTACAGAAGCAGTTTCTCCTCCCTTGGTGTTCACACCTCAACTGCTAGCAGAGCACCTCACCTTCCCTGATTGAACTAACCTTGTTGTCTCCATACTGATTTATACCTGCCTCTGGAAATTTCCATTACTTGCATCTGAAGAAGTGAGGTTCTTTCCCACAAAAGCTTATGCTCCCAATACTTCTGTTAGTCTTAAAGGTGCCACAGGACCCTCTGTTACTTCAGAGCTAAAATGTCCAAACTTGATTCCAGTCTTAATCTGTCTTGATAAGTCTCTTAACGTTTTTCAGTATAGAACATTTATGCTTCATAGATAATGGTGACCATCATATATATTGGTAGTGTTTTTGTACCACTTGAGGAATTTGTGCACATGAGAATGCTACTAATGTTTTAATTCTTGTTATTTAAGTATGTTTAATTATCTTCAGTTGGCACTCTAGGTCTGTTAGCAAATAGGTGAGCTGCAAATTTCTCTGAAGAAATTCTTATATGTGTAACATGTGAAGAAAAGATTGTAAATTCTTTTCCACATAGAGGTTCGTTAACAATCTAGCCTAAAGTCAAAACAGAATCAACAAATAATATGAATATCAGTGAGCAGTTGCTTTATATAATGAAAGTATGAAATGTTTTGGTATTGTGTATATGTGCATGTAAAGTTGGAAATCAGATAGCAGGTTTTTAAGTTTTGGGAAGGGGGAAGCATACTCTTTGGGATTCTGGTGTTGTGAAAGCATGGCAGGACTTGTTTAATAGTTTCCATTCAACAAAGACCATGTAAATCACCATTAATCCAAGATTAATGCTAATATGGAATACTGTATGTCAGCAGAGGTTCTTGACTTTCTGGAAAACTTCCACATTGATGTATTCAGACACCTGAATAACACTTACTGCTTATGATGCCATAGAAGCTGTTCTGTTCTAAAATACTCCATGTAACGTTATCCTTGTAATTTGAAAAGGAGATTCCGAATTTCTTTCAAAATTATGACTTTAAAAATAATTCTGTGAAAGTAATTTGAATTTGCATGTAAATTAAAAACAAAATTCTGTTACTTGGTTCTAATTGGGGTCTAAATAAAGTGGAAGTAAACATTCATGTTCAAATAAATATTAGGTCTGCGATCTGGGAGCTTTACCATTCCAACTCTCCTGCAAGGGATTTCCTACCCCAGTGAGTGAATTTCATTGAATTACACTGAGCTTCTATTAAAAAGTCATTTTCTGTAGAACTGAATTAGCATTTTAAGGCTCCAGAATTGTATGGAAAGTAGTTGTTTAATGGAAACTGGTACTGCAGCAGTCAGTTTAAGGACTAAATTTGATCTATAAACCTTGAAGGAAGCACGTTCAGGTAGGTCATGAAATTTGCAGATAGTGTGTGGGTTTTTAGGGGAGTGGGGGAGGGAAATAGGGAGTGCCAACACTACAGTAACACTTAGAATATAAGTAGGTTGATACCTTGTGTCAGTTTAGTGAAATGCTGAATAATGGATTGATTGCCCTTCCTTAGGAGGCAGGGGTTATGAGGAACAGCAGCCAAACCCAGCAGATTTCCCCATAGAAAGGTCTGCAAATCCATAACTTATGGGAAAACCTATAGGGTTGGCAGGTCTGCATTGCCTGGACTACCAGTGTAATTGTGTTGAGTGGTATATTGTAGGAGAGCTCTTCCAAAAATCCATCCTATGTAGAAGGCATGTATCTGTATTCTAAAGCTTTAAACTTAGTTTTTCTATTACCAGATAACACTAAGCAAAGAGGCTTTGAAGCTTTATGCTCTGATATAAAAGAATAAACTAGAGAATAAAGTTCTAATATCTTTTGAAAAGATTTTCAAACAATTGCTTCTCAAGTGGAAAGACTGTAGTATAGTGACAGATTTTTGTGACTGAAAAATCCTGTGGTAAATTCCACAAGGCCATAGTATTTCTAAAGTGAGGCTATCAGAAAAAAACATGAACCTGAGTGCCTTTTATTTTTCAAATAGGATTAGAGAAATTAGGTCTGTGTTCTTTGGAAAAGAAAAGCTGGAGTGTACAATAAGGTTTTGTATAGAACATTTTGTAGTGAATTAAGGCAGTAGATGGGACAGTGCTGTTTGAGAGTTGGTCAAACATAAGGGATTGGAGGGATTACAAACCTAATCTTGGGAAGACTTGAGTGTTACTTGTTGAACTTCTGTGGATACTTTTCATCTGAAAATTTCTTGTGTTCCAGTAAGCAGCATACCTAATTGTATATAGTAATTGATCATCTGAAAATAATACCTTTTTCATTTCTATTTTCCAGGGGTTTAGGTGGAGAACTAATGAGACCAGCTGGTAGGTGTCCCTCTGCATGTTCACTGGCTGGCGCTATTTTCATTGAATTAAAATAGCAATATATGTTAGTTAATTTACTCTATTTACCTCAACTTTGCATCTCTCAGCATTCCATTGTTTTCTTGCAATATCAGTACTGTATATATAAGATCTCTCTCTCTCTCTCGCATGCACATCCCACCCACCCATCTACACAACCTACATTAAAAGAACGTTAAAGTTGCAAAGTCAAGTATTCAGAATTAAAGAAATGCCAGTATTCAGATTGTTGATGCAATCTTAAATTTGGCCCCGGTATCATATGCATTATGACCGTGTCTAATTACATGATCACATACTATTTTTTTGCACAGGACCCCTACCTCATTCAGTGCACAGGATAGAACCACTCTGGAGATGAATCAGGGTAGTGTAGTGAAGGAGACATCATTGGTATTGGGGTGGCATCTGGCACCGAAGCTGGATCTGAGGCATTATCCTATGGCACTGCTATTCAAAGAGCTCCCAAACCACCTGGAGCTGATCTTATGCACTATGGCCAGATGCTTCATCCAGACTTGAAGTCATTGCACCTGAAGATGTGGCTATTGGGTGTTTAGTACCATTGACCAGGACTGCTCCCTACAGGTCCAGGAAATCTTGATACAGAGCAGGAAAACTTATTCTTTTAAATGGAAGAGGTTCTTGATATGCAAAGTCCACTTTGACTACTGATTGCACTTATAGCAGGCTGGCCTTTTGTTCAACATCGATTAAGATCCATGTCACAGCAATTTCAGCTTGGCATGCACCTGTGCAATTGTGTTGGGTCTTCTCTCACCCAATGTTACCAAATGTTAAGCCACCAGTGTGAGAACCCACCCTCTGCCTGGAACCTCAATAATACTCTAGATTTTCATGGAGCCCCAATTTGAACCTCTATCAGAATGCCCCTTGCATCACCTCACTCTGAAAGATGATCTTCCTTATGGCTATCACTTCAGCCAGAAGCGTGAGGGAGCTTCAGGCACTTATGGCTGAACCTTGCTATATGACATTACATAGGAACAAGGTGTTGCTGAGACCTCACCTGAAGCTCATTCCTAAGGTTGTCCTCAGAAGTTTACCTAAACCAGTTAATCAACCTGCCTGTCTTCTTCTTGAAGCCATGTTTGGCAATGGGGGAAAAAAAAATTACACACATTAGATTACATTGACAGGATGAAACCATTCAGATTTTTTCCCTATCTACTTTTAGCCCTAGTCAGGTGTTCTAGAGATCTAACCATCTCATCACAAAAGCTATGGAAATGGATAACACACTAAGTCTTGCTATGGCTTGTGTACTCTCTCACTGAACATCAAGTGCTCCCTCCACCAGAGCACAAGCAACATCTTCTGCCTGCTTCAGGCATGTGCTATCAGAAATCTATAAGGTGGCTATGTAGAGTAATACCCCTGGCCTTCGTCAAACATTGCTCCTTGGTTTTAGTGGATAGGTTGGATGCCAGTTTTGGGAGAGCAGTACTACAATCACTGTTTGACCGATACAACTGAAACTCCTCATTCATTCCCAGTGTCCTATAGGGTTAGGGTTAGGGTTCACCTACAATGAAGTCCACACTGACACATACTCAAAGAAGAGAGAATGGTTACTTACCCTACAGTAACTGTCCTTCTCTGAGATATTGTAGTCAGCATAGATCCCATTACCCGTCCTCCAGTCCCCACATTTTGGAGTCTTCAACCAAGATGGGCTTTGAGCTGTGAGGGAACTATGAGAGATTCTTGGCCACTCCACTCTTTATGTCTTCGCATGGGAGCATGAGGAGGCACAGAATGCATTTATGGCCCCAACAGACACAGCTATTAAAAATAAAATCTGATCTCACATGCCTAAGTATCTTACAGTGGGACTACCACATCTGGAAAGACCCCAGTTACTGTAGCGTAAGATCTTTTTTGATGTTGGAACCACAAGCATAATTCCATTTCAGTTTCCTTGTTGCATATTTATTTTTGAGCTATAATGTTAGAATATATTTATTTGCAACATTTTTTTGCTCTTCTGTTTTAAATACACTCTTTTATAACCATATTTATTACATCAGTATTGGTATGTGACTGCATTTTGTCAAAATTATTGCAAGTTACTATTTTCAGAAATGATATAATTGCCTTTTTTTCCCCCCTCACAGTCTGCACTTTAATTGAAAAGTTGTCACTTTCAAAAATGCCATTTAGAGAGGATCCCATAATCGGTATGTGATACTTACAATGGTCTTATATTATGGCATAATTCTAATTATAATTCTCTAAGGTTACATAGTATGAGCCAGTGATGTTATCCAAGGAAACTAAGTTTTGATTACAAGATGTTAGTGTGTTAGGGTAGGTTAACAAATCTCAAAAAAGTACACGAATCTGTGGTTGAAGATATTGCATTTAGCAGTGTACTAAGAAAATTTTTGTTTGTGTCACCCCCAAACAAGCCTCTTTCTCTTAAAGTTGTCAAAAAGTCTCTGAAAATCATAAAATTTAGCAGTGGGAAAATAAGCGTCTCCTTTTCAGCATTTCTGCTTGATTAAGGGTTGGTCAGTAACCTTTATTATTTTTTCTTCAAATAGAGGGTTCCTGATGAAATGCCCTTTTTTTGTACTCTCCACCTACGAAATCCTGCATCATGGTGATTGTTTTTGACTGAGGGCTAGTCTACACTGGAAGCGCTATATCAGCACAGCTGCATTGATGTAGCATGTCTGATGAAGACACTCTATGCCAATGGGAGAGAGCTCTCTTGTCAGCATAATAAATCTACCTTTGCGAGAGGTGGTAGCTATTTTGGTGGGAGAAGCTCTCCCATTGACCTAGCACTCTCCAGACCAGAGCTTAGGTGGTGTAACTTACGCTGCTCGGGGAGGGTGGTCGCCACGTGACAATTATTCACACCCCAGAACGACATAAGTTACCCCAAAGTAAATTGTAGTGTAGACCTGGCCTGAGAAGGGCTGGATCCTTAGCAGCATCTGTCCTGAATAAGTTGTTACAAATTGTTTCTTCCTATGTGTTCCTCACATTACAGGCTCAGGAGAAGAACACAGAGCCCTATGGCGTGTGTATTCAGTGAATTGAAACAAAATAACTACATTCATTGTAATTCACACCTTCAGTTATTTTAGAAAGAGCAACGAAAAATAAGTAATTTTTAATGAATTGCTGACCAGTATAAATAGATGTCAATATACCTAAGATTATGTCACTAAAATTATACTGAATATCTTTTCTACTGCTCCAGATGGCTGGCAATGGTTGATAAATGACAGTTTAAGAAGTCTGCCTCTTGTTTCAAGCACTGCAAGACAGCAAATAAAGGTACAGTAATTCTATCCTCTTTGGCTTTATTAAACAAATACTATGAAGGTAAACATTCCTGATGATATATTTTCCTTGTTGTTCTCAGCAGCGTTGTAGCCTTTGTTATACTAGAAGTTCTCACTTCCTGATGTGGGATAGGAGAACTAATGGTTTTAAAAAAACAGAAATTAACAGTGGAGCTAAAAGGATTAGGAAGACAAATGGTTTTGTCCTTTTTGGAATTCTGTCTCCTCCTGCTGTAGAATGGTGTAACCTGACTGGATTGCCTTGTGTGGAGTTTATCAGAAATGCTTTCACAACTTTAAAACCAAGCAGTATCATCTTTGCTTTTGTAAATTTCCCCCTTTGTGATTATTTATTCTGTAGTTCTCCAGTCTCCTTTTCTCTTAATACTCTGTGTACTGTATTTGTTTGCATGCACACTTAAACAGACAACTCTTTTGTAGGCTCTTAAGTGGTCTGTGTGTTTTGCTTTGTGAAAGTTTCATTTTCTTTTCCTGAGGGATATGAGAGATTCCTGAATGTTCATCTCTTAAGTTGGCTAAAGGAGTTCCTTTCTGGTAACGATACAGTCTCCAAAATTCCAAAAATCATCTTTTGAGTGATACTTTCCACCTTCGACAGTTGATATTGTAAAGGTATTCTTCTTAGCACATTTGAAGAGAGTAATACTCGTGAGCTAACAATGGCAGTTACTGACAGTATTGCTTCATGCTGACGTCTCCTATCTGTCTGCCGTTTGATGATTGCCTTTGAAGTTATCTTGCTTTGCTGATTTTATTTTATTTAAGGGGCTTCACTTTGCCTTTCCTGCTGTTTTATTTTGTATGTCTCAATTTTCATTATGGTAGTGGCAGTTTAATGCAATGTTGTTATGCATACAGTTATAAATAGTATTTGTTGAACTTGCTGCCCTGCTTTCCCAATGATTGTAGAAAGGATGACATTTCACATTTAATATGTCTTTCCCTCTTAATACCAGGAGACTCTGGTTTGAGATTGCTTTATCTATGCTATGTATAGAATAAAGTTTGCTGACTGGGGAATTATGGGGGCGGAGGGAGGGTTCTCAGGGAATTCCTTTAAAAGCTGCCACAATTATCCTCTCCTGATGACTTTTTCAAATCAGATTTAATGTGGTTGTCCAATTTACCAGGACTACCAACTAAGCGATGTAAAAATCCAGCTGTATTCCTTCTACCTCTAACATCATTCTGAAAATGTTACTGATGTGTGAAGCAGAATAGTATCCAGCTTGCTGGAACATAGTTTTGTTGACTCCATAGTGCTAACCTGAATAAAAAAAAGTTTTTGTCAGTAAAGCAAGCAAATATAACTCAAAACACACACGTTACATTGAGTAGAAGGTAGCATTCTTCTTCGAGTGATTGCTCATGTGTATTCCACAATAGGTGTGCATGCTCACCATGTGCACCGGTGCCGGAAGTTTTCCCCCTAGCAGTACCCATAGGGGAGCGCACTAGCGACCCCTGGAGTGGCACCTCCATGGCACGGTATAAGGGGCGCTGTGGACTCCCACCACCCTCAGTTCCTTCTTGCCACCAGTGAAGGTGCTTCGGAACTGCTCTGCTCCAGCTTTGCTGGAGCTCGTGCCCAAAACTGCTTGTTTGTTCAGTGTATGGTACCTGTAGGTAGTTAGATGTTTAGTTAGTTTAGTTTAGCTAGAACACCCGGGCCAGGGCATGCCCCGTGCCCCGGGTTTTAAATCGTGCGACACTTGTAGCGATCTATGCTAGTGAGTGATCCGCATGTGGACTGTTTAAGCTGTTTGGGGGAAATCCGTCTCAGCGATCGCTGCAAGATTTGCAAGTCGTTTAAGCCTCGGATGAAGAGAGAAAGGGACATTAGGCTCCGGGCTATTCTGATGGAGTCAGTGCTAACCCTGGCTCCGGAGCGTCGCTCCGAGTCGGCACCGGGCACTGCAGTGTCGGTGTGCAGTGACCCTTCGGTGCCATCGACTAGTCGGCACCGTTCCCCGTCCACGGGGCATGCCAAGAAGGCTAGAAAGAGGGCTTCTTCCTCGCAGCACCGGAGTAAACCCGGGACAGAAGCTAGATCCATGTTGGGCAGCCCTCGATGCCCACCGGCCTCTAGGCCTCCGACTCAAGTCAAATGGAGTAGCCCGGCCCATTTGGAGCAGGCCTCCCCGGATGTCTGGATTCCCTCCACACTGGAGGCCCTGCAGGTGGCCCAGGACGTTATGTCCATGCCGGTACCAGGAGCACCGCCGATGTTGGTCCCATGCTCCAGAGGCAAGCCGCCGCTGTGATCTCCGTAGTCACCCCTGGCTCGGTACCGGTATCAGTTGAATCATAGAATATCAGAGTTGGAAGGGACCTCAAGAGGTCATCTAGTCCAACCCCCTGCTCAAAGCAGGACCAATTCCCAGCTAAATCATCCCAGCCAGGGCTTTGTCAAGCCGGGCCTTAAAAACCTCCAAGGAAGGAGACTCCACCACCTCCCTAGGTAATGCATTCCAGTGTTTCACCACCCTCCTAGTGAAATAGTTTTTCCTGATATCCAACCTGGACCTCCCCCACTGCAACTTGAGACCATTGCTCCTTGTTCTGTCATCTGCCACCACTGAGAACAGCCGAGCTCCATCCTCTTTGGAACCCCCCTTCAGGTAGTTGAAGGCTGCTATCAAATCCCCCCTCATTCTTCTCTTCTGGAGACTAAACAATCCCAGTTCCCTCAGCCTCTCCTCATAAGTCATGTGCTCCAGACCCCTAATCATTTTTGTTGCCCTCTGCTGGACTCTTTCCAATTTTTCCACATCCTTCTTGTAGTGTGGGGCCCAAAACTGGACACAGTATTCCAGATGAGGCCTCACCAATGTCGAATAAAGGGGAACGATCACGTTCCTCGATCTGCTGGCAATGCCCCTACTTATACAGCCCAAAATGCTGTTAGCCTTCTTAGCAACAAGAGCACACTGTTGACTCATATCCAGCTTCTCGTCCACTGTGACCCCTAGGTCCTTTTCTGCAGAACTGCTACCTAGCCATTTGGTCCCTAGTCTGTAGCAGTGCATGGGATTCTTCCGTCCTAAGTGCAGGACTCTGCACTTGTCCTTGTTGAACCTCATCAGGTTTTTTTCGGCCCAATCCTCTAATTTGTCTAGGTCCCTCTGTATCCGATCCCTACCCTCTAGTGTATCTACCACGCCTCCTAGTTTAGTGTCATCTGCAAACTTGCTGAGAGTGCAGTCCACACCATCCTCCAGATCATTAATAAAGATATTAAACAAAACCGGCCCCAGGACCGACCCTTGGGGCACTCCGCTTGAAACCGGCTGCCAACTAGACATGGAGCCATTGATCACTACCCGTTGAGCCCGACGATCTAGCCAGTTTTCTATCCACCTTACAGTCCATTCATCCAGCCCATACTTCTTTAACTTGGCGGCAAGAATACTGTGGGAGACCGTATCAAAAGCTTTGCTAAAGTCAAGGAATAACACATCCACTGCTTTCCCCTCATCCACAGAGCCAGTTATCTCATCATAGAAGGCAATTAGGTTAGTCAGGCATGACTTCCCCTTCGTGAATCCATGCTGACTGTTCCTGATCACTTTCCTCTCCTCTAAATGTTTCATAATTGATTCCTTGAGGACCTGCTCCATGATTTTTCCAGGGACTGAGGTGAGGCTGACTGGCCTATAGTTCCCCGGATCCTCCTTCTTCCCTTTTTTAAAGATGGGCACTACATTAGCCTTTTTCCAGTCATCTGGGACCTCCCCCAATCGCCATGAGTTTTCAAAAATAATGGCTAATGGCTCTGCAATCTCACCCGCCAACTCCTTTAGCACCCTCGGATGCAGCGCATCCGGCCCCATGGACTTGTGCACGTCCAGTTTTTCTAAATAGTCCCGAACCACTTCTTTCTCCACAGAGGGTTGGTCACCTTCTCCCCATGCTGTACTGCCCAGTGCAGTAATCTGGGAGCTGACCTTGTGCGTGAAGACAGAGGCAAAAAAATCATTGAGTACATTAGCTTTTTCCACATCCTCGGTCACTAGGTTGCCTCCCTCATTCAGTAAGGGGCTCACACTTTCCTTGATTTTCTTCTTGTTGCTAACATACCTGAAGAAACCCTTCTTGTTACTCTTAACATCTCTTGCTAACTGCAACTCCAAGTGTGATTTGGCCTTCTTGATTTCACTCCTGCACGCCTGAGCAATATTTTTATACTCCTCCCTGGTCATTTGTCCAATCTTCCACTTCTTTTAAGCTTCTTTTTTGTCTTTAAGATCAGCAAGGATTTCACTGTTTAGCCAAGCTGGTCGCCTGCCATATTTACTATTCTTTCTACACATCGGAATGGTTTGTTCCTGCAACCTCAATAAGGATTCTTTAAAATACAGCCAGCTCTCCTGGACCCCTTTGCCCTTCATGTTATTCTCCCCATCTGTTCCCTGAGGGAGTCAAAGTCTGCTTTTCTGAAGTCCAGGGTCCGTATTCTGCTGCTCTCCTTTCTTCCTTGTGTCAGGATCCTGAACTCGACCATCTCATGGTCACGCCTCCCAGGTTCCCATCCACTTTTGCTTCCCCTACTAGTTCTTCCCTGTTTGTGAGCAGCAGGTCAAGAAAAGCTTTGCCCCTAGTTGGTTCCTCCAGCACTTGCACCAGGAAATTGTCCCCTACACTATCCAAAAATTTCCTGGATTGCCTGTGCACCGCTGTATTGCTCTCCCAGCAGATATCAGGGTGATTAAAGTCTCCCATGAGAACCAGGGCCTGCGATCTAGCAACTTCTGCTAGTTGCCAGAAGAAAGCCTCATCCACCTCATCCCCCTGGTCTGGTGGTCTATAGCAGACTCCAACCACGACATCACCTTTGTTGCTCACACTTCTCAACTTTATCCAGAGACTCTCAGGTTTTTCTGCAGTTTCATACCGGAGCTCTGAGCAGTCATACTCCTCTCTTGCATACAACGCAACTCCCCCACCTTTTCTGCCCTGCCTGTCCTTCCTGAACAGTTTATATCCATCCATGACAGTACTCCAGTCATGTGAGTTATCCCACCAAGTCTCTGTTATTCCAATCACATCACAGTTCCCTGACTGTGCCAGGACTTCCAGTTCTCCCTGCTTGTTTCCCAGGCTTCTTGCATTTGTGTATAGGCACTTAAGATAACTCATCTATCGTCCCTCTTTCTCAGCATGAGACAGGAGTCCTCCCCTCTTGCGCTCTCCTGCTTGCGCTTTCTCCCAGGATCCCATTTCCCCACTTACCTCAGGGCTTTGGTCTCCTTCCCCCAGTGAACCTAGTTTAAAGCCCTCCTCACTAGGTTAGCCAGCCTGCTGGCGAAGATGCTCTTCCCTCTCTTTGTTAGGTGGAGCCCGTCTCTGCCTAGCACTCCTTCTTGGAACACCATCCCATGGTCGAAGAATCCAAAGCCTTCTCTCCGACACCACCTGCGTAGCCATTCGTTGACTTCCACGATTCGACGGTCTCTACCCCGGCCTTTTCCTTGCACAGGGAGGATGGATGAGAACACCACTTGCGCCTCAAACTCCTTTATCCTTCTTCCCAGAGCCACGTAGTCTGCAGTGATCTGCTCAAGGTCATTCTTGGCAGTATCATTGGTGCCCACGTGGAGAAGCAGGAAGGGGTAGCGATCCGAGGGCTTGATGAGTCTCGGCAGTCTCTCCGTCACATCGTGTATCCTAGCTCCTGGTAAGCAGCAGACCTCTCGGTTTTCCCGGTCGGGGCGGCAGATAGATGACTCAGTCCCCCTGAGGAGGGAGTCCCCGACCACCACCACCCTCCTCCTCCTCTTGGGAGTGGTGGTCGTGGAACCCCCATCCCTAGGACAGTGCATCTTTTGCCTTCCAGTCGGTGGAGTCTCCTTCTGCTCCCTTCCCTCAGATGGGTCATCTAGTCCACTAGTTGAGGGAATGTTCCTGATGCCGTTTGCCGCCCAGCGTACGTTCAGGTCAAAGTCCATGTGGATCGCTCTCGACGCCCACCAGGCTGTCTGGTTGGGTTCTGTCTGATAGAGACTCTCGGCACCACTCCGCCTCAAGGAGCGAACACCAATGGGACCAAGGCAGATGACGCCAAAGTTCCTCATCTCGCAGGGGCTATTGCAGTTGGTCATGGCATGAACATTGACATCGTTCCAGTTCGTTGTCCCGCTCCAAGACCCTGCCATGGCACTGCCTCCGCAGCCCTGGATGTCGATCGTTGGTGTCTTGTCATCGCAGGTCTGCTTGCCGGAGCCGAATGAGGAGCAGCTGTTACCGATGGTACTGGTCCTCCATGTCGGGATCATGGTCCCGTGGTCGGCATTGCTCCCAGCGCCACCGCTCCTCCCGGTCCAGGGACAGTGGCAGCTTGTATGTCAGCCCAACCTCCCTTGGTAGTCGTCCATCGATGGGCCAGGCCGAACAGCCAGCTCCGCTGGTGCCACAGCAGGTGCAGTGGCACTGGGTCTCGTGGCCAGCCCAATGGTACCAGTGGGCACCATGGCCCCCGACGGAGGCCCTGGTAGGGGCTAGCTCGGTGGCCAGAGCCTCAGAGGGACCATCGGCTTCCCTTTCCAGACCTCTGAGGAAGGAGTCGGTGGGACGTACGTCCTTGGCACTGGGCCTGGAGACCAACCAGGTGGTTGACAGTGGATACACACCATACCGCACTGGCCTCCTCACTCTCCCGGGATGAGGCGATTATGGCTCCTCCTCCCTCCGTCCCACAGGAGGACTTTAGGGCCCTCCAACAACTCTTAAAAAGGGTGGCATCAAGCCTCCACCTCCAAGCAGAGGAGATGGAAGAGCCCTCGGACTCTCTGTTTAATGTACTGTCCTCCTCGGCACCGGGCAGGGTGGCCTTGCCTCTCCACGAAGGGGTGGTGAAAATTTCAAATGCCCTGTGGCAAACCCTGGCCTCATTGGGCCCCCATCTCTAAGAGAGCGGATCGAAAGTATTTTGTAACCGCCAAGGGGCATGAATACTTATACACCCACCCTGCTCCTAACTCCCTGGTGGTCGAGTCGGTTAACCACAGGGAACGGCAGGGCCAACCAGCCCCTACCCCAAAAAATAAAGATTCAAGGAGGCTGGACTCATTTGGAAGAAAAATGTATTTGTCCTCAAGCTTCCAGTTATGGGTGGTGAACCACCAGGCTCTCCTGGGCCACTGTGAGTTCAATCTGTGGGGCTCCCTGCCCAAGTTTGAGGACTTCCTCCAGGAACGTGACAGGAAGGAGTTCAAAGCACTGGTGGAGGAGGGCACAGCGGCTGCCAGGGCAACCCTGCAGGCAGCTTCAGATGCAGTGGACACGGTCGCGCAGTCCAGGGCCTCTGCGGTGTCCATGAGAAGGGTGTCATGGCTCATGCTCTCTGGGCTGTCCAGCAAGGCACAGACCTCCCTGCAGGACCTCCCATTTGACGGCAAAGCTCTGTTTGCAGAACAAATGGATACAAAGCTGCATGGCCTGAAAGACTCCCACATGATTCTCCAGACTCTGGGTCTCTGTGTTCCAGCTCCGGATAAAGCAAAGTTCAAGCTGCAGCAGACTCCCGCTCAGGCAACCCATTCAGAATACGAGACCGCTTATAAGAAGTCGTGGGATTATAAAGGCGCCCACAGAGACCGTCTCGGCCTGCCCCCCAGCCTGGGTCCTCCAAGGGCAAGCAAGCAGGAAAAAGGCGGTTTTGACGGGGTTTTCCAGGGGCGCTCTGCCAGTTCTCATCAGGGATCCACCCTCAATAAAATTTCCCTTCTCAAGTCGGTTGGGTGCTTTCCTCCTGGAGTGGTCGTGGCTGACCTGGGACCGGCGGGTCCTCAACACCATCTCCCGGGCTACACCCTCCAGTTTACTTCCTCCCTGCCCAACCACCCCTCGCCCCCATCCCTTCTGGGGCACCCCTCGCACCAGGCTCTGCTCGAGCAGGAGGTGGGGCGGCTCCTGGGTCTGGGAGCGGTGGAAGTGATACTGGGGAAGTTCAAAGGCAAGGGGTACTACTCCCGCTATTTCCTTATCCCAAAGGCCAAAGAGGGGCTCAGGCCCATCTTGGACCTGCGAGGCCTGAACCAATACATGGTGAAGCTCAAGTTCCGCATGGTCTCCCTAGCCTCCATCATCCTCTCCGCCACCAATTGTGAAGGCGCACTCGACTAGGGTGCAGGCTTTGTCGGCTGCCTTTTTGACCCATGGCCCCATTCAGGACATTGGTAGGGCTGCCACGTGGTCCTTAGTTTACATGTTCACCTCGCATTATGTGATTGTCTCTCAGACCAGGGAGGATGCCGGGTTCAGCAGGACCGTTCTCCGTCCTGAGAGTTTGTGAACTCCTTCCCACCTCCAACTGATATAGCTTGGAATCACCTATTGTGGAATACACATGCGCAATCACTCGAAGAAGAAAAGACAGTTACCTTTTCCGTAACTGGTGTTCTTCGAGATGTGTTGCTCATCTCTTCCACATCCCGCCCTCCTTCCCCTCTGTCGGAATTGTCTGACAAGAAGGAACTGAGGGTGGGGGGAGCCCACAGCGTCCCTTATACAGTGCCATGGAGGCGCCACTCCAGGGGTTGCTAGGGCGCTCCCCTATGGGTACTGCTAGGGGAAAAACTTCCGGCATCAGTGCACGATGGCGAGCATGCACACCTATTGTGGAATAGACATGAGCAACACATCTTGAAGAACACCAATTACGGAAAAGGTAACTGTCTTTTTTTCACATGGCTACTTTTCTAACCACAGACAAGCTTAAGAAAATTCCCTTCTCTAGCCCCTTTTAATTACAAAAATGCATGGGTACTGGTAGTCCAGTTTTTTAAATACATACAAACTCAGGAGAGAAGGAGAAGACAGGAAGGTATCCAAATCATTGGAGAAGAATCTAAAAGCAGAAATTTGGGAGTTCTTGATTTACCCATGAAAACTGTAGAGATGTAGCCAAGAAGTTTGACAGGTGATTTATTGCAGGAAATTGACACTGAGCTCATAGACAATTGATCATAGACTTAAGTCAAGAGAATTTGAACCAAAACCCTTGATTTTAAAGCTAACCTTAGTTGGATGTTGCCTATTGGGTGAGTATCCTTCCCCTGATTTAAAAAAAAAAAAGATGTTTCAAGGACAGAGAGTTAATCTTTTTTCTTGGCATGTGAACATCTACTTTACTTACATAATGCAGTTTCATGCAAGTAAACAGTGAATAGCGATGGTTTTTACATCCAGGTATTTTATGTGACGCTAAGATATGGCTCCTTGTTGGTGAGAAGATATTTTTTCATGTTTCCATGTACCTGCCTAGTACAGCGTTTTATAGTAATCAGCAATTTTAAAATAAATACGATTCCTTCTTCAAAATCTCTGGCTCAGCATGGAGATCAAATCTGATGAATATTTTTGAGGCGTTTGTAGTGTTATAGCTGTTTTGGGTCCAGGATACTTGAGAGAGCGGAGGTGAGGTCATATCTTTTATTGGACCAACTTCTGTTGGTGGAAGGTACACGCTTTCAGGATACACAGAGCTCTTCTTGACCTGAAGGCACAAGCTTTCATCCTTAAAAGCTTGTACCTTCCACCAACAGAAGTTAGTCCACTGAAAAGATATTACCTGATCTGCTTCATATCTCAAATATTCTTTTGAGTAGAATTGCGAGATGACAGAGAAAACTCTTGTCTTACCAGTCCTTATTATTCACAGTTGAGAACACCTATGTTATTATGAAAGTATCATTATTATTATTATTAATAGGGAATGAAGAGTACATGCTTCTTTTCTTTTCATATGCTGTCAACTTTATTATTACGTTGGTCATCACTATTTTATTGGCTGAAAAATGTAGCTCTACTGTGAATTTTATGAGAAAAGTTGCCATTCATTTCTCAAGCAATGTCTGTGTTAGAATTGTTTGCTGCACCTGTCACAGAGATAAGTCGTCTAAAGGTATGGAAGTCGATGTGTACAGTACTGCTCCCCATCCCCATTCTAAACTGAAAATATGTAACCATGTTGAGGGACTTTCAGACAAAAGCTGTGCTTTATATTCGGTTTCTATGATTTTAAATATTTTATACCCCTTAGCATTTCTTAAATGTTATTTCTGAGTTCATTTTACATTTTTTGAGGAAATACAGTTGTTGCATATGAATCTGGAAATAACGTAGATTATAGAATAGAGAAAAAAGATTCCCATATCGTACACTTCTAGGTACAGCAAGAAAACTCTAAAATGAACTGAGAACGTGGTACACAGAAGTCAGTAATAATTTCTTAGATTTTAATCAGTATAATCTATTAAGATGCAATTTATATAATCAATATAATTCATAATGTCGTCTTAAGAAAACATGACAATTGTAAGGATACATTGGTTTAAAGATACTCTCAGAATAATGTACAAGCGGTTTAATCAAAATAAAAAAGAAGTTGATTTCAATAATTGTTATGGGGAATAGTATAAAGAATAATTATAAGTAGGATTAATATAAAAATTCAGTTCTATTTTCTTATCCATTATCCTATCTCTGGACACAGTTATATTAGAGTAGACATTTTGAGAAATATTTTATCAAATATAAGTTGTATTAAAGCTTACAATTTTATTTCAGGAAGCTGCAGTCTCTGCACTTGCTGCATTGTGTAATGAATATTACATCAATGAACAGAGAGAAGCCAATCCAGCTCTTCAGGGTAATGATTCATATGTATTGTCTCTGTTTCCATTAACAAATGTCTTTTAATTATTCATGTTGGTTGTACAGGTAGAAGAGATTCATAGGAGGCAAAATAGGTTGTTTAAAAAGCACCACAGTGGATTAGCAAATTCTGAAGGCCCAGCCCAGTTCTGTACCATTTTAAGTACACTTAATTGGATGTACATATTTATATAATTAATATACACCATCCCTATGTTCCATATGGAAAAATGCCTTGGAGGGATGAAAGAAAAAAATTGCATGTGTCTAGGACAATGTTGTTTATAATGTCTTGGTATTTACTTTTTGAATTGCTGCTCTCAGTATACATGCTCATCATTTGTGTGCACTCCTGAAAATACCCTTTCTTCTATTTAAATCCATGTAATTTGAACATTTTACCTTTAATAACCAAACCAAGGTGCTTAGAAATACCAATAATTTACAGTTCAGGGAGAGATTCATACATACCCAAGAACTAGTTTACATCTTTTTTTTTTTTTTGGTCATAATCTTTCTAAAAAGAAATGATGGAATGTGACTATTTGTGATTCAAAGGACGTTAAAGAGGCTCAGAGAAGAGCAATGAAAGTGATTAAGGGCTCTGAAAAACTCCCACATGAAGAGAGATTGAAAAGAGTGGAAATGTTTATTTTAGAAAGGAGGTGAATACAGGGGAACATAAGTGTACCAAATAATGACTGGAACAGAGAAGGCATATAGGTTTTGTTCTCTCTGTTGCAGACCACAAGAATAAGGGGACATTCTGTGAATTTGAAAGATGGCAAATTCAAAACTAATAAAAAGAAATACTTTTTCACATAATATTTAATTAGTCTTTGGAACTCATTGCTACAAGATGTTGAGGCCAAAAACTTAGCAAGATTCAAAGAAGGAATGGCGATTTGCAAGTTTAACAAGGTTAACCAGAGTTGTTATAGTTAATGCTTTATTTGTTTAATATAAAACCTCATGCTTTTAGGGTTTAAACCAATCACTTATTATTAGGGGTTTGGGTGAGACATTCATTGTGGGGCAAAGTATCCCATGGTTGCCTAATGTCAGGTTTCTTGCACCATCCTCCTAAGCATCTGGTGTTGACCATCATCAAAGACAGGCTGTTGGACTAGATAGATCACTGGTCTTATCCAGTATGGCAATTCCTACATTCCTGTATTTAAATAAGATAGTTAAATTGCATACATTTTGCACAGGAATTATGTGAATATTTCCCCATATTTATTTTCTTTGTCATTCCTATATCACATATGTAATACAATTGTTCATTATTTATTTCCATTCCAGTAGTTCCCAGAATGTGCTGTACTGCCCACCTGTACAGGAATCCTGTCCCCAAAGAGCATACAATCTAAGCGTACATATAAGCAGCATATAAAGGGTAGAGAAGAGAGATGCACTTAAGAAATGTACAGTTATTAAATATACTTTGGGGCTTTTGTTTTTGTTAAACAAATGCATGTCAACCATACTTTGTTGCCTCTCAAACAATTCATTATTAATTGACCGGTTACTTATAGGGGTCTTTTGGGCAATGTTGAAGGAGAGGAAGTGGTAGTCAAAGAGGGCAGAAATTGATAGATTAAAGAAGGAGTAATGTTTACTGATGACAATGTAGAGTGTTTTGATCATTTTGGAAAGTGGGAAGTTTGAATGTTGAAGGTCAAAAAAAGGAGAACTAATAGGTCAGACTAGACATAAACGTTGTTGTTGAAGTCTTGGTAGATGAGGGTAGGGGACTGTGTGAAGAAGAAGATAGGAAGGTGTCCAAATCAGAAAGGAGAATGGACATGGTAAAGTAAGAGGGCAGCAGATGACTTAGGCCTCGTCTACTCTGAAAAGCTATATTGACATAGTTGCATGGGTCAGGGATGTGAAAAAAACACACCCCAACCAACATAGCTTATGCCGACATAGCTGCGTCTACATTGATGTTTAGTCAACGGAAGAGTGCTTCCATAGATGTAGGTAATGTCATTTGGGGAAGAGGTGTTCCTACACTGGCTGTGTCTACGCTAATACTTTTATCACTATAACTCTCCTTCTGACACAGCTACTGCCACGCGTTATAGTCTAATTATGCCAATAGAAGAGCTCTCTCCTGTTGACATAGAGTGGCTACATTGGAGATCTTACATTGGCGCAGCTGCATCGGAATACCTGTCATCTACCAAGGTTTTCTGGGCATCCATACACATGGTGATAAAAATTGCTCCAAGAATGTAAACAATTTTTAAAAATAAATGTCAGTATGCCTAGCTTTATATATTTCTGTGGAAATTATCGTTTTCTCTGTACTACCCATAACATGTACATGCTATGTATCTGTAATCTATCTATTTTTAGGAACTTCCCCAGAATTCCTGAAAAAGTTATGTGGGCAGAGACTATATCATATACAGTGTATCCACTGAGCAGCATAGGTATCATGATAATAGATATTCCTATTAGGTACCATGATAATAGATATTGTTAAATCCAAGCAGCAGTGGAGGGGTTAAGCAAATGGGATTTTGATATATTGCGCCAGTGTTACATGACTGCGTGGTAGCTAAATAATACCATGAACTTTAGTGGATCAGAATCTGAATTTTTTTACAGCAAGAAAGTCCCAACTAGCCTGTAATGTTGCTATCACATCACTTCTTTCATTTCTCTTTATTTTCTACTTTCTTTTCTCTGCACTCTCACTTCTCATCTGCTATATCTTTTCTTTCTTCTGTGTTTTTATTTTCACTCTGTTTCTCTTGTATGCCTGCAGCTCACTTTTGAGATTTTTCTCTTCTGATCTCCTCTCAGTAGCTGCAGGTCCTGTTTAATGAAAATTGTAGAAACTTCATGGGCTGTGCTATTTTACCAAGCACACATCCATAGGGGGCATGTAATGTCACATTGCTGGAGGTAGAGTAATTATTACTGCTTAGCAGTTATCAGTAAATAGCTACTGGTTTGCTTTCTGTCACTTCTGAATTTTCTATCATTCGGCTAAGACTGTCAGTTTGAAATGAACATCAATCATAGCAATGCTACTGCAACCCCATTGTCTGAGGAGATGTCACTGAGTGCCTACGCAAGCATGGTATCTGCATATGGCCTCAGGGCTCTCTATTATGGGCCTGTGGTTAGGAAGGTTTTAAAATAATAAATATGTCTATATGAAAATGTGTTAGCTCTTGAATAGGTAGCTAGTTTCCTGTTTCCTGATGAGATACAATAGTTAAGACCTGTTGACTGTATGGGGATTTAAAAAAAAAAAAAAACAGAATGGAGTCATGAGTTGTGATTAAATGCATTCTTATGGCAAACTATCTTTCTTCCTCTAGCAAATATTGCCTAATCATTTAACCCTTAGATGACCGGTAGCAACTTCACTGTTTTGATCTTCATAGCCATTCTGATTTCTATGTCCCTTGCAAACACTTAAAAAAAAAAAAAAGTACATATCTAGTAAAGCTACTTATTTTTGAGACCTAACTTTTTTTTTAGAGAGATTATGTAAATTGCAACTCTTAATCAGAAGTATTTTAGTTGTGCATAGTTAAAGGTTACACAGGTTTTACTTGATCATATATTTTGCTCTTCATTTAAGAAAAAGTTTGGTACAGTAGCTGAAATCTGGTCAGTCAAGAACATCTCATTTGGTCCACGATGTCTACAGTAAGAAATACATTGCCTACACATACAGTTTATTGTGGCAATAGGCTGTGTGCAGTACATTGTATTCTTTATGCATGGACAACATGCAATAAAAACACAGAGATGGAAGGTTCCACATACCTCTCTTCCCTATCTCCATTTTCTTTGTTCTCTTTTTTTAGTCTATCCTCATTTTGATCTGCATGTTACTTCCCCCTCTGGTTGGATCCTGTTTTTCTCCAAGTCAGTTTTTTCCCTCCCTTTCCTAGAATCTAGCCAGTTCCTCTTCTCAGTTTGTGGGTGCATCTTCTCATTCCTCTATTATCGTTAAGGCCACTGTCCCTGCCTCTTCAGACTGCAGTATAGAGATCCGGAGTTCTGGAGGATGAGGATTTCTATCTTGAATGTACTCTGTGCCTCAGGGAAGCCCTATGGATTTTTAAAAATCTCGAGCACAAATTGTGGCTAGACAGTTACCATGATCAGAGCAGCAGTGACAGAATCATGGAGAGGATTCAAAGAAGAGACATGAAAATGAATAAAGGGTTAGAAAACTTGCCTTATAATGATAGGCTCAAGAAGCTCGATCTGTTTAGCTTAACAAAGAAAAGATTAAGGGGTGACCTGATTACAGTTCATAAGTACCTACATGGGAAACAAATATTTGATAACGGGCTCTTCAGTCTACCAGAGAAAGGTATAATACAATCCAGCAGCTGGAAGTTGAAGCTAGATAAATTCAAACTGGAAATTAGGCATAATTTTTTAAAAGTAAGAGTAATCAACCATTGGAACAATTTACCAAGGGTTGTGGTGGATTCTCCATCACTGGCAATTGGTAAATCACGATTAGATGTTTTTCTAAAAGATATGTTCTGGGAATTATTTTAGGGAAGTCCTCTGGCCTATGTTGTTCAGGAAGTCAGATTGGATGATCACAGTGGTCCCTTCTGGTCTTGGAATCTATGGTACTGAAGCTGTGTTGGGTATAAGAGAATGTGTCCCTCCGTGCCTGCATTGAGTGTCCTGCTTTATTAGAAGTTCTGTTTAAGCCCTTGGTTTTGGATAAAAAAAACAAAACACGCAGAAACGTTAATATTACATAAACTTAACCTGTGTCACTCTTTGGAAAGAGCAGGGTTAAAAATCAGTCTAAACTGACTTTGTTACATGAATAGTATTCAGAGAACTATAACTGACGACTCTTAAAATGTTTGTTAAATCAATACTTTTTCTGACAGAACAGACTATCTTCCATTTTAGGGTTATTGAATTGAAGAGAATCTTCATCGAGCCTCCCTGTTCTTCTATTGGTAGCCTAGCTCAGTGATCTCCAAACTTTTTTGATCGCGCACCCCTATCATTAAAAAAATTTTGAGCACACACCCCCTGCTGCGCCGAAGCAAATAAATAAATAAGCTGCTCAGACTCCTGCCCGAACTGCTGAAGCAAAAAAAAAAAAAAAGTGCTCCTCCTGCCGCGCACCCCCAAGGATCCTCTTGCGCACCCCCTGGGGTGCGCGCACCCCACTTTGGAGACCACTGGCCTAGCTAATGTAATGATGCAGTAGTTGGGTTACACTTTGCAATTATATTTTTCTAGATGAACTGTTGCAGCAATATATTTCAGAACTTCAGAACACAGAGGAAATGATTCGTTGTGGGTTTTCGCTAGCCCTGGGGGCCCTTCCAAGATTTCTGTTAAAAGGCAAGCTCCAGCAGGTGAGAGAAAGTGTGGTCCTTACCACAAAAAAAAGTGGGGGGTACAAGTTTTATCTGATTCAGGAAATAGTTTGAGTGATGTCTGAATGCTTAATCAAATAAATAATAGAGGATCATTGCTATGGGTGTTGATGTGAAGGGGTTAGTTTATAATACAGTAACCCAGTCAATCTTAATGACTTTGGCTTAACATATATTCAGATAATTAAAATTGAGGCCTTTCTCCACACTCTTAGTATAGAAGCCAAAGACTGACTGGGCATGGAGAATGAGCTATCTTTTTGCTAAAGCCTTTTGTTTTAATTTTTTTAACAATTGTCCCTGAAAAATTCCTACCTTTAAAACAAAACAAAACAACCCATTGTTCTTCTTCGATATGTCCATTCCATATTAGGTATGTGTGCTCGCCACATGCACCGGTGCTGGAAGTTTTTCCCTCAGCAATATCTGTAGGGGACCAGCTCTGGTATAAGGGGTGCCGCCGGATCCACCCACCTTCAATTCCTTCTTATCGCCAGTGACGGTGCTGGAATGTCTGATGCTTTGGCTAGCATTGATTCCTTTTCTGTTCTTGCGAACTTTGAAATCCTGTAAAATAGTTATACGTAGTTAGTAGTTTTCTTAGTTACTCTTAGTAGTAGTTCTCAAACTCTCCATTAGTCCCAAACAGCACCCCGCTGGGGGTCTGGGCATGCCCCGGTCCCCAGGCTTTAAGACCTGTGATCCCTGCAAACGGCCTATGCCCGTCAGCAATCCCCATACCAGCTGCCTCAGGTGTTTAGGCAAAGGGCACATAAGTGACAAGTGCCATATCTGCAAGTCCTTCAAATCTAGGACGAAGAAGGAGCGCAATATCCGACTAAGAGTGCTCCTAATGGAATCGGCACTTACTCCGGCACCGGAGCAGCGGTCCGACTCCACACCGAGCATTGTCGCCTCTGTGCGCACTGCTCCCCCGGTGCTGGCCATGAGCCGACACTGATCTCCATCCATGACTCTGGGGAAGAAGCTGAAAAAGACTGTGAGGGGAAGCTCTCCTGCCTCCTTCAAGGGAAAGGAGAGGGCAGGGGGCAAGCCAACACCTGTGTCTGGCAGTTCAATATGCCCCTCGGGAAGTCGGGCCCCAGTTCAAGTCGAGCGGTGCGGCCTATCCTACACCTTGTCTGTGACTCCAGATAGCGATGCAGGTCACAGCCAGCTTCAGGTGCCATCAATGCCCGAAGCCCTTCAAGTAGCTCAGGAGATCCTGACACTCCTGGTGCCACCCTCACCAGCTCCTGTGGTACTTCGGTCTCAGGGAAAACCCACATTGGGACCTATGCGTGTGTCCCTGCCTCAGCGGTACTGTTCCCCATTGAGAGGGACATCCTGCCAGCATTTGCCCATCTGCAGCCGTCACATCTCTGACGGAAGAGGCGGGCTCAGCTGAGCCCTCTTCGGTCCCCACACTGGGGGCACTGATGGAGGGACTTGAGGCGTACCTCGCCGGTAGTGTGACCCAGCAAGAACTCCAGGACTGGCCCCGACCATCTTCAAGGGCCCGGTACCGATCGGGCACCAGAAACCACTGATTGCCAGGTATCTGATGCAGATCTGCCGAACGCTGTCGGTCCCCGAGAGCCCGACCAAGACAGTCTCGCTCAGACAGGTCAGCTTCGGGACGCAGCAACCGGCACTGGTCAGACAAGAGCCACTGCTCAGCCCTATCCTGGTTGCCCGGGACCGACCGGTCTGCTGGTAGTTCTGGCTCGGAGTGAGGTTCCCTGACTGTGGGACAAGCCCCGGTACCGACGGTGCTGACTACATCATCAGCACTGAAACCTGTCCCATGGCACCAAGCACAGTGGCCAGTGCTATGGTACCCATGGAACCCTTGGGGGTTCACCCAGCCTTGCTAGGCTGCCCAATCGATGTCGGGGACCTCGGAGAGGCCAGCGGCCTCGGTATCCTGTCCCCCTCCGCTGCTGGAAACTTTGCGGGGTAACCCTTCAGGCCCAGGAGGACCCATGGGAGCAAGTTGCTGGACCACCAATGGACGTGGAGGTTCCCGCACTGTCTTCGTTGTTGCCAGGAGAGGCTATCATGGGGTCCCCTCACCCAGTTCGTCAGGATGATAACAGGGCGCACCAGGAACTTTTGAAGAGGGTCACTTCTAACCTGGGGCTTAAGGCAGAGGAATTGGAAGAGCCCTCGGACTCTCTGTTTGATGTCCTCTGCTCCTCGGCTCCTGCCAGAGTGGCTCTACCCCTTCATGAAGGGGTTTCCAAAATCACTAAAGCCCTGTGGCAGACCCCCTCTTCCCTGGCCCCTATCTCTAAAAGGGCTGAATGCAAGTACTTCGTGTCAACCAAAGGCCATGAGTACTTATACTCCCACCCAGCCCCCAATTCCCCTACGGTCAAGGCGGTTAACCACAAGGAGAGGTAGGGACAACCCGGGGCCACCCCCAAAAATAAAGACTTGAGGAGGCTGGATCTTTTTGGATGTAAGGTTGATACATCTTCCAGCCTTCAGCTGGCCAACCACCACGCCCGCTTTGGCTGATATGACATCAATATGTGGCAAGCCATTGGCAAGTTCGAAGGGTCTCTCCCTGAGGCTTCCAAGAAGGAGTTCCGAGCGATCTTCAATGAGGGCATGAGTGCGGCCAAGGCGGCCCTCCAGGCAGCATCAAATGCTGCGGATGCTGCTGCCTGCACGATGGTTTCCACTATCTCCATGCGGTGAGCCTCTTGGCTGCTCCTCTTGGGGTTGTCCACCGAGGCTCAGCAGTCAATGCAGGACCTGCCCTTCGACGGCCGGGTCCTATTTGTGGAGCAAACAGACAGCAAATTGCATGGCCTCAAGGACTCCTGCAGCATCCTAAAAACCCTGGGTCTCTACCTCCCAGTCCCTGCGCGTAAGTGGTTCAAACCGCAGCAGCCGCAGGGCCAGGGGAGTCAGCATTGGCAGGACCAGTCTCATAAACAAGCCAAGGGTTATAAGCGCTGCCCGAGCCACCCGCCACTACCCTCTGCCCAGTTGGGCTCGACCCGTAATAAGCAGGGGCCAAACAATCATTTTGAGGGTGCGACCGAGGGCAACCTACCAGACTATTCCCTGGATCCATCCTTCCCTGTGTTCTCCAACCACCTTTCCCCCTTCCTCCCTGCCTGGATGGCTATAACCTCGGACTGCTGGGTCCTCAACACGGTGGAATGGGGTTATACCCTCTGTCACGGAGTATTGGGGAACTCAGGGCCCTGCACCCCCGGCTTCCTGCGATTCACCATGACTCTCAGCCAGCCAGTAAAGCAGAAGGTTTATTTGGATGACAGGAACACAGTCCAAGACAGGTCTTGCAGGCACAGACAACAGGGCCCCCCTCAGTTAGGTCCAGCTTGGGGTCCCAGGGCATCCCAGCCCCCCCCTTTGGGGGGTCAGAGCCATCTCTGCCTCCCAGCCATCTCTCCAGCCTCCTTCCAGCCTGCTTCCAGCACTCTGCCTTCAGCGACCCCTCCCACAGCCTTTGTTCAGTTTCCCGGGCGCCGGAGTCATCTGACCTCCAACCCCCTCCTGGGTTCTCATGTTACAAGCTCAGGTATGTTCCCTTGGGCCGGCTCCCATCCCCCGATGCAGACCATCCTAGTCACACTCCCCTGTCAGCATTCACACACCCCAGCAAGAACAGTCCCAGTTCGTCACATCTCTCCCCCCTTCGAGACCGAACTGAGCAGGGTCACTTTAGCCAGTGACCCGGGGAAGTTCGAACCTACCCCCGTTCCCATGGATGCCCCCGCATCCCTCCAGTTCCTTGGTGAGAATTACACCAGGCCCCTTCCGTTCCACGCCCCCCCTTAGGTCGGGGGTGCTTGATGGCACTCGCAGTTCGCATGTGGGAAGGTTTATGCGGCCTGTGCCCTTTTCCCACCCCCATACCTCTGGGGTTCCAACTGGGCTGTGGTCTTCTCCCAGCGCTCCAGTCTGGAGGTCTGTGCTTTGGGCTCTCTTGGTTTAGAGCCGCCCTTTTAACCTTGGCCACCCTCTGGAAAGGATCCTTTATGCTGGGCAAGGGTCCTAAAGCTCTTTTCCCCTTGTCCCAGGCCTTCCTCCCCCTCTGACAGGGGTCACAGGATCCGCAGTACTGTCGGACAGTAACAAAGACCCCAGGCCAGTAAAAGCTCCGTAGCAGCCTCTGCTGGGTACGCCAGGTTCCCTGGTGCCCTGAGAGGGGAATGTCATGGGCCCGGCACAGCAGCTGGCGGCGATACTTCTGGGGTACCACCAGCTGCCTCCTGATCCCCCCTGACTCCATTTTCCCTGGGGGAGCCCATTCTCGGTACAGGAACCCCTTCTCCCACAGGAACCTTTTCCGGCCACCTCGTTCCATGGTCTGTACCGCATTGAGGTCGGCCAGGTCCCTTATCTTCCGCAAGGAGGGGTCTCTCTGTAACTCGGCCTGGAACTCAGCAGCTGGGACAGGGATGGCCACCTGCTCTTTCTCGCCCGCTGGGTCCGAAGCTGCAGCCTCCCTGAGCCGCGTCCCTGGGCGTTCCCTCCCCACCAGGTTAGGGTCCTGCGCCTCAGGCAAGGCACCCCCCCCAAGGCCAGGGCGCAGGGCCCCTCGCCGGCTCTGACTGCGGGTCACAACCAGTGCCTTTTGGGGGTTGCTTGGCCAGTTCTCCAGGTCCCCCCCCATCAATACCTCAGTGGGCAGATACGGGTGTACCCCCACATCCTTGGGGCCCTCCTTGGCCCCCCACTTCAGGTGTACCCTTGCCACGGGCACTTTGACTGGTGTTCCGCCCACCCCCGTCAGGGTCAGGTAGGAGTTGGGCACCACCTGATCTGGGGCCACCACCTCGGGCCGGGCCAGCGTCACCTCTGCGCCCGTATCCCAGTATCCATTGACCTTCCTCCCATCCACCTCCAGGGGAACAAGGTACTCTCTCCGGAGGGACAGCCCCGCGCCCACCGTATAAACCAAAAACCCTGAGTCTGGGGCATCCAGCCCCCTAGAGGAGCTGGCCTGGGGCCCTTCTCTCTCTTGAGCAGTTGATAAGCTGCCAGCCCCTCTTGCGTGAGAAGCCTGCCCCTCGTCCGTCTGGGCCTCTACCAAGTTAACCCTATGCGGGTTCGGTCTGCTCAGTCTGTCCTTGAGCTTGGGGCACTGGGCCCGAACGTGGCCTCTTCGGCCGCAGTAATAGCAGCTCATGTCCTGTGGGTCCCCTCGAGCCGGTCGGTTGTCCCTGACGCTGGGCATTCCCCGTGGGAGGGGATTCCCCATATTCCCTCTTTGGGAGGTCCCAGGGTGACTCTCTCTCTGCATCACGGCGGGCCCGTTCCTTTGGGGCTCCTCCCTGCCACCCCCTGACCGGCTCTTTACAAACTCATCAGCCAGCTGCCCGGCGTGTCGCGGGTTCTCTGGCTTTCTGTCCACCAACCACAGCCTCAGGTCGGATGGGCACCGCTCATACAGTTGCTCCAGTACCAGCAGTTTAATCAGGTCCTCCTTCGTCTGGGCCCCACCAGCCCACTTGCTGGCGTATCTTTCCATGCGGACGGCTAGTTGCAGATATGAGATCTCAGGGGTTTTATCTTGACTCCGGAACCTTCCCCGGTACATCTCAGGAGTCAGCCCAAACTCACGTAGCAGGGCCTTTTTGAATAGTTCGTAGTCCCCTTTCTCTGCCTCTCCCAGTTGGCGGTACAATGCCACGGATTTGGGGTCCAGTAAGGGGGTAAGGACCCGGAGTCTGTCCGCGGGATCAACCCGGTGCAGCTCGCAGGCCGTCTCAAAGGCCTCCAGGAAGTCATCCATGTCCTCCCCCTCCTTGTATGGGGCCATGATGCACTTATCAAAGCTCCGTGCAGTCCTGGGTCCCCCCTCACTCACCGCAGCCGGGGGTTCGCTGCCCCTCAGTCTCGCCAGTTCCAGTTCATGCTGACGCTGTCTCTCATTCTCCTGTCTCTGTCTCTCTTCATGCTGTCTTTGTCTCTCATTCTCCTCCCGTTCACGCTGATGCTGTCTCTCTTTCTCCTCCCGTTCATGCTGACGCTGTCTCTCTTCACGCTGATGCTGTCTCTCTTCATGCTGTCTCTGTTGTTCACGATCCTCCAGCTCTCTCAGTTTTAGCTCTTTCTCCCATTCCAGCCAATTCCGCTCCCCGGATGCCGAACGTCGCCGGGAGGCTCCTCTGCTGGCCGGCGGGCTTCGCCGGGGGGACCCCCTGCTGGCCGGGGGGATCACGGCGCCTTCGGTATTTGCTGGGCTCCTCCCCACCCTTCCCCTAGGCATAGGAAGGAGGGGTCTCGGGAAGCCCTCAGCAGCCGGCTGACCACTCCCAGCTGGGACAGACATTGGTGCCTGCGCTGCATTTGCCAGGCTGCTTCCCTGAGACACAGGGATCAGTTCATTCGCGCGATCTTCCGCCTCCAGCTGGGCGATGAGCTGTTCTTTGGTGAGCCTCCCAATGCGCAGCCGCCTCTGCTTGCACAGCTCCACCAGGTCGCTCTTAAGCCGCTTGGCATACATCTTCCTGCTGGCCACTCACCGGCCTGTGTGCTCACAGCTCCCCACAGTTTGCAGGGGGCCCCCTAGTGTGCCAGCCCTTCTCGAGGTCACCACCTCTCTGCCAGGGTCGAGCTGCAGACTCCTCCGCCCCTGGGACCACTCGCTGTGATCCCACGGGGGACCCTGTTACTGCAAAAGTCCTTCTCGCTGGTCACACACTCCCAGGGGTAATAACCGTCTCTCTCCCACTCTTCAGCAGGCCTGGTCCCCGTCAATCCCCCTTCGTTTTACTGCTCCCCAGTCACTTACTGCAGGAAGCGCCGTCCACGGGGTGCAGTAGATCCCACCGCTGCCACCAGTTGTCACGGAGTATTGGGGAACTCAGGGCCCTGCACCCCCGGCTTCCTGCGATTCACCATGACTCTCAGCCAGCCAGTAAAGCAGAAGGTTTATTTGGATGACAGGAACACAGTCCAAGACAGGTCTTGCAGGCACAGACAACAGGGCCCCCCTCAGTTAGGTCCAGCTTGGGGTCCCAGGGCATCCCAGCCCCCCCCTTTGGGGGGTCAGAGCCATCTCTGCCTCCCAGCCATCTCTCCAGCCTCCTTCCAGCCTGCTTCCAGCACTCTGCCTTCAGCGACCCCTCCCACAGCCTTTGTTCAGTTTCCCGGGCCCCGGAGTCATCTGACCTCCAACCCCCTCCTGGGTTCTCATGTTACAAGCTCAGGTATGTTCCCTTGGGCCGGCTCCCATCCCCCGATGCAGACCATCCTAGTCACACTCCCCTGTCAGCATTCACACACCCCAGCAAGAACAGTCCCAGTTCGTCACACCCTCCAGTTCCTTTCTACCCCCCCCCATTCCCATCCGCCTTCCCATACCCTCTTCAGGGACCCCTCTCACAAGAGTCTCCTTGTGCAGGAGGTAAAGGGGTTACTACAGCTGGTTGCGGTGGAAGAAGTTCCTCTTGAGTACAGGAACAAGGGGTTCTATTCCCGATACTTTTTAATCCCGAAGGATAAGGGCGGTCTACGGCCCATCCTGGACCATAGACCTCAACAAGTACCTAAAGAAGTTAAAGTTCCGCATGGCGATACTTGCCTAACTGCAATGGTGGACCGACTGCAGGACAATTCTGGAGGCGGTTCTGTTCGACAACCCCCTTCATTTGTTCGAGTTGGTGTCGGACACCTCGGACCTCGGCTGGGGTGCGCATCTCAGTGACCTCCTGACACAGGGGATGTGGCCCCGGAGGAGGCGAAGTTGCACATAAACGTCAAAAAGTTCCGAGCAGTCCGGCTGACGTACAGAGTCTTCCTGCCCCACCTGTCGGGCAAGGTGGTACAAGTACTGACGGACAACACAGCCTCGATGTTCTACATCAACAGGCAAGGGGGAGCGCGCTCGTCGACTCTGTCAAGAGACACTTCGTCTATAGGACTCCTGCATCAGCCACGAAATCTACCTAGAAGCTTGTCAGCTTCCCGGTGTCAAGAATATGCTGGTGAACCAGCTCAGCAGGAACTTCTCCTCTCACCACTAGTAGTCGCTCTATCCAGGAGTAGCCTGCAGGATCTTCCAAAGGTGGGGACCTCCCAAAGTGGACCTGTTTGCTACCAGACAGAGCAGGAAATGCCACTGA
This sequence comes from Chrysemys picta bellii, assembly GCF_011386835.1. NCBI lineage: Eukaryota > Metazoa > Chordata > Testudines > Emydidae > Chrysemys > Chrysemys picta. Next base: position 38,186,890 of record NC_088802.1, on the reverse strand, counting down.
TTTTGGTCTCAGCAAGGTCTGAGCAAGGGCTCCCTCTCCGATGCCTTCCTCCTGTCCTGGTCAGGGACCCTGATGTACGTGTTTCCTCCAATTCTACTCATCGGCAGGGTCCTGGCAAGAGGGACAAAGTGCAGGTTGTCGCGATCGCCCTGGCATGGCCTCGCCAATATTGGTTTGGCACGCTCATGAGCTTGTCAGCGGCCCCTCCCTGGCCCCTGCGCGACTGCCCAGACCTGGATTGGATTACCTTGTGCATAAGGACCTGTTATGACCTGGCGGGGGTTCCGCCGCTGTCGATGGTCAGAGCCCAGTTGAGAGCGCAGCCGTTTTTGGCGGCCTTCCTGGCACACATCCCTATCCAGGATATCTGTAGAGCCGCAACATGATCCTCTGTTCACACGTTTTACCGCTCATTATGCCATCACTCAGGCCAGAGACGACACTGGGTTTGGCAGAGCTGTGTTGCAATCTACACGTCTGTGAACAACTACCCATCTCCAGGGGTACTGCTTTGGAGTCACCTAATATGGAATGGACATGAGCAAGCACTTGCAGCGTCCCCTCTGAATGGCACAGTACACCTGTGCAGAGTAGGGTAGCTACTGGTTGATGGCTGCTGTTCTGCAGTGGGGGGGAGGAAGATGGGCAGGGAGCTGGGTCCTGGCAGCCAAGACTACATCTGACAGGCCTTCAGGAAGTGGAAGGCTTCTTCAGCTACTACATCATGGTGAGTACTGGGCATCCCTTACCCCCACCCATAGGTCCCAGTGAATGCTGGGCACACCCCATCCCCATCCCATTGCACCCTTTCCCTCCCAATCTGCTGCACTCCATCAGTACTGTTCTCTATGAATAGACCCTGTGAGTAGCTTCACCTTCAGCTCAGCCCTGGGGACGTGTCACCACCCAGAGAGGAGCCCCAGGGCACAGAGCCTAGTCAACTTCCCCTTCCAGACAGTGCTCCCTCCTAACCCTGGTTCTTCTGCCCCCGGGCTGGGAACTTGGCATCTCAATCCCCCTGCAACTCAGGGGAATGGAGCTGAGGAGCAGTGATGTCCGCCCATTTGCTGGTGGGTCTGTGTGTCAGCGTGACTGGGATCTGCAGGAGCAATGTTGGGTGTCAGTGGCAGGATTACTTCCTGTTCTTTCGTTCCCTTCTCTGTCATGGCTCCCAACCTCCTGCTCTTCCTCTACCCTCTGCCCATTTTCCCCTGCTCTCTCCTGGCGCCCACTCCTGCATCCCAACTCTGTGACAGACTAGATGATGACTTGGAGATAGGGGTTCTGTTCAAGTAATATTTTTTTGTCACCAACAGTAAAAGATTTTAATGACACTTTGTTTTGTAATGGGGATTAGATATAATGGTTTCAGAACCCTTACTTTTCTCTACTTGTTGTTTTTTCCTCCCCCGTCCTACCATCCCACAATATTAACTCCAGTATTTACCTGGAAAACTGTAGTTAATCTTTTGCACTGATTTTCATGCAAATTTTAATTTTTGTAATAAACACTGATAAATTTCTGGAAATTTTAAAAAAATGGAAATGAAACGCTTTACCCTTTGCCCAAAGAAGTTGTCTGTCCATGTGGGAGGTATAGCGTATTGAGGGGGCAGTGTGTAGAAGCTTGCGCTGGCTACTGCTTGTGCAGCACTTGTTATATGGTGGACTTCATTCTCCAGTGTTTTTAAATCTAGTGTCCATCATGAACATATCGTAAGTATGTGTTGTCTTTTTTCAGGTTTTAGAAGGTTTGAAAAAAGTTATCTGCATTTCCCGCAAAGATGTGAGCTTTGCAGAATCAAGAAGAGATGGCCTGAAAGCAACTGCAAAGTATGTTTTGTTGGCTTTATTTTTATCTGACTTTAAATCACTGTATGTAAGATTTTCAGTGTTCACGTAATTTTCTATTCTAATCTGGCGATGTTGGGTTACATTCACTCCCAGAGGGGTGATTATACATTCTTGATGGGGTCGTATGGATCCCCACTATTTTTCTCACTTAAATCCATCCTTGATGCTACATGTCATCCTTTTCTTCGGACTGAGGAGAACTGTGTGGAACTACTTTTGGAGGTTGTCAGCATTGTTTCTTAATCAGCCAAATGCATGTCTATTGCATGTTGGGAAGCTCTTCCCTTCTCATGAACTGGAAGTTAGTGAGCTCAGTGGTACGAACCTGGGCTACTAGAAACCAGAATTAATTTGAGTTTCTTCATTTCACTTTCAATAATATATGAAGCCCCAAATAATACAAATATCCTGCATTTTCTTTCTTTCAAGGGATATTTTCAAGGTTGATGAGTCCAAAATGTTACCAGTTTTTAAAGTATCATCCACATATATTATATGTTCTTAACCTGTTGGTGTAATTCAGATAACTCTATTACATCTTTCCTCAGTGTAAATTAGGTGTGCAGTGCATATAAAAACAAAGTTAGCTATTAATATCAAATACATGGCCCTGGATTTCTTTTGTGATCATATGTAAAGACATCACATTGGTCCTCTGCTCTACCTGTTTGATCCATTATAGTAAATAGTCAGGGTGATGAGATGTAAAATACTCCTGCTTCTTTTTGCATTTATCCTACAAATAAAAACCAATCTCTTAGGCCAGGTCTGCACTACAAACTTACATTGGTATAACTATGTCACTCAGGGGTGTGAAAAATCCACACCCCCGAGAGCTGCAGTTATATCACCCTAACCCCCAGCGTAGACAGCACTTTGTCGGCGGGAGAGCTTCTCCCATCAATGTAGCTACAGCCTCTTGCAGAGGTGGATTAAGTATGCCAACTGGAGAAGCTTTCCCACCGGTGTAGTAGCATCTTCATTAAAGCACTACATCAGCACAGTTGCAGCACTGTATGTGTGGACAAGCCCTTAGTTTGTTTAGACCTACAAGCCTTGATACCATGTCACTTTAAGTCCTCCAAATATATTGTTTATGTAACTATTTCAGTGTTGAATCAGAAATGATAAAATCAGAATGCAACAACTGCACACAGAGGATCATGTCTTTGTCCTTCTGTGATGGGTATTTTTAGACATTTTCTGAATTTATGTGGGAAGGAAGTTTGTATATCCAAAATACTGAAGTGTAAACAAAACAAAACCTGGCATGATTTTGTCCTTTTTCTTTAGAATTTCTTCTATATTTCTCTGTTACAGAGTTTGTCAGACAGTTGGTGTGAAGAGAAATGGACCACAGGATGAATTTGTCTGCAAAGATAATGTTGTTCAGATCTATACAATGTTACTTAATGGTATGAGTGACTATACCACAGACAGCCGAGGAGATGTTGGAGCATGGTAAGGCATCACATATTCTGAGACAAAGAAATGAAATTTCTTTCTATTGGTACTTGTTCCAACTGATGTGGTCTACTTTAAGTCTGTAATTAGGAGCCATTGAGACTCAGTGGTTTTCCAAAGGCTACAAAGGGAAAAATTGGATAGCCAGACACATGGAGATTCAAGTAAGGCTAGAAATAAATATTGTGTAGAAAATTAGGTCAGTAATTATTTCTCCTTTGCCTCAGAAAAAAACTAACCCCACACTGGGCCCTTCTCTGGCTTATACCATCCTCTGTTTCCAGGTGATGAAATAAAGCATCAAGGTAAATGAGAGTCACTTGTGAGGGTGTTATCAGATGCAGGAACAATTAAAGTCATGACATCTATTTAGTGTTCACTTTCTGCTTATAGTTACTTTAAAATATTATGTATGCTCTTAGTCATGCCTCTGACTAAAAGAGTAGCTGAATAGGAACTCTTCCTATCACAGTTTCATATGTGGTCGACTGACCAGCAGATGGCGCCATTGTATAATTTGTTAGGTGCTCCTATTTCATTATTGAGTTTAAAACACCCATTTAAAAAAAATTAAATAGTATATTTCTTAAAGGCATAGTAGTCTTTGGCTACACTGACTTTAGAGTTTCAATGGCTTCAGCTTTTGCGTCTAAAAATAATCAAAGTTTTGTGTCGATTGTGTGCTTTAGTCTTCAAATCCTAATATGTACAGAGTAACAACATGGTGAGAAATTATTCAATACATATATTTACATTAGAGAAAAGAGAAGATTATGTGCTATTCCCTCAGTGAGATGGGACAGAAAGTCTGTTTTTTAAATTGACAAAAGCCAAAGACATTGTAAGAAGCTTGCTCCTTAATTGAACTTGAACTTAGACACTAAAAAGAACAGGAGTACTTGTGGCACCTTAGAGACTAACAAATTTATTAGAGCATAAGCTTTCGTGGACTACAGCCCACTTCTTCGGATGCATACAGAGTGGAATCATTCCACTCTGTATGCATCCGAAGAAGTGGGCTGTCGTCCACGAAAGCTTATGCTCTAATAAATTTGTTAGTCTCTAAGGTGCCACAAGTACTCCTGTTCTTTTTACGGATACAGACTAACACGGCTGCTACCCTAAAACCTGTCATTAGACACTAAAGTACATAGAATTTGGGATATGAGATCACTCAGTGGTTGGAGATCCTTGAATGCAATGGGCAGTAAAAAGGGGTAGGGGCTGCATGTTGTTCTCCTTCATATTGTGAAATCCAGAAAGAAGTATTGGGGGAAAAAACATGTAAATGTGAATCTCAAGGGATAGATACCCAATAAAGAAACAAGCAAGTCATCTTGCTAGGCCTAAGTGTGCATGACCCAAAATAATAATTCTTCAGGAATTAAACAGCTGTCCTCTGAATTGGGGAAAAAATAGTAAACCAGTGCAAATTTACATGACCGCTTCTGCTTGCAGGCGGACATGTCCCTTTAGCTTAGTTTCTTTGAATGTGTGTCAGGATGGATTCCACTGTAAGTGTGCATGTTCCTCATGAGTAAGGCTGCGAGTCTGTCTTGGAGGTTGTGGAAGTCACAGATTCCATGACTTTCCATGACCTCCGTGACTTCCGCAGCTGTAGTGGCCAGCTGCTGGGGCGGGCCCAGGGGCCTGCCGCTCTGGCCATTCCTGGGGCGGGCCCAGGGGTGGCCCTGGGGACCGTCGCAGCAGCGGCGGTCCTGGGACCGCCCCAGAGGCGGCCAGAGCAGTGGCCCCAGCTGCGGCCAGAGGCACTTAACTCCCACCGCCAGAGCAGGGGCGTGCCGGGGGCCCCGCAACGGCACCCTACGAGCATCTAAGATTTAGTCAGGGGTATTTATAGTACAAGTCATGGACGGGTCATGGGCAGTGAATTTTTGTTTATTGTCTGTGACCTGTCCATGACTTGTACTAAAAATAGCCATGACTAAATCTTAGCCTTTCTTATGGGAAGGGGTAAATGACACTTCCCTATTCACTTTTTCCACATCATTCATGATTTTATTGACCTCTATCAAATCCTCCCTTAGTTGCCTCTTTTCCAAGCTGAACAGTCCCAGTTTTTTTAAGCTCTCCTATATGGAAGCTGTTCCATACCCTAATCATTTTTGTTGCCCTTCTCTGTTCCTTTTCCAACTCATATATCTTTTTGATGGGGTGACCAGAATTGCATGCTGTATTCAAAGTGGGGGCATACTATGGATTTATATAGTGGCAATATGGTATTTTCTGTCTTATTAGCTATCCTTTTCCTAATCATTCCTAACATTCTGTTGACTGTCACTGCACATTGAGTGGATGTTTTCAGAGGACTATCCACAATGACTCCAAGATCTTTCTTGAATGGTAACAGCTAATTTAGACCCCTCATTTTGTATGTATAATTGGAATTATGTTTTCCAATGTGCATTACTTTGTATTTATCAACATTGAATTTCATCTGCCATTTTGTTGCCCTGTCACCCAGCTTTGTACTTAACTATCTTGAGTAATGTGTATCACCTGCAAAGTTTGCCATTTCCTGTTTACCTCTTTTTTTCCAGTTCATTTATGAATATGTTGAATAGTACAGATCATTCTGAAAATTGACCACTTATTCCTACCCTTTGTTTCCTGTCTTTTAAGTAGTTACTGATCCATGAGAGGACCTTCCCTCTTATCCCATGACTGCTTAGTTTGCTTACGAGCCTTTGGTGAAGGACATTGTCCAAGGCTTCCTGAAAGTTCAAATGCACTATATCCACTGGATCACCCTTGTCCACATGTTTGTTGATCCCCTCAAAGAATTCTAATAGATTGGTGAAGCATGAGTTCTCTTTACAAAAGCAATGTTGATTCTTCCCTAACAAATTGTGTTCATTTATGTGTCGGGATAATTCTATACTTTATTTTAGGCCTGGTCTACACTGGGGTGTGTGTGTGTGTGTGTGTGTGTGTGTGTGTGTGTGTGTGTGTGAAAGTTATGCAACTTCAGCTACGTGAATAGCCGTACTTAGATCGACTTACCGTGGTGTCTTCACCGCGGTGAGTCGACTGTTGCCACTCCCCCATTGACTCCGCCTGCACCTCTCGCGGCGGCGGAGTACAGGAGTTGACGGAAGAGCGCTCGGGGATCAATTTATCGCGTCTAGACTAGATGTGATAAATCGACCCCCGTTGGATCGATCGCTGCCCGCCGATCCGGTGGGTAGTGTAGACATACTCATAGTTTCAGCCAATTTACCTGGTACTGAAGTTAGGCTTAATGGTCAGTAACTGCTAAGATCACTGCTGGAGCCTTTTTAAAATTTTGGCATTATTTAGCTATCCTCCAGTCATCTGGTACAGAGGCTGATTTAAATGATAGGTTAGCTGCCACAGTTCTTCAATTTCGTATTTGAGTGCCTTCAGAAACCTTGGGTGAATAATATTTGGTCCTGGTGACTTGTTACTGTTAAATTTATCAATTTGTTCCAAATCCTCTGCTGTGAAAACCTCAATCTGGGACAGTTCCTCAGATTTGTCACCTAAAAAGAATGGCCAAGTGTGGGAATCTCCCTCACATCCTCTGCAGTGAAGACCAATGCAAAGAATTCATTTAGCTTCTCCACAATGGCCTTGTCTTCCTTGAGTGCTCCTTTAGCACCACAGTCGTCCAGCAGCCCCACTGGTAGTTTGGCAGGCTTCCTGCTTCTGATGTACTTAAAATACATTTTGCTATTCGTTTTTGCCTTTTGCTAGTTGCTCTTCAAATTCTTTTTTTGTCCTGCCTAATTATACTTTTACACTTGATTTGCCAGAGTTTATGCATCTTTCTATTTTCCTCTGTAGGATTTGACTTCCAATTTTTAAAGGGTGCTTTTTTGCCTGTAACTGCCTCTTTTACTCTATTGTTTAGCCATAGTGGCATTTTATTGGTCCTCTTACTGTAATTTTTTATTTGGAGTATACATTTATTTTGAGCATCTACTATGGTGTTTATAAATTGTTTCTGTGCAGCTTTGTAGGCATTTCACTTTTGTGACTGTTCCTTTTAATTTTTGTTTAACTAGTTTCCTCACTTTTGTGTAGTTTCCCTTTTTGAAGTTAAGTGCTACTGTAGTGGGTTTCTTTGGTATTTCCCCATCCCCGCACAAGAATGTTAACTTGAATTACATTATGGTCACTATTACTGAGAGGTTCAGCTATACTCGTCTCTTGGATCAGATCCGGTGCACTATATAGGACTAAATCAAGAATTGTCTCTTCTCTTGTGGGTTCCAGGACTAGGTGCTCCAAGAAGCAGTCATTTATGGTGTCTAGGCATTTTATCACTGCATCCCTTCCTGAGGTGACATGTTCCCAGTCAATCTGGGGATAGCTGAAATCCCCCCTTATTATTGGTTTTTCTGTTTTTGTAGCCTTTCTAATCTCCCTGAGCATTTCACAATCATGTCACCGACTTGGTCAGGTGATCGATAGTATATTCCTCTGCTAAACTTTTATTATTCATGCATGGAATTTCTATCCATAGAGATTCTATGGTACAATTTGATTCATTTAAGATTTTTACTATTCTTTCTTTCAAACACAGAGCCACTACCCCACCTACAACTTGAGCTAAAATAACACAAAATGCTGCAATTCAACCTATTCCTTTTTTTTTAAATGTGGGTCAGCTATAAAACAGGACATAATAGTTCTGAAATGCTTTTTTTCTTTTGCATTTTTGCATTTTATATACCTTCTGAAAAACAAAAAGGTACTTCAAAGGTTGTTTGAAAGCCTTACTTCTGACTGAGTGGGCGAGTGGCTCCCCCAAGACTGGTCCTTGGATTTCTGCAACAACACTGATGATTGAGTTCTTAAAGACTGATGTCTGTGATGTGGTTGGCTTCTGCTGACCGTTAGCCCAGCAATGCCAGCCAATTTCTGAACTCAGTACTCATGTAGTTCAGTATTGTGTAAACCTTTGCTAGCTGCAATTTTAAAAGAGGGGAGAAAACTTCTGTTGCTTTTCTGCCATAAAAGCTTACTTCCTTTCTGTTTAAGTAACAAAGTTTTTATTAATAGATTTCTTTGTGGTGTTCGTAAAGTTTTATACATGTCTGAAATAGTATGATACATTTATGGAAGTGTCTCCTGTCTTATATTGAATTGGAGGTATTTTTTAGTAAGGTTAATGCTGTACGCAGCGAGTTGTATTTTCACTGTGGGTCTTTCTAATACACATAGAATTATTTTGGCTTATATGGATTCTTTATTATACTTTCAAATTATGCATACCTAAATCAGGATTGCTAATGTAATTGTCGGCTGGATTTCAGGTATACGTCAGTTCTCAAGCCATCTCTTGGCTATTGCATCAAGGCACTACTACTGTCTACCTAAATATAACTAAAACAACCGAATTCTGTAGACAGGTAAGTGCTAAGCACTATCCTCAGAGGTTTGACAAGCTGTCTACAGAGTTCTGTTTCTTTGTTGTTGTTCAGATTTGAAATTTAGTGTCATTCTGGTCCTGAGTGTCTTTTGGGGATCACCTTCTATTGTCCCCACCCTTAAAAGGCCTTGAGTAAGGCTAACCTGCACTTCTAGCCAGGGAGCTGGGTCAGCTGGAGTAGGTTGTTATGAAATATTGTAAGTTGCTCACTCTTATTATGGACTGTTCATGATGCTTCCACAATATTCAGTTCCAAGTAGGATATTTCTCTGTATGTCAGCAATTTCCAGTTTATTCAGTTATGGATACATTCCATATACACAGAGTTAACTCACTCTAAATCTCCCTGTTCATTTAGTGGATTTGGGTGGCAAGACCCTATATAGATTGTGCTGAGATGCACCCAAATAAAGCAGCAAGAGATGATTACAGGACCTGAGTGGCTCCAGGAGGAATGTTGTGACCATTAAACCTGAGCCCCACCCAGGTACCGAGAGTTCTAATCCAACTCTGTCCAGAAATCTGAAATAAAAAAGGAGGCTCGTTGCTCCAATCTGCTGTTTCATTTGCAAATTCTACAGCTGCAAAAACATGGAGTATACAGAATGCTGGTAGAATGCATGTTAAGCATGCTTTTAAAAAATATACCAAAAGTATGTAAATTTATATTGGCAATGATTAGGAATGAGGGGAAAGTAGTTTGAACATTTCAAACTATCTTTTTGCTCATCCATACTTCGCAACCTACAGTACTACACTATCTAAATAAACATTAGTCTGTCTCCCATACTTTGTCAAGCAGTCAAGAATCTGTTGTGATTTAATAAAAATCAAATTCATCCTTAAGAACCTTAAACATGTTAGCTTGAACCCAAAGGCAGATGCCTTAAACTAAATATGTAATTGCCATCATGAATGGTAGCACAGCCTATAACCAACTACATAATCTAGATATGGAGAATGACAATCAAATTTTATTTGTAAGATTATATATTATTATGATAGTGCTTTTCATCCCAGCAGATCACTGTACAGTTTAAAACAAGAACAAACCCACTCTCTTTTCCTCCTTCCCCTGCCATATACAAGCAGTGTACAGGGATCATATAATTTGCTGCTGAGATTTAGCCATCTCTGGGATGAACCTGCAGCAATTATTTAATAGTGTCCAATAACACTACACCTCTGTTTAGGACAAGAAGTGAAGAATAAGTCATCTAGCCTAAACTACAAGCAGAATTTTAGACAGACTATTTCCTTGAGAGCCATGATAATATGGAGTCAGTACGCTTTATTGTTAATTGACAGATCTAATTCTACAAGATGCTCTGTCACAATGCTTAGTAATCTCCTTCTTGTTGAAGTTCAGTTTTGTTTCCTTGTGTTTGTCAATACATGTTCTGAGGTGAGAGTGCCCAGCTCTCCTATCTCCTATATTCGCCTTCCAAACTGTTGTGAAAGCTTACCATTGCAGGCACAGTATGTGCTCCTTATGATGATGGAAAGGAGGGGAAAGAAAATAACTTGTGACCATAAAAAAAACAAAAACAAAAAAAACGTTAAAGGGCAAGTAGACATTTGTAAGGCTGTCCTATATATGGTAAGGATTGTAAATATTTTAGTTGTGATATTTCTGTGTCATAGTTAGAAAACTATGCTTGCCTACCAGTGACTGATAACCTGCATTTGATAGTTTTTCCTTGTGGCTGGTGTTCATTTTACTATAGTGACCATCCCTGGAGCTTTTTAGTAATAACAGGTATACACACTCCCAACCACCTCCTTGGCAAAGGTGGTGATGCATATTTGAACCTTTTGAGCAGAAAAGGAACTAACATACAGTAGAACCTCAGAATTACGGACACCTCGAGAATGGAGGTTGTTCGTAACTCTGAACAAAATGTTATGGTTCTTTCAAAAGTTTACAACTGAACATTGAGTTAATATAGCTTTGAAACTTTACTATGAAGAAGAAAAATGCTGCTTTCCCATTTTTTTTTTTTAGTAGTTTACATTTAACACAGTACTCTACTGTATTTGCCTTTTTTTTGGTTGGTCTCTGTTGCTGTCTGATTGTGTACTTCTGGTTCCAAATGAGGTGTGTGGTTGACTGGTCAGTTCCTAACTCTGGTGTTCATAACTCTGGTTCTGCTGTATGCTGGTGGTTATTACACTTTTTCTCACAGAGGTGAAATGTAGCACCTCCTGAGGGTATGGCATGAATAGCTGCCTTTCGAACTCTCTTCACTTCCTGCCACTTACGTGATGAGAGCATGATCCCAGAAATATGCATTTGCTAATGTTTCTTTTCTGAAGGTTTAAGAGTAAATACTTTTCTCATACACAATCCTCCCTTTGTCAGCATCTACCATTCAGCTGTTGATATGCTAGCCTTATGGCAAAAGTATTTACGACATGCCTCCTAATGTGCTGAAATTTTCAGAAGCCATTTTAAGTACATTCAATAGTAAATGCAGCTGCACAGACATTTTAATAGGAGTTTTACCAAACATTGCAATTTTAATTCAATGCCATAAGTTTAGGACATGGGTTTTCACACCCAGAATGGAACATCTCTTCATAGCGATTGTCTTGTGAACCAGTTTATTTCTCATTCACAATCACATAACATCTGTGTGGCAACTACATTAATTGCTTATGTGGAGAAATTAATATTAGGGAATTATTTGATGATGATTTGTGCTGCATTAAATACGATACAGCAACTGGAAACAAACAAGAATCCTCCTTCCTACACCTCCTGAAGACTCACCACTGCTGTGATGTTACAAATCCCTGACTGGTAACCCATACTTAGGTTAGTAATAACCTGGGCCTGTCCCTTTTCCCTCCTATTTCCTTGGGCTTGTCTACATGGGGCAATTACTGGAATAGCTATTGCAGAATAAGCTAGTCCAGAATAGCTCCTTGTGTGTGCAGCCTCTTCCGGGATAAGTGTGTCCGTGTGGAGTAGTGTATTCTGCAGTAGCTATTCTGGTCAATTAACCCATCTAGATTCACCCTGATTAACTTTCCCATTCCTCTCATTCCTCCCTCTACTTTTGCCTTTAATTAAAAATAAAATCTTCAGTAGAGCCTGGGATTTTCAAAAGATCCTAAGGGACGTAGCTGTCATTGAAATTCAAGTGAGATTTGGGTGCTAACCTCCCATAAAGCTCCTTTGACAATGCCAGCCAAAATCAACAATAACATGTAACTAAAGAAAGCAGTTCTCAGTGGGGACTGTTGAAAGCTGTGTACTTTTGAAAAACTGGCCCCTAAAGTGTGAATATTTCCAGTTTAGTTTCTTTCAAACAAATAGATTTAGGTGGAAGAACTGTAGGAAAAAAAATCTCAATTTCTGCGTGAAAGAGACCTTTTCTTTAGTGTGTGATTTTTTTTCTTTAAAGGATTTGTGGGAAAGTTAATCAACTTTACTTTTCATGTGAAAACTTAACATTCCTTATGACAGGTTGTTTGCTGGGACTTGTCCAATCTGTCTACAGATGTTAATAATGAATATCTAATAGCAAGTTACTGTATGAACAAGAGAAAATACCCCACGATGAAAGATTTTCAAGCTGTTGTATTGAATTTCATCATTTGTTTTCCAAGGCCTGGTCTACACTGGGGGGGGATCGATCGAAGTTATGCAACTTCAGCTACGTGAATAACGTAGCTGAAGTTGTCGTACTTAGATCGACTTACTGTGGTGTCTTCACCACGTTGAGTCGACTGCTGCCGCTCCCCTGTTGACTCTGCCTGCTTCTCTCGCAGCACTGGAATACAGGAGTTGACGGGAGAGCCCTCTGGGATCTATTTATCGCGTCTAGACTAGACACGATAAATTGACCCCCGCTCGATCGATCACTGCCCGCTAATCCGGCGGGTAGTGTAGACATACCCTTTGTAGTATAACTTTCTTACTAACACTTTATAAGTGGATCACCCATTTTTAGACTTCATACACAATCACCTTGTATTGCTCTTGGAAATTCTACAGAACCACTAGACTATGTTGTCTTCACAATATACAGGTGCAATTCTCATAAAGTTTGAGGAATTATGATGGGTTTTGTATTGAGAAGGGAAGATGCTGCCAGGAGGGTTGATGTGGTAAATTTGATGGGGTAGTTGGTCCTTGAGAGCTTTTAAACTTTATACCAGCTGAGGATTTACCCCTGTATTTCCCATATGCTGGAAAGAAGTTAACTTTCAATACCTGTGAGTTTATAAGATGATGTGGCTTTTAGAGATGGTGACATTTTGTTCTTTAAAATTGTTACCTTATTCACCTTGTAGCCTTTATATTGAAATGATCATATTTAATCATTATGAAGACGGAGAACTTTTACAGCATATTCAATATACTTAAGATATAGAAAAGATAAATATTACAAGCACCTTGTAGTGTTACTGTACATAATAATCTGTTAAAAATATTTTCTGGTATTTATAATTAAGCCACAAAACTAAAGAGCTCTGCTCATAAGCAGGTAACATGTTTTGAATTGTAGATTTTTTTTTCTGGTTGAGAAGATTAAAGTCAGAACTTTACACTTCTTTGAATCCTTTAAATACAAATGATAGTCCTATGTTTTGAAATGAGAATGTGCCTGTTAGTCTGTTTGCAGGAAGATGGTGAACTGAAACAGCCAAAATATTTTGGTTTAAAACAATTTACTAGGCCTATATACTCACTAATTTCCATGAAGGTTACACTGGGTATTAGGGATGTATAATACACAGTAAATGATAGTGCAGACTGTATACTATATTTTAGTACTGATACATAAACCCCACCTAAATCTTTAAATACTTGCATGATAAATAGAATCACAGAGGCTCACTTCCCTTTCCCTATTAGCCAGGATTTCAATAAAACATACACTGTCAAGACAAGCATCACAAAAAGATAACAAAAGGAAATGATGCTTCAAAAATTACTTTACATTTCCTTGATTTTTTTTTTTAAAGAAAGATTCTAAACAATTAATAATCAAGTTTAAAATACTTTCCCCCACTTCCTTCTGAAGGTGGGAAAGGTTTTATCTATAAATATTCCACAATATCTAGGCATGTGTGTATGTCAGATACTTCCAAATAGCTTAAGACAATTAAGTGGATTGGGCCAAAAAAAACCTGATGAAGTTCAACAAGGACAAGTGCAGAGTCTTGCACTTAGGATGGAAGAATCCCATGCACTGCTACAGACTAGGGACCGAATGGCTAGGTAGCAGTTCTGCAGAAAAGGACCTAGGGGTCACAGTGGACGAGAAGCTGGATATGAGTCAACAGTGTGCTCTTGTTGCCAAGAAGGCTAACTTCATTTTGGGCTGTATAAGTTGGGGCATTGCCAGTAGATCGAGGAACGTAATCGTTCCCCTTTATTCGACATTGGTGAGGCCTCATCTGGAGTACTGTGTCCAGTTTTGGGCCCCACACTACAAGAAGGATGTGGAAAAATTGGAAAGAGTCCAGCGGAGGGCAACAAAAATGATTAGGGGTCTGGAGCACATGACTTATGAGGAGAGGCTGAGGGAACTGGGATTGTTTAGTCTCCAGAAGAGAAGAATGAGGGGGGATTTGATAGCAGCCTTGAACTACCTGAAGGGGGGTTCCAAAGAGGATGGAGCTCGGCTGTTCTCAGTGGTGGCAGATGACAGAACAAGGAGCAATGGTCTCAGGTTGCAGTGGGGGAGGTCTAGGTTGGATATTAGGAAACACTATTTCACTAGGAGGGTGGTGAAGCACTGGAATGCGTTACCTAGGGAGGTGGTGGAGTCTCCTTCCTTGGAGGTTTTTAAGGCCCGGCTTGACAAAGCCCTGGCTGGGATGATTTAGTTGGGAATTGGTCCTGTGTTGAGAAGGGGGTTGGACTAGATGACCTCCTGAGGTCCCTTCCAACCCTGATATATTCTATGATTCTAAGTGCTACTCATAGAAGTGACAAACATATATGAAGCTTACTGATATCAAACTAAACATTATAAATGGCCACAGTTTTCGACATTGGGTGCCTAAAGCTAGGTATTTAAATCCATATTTTGGCAGAAGTCAATGGGAGAGCTCATCCTTTTGAATTGAGGGGTACTCAGCCATTTTGAATATCATACCATTTATTTAGGTGCCTACTTTCTGCACTCACGCTTGAACTTTTTGCCAACATATCTGTTTGATTAGATGAATTGTATCTGTGCGTTTATTTTAAAATTGTTGTACTTCATTTCCACAGGGTACGAGAAGCTGCTATGACAAGTTTAATGGAGGTGACAGTTTTGTTGGTACAGAATGAGCCAGAGTTGCTGGATGCGAACATGTAAGTAGCTTGTACATTTTGTATGCTGTTCTGAGAGTTCATGTTTAGTAACTTCCAGTCCCTACAAGAGAGTATGTGACCATACGTATAATATTGCCTGCATACTGTATGTAATACCTCTTACCAAGTATTACAAAGCTTTTCACAAAAATGTATGTATTCAGCTTCACAGATAGGGTGACCAGGTGTCTGATTTTCGACTGGAACGTCCGGTTGAAACTGGACTCTGGTGGCTCCAGTCAGCACCGCTGACCGAGCTGTTAAAAGTCCGGTCGGCGGTGCTGCGGAACTAAGGGGGGAGGGATAGCTCAGTGGTTTGAGCATTGGCCTGCTAAACCCAGGGTTGTGAGTTCAATCCTTGAGGGGGCCACTTGGGGATCTGGGGCAAAATCAGTACTTGGTCCTGCTAGTGAAGGCAGTGGGCTGAACTCGATGACCTTTCAAGGTCCCTTCCAGTTCTAGGAGATAGGATATCTCCATTTTTTTTTATTTTTTTATTTTATTTTTTTTTTTTTTTTAGGCAGGCTAGTCCCTACCTGTCCTGGCTCCATGCTGCACCCCGGAGGTGGCCAGCAGGTATGGCTCCTAGGCGGGGGGGGCATGGGGCTCCGCGCGCTGCCCCCACCCCAAGCACCAGCTCCGCTCTCCCATTGGCCAGGAACCACGGCCAATGGGAGCTGTGGGGGCAGTGCCTGCAGGCGAGAGCAGTGCATGGAGCTTCCTGGACCCCCTGCTTAGGAGCCGGTCCTGCTGCTGGCCGCTTCTGGGGCACAGCACGGTCCACAGTGCTAGAACAGGCAGGAAGCCTGCCTTAGCCCCCCTGCTGTGCCACTGACCGGGAGCCCCCCAGCCCTGAGCCACCCCCAAACCTGTAGCCCCTCCCATGTCCTGAACCCCTCATCTCCAGAGCCCGCATCCCCAGCCGGAGCCCTCACACCCCCCCCCCCCAGCCCAGTCCCCTCCCGCACCCCGAACCCTTCATTTCTGGCCCCAACCCGGAGCCCATACCCCCAGTTAGAACCCTCATCCCCTCCTGCACCTCAACCCCATGCCCCAGCCCAGTGAAAGTGAGTGAGGGTGGGGGAGAGCAAGCCACCGAGCGGAGGGGGAATGTAGTGAGCCGGGGGCAGGGCCTTGGGTAAGGGGGCATGGCCTCCGGAAGACTGGTCCCCGAATATTTCCTTACAGAACTTCTCTGTTCCTATCCCCAGTTCTCTTTTCCTCAGAGAGACTTTCTTGCCCTTTTATATTTCTGGTTTGGTGGCAATAAAACTCACCTGGTCTGACACTGGGATGAGCCAAAAGAACAGATTTGCATATCTGTGTAGTG
The DNA here is from genome assembly GCF_011386835.1 of Chrysemys picta bellii. Classification (NCBI taxonomy): domain Eukaryota; kingdom Metazoa; phylum Chordata; order Testudines; family Emydidae; genus Chrysemys; species Chrysemys picta. The sequence goes on along the minus strand of NC_088802.1, from coordinate 38,170,504 downwards.
TCTTAGAACCTAACTTGGTAGAAGGTTGTTAGAAGAGCATCTCTAACCAGGGTCCTAGAACTTGACAGAGAGCATAGCTGATTTCGTATTGGCTTAATTCTTCTTTTTTAATATAATGAAAAAGGAAACACAAACCAGAAACACAATTTCTTCATATTTTGATTTATTTTGTGTAGTAGTCTCAATAACCCACAGAATCCAGACATCAGAGCTGATGTAGGTTCACTTGCAGCAGAACCTACATAAGAACTTTAGAAATCAATATGGATCTACAGAATAGAGTGGATAAATCAGTCAGCTAAATATGTGCACTGTTTCCTTTCATATGCCTCAACCTGATTCTATGCAATAGTTCGTTGTCCCAGAAGTTAAATTTTAGATGAGACTTAAAACAATAAGCCTGATGGCTTGACAGAAGATGACAAAATCTTGTCATATTTGCTAAAATAGGTGTGTTAGCCCGGGTGTCCTGATTAAACTATAATGTGAGTAATTCTAGTTATATTTACTACTACTATTTGCGGTGGTATTGTAGCCGTATTGATCCTAGGATATGGGAGAGACAAGGTAGGTGGGGGTAATATCTTCAATTGGACCAACTTCCATTGGTGGAGGAGACAAGCTTTCAAGCTTCACAGAGCTCTTCTTCGGGTCGGAAAAGATAACCAGAATGTCACAGCTAAATATAGGGTGGGACAGATCCTTAAACATAAGGAGTTAATACGTGGCAGGAGTCTAAAATGAAGTGAGCAATTAATACCTCTGCAGTCAGTGTCTTTTTTGAGGTCATGATTTGTAGTGTTTAACAGAGTGATTCATTTATGTTCTGAGGCTCGTCTTTTGAAGGGGTTGTCCGGGTGTTTTTGTCTTTTATCATTTTTCTTTGTGAGTTCATTTGAGAGTGCAGTGATTGTCTGCTTTCACACACATAGTTGTTGGGGCATTTGATGCCTGGGGTGAGTTGTGCCACATGTTGTGATAAGCATTAGTAGGACCCATGGATCTTGAAAGGTCTTGTGGGGGATATTGATTAGTCTAGCAGTGGAGAAATGTCCACACATTTTGCATCTGTTGTTCTGGTAGGGTGTGGTGCTGCTTTGAGTGGTGTGTCCTGGTCTGTGGGGAGCTTGCTGCTGAGCTTAGTGAGGTTGGGGGGTTGTTTGAAAGCGAACAGAGGCGGTTCGTGAAAGATTTCTTTCAGGATGTAGTCCATATCAAGTATGGGCTTTAATTTTTTGTTGATACCCCGTATGGCCAGTGTGGGATGGTAGGGGACAACTAGGGTTGTGCGGTTGGTTGGGTCCTCTTCCCCCCCCCGCATTGAAGCAGGTTCTCTCAGGGCATTTGGGTGGCCCATTCCATGATGCAATCTACTTCTCTGGTGGAGTGTCCTTGTATGGTGAAAGTAGTTTTAAGAGTTAAGTGTATATCCCAGACTTTTTCCTGGGAGCATATTCTGTGACATCTGAGTGCCTAGCTGTAGATAACAGATTTCTTGGTGTGTCAGGGGTTGTTACTGGATCTGTGGAGGTAAGTGTAGTGTGGGTTTCTTGTATATAGCTGTCTGTAGGGTTCCACTGTTGACGCTGATAGTGGCAGCCAGGAAGTCAGTGGTGGTATGTGAGTGTTCTAGAGAGAATTTGATGGATGGGTCAGTGGTGGTTGAAGTTGTGGTGGAAATCTATGAGGGAGTTTAGGTCACCTGCCCAGAAAATGGAAATATCTTCAATGTATCTCAGGCATATCATTGGTTTTGTGTGTTTTTTTTTTTCCAGAAATTCTTCCTCAAGGTGGCCCATGAAGAGGTTGGCATATTGGAGAGCCGCCCTAGTGTAGCTATGGCTGTTCCCATAGTTTGGACAAAGTGTTTGTTGTTAAAAGTAAAATTGTTGTTGTAGATGGGGATGAAATGGAAGTGTGTGGCGATGTGTTTGGGTTGGATATATAAGTGTTGTCTATTGCCTTGTAGATATTTGAGACAATGCTGTCATGGTGAGGGATGCTGGTATATAGGGAGGGGACATCCGTGGTAGCAAGGATGGTGTTCTGCTGGAGATGGTTAATGTTGTGGAGTTTCTGGAGATAGTAAGTTGTGTCCTGGAGGAAATTGGCCCATTGTATGCTGAGTGGTTTGAGGATGGTTTCTGAGAGTCCTGATATTACTTCAGGAAGAGCGCCATGGACAGACATGATAGGTTTGCCTGGGTTCTCTTGTTTGTGTATCTTGGGAAGCATGTAGAAGGTCTTTTGGGTTGGGTTTATCGGGGATGAGGTTGTAGAGTTTCTCTTGAAGTTTTGGGAAGGATTTGATAATATCCTTACATTCCTGGGTGAACTGAGGTATGAGGTGGTCTTTGAGTTTTTTATAGTAGGTGGTGTCTGACAGTTGTCAGTTGACCTCATTGATGTCATCATAATTGAAGACTACAATGGGTTCCCTGCTTTGTGTGTTGTTTGATCACTATCAGGTGTCTGGATTTCAAGGACTGTATAGCTGTCCTGTCAACAGTGGAGAGATTGTGGTGGATGTGATGTTCTGTTAAGGATTTCAGTTGATTTTTTCCCCTAAGCTATTGATATAATGATCAGCTGTGTAGTTTTGTCCAGAAGGGGTGTCCAATGAGATTATTCTTTTTATGATTGTTGGTGGGGGTCTGATAGTTGTGGGTGGTGGTATCTTTGTGGAATAATTCTTCTAATTCTCCACATTCGTTATGGTATCAGATTCTGTGTCTCATTACAGCAATTTGTAACCCACTAGCCCTCCTTTGTCCTACGACTGCACTGGTGTCAATTGCCCACTTTATTTGAAGTGGTCTCCTGCAACATGTTTTAACCGCTTGTGCTTAACAAGCTATCTCATCTTGTATTTAGCTGTAACACTCTGGTTACTATTTCCAGACCAGAAGAAGAGCTCTGTAAAGCTTGAAAGCTTGTCTCTTCCACTAACAGAAGCCGGCCCAATAAAGGATATTATCCTCACCCATCTTGTCTCTCTCATTTACTATTGTAATTTGTGCCATGCCCAAAGGTATGGTGGAGCCTCATAGAAGGGAGAGTTCTTTTTCCTGAAGGACTTACAATCTAGATACATGAGTTAGGGGGGAGAAAAATAGGTGGGGTTGAACAGACACATTAAAAAGGTGAAGTAATTACTCAATGAAACACAGTTGTATCAGGGTTTTTTCTACATTCCCACCTTAATGGTGGCTAAATTTCATTGGTGATCCATATACAACATCCAGTCGATAAAAAGCATCTTGGTCTCTTTCTGGATGGAAGGTGCTACATGAGTCCAAGGTATTATTAATATTACTATCATCTAGTTCAGAGGTGGGCAAACTATGGCCCGCAGGACCGTCCTGCCCGGCCCCCGAGCTCCTGGCCCGGGATGCTAGCCACGGCCCCTCCCCAGCAGCCGCAGCTTGCTCCCTCCGCCGCTGGCGCAATGCTCTGGGCGGTGTGGCTGTGAGCTCCTGGGGCAGTGCAGCTGCAGAGCCTGGCCTGACCTGGTGCTCTGTGCTGTGTGGTGGTGGTGGCGTGGCCCGGCTCCAGCCAGGTGACACAGCTGTAGCGCCGCAAGCTACCGGTGCTCTAGGCAGCGCGGTAAGGGGGCACTGAGTAGGGGGGTTGGATAGAGGACGGGAGTTTCGGGTGGTGGTCAGGGGGTGGGGCTGTGGATAGGGGTTGGGGAAAGAACAGGGGTTGAATGGGGCAGGGGTCCTGGGGGGGGCAGTCAGGAAGGAGGGAGGTTGGATGGGGCGATAGGGGGCAGTCAGGGGCAGGGGTTCTGGGGGCAGTCAGGGGACAGGGAGAAGGGGTGGTTGGATGGAGCAGGGGTCCCGGGAGGGCCATCAGGAATGAGAGGAGGGGTTGGATGGGGCGGAAGGGGTCAGGGGACAGGGAGAGGGGTGTGTGTGGATGGGGCAGGAGTCCTGGGGGGGCCATCAGGGAACATGGTGGGTTGGATGGGGCAGGAGTCCCGGGGGGTGGAGGGAGGGCAGATAGGAGGTGGGGGCCAGGCCACGATCCCCTCCCCTAACCGGCCCTCCATACAATTTATGAAACCCGATGCGGCCCTCAGGCCAAAAAGTTTGCCCACCCCTGATCTAGTTGCTTGGATCTGGAGGTGTTTTACAAATTAACTTGTGGCTGTTCTTAAAGATTCTGTACCACAGTAGGTAATTCATGCATCATCTAAATGTTCACTATAAAAAGTCAAATAGAGTAAAACAGCAATCCCATTCCACAGTTCAGTGCATGCAAGAAATTATTTTTAACCGTTTCTTTAAGCAATTTCTGTTTAAAGTATGTACATTTATTTATGTATTGTGATGTGATGGATAGAAGTATTTTTTTTGTCTCTTAATTTGTAGCTGTAAACAGATTATGTGCTGCGTGGCCCAGCAATCGGCTGAAAAAATAGATAGATTTCGTGCTCATGCAGGATTTGTGTTCCTCACTCTTCTGAACTTTGACAACCCTCCGATTCCACACATACCCCACCGGGAAGAATTGGAGAGGATATTTCCAAGGTAATCTAGATCTTTATCACCTTCTTATTTATTAAGGAAGGCTTGTGGGTTGGATCCTGTCTGTTAAAATCCTTCCTGGTCTACATCAATGTAATGAATAAATCAGTGTGTAAAAACGCCCAAGCAAACTAGGATTTCTTTCTAGTTAAATAGAATTAAGAACTAATTTTTTTTCCCAAAGAAGATATTGATGTAAATGCCAATAGAAAAATATATTCCAGATAATTAGGAATGTATTTATTGTAAATGTCTGTTAGAATCCATCAGCTATTTAATATCTCTAATGGGTGGTTAGGAGCGTTAGGGTATGGTTACACTTAAACTGCTACAGCAGCAGCGGTTCAAGTGTAGGTAATCCATTTCCCCAAGACACCAGGGGTTAGGTCAGCATAGCTACGTGTCTCAGGTGTGTGTATTTTTCACACCCCTGAGAGATGTAGCTATGCTGATGTAAGTTCCCAATTGTAGACCAGCCTGTAGAAATTTCCATACTGGATTAGTTCAGTAGTCTGTCTAGAGCAGTATCCTGCTTCTGACAATAGTCGGCACCAGATCTTGCAGTGAACAGTTACTGGATAACCTACCCCAGGGAAAGTTTCCACCTAACCCACAATAGTTAGAGGTTGGTTATGCGTCAACAGTTGAGGCTTGGTCTACACTACCCCCCCTAATTCGAACTAAGGTACGCAACTTCAGCTACGTGAATAACGTAGCTGAAGTTCGAAGTACCTTAGTTCGAATTAGTTCAAACTTACCTTGGTCCACACTCGGCAGGCAGGCTCCCCCGTCGACTCCGCGGTACTCCTCTCGGCGAGCTGGAGTACCGCAGTCGACGGCGAGCACTTCCGGGTTCGACTTATCGCGTCCAGACTAGACGCGATAAGTCGAACCCAGAAGTTCGATTTCCAGCCGTCGAACTTGCGGGTAAGTGTAGCCAAGGCCTGAGAGAGTATATCCTTTCCAAGTATATCCTTTGCAGTTTTTAACATTTAAATAAATTAATATTTGGTTTAGAGCAGTAAAAATCTTCCTCTCTATTCGTATAGTATGAAACTGGCCAATCATGACTGAATAATCTTATGCTATAATGTGGTTGGTTCTAAGATTGTTCAATATTTTGAAAGTTCTAAACTGAACTGTCCTGGACCAGCATTAAAATGAAATCCAGTTTACCTACTTGGTTCCTGTAGCTGTCAGCATATGTAATAGGGACAACACCAGTATGGTTTTTGGGATGCTTGTTACATATCCTGCTGTGTCTTTAAAGGCTTGGAGGTATGCCATACTGAAGGGGGGAAGGAAAGGATATGATTAATTTCAAACATAGAGGAATTTTGTTGAAATAATATATCCTGTTCATTTTCCTGATTTTATTCTCTTCAATATGGCAAGTGGCAAACAAAAAATACAGTGAACCACATAATCTAGCTGGAATCAGGGGAGCAGATCCCTCTCTTCCTGCATTTATATGTGTATGGGGGAAGGGATCAGCTGCCTATGTGGTGCCATTCTCACCCCACATTTTCTGTAATGATGCTATGAAAATAATTCAAGGGGATTCTTGCAGGGTTTTCCAGTCATTCAACCCCATCACCTCCCACGAGCAATTCCATTGGAGGAGGTGCTCTATGCCAATGGAAATTTAAAATATATATAGCAAAACTTACTTAATTTAGCTACTGTATGCAAATACACAATGAGATTTTATAGAGTATTTAAGGAGGAGTTGGAAATTGTGGCACGTGGCTGAATATATTGTAAGGATTGAAAGAATGTATAAAAATTATGAAATATAGATAAAATAAAATGGGCATTTAACTCAAAAAGTGTTAGTTTTGTCATATGATTTAATTTGTTACACCCTTAATGATATTGCAGTGATTGAAGTTCTTCTTTTAATGCTGGTCCCTATGGGCATTCACTGTGGATGTACATGCACACCATGTGCTTGAAGCCAGAAGATGTTTTTCTGTAGCAATGTCCATTGGTCTGTGTCTGCACCGTCTGCCTTCCTTATGCTCCAAAGCAAGGGCATCAGGGGAGACACAGACTCTCCAGTTCCTTTCTACTGCTCATGGTTTGAGACCGAACCCTCCAGTGTCCCTGGTTTCTGCTAGCTTTTCTGCCCGAATTTCATATATGTAAATATATTTTTTTCTTAGTTGGCTGTTGGTGTTAGGTAGTTTTCTTCATTGGTGGGGGGAAGGGGGATTTCACTCTTTTGTTACCCTCAGTCCAAATGAGACTTCACACCCAGGTATAGGTGTTTCTAGAGCTCACGGAGAACATGTGCCAGCACTGACAGTACCAAGAGCGGTGAACTACAAAAGCATCTACACAAGGGGCAGGACCAATCCCTGCACCATCTAAGGACAGAAGGAATTGTTCAGCTTCTGCAGCAGCGGTACTGCACTGCAAAAAGACTGCTGGACCCAAACCTGCAATGGCAGATCCACCTATATTACAAGCCCCTCTCATCCTCTGCCTGTTAAGCCTCGATATGCCCTGGTTGCAATCCACATGGATCCAGAATCATTGAGCCTTTCAGATCCCGTTTTGTCCAGAGACACCTGTACACTGATGTCATGTCATTCACCAGCCCCAAGTCGTGGAGTAGAGGTGCTGACATTGGTATGCTACTCGCCAGTTCCTTCCTGTAGTCCGAATGTTATAAGATGAATAGTACCATTGGCTCCATCAGTAGACTTAGGTGATTCTTATTGCTCCTATGATCACCATCGGCAATACCAGCAGCTTCCCCATCTGTCCAGAGACAAGAGTCATGCCCTGACAGGGCTTTCAGAGCCTTCCAGGTGCCATCTCATCCCCATGGAGCACATTAGCCCAGGGACCAATGGTACCCCATGGGTCCGTCTGCCATACCCATACAATCCTACCCACTGGCGATACGGGGTCTCTGGGACCCTTGCAGTAGACCAGAGACCTCTGGATGATGAGGACCCTGGACAATACAAGGGATAGAGGTCCCCTTCCAGGGAGGAATCTAAGTGCATCTCCCCCTCCAGAGTACCTCAAGGAAGTAGAACAGCCAGTCCTGCCAGATCCATCATCAGCTCTTTCTTTCTCCTCTCTAGACGAGCAAATGACACTGGCCTCATCCTCACCACCAGATGATCATAGGCAGTATTAGGCCCTCTTAAGGAGGAAACCCTCGAGAGCCCACTGTAGGATATTCAAGATGCTACACATAAGCTCCTGGACATCCTTCAGATTACAGGCCCTAACGAGGTAGCCCTCCCTATTAATGAGGCAATACTGGACCCTGCTAAGGTGGTTTGGCACACCCTAGCTACATGTGACCCAATCCTGAAAATGGCAGAAAAGTATTTTGTTCCATCCAATGAGGTGGAATATTAATTTTCCCATTGTAATCTGAACTCTCTTGTGGCCCAGGTTGTCACAGAGTGTAACAGACTATGCCACCTAGCTCCACTTTTTTGGACAAGCATACCAAGAGGCTAGGTCTCTTTGGCAGAAAGAACTTCCTGTCTGTTAGCCTCCTTTTCCACATAGTGAATTACTAGGCATTAATGTCCAAGTATGACTTTACTAATTACAATAAACTGTCATAATTCGCTAATAAACTGCCACATGAACTTAGACCCCAGGCCATCCTTGATGAAAGGAAACTAGTTGCCAAACCGTCACTTCAAGCATCACTCAGCGTGGTGGATACAGCTCATGCTCCATGATGATTTCGGTTATCATGAGCAGACTTCATGGCTGCAATCCTCAGGATCCCCAGAGAGGTCTAGGCAACAGTGGAAAATCTCCCTTCAGGGGTAAAAATCTGTTTAGTTAGAGAACCGGTGAATCATTCCATTGCCTTAAGGACTGTCCATGGCATGCTCAGCTCTTTGGGAATATATCCCCCTGCATCCTGGAGGAAATATTCTAGGCCACATTCTCATAGAAACCATCCTGCCTCTCAGCCCTTCTATCATCAAATGGTCTTTGAACCATGTAAGATGTTTCAGAGGATGCCACACAGCAGGCAGAATTACTCCACCGCCATCCTCCTTTCACTCCTAGCCTCCCATCAAGAAGTCAACCTTTCTCCACTCAATCACTCACTGCACACTTTGGTGGCCATCTGGGCTGTTTCCGTCTGATGTGGCAGCATAACACATTGGACAAATAGGTTCTGGAGACCATCTTGGCAGAGTACACTGTAGAATTCCTTTCTGCCCCTTCTCCAAAACCCCTCTTCAGGGACCCTTTTCACGAGACATTTCTCAAACAAGAGGTGGACTCCCTAATTCACCTAAGGGTGATATAGCCTGTATCTCTGCAACATTGGGACAAGGGCTTTTATCTAGATATTTCCTGGTTCCCAAAAAGAAGGGCTGGAAACCCATCCTGGACCTCAGATGGCTGAATGTCTTCATATGTCATTCAAGATTCAGGATAACCATCTTGGCCTGAGTCATCTCCCTAAATGAAGGCAACTGCTTTGCAGCCCTTGATTTGAAGGATGCCATATAGGCATTAATCTAGCACACCGGTGATTCCTGTGCTTTATGGTGGGGCTGGAACACTTTCAATACAGGGGTCTTCCTTTTGGCCTCCTGACAGCGTTTACAAAGGTACTCTTTCCTGTAGCATCCAGTGTACATCAACAAGGCAGTCTGATATTCCCTTACCTCAACGATTGGCTACACACAGGATGATTGAGAAATGATTGAGAAATTGGTTCAAGCTTCATCTTTGGATGTGTCCTTTGGTTTAGTGATCCTGTGATTGGTGGCGCAGCATACATCCTCACACTCTCCTTAATGAGTATTGCTTAGGGATCACCCACAGTGAATGCCTGTAGGAACCAGCACTTGAAGAAGAAATGAAGGTTACTTACCTTACAGTAATGAGGTCTTTGAGATGTGTAGTCCTTATGGGTATTCCACGACCCACACTCCTTCTTCTCTGCTCAGATCACGCTTGATTTGTGGTAGAGCGGGAATTGCAGAGTCCCTTGGGCTGGTGGTGTAGGGCGCAGGCTTGGACCAGCGAACATGGCTCCTGAAAAATCTTCTGGTCTCAGGCACCTGGAGTGGATGTGCATCCCACAGTGAATACCCATAGGGACCTCACATCTCAAAGAACACCAAATACTATGCAGAGAGGTATTAAGATAAAAACATATGATCACTTTCTTTTCTCTGGACAGGTCAGAGGCTGTAACTTTAAACTGGAATGCTCCCTCACAAGCCTTCCCTCGAATCACACAGCTTTTGGGTTTGCCAACATATCAGTATTATGTACTGTTGGGTCTCACGGTGTCTGTCGGTGGATTAACAGAGACAACGGTAAGATATCAGGGCACAGGCTGTTTATTTGCTAGAGGTTGTATAATTCCCCTTTAACTACATGCTGATTAAAATCCATACTTTCAGTGGACATTGTAGACTTTAATTAGTGAATTCCAATTACAAGCTTTTAAAAGTTGTCTGGGAAGCATATTCAGTTTATAAATAAATATGTTCTTGGTCCATTGAGCATGCAGGAGACAAGGAGTGAGGACACCTGTGACTCACTCCTTCGACTCGCAGAAACTAGGAATGTCGCACAGGTAGGTAGTGCAGTCAGACCTAAAGGAGATTACTCAGTATCGTCCGTCTCTATCTGACCAACAGCATTGGAGGAAGTCCTCTCCTGCTCTTTGTGGCTGGGATGATAGATTCCATTGAAGTAAATGCTAAAACTCCCATAGACTTCAAAGGGGCCGAGATTCACCCTTAATGACACTGAAATGACAGTATGGTTGGGGTCTTTGATTGTTTCCGTTTTTGAGAGACATCCATGTCTGGGATTTCTTTAAAAAAGCATATTCTAGATACAGTGACCAGGGAAAAAACATTCTATCTAGTTTGATGTTCTTTTTTGCACTTGCTACATTATTCACATAGACTGTACATTTATCATTGCTTTTGGTAGTCTATTCCTCTGCCACTATCATTATGTTAACAATATTATTCTACCCTAAATTTACACTTTAGGCCATTACTACTTGTCTTATCTTCCAAATTCTTAATTAACAGGTAGAGGTGTGGTTTAAATGTGTGGGGGTTTTTTTTTTAGGGCATTTGTAATTATGATTTTATTATTTTCCTATTTTATTTTAGCACAACTTGGGCTTTCGGGGGGTTCTCCATGTCATGTTATGGGGTTCAACCCAGACCAGTGAGAGGTTGTCACTGCTTGTCCTGTAACCCTGAGTGCCTTAAAATGCTCTGCTCCTGTAGCTCTCTGTTTTGACACTCCCAGCCATCATACAAGCATGCACTGAGACTGTGTGTGTTAAGCAGCCCTGGTTCAGCTGGTTTGACTCCAGCAGCCTGCTTGTTACACCACAGCCACATACTCTGGTCACCACCAGCCTTGGTTACTCCTGGCCATGGTGACTCCAACACTTTCCCCAGTCCTGAATTTCCCCCAGTATCCTGAAATGTCTGCCCTGAAATCTTCAGCCCTTTCCTGGAACATCCAGAGAAGTTATAAGGCTTGTTGCTCCTTTAAAGAGATAAAAGCACAGCTGCTTGTTGCTTTAACGGGAGTTAATCATCAGTCCAGTTCAAACACAGCACTGGTTTGATTTAGATTAATAGTAAACAAATGTACTGACAAACAGAGAGAGGTTTTAATTGAATTCAAGTATAAGGGATAAAATCAGAAATGGTTACAAACAAATAAAAGTGAAAACAGACACAAAATTAATCTAGCAAGATGTTCAAGATGTTTTTTCTCTGACCCACCAGCTTTTTACTGTCTGGCCCGGCTAAGATCTGTTCACAGAGGTCAAATCGCTTGGTTTCTTTGTCTCCTTAAGGTTTAGGATAATGTAGGTGTTTGTTCCCCCTCTTTATAGTTCAATGAACCTTTGAAATATATTCTCTGAAGGGTACTTCTAGATAAAGTGAATTAGTTCCTGCTTAGTAAAGGAGCCATGAGGTCTGGAAGATAAGGCTTCATGCTGGTTTGTCCTCTGTTGGCGGTTGCTACTATACAAATTATCTATTCCTACTGCAACCTCTGATACAAATGAATAGCACAGTGAATTTAGTCACAGACTTTAAAGCGTAATACTAGTGAGAATCCATAATTTTACACACCGCATTGTTACGTATATTTTATAATGATGTTCTTGCCAGTGTGGTGTTTGTCAAATGATACCTCACAAGGCATATTTTATATAAAAATCTCTGCAGTAGTGTATAGGGTGTGAGTGCGGGGGTGCCTAGAGTCATGCTCCATGCTTGCTTTTCACCTGCTCAGAGCCTAGGCTCCAGTTGATCTCTTTATCTGCAGCCTTTCCCATGGGATTATGCCCAAGAGCCCAGGCTTCAAACTCTGCCAGACCTGTCACAAGACCTTCCCCCTCAGCAATGGGCATTGTAGCTGCCTTGGAGAGACTCATGTCCTCTTCAAGTGCTAGGTCTACTCCAGATTCAAAAGCACACCCAGAAAACAGAGAGGACACACTGAAACTACTGCTTTATGGAGTGCTTTCTGAGATCTCCCTCCCCCCACCCCATGACATCAGCCTCAGCCATGCAGTCTGCTCCAGTGACTGCACAGAGCTTGACTCAGGTAAGCAAAGACCCTGGGGGCCTACAGAATCTTCAAGACCGAAAAAGAAGAGACCTCATTCTCCTGAAAGAGAGACCAAAAGAAGGGGAAAGCCACCTTCTTGACTTTGGAACAAGGAGAACTTGCACCCTGGTATGCGTACCACTGAGGCTTGGTACCTCTTGTCACGTACCAAGAAACCTCACAGCAGGTAATCTCGAGTGGCATCAGTGGTGATACCAGAATTGGTACCTTCTAAGCATAAGGATTCCTCTAAGACCAAGGTCTCAAAGTAATCATCCTCTTGCCGTCCTTCTCAGGCTATGGTAAAGAGAGCATGGACTGCCCCTCTGTCCTGTCCCTGGTACCTCCCAACGTGCAGACTCCTGAGGAACGCTATCCAGGTTCCCTTCTCGGTGGGGCCTCCAAATCCTGAAAGAGCCTGAATCCCCTTCATTAAGTGGTACCAAGAGAGGTTTCCCACTGGTACTGACTTTTCCTCCAGAGCAAGCTTACCCTCTGGTTCTTCTGCATCCTTGCACAAATGCTTGACCGCTAATTACTGATACCTCACTAACCTCTGGGTATTGACACTTCTTGCTCCTCTTCTGGATGTAGGTGAAGATGCTTCTTCTGACTCAGATGTGTCCGTACAGGATTCCACCTTTTCCCTTCCAGCCTCCCTCTCTTGAGGTGCATCCTGAAGAAAAGCCCCCCCAACAGCTGACTGACATGTCAGCCTGGCAAGAGCAGCCTTGGGGTCTTGCCCCCTTTCTTATGTCTCACCACAGTGAGTGTTTTGGAACCTTTGGGTCCTTTATGGTGAATAGTTCTACAGGGTGCCCTCACATAAGAGGTCCCACCAAGAACACCAGTACTGGCTCCCTTTCTGCAGAAGAATCCCCAAACAGTAGGAGCTAGGTGCAGAAGAGGAGACACCACCTCACAAAACCTCCTTCTCTCCAGATGAGGCTCTTATGCCCCCCTAGCCCTACATGAATGATTTCAAGGCCTTTCAAAACCTCATGAAAAGGATCGGAGAGGCCTTACAGGTCCCTGATGGAGGAGATACAGGAATCTCAACTTTTTTTGCTGGACATTCTACACACTTTCCCCAGGGCAAAATTGTTTTGCCTATCAATGATGCTGTGTTGTTGCCAGCCCGTACGGTGTGGCAAACACCACCTGTAAGCAGGCGGATTAAAAACAACTATATCCTGGCCAGGGGTTCGGACTTTCTTTTCTCCCATCCTACCCCAACTCAGTTTTTCATACTGTCAGTGAAAGAAATAGACAGTATTGGTCTAGATCAACACCTTCTGATGAGGAACTTAAACACTTGGACCTTCTCGGCCACAAAATCTACTCCCTAGTTAGTCACTTTATAGTTATGAATGTCCAAGTATCAGGTCTTAATGGCAAAATATGACTATACAAATTATTCAGATTTTCTCATTTTATTGAACATGTGCCACAAGATCAGAGGAAACAGTTTCAGGTTCTCATTGCAAAAGGCCAGACGATTGCCAAGGCTTCCCATAAGGCCTCACTCAACGTGACTGACATAGCTTTATCCTCTATGGCTATGTCGGCGTTCTGTTCAAAGGGATGTCATGGTAACAACTCCCTGGGAGACACCCTCCTTACCACTTGGCCTCATGCCCTACTGTATGCTTACCTCTAAATGCCGCTGCTTCTCAAGGTCATGAACAAATTGAAACAGGAGAGATTGGTGGCCATCCTCAGGGCTCCATCTTGGCCAAGATAGGTACAGTTCCCAGATCTGGTCTGCCTCTCTCTGTGATCGCCGCTTCACCTCCCTCTGACAATAGATCACCTGATCCAAGATCCACCCCAACCTCCTGTCGTTACACCTCAAGGCCTGGCTCCTTGATGGCATACTGGCATAGAACAGGATTGCTCTGCAGAGTTACTTAAAATTCTGTGGAATCACAAGGACAATTTACCTGCAGAAGTAGAAGTGTTTCAAATCATAATGTGCCCAACAATTCATACCTTCTCTTGAGTCTCCTCATGCACTTTCTCAATTACCTGCTAAATTTAAAAAACATGGGTTTATCTATGAACTCAGTTAAGGTTCACCTGGCTGCCATTTCAAAGGTTTTCAGTCTTCACTCACTCCACCCACTGAGAGATTAATTAAGGATTTGTTTAATCTTTTTCCTCCCATCAAAGAACATACTCCACCATGGGACTTCCATTTAGTCTTCAATGCCCTTGAGAACATCCCATTTGAACAATGGGGAATTGTTCCTTCTTCTTTGGTCCTTTAAGACCTTGTTGCTTATAGTCATTTCATAGATTTCATAGATTATAGGACTGGAAGGGACCTCGAGAGGTCATCGAGTCCAGTCCCCTGCCCGCATGGCAGGACCAAATACTGTCTAGACCATCCCGGATAGACATTTATCTAACCTACTCTTAAATATCTCCAGAGACGGAGATTCCACAACGTCCCTAGGCAATTTGTTCCAGTGTTTAACCACCCTGACAGTTAGGAACTTTTTCCTAATGTCCAACCTAGACCTCCCTTGCTGCAGTTTAAACCCATTGCTTCTGGTTCTATCCTTAGAGGCTAAGGTGAATAAGTTCTCTCCCTCCTCCTTATGACACCCTTTTAGATACCTGAAAACTGCTATCATGTCCCCTCTCAGTCTTCTCTTTTCCAAACTAAACAAACCCAATTCTTTCAGCCTTCCTTCATAGGTCATGTTCTCAAGACCTTTAATCATTCTTGTTGCTCTTCTTTGGACCCTTTCCAATTTCTCCACATCTTTTTTAAAATGCGGCGCCCAGAACTGGACACAATACTCCAGCTGAGGCCTAACCAGAGCAGAGTAGAGCGGAAGAATGACTTCTCGTGTCTTGCTCACAACACACCTGTTAATACATCCCAGAATCATGTTTGCTTTTTTTGCAACAGCATCACACTGTTGACTCATATTTAGCTTGTGGTCCACTATAACCCCTAGATCCCTTTCTGCCGTACTCCTTCCTAGACAGTCTTTTCCCATTCTGTATGTGTGAAATTGATTTTTCCTTCCTAAGTGGAGCACTTTGCATTTGTCTTTGTTAAACTTCATCCTGTTTAACTCAGACCATTTCTCCAATTTGTCCAGATCATTTTGAATTATGACCTGTCCTCCAAAGTAGTTGCAATCCCTCCCAGTTTGGTATCATCCGCAAACTTAATAAGCATACTTTCTATGCCAATATCTAAGTCGTTGATGAAGATATTGAACAGAGCCGGTCCCAAAACAGACCCCTGAGGTACCCCACTCGTTACGCCTTTCCAGCAGGATTGGGAACCATTAATAACAACTCTCTGAGTACGGTTATCCAGCCAGTTATGCACCCACCTTATAGTAGCCCCATCTAAATTGTATTTGCCTAGTTTATTGATAAGAATGTCATGCGAGACCGTATCAAATGCCCTACTAAAGTCTAGGTATACCACATCCACCGCTTCACCCTTATCCACAAGGCTCGTTATCCTATCAAAGAAAGCTATCAGATTGGTTTGACATGATCTGTTCTTCACAAATCCATGCTGGCTGTTCCCTATCACCTTACCACCTTCCAAGTGTTTGCAGATGATTTCCTTAATTACTTGCTCCATTATCTTCCCTGTCATCACTTTACCCAAAAGAGGAGGAGAACTAGGAGCTCTTATGGTTGACCCATTGTGCATGGTGTTCTATTGCAATAAGATGACATTGTGTTCCCATCCTTGCTTTCTACCTAAAGTTTTGTCAACATTTCATAATAATCAGGACATTCACCTACTGGTGAGTACTCCTTGAGAAAGGCAGCTAGTCTCCATACTGACTGTAAGAAGAGATCTTGCCTTTTACTTTAACATGACTAAGCCCATCAGAGCTTCTCCCAAAATCTTTATATCCATTGTAGAAAGAATGAAAGGTCAGCTCATTTCCACCAAAAGACTGTCAAAATGGGTTTCAGGATGCATCTTAATCTGATATGATGTCTTACGAGATGCATCCTCCACCTAGGGTGATTGCCCATTCCACCAGGGCTCAGTCTACCTCTTTGCTTTACTGAGGAACGTTATTCATCTCAGACATTTGTAAGGCTGCCACCTGGTCTTGGGTGCACATGTTTTCCCAAGACTGTTATTGTGTGTGCTTGTCGCGCAGACATGGCCTTTGGTGAGACTGTTCTGTGATCAATGCTGAATCCACCTCCTCAGCACCCTCCTCCATATTGAGGTACTGCTCAGGAATCTCCTGACGTGGAGGAGGAGGAGAGGTTATTTACCTGGACAGTAACTGGCGTAAAATGTTTTGTCCCTATGGGTGCTGCAATATCCACCATCATTCTCTCTGGACTTGGTGACTGAGAAGGAACTGAAGCTGTGGTGGGTCTGTCCCTCCCTATGTACTCTCATCCTGGATCACAAAGTGTTGGGTGTGCAGGTGCAGACTCATGGACACTGTTGACAAAGTCTCCACTCAAGAGGGCATGGGCACACACGTTTGATGTGGAGCACACACAGGGACACAACATCTAGAAAAACTCCAGTTACTGTACAAAGTAACTAACCTTGCTTTCATCTGTATAGGCAGTAGAGGAGGATCATAGGGTTAGAAGGGACTGTAAGGATTATCTAGTCTAACCCCCTGCCAAGATGCACGATTTGTTGTGTCTAAACCCTCCAAGACAGATGGCTACCCAGCCTCTTTTGAAAACCTCCAGTGAAGGAGCTTCCACAACCTCCCTAGGCTGTACTAAAGGAGGATTGCCTACCAAGCAGAGACAGAGATGATGAGCATAATAGTAACATAACTGAGCAAAGAATGAGTTCATGAATGATAGTTAGAAAATATTGGGAATAGGTTATTTGGTTACATGAATGAAGCTGCTGCAGTAAGGTAACTATAACCCAAATCTCTGCTTTTCATAAGGATGAAGTATGTACAAGGTTTCAGACAACCAGCAGCTACTTTTATATGAGTGAGCCAGTTATCTCAATGCTTAGTATACATTTCTGGGTGGCTTCCTTACTTGTGAAGGTGGGCAGCACTGTTTTATGTAGTCTTTGTGTTTGTTCACTCCATCTTTAAATGTAGTGGTAAGGGCATGTGCTTGCATTAGCTTTAGAGGTTGAGGGGAGAGGAGCTGAGCCTGAGTCTTCCTAGCATTGTTGCTATAAAGACCAGACAGCCACATTAAGAGGTGTTGTTCAGCAGCTGATAGGTTTGACAGGGAGCAGGTAATAAGAGAGAGAGGGCTTTCTAGGTAGAATGGCATATTACCAGGAAGGCTGAAGTTCTGGGATGACAAGGGGAAGAGGAAAAGAAATAACTTGGGTTTCTTCTTGTTTTTGGGTGTAAGGCAAACTAGGGAAAACTGAGGGTATGTCTGCACTACGAAATTAGGTTGATTTTATATAAGTTGATTTTTAGAAATCGATTTTATACAGTCGATTTGCGTATGTCCACGCTAAGCGCATTAAGTTGGTGGAGTGTGTCCTCACTACTATGGCTGTCATCGACTTATGGAGCGCTGCACTGTGGGTAGCTATCCCACAGTTCCCGCAGTCTCCCCCGCCCATTGGAATTCTGGGTTAAGCTCCCAATGCCTGATGGGGCAAAAACATTGTCGCGGGTCATTTTGGGTACATGTCGTCAGTCTCCCCTCCCTCCGTGAAAGCAATGGCAGACAATCGTTTCGCGCCTTTTTTCCGCGCAGACGCCATACCACGGCAAGCGTGCAGCCCGCTCAGCTCAGCTCACCGACAGCGCCGCTGTTGTGTCCTGGGTGCTGCCGTCAGCAGACGGTGCAGTAGGACTGCTAACCATTGTCATACACCACTTCTGCTGCAACTCTGCTCTGCTGCTATTGCCTCGATAGCGAATTTCTCCATGTTGTCTGTCATGGGCTCTCGGGTACGTGTGTTCTTCCTCGGGAAATGTGTGTGGTGCTAACTGTCATCCTCCACCACTTCCACTGCAACTCTGCTCTCCTGGTGTCATGAATCCATCTCGCAGGTCCTCTCGTTGTTCTGTATAAATATCTATTTTCATGGCATCCGTTGTCATCCACCGATTCCACTGCAACTCTGCTTTCCTGCTCTCCTTCAGACGCCATACCACGGCAAGCGTGGAGCCTGCTCAGCTCACCGCTGCTGTTGTGAGCATTGTAAACACCTTGCGTATTATCCTGCAGTATGTGCAGAACCTGCAAAAGCAGGCGAGGAGGCGATGACAGCGCAATCACGATAGTGATGAGGACATGGATACAGAGTTCTCTCAAAGCATGGGCCCTGACAATTTGGACATCATGGCGGTAATGGGGCAGGTTCATGCCATGGAACGCTGATTCTGGGCCTGGGAAACAAGCACAGACTGGTGGGACCGCATAGTGTTGCAGGTCTGGGATGATTCCCAGTGGCTGCGAAACTTTTGCATGCATAAGGGCACTTTCATGGAACTTTGTGACTTGCTTTCCCCCTGACCTGAAGCGCAAGAATACCAAGATGAGAGCAGCCCTCACAGTTGAGAAGCGAGTGGCGATAGCCCTCTGGAAGCTTGCAACGCCAGACAGCTACCAGTCAGTTGGGAATCAATTTGGAGTGGGTAAATCTACTGTGGGGGCTGCTGTGATCCAAGTAGCCAACTCAATCACTGAGCTGCTGCTATCAAGGGTAGTGACTCTGGGAAATGTGCAGGTCATAGTGGATGGCTTTGCTGCAATGGAGTTCCCTAACTGTGGTGGGGTGATAGACGGAACGCATATCCCTATCTTGGGACCGGACTACCTTGGCAGCCAGTACGTAAACCACAAGGGGTACTTTTCAATGGTGCTGCAAGCACTGGTGGATCACAAGGGACGTTTCACCGACATCAGTGTGGGATGGCCGGGAAAGGTGCATGATGCTCGCATCTTCAGGAACTCTGGTCTGTTTGAACAGCTGCAGGAAGGGACTTACTTCCCAGACCAGAAAATTACCATTGGGGATATTGAAATGCCTATAGTTATCCTTGGGGACCCAACCTACCCATTAATGCCATGGCTCATGAAGCCATACACAGACACTCTGGACAGTAGTAAGGAGCTGTTCAACTATAGGCTGAGCAAGTGCAGAATGGTGGTAGAATGTGCATTTGGACATTTAAAAGCTCGCTGGCGCAGTTTACTGACTAGGTTAGACCTAGCGAAACCAATATTCTCATTGTTATTGCTGCTTGCTGTGTACTCCACAATATCTGTGAGAGTAAGGGGGAGACATTTATGGCGGGGTGGGAGGTTGAGGCAAATCGCCTGGCGCTGGATTGATCGCTGTCCGTTGATCCAGCGGGTAATGTAGACAAGCCCTCAGTGTTTCCTTTTAAATGCAAAAGAGAGTCAACATTTAGCTTTGGATCCTACATAAGATGATTACCCTTGACCTACTCTAAAACTATATAGTCAGTACCTTATTATTCCAGTTATGTGAAACAGTTTTAAATATTTTTCAATTTCAGGAATCCCTTATTGCAATTATGGGGCTAACTTTTTTCTATGTGTAGAATGAATAACTGCATTTGCAGTGATGTGTGGTTCTCAAACTACTTTGTGACTGGAAGTTGTACCTAAATAACTTGAATGTGTTTGAAGTTTTGGTCCATGAGATTTTTTGAGATGAGAGAGCAGTCAGTGAAAATTTAGTTAATTCAGAGTATACCCTGTATAGAGGAGACTCCAGTCTTCCCAGAAATTGTTGCTATAAATACAATAGAATCCTGGTAGAACCATGAAACACCTGGAAACTCCTGCTGTAAAGCATTCAAACAACTGCACAGCTCATTATCAGAGCTATTAAATATTCAACCTGTGTAATGTTGCATGTACCACTTTTCCCTCTGTTTAAAGGGTCCAAGTGTAATAACTTCAGTATGCTGTGAATGAAGGTCACATTTCTAATGAGGGGGGTTCTGGCTTCAGAATGCCATATTTGAAAGGGTAAGAACATGCTTAATTTATCAGTAAGCTATATTTGTCAGGTAGACTCAGCTCATCCATGAGTTCTTTACACAAAGTTTTTAATATTTCTTATTAAGGTAGTGATTCCCAACCTGTGGGGTAGGTCCCTGGGATGAGACCATTTGAGGAGGGCATATTAATTCCTACTTATGCTACTCTGCCTGTAGCTCCAGAGATGAAAAAACTAAGCAAAGCAGAGCTCCAAGAAGCTCCCTACCTCCTGTGTCTAAATAACCTCTCTGTGATGGGGAGGAGATGGGGCAATGAGCAAAGCAGTAGAGAAATGAGAGGAGTGGTGGGGTGAGGTTGGGGAAACTACTGTAATCCTGTCTTCTCAGTAAAAGGGTGGTTGGTAACTATGGGAATGTGCTACTTTTTAGTTTCCGCCCTAGTTGGGAGAGAAGGCGGCAGCTCTTTTGAAGCCACCTGTTTGCCTCTTCTTGGTGCTTTTGTATTCCAATACAGCAAAGTCATTGGCAGGGGTGTTTCTGAAGCAGCCATTCACCTGGACTAGAATAAACAGGCAGACAATGAATTTCTCACAGCAACTCAAGTGGCTCCTCCCAGGACTCTGTGTGTGTGTGTGTGTGTGTGTGTGTGTGTGTGTACACATACTGTGTGCTGTGTTCATATGAAGGTAGGGGTAGCAAAACTTCACTTAACTTCCATCAATTATTTGTGAGCACAAGTTGAGGAGACTCTTGATGGGAAAGGAAATAGGAAGTCTGTTTCTTATGAGTAATAGCTTTATAGAGAGTGAAGATGGGGATGTTTTGAGACTTTTGGTTGTGGTATTTTTACTTGATTTCCAAAAGAGAGTTTCTCTATCACATGCAGTTAAAATAAGACCGAAAAACGTTTGTTCTCTCTCTGTCAGTAACAGAAATGAGCACAATAAAATATGGCATCAGCATGTAACATTTGTCATATAGAGCAGACAGGCTACAGTTTCATTTTTTGAAAACTAAAGACAACGGCTTAGAGGAACTGTGTGGAATATGTCTCACTCAGAAGCATTTTGGTAGCAGATGTTTTATTTTGAAATAATTTTAGCCCAAGTAATCTGAAAAAGTAATTGTCATTTGGGGTTTGAGTTTTGGCATTCTGCAGCATTCCTTTGGTTCAAAGGATATTTTGTATAAAAGAAACTTCTAATAGTATAACTGGCTTATGATAATGCATATTTCTTATGGCTATGTAACAGAAAACTTCCTGGTGTATGGGGTTTGAGAACAAAATGGTGTACTCTGCAGTTCTCTAAAGCTGTAATTTCAAGCATGTTGCATGATGATGTTACATGATTATCATCAGTCTCCACTAAATAACAGAATGTCCTCATGGGATTTGTTCAGTACTAATAAAAAAGTACAGTGTGAAATGTTATAGATGTTTAATAAGTAAAGACATATCTTCAAGAAGATACTATTTTGTAAGACAGTCTCATTGGAGAACTGCAGGTTTTTGCCTGGCCACAAATATAAAACAATTCTAGAGAGCTGTGCTGAAGTACAGCAACAAGATTTATACCAGCCATTGCCGGATCGGTCTAGCTATTAAGTGAGTTAATGAGTCAAACGACAAAACATAAAAATCGTAACTACACCAGATTTATGTCCGTGTTCTGTATGCACAGAATCTATTGTGTGTGAGCATTAATCTTTCTCGAAAGTAAAGTTCTGAAATAGACTCAGAGCTTGCCAAACACTGTAGTGACTTCTTATGCTGCTTTGGAAAAACTGCTGCCTCTTTGAACAGTTTTGTCTTAGTTGCCTTACTAAATTAAAATACAAGGACATAGTTAGATGGTTTGAAATTTGAGAAAATAAATGTAGCTCTACAATATCCAATTAGCCTGCCTGACACTGCAATCCACAATCAGAAGAGAATCCTTTACCCTGGCAAGCAGTCTACTGGTTTAGAAAAGTTTGCAGGAGTGGGTCCATGGGTCTATATTCTGAATTTACAAGTTTGTTATCAAGCAGAATGCATTTGAGACTGATTTCAGGCAACTTTAAAAGAAAGTATTGTGAATTGTTTATTACTTTATATTAAATGTCCCTGACATAGAACTTCAGAAAGGTTATTTGCCTTTGAAGATTGGGAGTATTAAAAGAAGTATTGTGAGCAGAACCATGCAGGCATGGGCTCACTTTTACTAACTACTAGACTTTATTATTTTTTAGTTCTAAGGAAAACACCCTGCTGCCACTTAAGTATAGTAAATATGTCAGGATTTGAAATGAGCCAGGAACAGTGCTATTTATTGAGCATAACATACCCTAATGTACATTTCATCTTTTTCCTGCACATGTGCGGGAATGTTCTGACTCTGTGAATAGGTCTTTATCTGTACAATGAAATGTATGTATATCAGTTATATGAAAATTGTAACTTGAAGCAACTCTGATAAAACTGTAAAAGGCTCATTTATTTTTAGATTCTTTTGGTATGTATGTGTATCCTGTTCCCTTTACCACTTTTGATGAAGACAGTCTTTTTAGTAGCCATTACATCAGCTCGAAGGGTAGGGGAGACTCAGGCTCTCGTGGCGAGTCCCTCTTACACAGTGTTTCATAAGGACAGTCACTCTCAGGCCTCATCCCAAATTCCTGCCCAGTTTTGTCTCCGGTCTGAGTTCCATGTGAATCATCACCTCCCAGTTTTCTTTTAATTGTTTAAAGGGGACTCCTCCTACCCATCTCCAAGCAAACACTTTACTGCTTGTTAGTCACCAAGAATGGAATCGATGAGGACAATCACTCAAAGAAGAAAGAATGTTACTTATCCTATAGCAGTGATTCTCAAACTTTTGTACTGGTGACCCCTTTCACATAGCAAGCCTCTGAGTGTGACCTCCCCCCCCCCCCCCGTTATAAATTAAAAACACTTTAAAAAATATATTTAACACCATTATAAATGCTGGAGGCAAAGCGGGGTTTGGGGTCGAGGCTGACAGCTCGTGACCCCCTGAGGGGTCCCAAACCCCAGTTTGAGAACCCCCGTCCTCTAGTAACTGTAGTTCTTTGAGATGTGTTGTCCATGTGGATTCCATAATCTGCCCTTCCCCATTTCTATGGAGTCCTATTCCATGCATTTCTCTGTTTTGTTATCTTATTCTACATGCTTATGTTGACTCTGCTCACTGTTGTCTTTTAATGACATTTCTGTGGCACTGCATTGTTAATTTTTTGAGACTTTCAGGGAAAAACATCTGGGGACTTGGCTCTCTTCAAAATTATGGTGGTAATCTGAGACAGCTGAAAATTAGTCAGTATGAAATATAAATTAGGAATGTGGCAAAAAAATGTATGGTTAGACACATGCTTTTTGAAATACTGTATTTCCATGAGTCTTTACAGATTTCTTCATGTCAACCCTCTGCAATATTTGGATAGGGAAAGTGCTTGATTTATTAAAACTTTATTTTACTCAAAGAAAGGGGAACTGTTTGCAATTGTGTATCATTTCTTTCCTTTGCAAAAAGTCAATGGAAATATTTCTTTATAATGTATAAAATAATTCCTTGGGTATTGAATTTTTCAGTAAATGTCTTGTACCTTTTTATATACTGTGAAGACCTTAAACATAAGCATGCAGCATAATTTCAGCATGTGCAGAAACTCCTTTAAATTACTTTTGACATATGAAAGAACAATATTTACTCAATTCAGTTCAAATTTTCTTTGAGGGCAATTGGCTTTTTCAAACATCTACACCTAGGTACTATCAAAGCTTGATTATTTGTTTTGAAACTCAGCATACCTCAGTAATTATCTACTTAATTTGAATGACCTCTAAATGTAGATAGCCCAACTTTTGCTAGTTTGGGGGAACTGCAGTATGCTATTTCTAATGTGTTGTATACTACTGTTAAAACTTATTAAAATATATTATAGAAAAGTATTATTTACATATTGGCTTAGGTATTTGAAAACTAATTCTGTCGGATAAATATTTAAAACACTGTAGTCCTGATGCTCCAATGCACATGCATATCTGCCATTGATTTCTGTGCAGGTTATAGGCCGTGCACAAGTTTGAAGTGTAGAAGTACAATAATGGATTTTCTAGGTTATTTTTGGTCTAAATGTGAATCCTTTACTGAATCTTTTTTTTCCCTTTTAGTTAAGCTACTACAGTGGCAAAACTTTAACTGGAAAAAACAATACAGCTTAAATGGAAAGTGAAATAGCTGTCTTCCTGTCAAATGCTGGCAGTGAATTTGTACACTCAATCACTGTTGGATATGATATAAAGGAGTATCTTTTCATGGTAAAAATGTGCAGCTAACATAGTCAGGGATGAACATTCATATCCAGTTCATGAATGTTATCTTTTTAATTTATTTCAGCCACAGCCAGGTGTGTTTTGCACACTGCTTCACTTGAAATATTGCTCTTTTGTAGGTCAGGTACTCTGCACAGAGTCTGTTTGACTATATGAAGAAAATCCAAAACGATCTAGGTGCCATGAATAACTTCTGTGAGACATTGCTACAGGTCTTTGAGGATAACCTGCTGAATGACAGGTAATCTTTCTCTCATAAAGGAGTTAGTTGAAACAATGTGCACTGAGCAGATCTTTCAGAGTATGAACAGTTGTCTAAAATTGTACCATGTAAATGTTTTAAGATATTGGGGAAGAAAGAAAATACCTTCAACAAAACCCCCAGAAAAGATGGAATTATGGTATGGTATCGAATATAAAGAAGGAAGCATTTACCTTCGTGCAATACTGAACTTATTGTGATAAGCTGTAATATTTTCATGTAATGCAATATTCTGGGGAGCTGATATTCACCTTGATCGATCGGTCCATCAGCCCTCACAGAGAGAGCGCTGATCACAACACGTCAGTCGTGTTGTTTTAGCCAGTCCTTCAGCCACTTGCTGGCCAGGCTGTCAGTGTTACTGGACATCCAATCAACGTAGCGCACTGCAGTCCAGAACCCCTGAGTGATCCACCAGCCTCAGCCTCCCAAGTAGCTGGGATTACAGGCGTGTGCCACCATGCCCGATGAAGCTGATATTGATGAGATAAAATAAATATATGTGCAATTTGTAGTGCAATCCACCATGTATTTATTTAGGAAGGGTTTCTTTAGGAATATGCAGATTGTAACTCTGTAACATAAAAACAGGCCAGTTGAAAGACCAGTTTTTTTACATAGCACGATTTATTCACCTAAACCCCTCTTACCAAACATGTTTGCAAGTTAGTTTATTTTCCTGGGGATTTTTTTCTGTTCATGACATTTAGCAGAATTTTCAGTCTTACTTTCAGAGTTAACTCAGCAGTGGTAGCTGGGAATGTGTAGCTGTTTTGGCTGTCATACTACATGCTCTAATCCATTCAATAACTAGGCTAAATGAAAAGTTTTTGCAACTTTTAATAAACTCAGTGAAGTATGTTGTTCAGATTCATAAAAATTATCCTACAGGTTTTAGTTGGGTTTCCAGGCCCCTACAGGCTTACATCCACGCTAGCTGTTGACCAGCCTCTTCCCTTTGGCTGCAACAGAATGCAGCCGTGTCAGCCAACTAGAATGATTTAGCCAACTCACAGAAGTTACCTAGCAACCTTCCCCTAGGTGGAGTGGAATTCTAATTTAAATAGCTGTATGGAGATGGGAGGTGTTCCCCCCCCCCCCCACCTTGCTTCCTATAAAAATAAGTGTATAAATGAAATCTGTGCCAAGAAATGTCTTTACGGTGTGTGTATTTTTTACATTAGGGTGTCTGTGCCCTTGCTAAAGATGCTAGATCAGATGCTGGCCAATGGCTGCTTTGATATCTTCACTGCTGAAGAGAAGTAAGTGCTAATTATTCTGCTTTGAAATTGCTGTTTTATATCAGAGGACACTGAAGAGGATAGCTGCTGCTGTAGCTAATTTACGTTTGTGTTGTGTTACTAGTGAGAATGTTGTTAGCAGTTGAATATCAATGTTCTTAAAACATCTCTACCTTGACAGTGGTGCTTTCTCAGAAGATCTTTTCTTCTGTTGAAAAATGCATCAGAAAACCTGATAATTACAATTGCTGGGGGAGTTTTGGTTTCACAATATGCTATGTGCTTTTTTAAATCTTGCAACAGACTAATGTACATATAGTGGTAGTGCCAATGAACAGCTGCCTTAGACTGAGGTGCATGCTATGCTGTATATTAGGCAATTTAATAATTTTGTTTAATTTTCCCTGAAGTTACAATAATCCATTGAGCAGCTATCAAGAAAGGTCAAATCCAGAGGTCAAATATTGGGGCTAAGAGCCTTGGCAGTATATCCCTTTAACCCATTTTAGCTCTCTCTTTATCACTGTTTTATGACCTGCAAATGAACTAGATTCACTCTGCATATTTTCATCTGGAGAAGGTGTGGCAGTGACAGATTCATACAATTGCTGAGAATTGTTGTATAGCCATAACTAGCTGTACATATTCTTGGGAATAAATATATATTGGTCACCACGCGGTGTACGTTTCACTGGCAGTGTTTCCCAATGTGACATGCTGAGGCAAAATGCCTCTGCTGGCCTATCATTTTTAAAAATACATTCTTCTGTGAGTTGCAAGGCAAGGCCCAAAGTTTCCAGTCAAGTTAAATATTCTGGAAGGACTGAATATTCTTGGGACTGAATAAATGTGAATAAGCATTCCATTGGAAGTCTGACAAACAGTATGTCTGCACATCTGCAGATACCTGGCAGAGTTGTACTGCAGTCAGTGCACTATATGCAATTTTATACTGGATTTGGCATCTATTTTAAAAAGTTTCTCTTTATTTTAATGTTAAAATCACTCACAGTGGATGCACTTTAAAAGTTTGTACTGGTCTAAAAGTTTTAACTAATTATTCAAATATTTCCAATTATATGTATAGGGTACATTTCTTAAACTGGTAACATATTTCTAAATGGTAGAAATTGGAATATTAAAGATTAATAAATATCATCACTCTCAAACAAAATAAAACCATATATTAATCTGATGAATTCCTCTCCCTTCCTTATTTAGAGGATTAAGACTCCAAGAACTTCATTTAGAAATCTTGCAATGCAGATCTAATTTATCTGGGAAGAGCTTAGAGGGTGCTGTAGAAGACCCTAAGCTAGCTAGAAAGAGTTCCAGAGTGCAGCCCTATGTTTGCAGTAATTATAGTTTGTTCTGGGAAAATCTTCCTGGGATGGTTAAAAAATAGTTAAATACTGGCCCTGGCTCACTGATGCCTGCTGCATGCAGTGTGAAAGAATATGGGAGTGTGTGACTGCTGGAGCGGATTGCTTGAGCAGAACCACTTGTATGCCCCCCTCGGCCAAAGAAACGTGCCAAAAAGGATGCGAAAATACAATGCAGAATGAGTTGGACTGAATTGCAGACACACTACCCTATAACACGCAGCATGCAATTTCAGAGCTAGAATGTAAATAAAAAGTGCTGGGGGTTAGGTGGCGGGGAGACAGAGGTGAATGCTTTGTCTCATTTTTAATGTCAATATGTGTGTCCCACAAAAAATCGGCTATGAATTATAGTGCTGGTTGATGTTTTCTTTTTTTTAATAACATGAAAAATGTCCTGTTATACAGTACATTACATCTGATCTATAGAGTATGCAACTCTTGCTCAAAAGCCTGAAACATCAGCCTGTAAAATTATTTGTTGGGGTTTTTTCTTAATCTGGGCAACTACGTCTTGGCAAGATCCCCTTGGATTTAGAAAGTTCCAACACCTATGATTATGATGCCAATGACTGCTTAGCCTTCAGCTGACTATTATTAAATTCGTGTTAAAAAAATGAGTATTTGCAAATGCAAATTTCTATTCTGTTACAGTAAAAAAAGGTTTGTATACAGTATACTAGACTTCCCTTTTTCCCAACAGCAGTTGCAAAAAATATTAGCTGTCCACAGCAGGTAAATAATAATTTGTTGCTGAATTCTATAGTTAAGTTATAGCTATTGGATTAATGGTTTGATACCCCTTGGGACATAAATACTTTGCATTAGCCTGAATTGCCACTGGATGTCATTCTTGCTTCACAGGAACAAAGCTTGGAGTGCATGTTCTTGCCTGTTCACAAGATGCCCCCCTAAAGCTGGGTTTGGAAAAGACAGTGGAAAGCATTCTCATAGCTCTGTCTAACTGACTTTTAGTGCTCATGAAATGTGCTGGGCTGACAATGCTAGGATTCTTTAGTATATACTGGACAAATACATCACTTGGCAGTTTCCCCAGAACTGTCCTGTCAGTATGCTTTGACCCTTACTAGATTGGTAACCTATAAGGTTGAGAACGGAGCTGAATCTTCATAATCCATTAAGTCCTTTGCACCTCTGCTGAGGTTGCCAACAAGGAGGCCAATTACCTCCTTGGACACCTGCTTAATAGGAAATGGCATAACCCAACTCTTTCCCTAGGTGACCAAACTGCTGCCAGTAACAACTTTCATTTTCTGTTGCCCTTGGCCAGGTTTGAATCTGTGCTATTGAGGTGAAAAGTCTGTTTGCCATTTCTCATTCACCATCTAGTCTCCTTTTCCCCCCTCTGATAGCTGCAGTACTTTTCCATTGAAGTGTAATGGTTCCTCTGTGCAGGCACACACTGTTCCATAAAACTCTGAATTTTAACCTAATAAAAATTGTGAATTTGTATGGAATTCATATTCACCCATATGGCCTCTTCACCATTCCTCTTCATTTTAAAGAATAATGTAATTCTGGCTGGACCGTTAGTTGGTCAGGAATGATGGCAGAGGCCAAGGCTAGCACATTTGAACAGTATTTTTAAAGTCCATTATAGTCTAGGCCCTGTGTGGAAGGGTTTTCAAAATGCTTGCTGAAGGCTGATCCTGCAAGATGCTTAGTGATTGATGTGAGTGGGAGATGGGGAGCATTTGGCATCTTGCAGGACTGGGCTGTAATACAACAGGCTCAGATTGTGAATCTCTTGCCCTCAGGAGTAGTTCCATTGAAGAAGTATCTAATTCCTGGAGTTAAAAATACTTAGACGTATTCTAGCATACAGTACCTACTAAGTTTGAACAGAATAGTCTCTAAATCATCATTCCATTGCTATAGTGTGCACCTGGCAACATCACATAAGTAGTATCTGTATAGTAACTCCTCACTTAAAGTCGCACAATGCTCCCTTATAATGTTTGTCCACTGCTTGGAGAAAAAGCAGCCCATTGGAGCTAGCTGGTGGGGGCTTGGAACCAGGGTGGACCGGCAGCCCACCATCAGCTCCCCGCTCCCCTAAGTTCCCTGTGCAGCAGCCGCCCAGCAGGCTATCAATTGCCAGCAGTTAGCTGTCTCTCCCCCCACTGCCATGTGCTGCTCCTGCCCTCTGCCTTGGAGCTGCTCCCGGGAGCCTCCTGCTTGCTGTGCAAGGGGGGAAAGAGGTGCTAATGGCAGGGTTTCCCCCTGCTCCTGCCCCCCGCTTACCCCATCTCCGTAGAGCAGGGGGGACACGACAGGGCTCAGGATGGAGGGAGCTTTCTGGCAGCAGCAGCTGTCTCAACTTGCTGATCTACTTAAAAAGGCAATATACCTAGAGTGGGGTCAGTGTACTTAAAGGGGCAATGTGCATCTCTCTCTATCTGCCATGCTGTTTCCCCTCTCTCCATTTGTGCTGCCTTGTAGAGTGTGAGGCTACATTAACAACAATGTGTTAACCCTTGAGGGCTCAGTCGAGTGCTAGTTCATCATTTAGCCAGTAAGGCATTCCCTGGGAAATATCCCACCCTCTTCCAATCCTCTGACTTCACCATCTCAGCCAAGCTTCACAATCATTGCTGTGCACAGTATTAAATTGTTTGTTTGTTTAAAACTTATACTCTGTGTGTGTGTGTGTGTGTGTGTGTGTGTGTGTGTGTGTAAGTGTAATATATATATAAATATATTCTTTTGTCTGGTGAAAAAAATTTCCCTGGAACCTAACTCCTCCCCCCCCCAGCCCCCATTTACATCAATTCTTATGGGGAAATTGGATTTGCTTAACATCCTTTTACTTAGTCGCATTTTTCAGGAACATAACTACAACATTAAGCGAGGAATTACTGTATGTGTTCAGCTATTAGGGCCTCTCATTTCTAAAACCATCGATATAACAGTTTGCAGAAGGTTTTATAAAGTGCCATAAGATGGCATGTGTCATTACTGATGTGGCTCTTAGATTTTAATACTACAGGCGATTCTTTAAGTAGTGGTAATTCCATTCCTTAATAGAGCCTAAGCTGAAAAGGGCACAGCATGGCTCTCCTCTGATTTCAAGACCACCCCAAGTAATGTCATGACTGATCTAATTGAAATGCAGCTCACCTTAAAACAAAAATTCTTTTTGCAGGAACACGTGTGCCCAATTTGCATAATGTAAAGACTTCAGACTGATCTCTTTTCCCCAGATACTGATTCTGTTTCTGCTGGAACCATGCCCACACAGAAGAAGGAATTTTCTCAATTTCCTTTAAAGAGGCCAAGCTATTTGAGTCATCTGAGATCACATATAGGTTAGGTTTAGTTATTACAAATGTGAAATTGGCAGATGACAGAAAGGAAAGTGGGTCTGTTTTAAACACCAAATGCTGCACATAAGGTTACATGTACTAAATTTTTTCCAGATGCTCTGTTCCAATTGGCCTCTTTGTTGCTGTGCTTTTCAGCAATGTCTATATTGTTGAATCAGTTTAAAATCTCACCTAATTCACCATATTGCTGTTATCCTGTGCTGAAAGGCAGGCACGCACTGCAGATACTGTAATTAAACTCCTGTAACTTTCAGCCAGGCTGGAAAATAGCCTTGTGTAATTTGCCAGCCCAGGAAAAGATACCTAGCCTTTTATTATTTAACAACACACACAGTTCATCCCACGCATACAGCCATACACATGTAGTTAGGGATTAATACACACACCTACCTACCTACCTGCCTAAACATACACCCTTGGACATTGATACACATGAACTCTCAAATTCATGCATGCATGTACACCATCCCCCTCAAATGTCTCACACATGCACACTTCTCACCAACCTCACTCTCTTTGCAGGGTTGGAGCAGAGCTGATGTGACTTGTGGCTATGGTGGTGGCACAGAACTTACCACTGCACGCCTCTGAGTTAGAGATCTTAGCCACTTCAACATAACTACACCAGTACTTTTTCTGAAATTACCTTTTAAAATAATGTAAAGCACACTGACGCCTGTTGTATGGAAATTATAACTTTATCATTCCTCTCACCTTTGTATTGTGCAAAATAGATAAATTATATTGTACACCTTAATCTTATTTTTAGATCCACAGTTTAAATCAACATAACAGAGAGAAATGTCTGGATTTTGCTTTTCATATGTAGTACAGTGGAGGTTTCCTAAATGCACAATCTAGGAATTTCTTTGCCAGTGTTACTTTTTACTAAACAAATATGAAATGGTTTCATGCTACATTTATGACACAGCAAATTACTCTGCTGTTTGTTTTTTTTATCAGATGCCTAAGAGTATTGAGCAGAAGATTAAACAAGTTATGCTGCAAATATAAGGATATATTCTAAGAGCCCATGAAATATGAACAAACAGAATATTAAACAACACTGTTTGTGTAAGCATCTGGGAAAGAACTGTGAGAACCACATTTCCCATATGGTGTGTGGAAAAAACACACTTGCTAAATATATTTCAAGATGGTGTCAAACTGTACTGCATTTAGCAGTAAAGCTTTGGAGAACTGCAATCCGAGGAATCACTAAGAGATCATGACAGTACAATAGTTTAAAGTGCATTGATCATCACTTGATGCAAAAAAAAAAGTTTTCGATGAATTTTAAAACAGCAGGGGATGATTAAGGGCTAGGTAACAGCAATGCATAACATAAATAGATTTTTATGTGGCTATAGAATGTTTTCTCTCTTCCTTTGCCATTTCTGATCCAACACAGGTTGGTAGTAATAACAAGACATGGCATCTAATTGTTTGGTGGCATATGTGGAATGAATTTGGTTATAGTTCATTCCCCCAGTGGACAGGTAACCGCAGCACAAAACAATTAGCATTTATTTCTCTCTTGTCACTATAGAGGTCAGTGATTGAGTAAGCATTGAGGCTGAAGTAAATTCTCACCATTAGAAAGGAGGTCCTTCAAGAAAGGGGTGAATCAGATTGGCAGAGCATTGTGGGGGAAGCTTCCTATACTGCTGTCTGTTCTGTATTTGTTGTATGAATAATACTATTAATCTGGCACCCTCCATGACAACTATATTCATTTAGAAATAGAACTCTTTTAGGTTGACGTTCTGTTAAAATCTGTGTGCCTTTTAAATTAATAACTAAAATAAACTTTTAAAAATTTCAGCCATCCGTTTTCTTTGAAGTTACTTACTCTATGCAAAGAAGAGATCAAGAAATCCAAAGACATTCAAAAACTTCGCTCCAGCATTGCAGTGTGAGTTTGTATAAAAAAATCTTCCTTTTTTAATTCAGGGAATGGAGATTTAACTTCTGAACATAGAGTGGTGGGGTGGAGTGATTGGAGAATTGTTCTCCTTTTTCTGTTTGTCATTAAATATATCTGAAAAAAACACATGTGAATGAATGTAACTGAAAGTTTCCATGATATTTATAAGTGTGTTTTAAGAAAAGCACACACAAAGAATCAGTAAAGATTTGATTCCAGGTGTCCCCAACCCAAATGATTAAACTGCTGGTGCCCTAAGGGGTGGGTTAAATCATTAGCTTTTTACTTCTGGAGAGCTTGATTCAAATGCTGGCTAGATAACAAACATAATTAAATAAATCACCCTAGATCCTATTTGTGAGTTAGAACACAAAACCAATTTGGATGTTTCTGCTCCAGAGAAAACCACAGCTGGAGTAGCAGGGAGAAGTTGCAAGTCAGGATTGAGGTGCTTCAGCAGCATTGTAGGTGGGTGGGTGAGATCATGGGGCTGGAAACAGTGATGTTAGTCTGGATTGACGTTCCTTGGCAGAAGTTGGTCTGACACTGTCAGTTGTAACTCTACTGAAAGCAGAGGATACAGCTAAGGATATTCTTGACTCAATGTGTCAATGCTCTTAGTCTACCACTAGTTCACTTTTTCTACTCCAGTATTTGAAAGTGTTCTTGAAAGCTTAAAATGAGCAATAAACCATATATCCAAACTATCCTTTACTCCTAACCAAATCATGCATTAGCTTACACTGTGTCCTTATTTCCCTATGTAAGAGCTTGTTTCACTTTGTGGTGATTTTCACACACATTCTTTGGTGCTGCCTGTCAGTAGTTTTAAAACCATATTTGTTTTTGGCATAGCTGTGTGGCACCCCAGACATTGTTTACTAACCCTTAATGATTTTTACTATACTTTTCTTCAGTTTGCTTTCCCACGGTGGTTGGAAAATAAAGTGATACTTTTTGAGGGAAGCAAAACTTTTATTTTATGTATACATATTTATACATCTTTATTATTAACCTCAACAATAAAATGTACTTTTGTGATTGACTAGTGAAAGGAAACCACTCAAGCTCTATACATTGTTATTTTTCTAGGTTTTGTGGCATGATTCAGTTTCAAGGTGACATGAGAAAGCAAGTTTTATTTCAGCTGTTGCTTCTTCTTTGCCATCCATTTCCTGTGGTAAGTATTGGAGGTTTTGGAGAAAAGAATATTCTTTTTACCAAGAAATAATGTTGTTAAATACTACTTCAAGTGAAAAGGGATTAAAGTACATTTGACATGTACACATTTTTTAACAGATATTTAAAAGCCATATACTTTTGGGTAGGTTTTTCTCTGGATGTTACTCATCTGAAATCTTAGTTCCTGCTAGTTCTTTACCTTATTGATTTGCTTGTATGTTGTTTCCATATCCTTTCCCCTTTGTCTGAGTCTTTACCCCAAAGCATTTACAATCTAGAAATTGCTGCTGTCCTGTTTGTACAGCCATAATAAATTCTTCCTTGAGTTACTGGCCCTACTGTTGCTCTGTCTGTCTGTCTGTCTGTCTGTCTGTCTGTCTGTCTGTAAGCTTTTTGTTAGCAGTGCTTTGGATCTGCACCAGCACCCTATGCCTTCTTGTGCTGTGGTATGAGGGAAATATATGGAAGGGCGGCCCACCACTGCTCCAGTTACTTCTCCGCCACCTGTGGTTTAAGATGGAGTATCATAGTTTCCACTTGCTAGCTGATGCAGATTTTTTTATTCTTTTATTCTATTTTATATTTCTTTATTTTTTATTATAGTTCAGGCTTGTGGGGGAGGAGGTTACACCTTCCCCTTTTATTTCATGATCCTCCAGCCTTGCAGCCTTTCCTAGTGGGTTATGCCAAAAAAAAAACACAGGATTCAAGCCCTGCCAGACCTGCCATAGGTTTCCCCCCCTCAGTGATGTGCATTCCAGCTGTCTCTGCTGCCTTGGAGAGTCCCCTGTCCTGTCCATGTGTAAGGTCTGCTCCAGCTTCAAGGACAGATCAACAATACTGAGGAAAGATAAACTGAAACTTATGGAGCATTCCTTGAGAGATATCTGGGGTCCAACACCCTCCTCTCTCTTGATAAATCTGCCTGACCAGCTCAGAGCACTCCAGTAATTTCCTTGACACCAGCTTTATTAAGCAGAGACCTTGGAACAACTTCAGGCTCTTCAATGCTTTTCTAAATGGAAAAGACCCACCTTCCCTGAGAGAGAGCTCAAGAGGGAAATGTCACCCTAAGACCGAGGAGTCAGGCGACTTCACGTCCTTGTGCGGGTCCTGTTGAGGCTTCTACCTTTCCCAGTACCGAGATACTGGGTCTACCAAGAAAGTAAGCCACATACAACTGCCAACAAGAGCGCACAGCTCTACCATCTCCGGTACCTCTAGATGTGCTTCACCCTGAGGAACTATGCCAGGCCCTAGGCTCACCAGTACCGTTCAGGTTCTTCTCCCATAAGGATCTCCAGACTATGGAGGAGCCCAAATCCCCTCTGCTGAGGGATACCAGGAGGACTTCCAGCCAGTATTGACATACTCTTCAGACATCTCCCTGGTAGATTAGGGTGCTCATCTCCAGGACTTTACAGATGAAGGCAAATGGACTTCCCAGGAAACCTCTCTCCATATCAACCTTCTTGAACTCTGAGCAGACATGCACTATCATCACTTCCTGCCCAATATCAGGGTCCACTCAGTCAGAGTAATGATGGAAAAAGGAGCAGTCATAAATTGCCAAGGAGGAGCAAGATCCCAGTCCTTATGTGTGGAGTCAATAAACATATGGAATTGTTGCATATCCCATCAAATAGACATCTAAGTGGTTTACCTGCTGGACTCGCTGAGCAGGAATTCCATCAGGACCACAAGCGAAAGCTGAATGACTCAGTTTTTCAGAAGATTTGACTCACCTTGTGTTCTCTGGCGATAGATCTTTGTGATGCTCTCCAGCATGAAATGCCATTGCTTCTACTCAATGGGAGAGAACAGTCACAACTTGTTGGGAGATATCCTCTTTCCCTCGGCCTCTCTTTCTGCTGTTTCCTTATCCTCAAACACCGCTACTCCTCAAAGTTCTGAACAAGCTGATACAAGAGAGAGCAGTGATCATTTTCATAGTGCTGTCATGGCCCATGTAGGTATGGTTCCCAGACCTGATATGCTACCTCTGTGTCCACGTCTTTTCTTTCTTCTGACAGCAGACCTTCTGACTCAGGAATTGAGCTCCATAATCCACTCCAACCTCTCATCATTGCATTTCAAGGTATGATTCCTCTCAGTGGCTCTTGGATATAAAACAAGATTGTTCTCTTGATGTCCAGACGGTACTGACGAGTAGTAGAAAGCTATCACAAGGAAAACTTACCTACAGAACATAAGAGTTTCCAAGTCTGGTGCGTCCATATCTCCTTCCAAGTGTCTTATCCTGAACATACTCAATTACCAGCTGAATCTGAGTACTCTGGGTTTGTCACTGAGTTCTGTTAAGGTTCACCCAGCCACTATGACAGCTTTTCACACACGAGTTGAAGGCTTCTCAGGTTTTCACACATCCTACAACTACGAGATTCCTTAATGATCTGTCTAACCTAATTCCTCCTGTAAAAGAGCAAACATCCACCATGTTAGAACCTTAATTTAATTCTTAATACCTTCTCTTAGGAAAAACCTCACTTAAGCCCACAGGGACCTGTTTGTTTCTTCATCTGTCCTTCAAAACCTCTTTCCTCATAGCTGTCATCTTGGCCAGGAGGATAGGAGACCTTAGAAGTGCTTATGGCTGATCCAGCACATACGGTGTACTACCACAATAATTATGCCCCCATTCTTGTTTCCTACTTAGTCTCATTGTGTTTCTATATCAATCAGGGCATTCAGTTACCAGTGATTTATCCCAAGCCTCACTCTTCGAAAAAGGAAGCCAGTGTTCATACTCTGGATGTGAGAAATGCTCTTGCCTTCTACTAGATAGGACCAAACCCTTCCAGGTTTTTCCCAGACTCTTGGTTACTGTCACTGAGAGAATGAAGGGGACAGCCAGTCTCCTCCACCCAAAAATAGTCAAAATGGGTTTTAGGTTGCATTTTGGCACATTATGAGGATTCAGGGTGCATACCCCCTCCCCCAGATAATTGCCTATTCCACTAGGCTTAATCCACTTCTATAGCCCTACCTAAAAACATACCCTGCGTGGACATTTGTATAAAGCCTCCAGCTGGGTGTTTGTACACACATTTTCCCAACGTTATTCTACAGCGTAAGCTTCCAGAGAGGATGCATCCTTTAGCAAAGCTGTTCTTCAGTCTGTACCATACCTGCTCCTCAGCTCTCTCCTCTGTAACTGAGGCACTGCTCGGGAATCTCCTTACTAGCACCCATAGGGACAATAACTCGAAGAAGGAGAGGTTATTCAATTGGTACAATAACTATGATTCTTGGAGATTTTTTGTCTCTATGGTGCTCCACTACCTTCCCTCCTCCTCTGCTTTGGAATCCTGCTAGGCTTTGAGGTTGAGAAGGAACTGTAGTGGTGGTGTGTCTGCCCGTCACCTATATGCCCTCATACTGGAGCACAAGAGGCACAGGGCAAAGAGACAGACCCATGGGCACTGTGGACAAAAAATTCTGATCAAAAGTGCCTGGGCGCGCACACATCCTCACGTGGAGGACCCATAGGGACGAAACATCACTAAGAATTCCAGTAAATATACAGGTAAGTAACCTTATCCTTATTATTCATAATAATGATAGTTACTCAAATTAAACTAGGAAATCACAGGTTCTTAAGAGATTCTTAGTCCATTGAAGCCAAAAATGTGTTAGTCTCATAGGATTGGGCTCATGATTTAACTATCTTATTTTTGGTGAGTCACACAATATGCTGGTTTAGGTGGTTGGGGTTACTTTTAATTTAAAATAAAATCCTTGGGATATATGGTAGATTGTTGAAGCAGATATTTAAGAATGTTTTTCCCAGAACACTATTAAGTAATGGCGCTGGTGTCCACATGGGAGTATAAAGGCAAGCTAGTCATGCTGCCTTTCTGGCCAAATGGAGAAGGGAAAAGTTAGAGTAGCAAGAATTCAGGTTTCAAAGAAGGTCTAATAATAACCCAAGGAAGGCAAAGAAGAAATTATAAGCTATTTTAAAAAAAAAAAATCTGTGCCCATCTGTAAAAACAAAATATCCTTATGAAATAAGAGCGATAAAATATGAAATTGAAACAAACTCTCTAGTTTTTGCTCCATTTTTACCCACCACAATATAGTCTTAAACCAGTAAGTAAACACAAGTTGAAAATGTTGATCCTAAAATGTAAGTATTTACTGTGCAGAGTATAGTATGATTTTAACCTTAGTTCAAAAGTAAGCAAAATTAGAAAAGAAAATGTTCATTTTTATTGGCTAAACAGAGCTAATCGATATGTTGTCAAAACATTTCAAGACCTCATTGGTTTTCAGGTTGTTTTTGGTATGCTCTCTTGCAGTCATTTCAGCTACTGTGGTGACCACTTCCTTTGCTCTACCCCACACTGCCCCACTTTAGAAACAGCTTTACAATTTATTATTTTACAGCAGAATATAGCTTTAGTTTACATAATAGCTGGCATTTTAATAATAAATACAGAGAGAGAGAGAGAGAGAGAGAGAGAGAGAATCCGTAGATTCAGCAAAATCTCCATAAACATTCCAAGGTGAATGTAGTTTTGTGGAACACAAGGGCCATACTTGTTTTATTGGTTAGGCCACTGGGAAAGCTGTTAACCTGGTCTTCTGGAATCTGGAAAGATTCCAGCTTTTTTACATCTAATACAGATCTTTCTCTCAAAAAACAAACACAAACAACACACTACAGAGTTGTGAAGGAATGCTAAGGGGCTAGAAAGTGAATATTCTAAAAATGGACTTTTGAATTCCTGAACTACAAATTAATTACTCTTCAGTCATTTTCCAGTGCTTTTTTCATTACATCCTAGAAACTCCTAACAGACATCCTTTAAAATTCTATATAATTATTTAATTCTGTAAAGATAATTTTCAAAATGTGTTGGAGAATCCAAGGTCTCTACCTCAGTCTAGCATTTAGATCTGGATCTGGACCCCACCCTCTGTTTGGGATATGTGTGTTGCACCTCCCTTCCCATATATCTTCATGAAGGCTTCAGATCTTTGCCATGCTGTAGGCGGTCCCTCTCCAAATTTTGTCTTTGATCAGCTTCACAGAGCGGGGCCCAGCTCACCTTCCTGTCCTTCCCCCTCCACCCCCACAGTTGCTAAAGCCAATTTGATGCAAGAATGAGCTGTCTGCCCCCCCCCCCCATCTGCTGCTTTCCTATATGTGGTCCTTCCACACCCAGCAAGGAAGAGCATACAGAAGATGAGCAGTCCTCCCAGGAGCCCCCAAAAGAGAACTTGGCCACGATTACGCCCAGCCTGTGGGACAGTTGCTCAGCTAGGGGAAAGGGACTGTCTGCTGGGTTGTTCGGGCCTTTGCATCCCCCCCCACACAGGGCTGGCTCTAACTTTTTTGCTGCCCCAAGCAGCAAAAAAAAGCGCTGCCCCCCGAACCCCCCCCCCGCCGAGCGCCGCGCTGCCGGAGCCCGCCCGCCCCCCCCCCCCGCCGGAACCCCCCTCCCGAGTGCCGCGCCCCGCACCGCCCTCCCGCAGAGCGCCGCCGAACCCACCCCCCGAGCACTGCGCCCCGCGCCGCCCCCCCGCCGACCGCCGCCGGAACCCCCTCCCGAGCGCTGAGCCCCGTGCCGCCTCCCCGCCGGAGCCCGCCTCCGCCCCCCACCGAGCGCCGCCAGAACCCCCCCCACACCAGCGCCGCCCCCCCGCTGAGCGCCGCCGGGAACCCCCCCCCGAGCGCCGAGCCCCGTGCCGCCCCCCCACTGAGCGCCGCCGGAACCCCCCCACACACACACACCAGCGCCGCGCCTGTGCCGCCCCCCCCACCCCCCGCTGAGCGCCGCGCCACGCTCCCCCCGCCGCCCCTTACCAGGTGCCGCCCCAAGCATGTGCTTGGTTGCCTGGTGCCTGGAGCTGGCCCTGCCCACACAACCTGAGGCTCCCTTGGGGCCTCTCTGCAAGAGCAGACAGGGCTATCTTCCAGGGTGGATTTGATTTAAATTACTAGTCAAGAAGACTTAAATTAATCATGATTTCTACATAAAAGTGCATTGTTGTTGGTTGTTATAACCTTAATACATATTCTTCACAACTCAGAGATAGATGTAGGTTTCATTTTTAGAAGGTACACACTATACATTTTTAAACGCGGATTTATTTTGAAAACTTTTCAGATGAGTTTTACAGCAATATCAGAAAATGAATCATTGTTTGGTTATTTCATTTACCAAAGGTAATTGAAGCAGATATTTATGAAGTCATTGGGAGGTGAACTATCTCAATTCAACAGGTTAATCATTAATATTTGGAGGATTTTCTTGCAATGCAGTTTTAGGAGGAGAATATCACCAGACAGACATTTTAATTGTTTTATTTAACTAAAACAACAAAGTTATGTATTCTGGATTTTTTTCTTCAACAGCAAACATATAATATTTTAACAAAACAAGCGTATGGATTTTTGATTTTTTTAAAATCAGGTTTGTTTTTGTTAAAATTGTTTTTAACTAAAATAGTTAAA
The DNA here is from genome assembly GCF_011386835.1 of Chrysemys picta bellii. NCBI lineage: Eukaryota > Metazoa > Chordata > Testudines > Emydidae > Chrysemys > Chrysemys picta. The sequence goes on along the minus strand of NC_088802.1, from coordinate 38,130,266 downwards.
CGAAATATTTAAAAAAAAAATTAAATTGACTATGTCAGCCAGGTCAACATGAGAAACTTAAAATATTGGCCTCTGCAGCTAAATCCATGGTCTTCACCTTATTTTCCTGTTTGTTCATAATCTGGAAAAGAAAAACAAGCTTTCCTGCTTTTTCAGGTCCCAAACGATTTCATAATTTGGAATGAATTAGTCCAAAGGAAGAAAATATTCTTTCTACACCGGCAGAAGAAGCTACTGCTGTTAAAAGTGAGATTATCACTTCAACAGTCTCTGAATCCAAGTGCTTAAGTGACTTCCACCAGTTCACTGGTGTGACTTTCTTTAAAACATCATCAGCAAATATATATTTCTTGAATGGTTCTTATTCCCAAACTGGGTCTCTTTTATGGCTTGCTGTCATTATAGGTTTTCCCTTTTAGTGAGAGAATGGTATGGTAGATCTCAAATCAATGAAGGCTGCACTCAGAAAGACTTCTAGAATATGCTGCTCAAGCAGTTCCACTTTTGTTTCTACTGCCTGTCCCTCCCTTCTCACATTTATCTCCAGACTTCTTCTCCTTGTCCAGATCTATTCCACCCCCAACAATCTTCTATTCATTGAACTTTTTGAAACTTTGCACTTTTAGAGAGAGGTAAGGGATTGACTCTGTGTACACAAATTTGCAGAGAGACAATAGGGTTGAGGTCTGTTATTTCTTATCTCTATATATTATTTCTTTAATAACATGTTTGCTGTTAACAAGCATGTTATCTCTGGAGACACAAATCCACAGTTTGAGAACTGCAAAACTAAGCATCTCTGATGGTATCTGCTAGACTGAGCACTGAGTCCCATTGGGTAGATAAAAAGATTAACATAAATAATCTATACAGAAGCCCCTGGAATCCCATAAGATTGGGTCCCTAATACATGAACTATTGGAACTCATTTACAAAACTTTTCTTAAACATTACATGAATATATTGTCTCATATTATAGAATTAGAATTTATAATCCCTATTCCATGATGAGATATTGTTGAGCTATAATGTATCTTAATTAAAACTATCTTTGGATAGGTTTTTCCCCTCAAAAAGCATTTTATCAAAAAAAAAAAATAAAAAAAAAAATCATTGTTATCCACCCTGCTGCTGTCTTCTCCAATCAGACTTGGTGAGGGTAAGTCTGAATATTTCCCCCACCACTGTCTTGTCCCTTCACATCTGCTCAAATGGGAAATAGTCACTTGGCAAGGAGTCTGGTGTCCTCTCCAACCCCAACTCAGCCCACTCAGGAAGGTCCCCCTATATGTCCTCCACATTGGACATGACTTGCTCAGAAACCCCCTGTGGGTTAAGACTCAAAGGGGAGTACTGTCCTCAGAAAAAGGGACCAACATCCTGATCAAAGAAAACTAAATGAGAGGTGCAACTCCAATATCTCCAAGAGGGGAGAAGTCACTCCCAGAAAGGAAGTGATTGGGCTGCAAACTTTCTAATCAAGTTAATCGTCACATCTGTCATGACCTTTGTAATAAAAATAAATAAATAGACATAATTTTAATTCACCTCCTGAAAGTAAATTCATATGGCAACATTTCAGAAACAAATGCCTTTTTTAAAAATTGCAGATCTGCAACTATACAATAAAGACACTCATCCAAGGATCTTTGGTGTAACTTTAAAATCCAAATAGTCCATACTAAATCTAAGAATCTAAACCAACTCCAGTGAGAACTGTTAAATACAGCATAAGATGGGGATTTCAAAAGCACACACCTTTGGCCTAAGTCTGCTGCCATTGAAGATGATGGTCAAATTCTCATTGACTTCAATGGGAGCAGAGTTAAACCAACACTGAGAACTTCTGAAACTTGCTCACATAGCTTGTATGTCAGTATGTTCATTATAATCCCGTATTTTTAAATACCATATTAACATATTATCAGTATCATCAGTAACTACCCAGGTATACCCATCTTACCTATTATCAGTTACCTATTTATCTCTCTGCAGATTTAGGTCCCCATTCAGTATGGAATTTTAAGCATGTGAACAGTCCCATGTCAATCAGGGATGGTCTAGACAGTATTTGGTCCTGCCATGCGGGCAGGGGACTGGACTCGATGACCTCTCGAGGTCCCTTCCAGTCCTAGAATCTATGAATCTATGAATTGAGTAGAACTACTCATGTGCTTACAGTTGAGTCCCTGCTTTAGTAATTTTCTGAATTGGGCTGCTATCTATGTATCTTCCTATAAAGACAAACTCCTTTTTAAACATAAATAAATGTTAAGAAAACAACAACCCTAAACAATACTTAGCAGTAAAAGTTGAATGTAGGCTGAAATTTAGCTTACAAAATCTTAAACCCAGGGTGATCTTAAAAAAAACAGTTTAGACTGTTTTAAATTGATGAGGTTAATAATATTCAAGTGTAATCTTGTCTCATAACTCCAAAGTGGCTTAGATTTTGAAAAAGAAATTTAATTACTGTTGCTGTTTTCAAAAATACAGTCATCTGAATCATTTAACATACGAAGTTTCCTACTGTGTTTGCACAGGAAGTAGTTTTCATAAGTAATATTACTACATATGCTTAATGTACCTTCCAAAATCCATATTTACAGTACACAGTATATGGTGATATAACAGTTGTAAAGGAGTCATTATAATCTGTTGTGTAAATAATATATGATTTTAAAATGTTTTAAACAGGTATTTACATGGTAAACTAGAGTAGCGTATTGCAATAACACTTTCATATTCCCACGAGACAGTATTTTGTGGCCTCTAGTTACTTGCTTATTTAAATATTGACTAAATGCAGAAATCCCTCTGCTTAAACACTGAGGTTGTTATGCAAGTCAAAAGTGAAGAAATTCAAAGTTCTTTCAAATTGCATCCTTCCGTTTTTGTTCTCTGCCCTGAGAGGTGCCAGAGTAGATGGATGAGGAACCATGTTGGCATAAAGGGAGTCACTTGGACCTTACATATACCAGGAGATAGGGACTAGCTGTTACAGGGATCTCCAGGTGCCTTGATCAATGCTTGGATTTCATTGATGAAGCAAGGCAGTGTGTGTTGAATAGATACTGGATGGAGCAGATTGGGAAGCATCACCTATTGCAATAATTACTTCCAAACAAGCTGGGAGGTTCCCTGTCTTCTGTAGTAGAAAATAAGGTATTTATGGTTCTGAACAGTTAGATTATCTAAAAATGTGTTGTCTTCTAGACTGTTGGCTGTCTATTTGGCTAATTTGTCCACAACTAAGTATATACCAGCACAGAATAGAAGGCAAATAATATGAACCTTTTTTTTGGTGTCCTAAAAGTAAGTATATCTGTCTGTACAGTAGTGTTCTACAACATTGCATGAACATGCTAGAGAAGAACATGATATATTCTACAATGAATATGTGAGTATGCATCTATAGAATATAACACTCAGAATTTTAAGCCACATTTTGGGGAACTACAGGAAATATTAAGGAGACTTTTTATATGAAAATCCAAATGATATTGCTAGTTCTGCCAAAAAAATGCCTATCTGACTCTCTACCTTGGCATTCCTGTCTGTAAAATCAGGGATATACTTCTCTGCCTCATAAATTTGTTGTGAGGGTACTATTTGTAAAGCACATTGCAATTCTTTAGCATCTTCCGTCTGAGGAGCTCAAAGTATTAAAGTAGAACATAAATCATCAAATAGCCATCTTTGAATAAGTGATTTCATCTTAGGAGCTCCACACATTTAATAAACATTACACTCACAACCTTCTTTGAGATACAGAAGACATGCTAGAATATCAATGTGCAAATTACAGCAGGGAGGTGAAGTCACTTTCCCCAGGTTCCACAGCATATCACTGGCAGACTCAGGAATATCACTCCCAGTTCTGCATTCTGAACATTTATACAAATTTCTCCACTGAAGTATTCTGAAAATACTGTTAATAACAACTAACTAACACGTAGCTCTTATGTAGCAGTCTGGATAATTTCACTGTTTTCAGCAACTAAAAATTATCTCTCTGCCTTCTCTCTAGATAAGGAAAACAACAGCTAGTCAAGCATATGAAATGTTGATAACCTACAGTGATATTGTCGATCCTGATATTCTGGATGAGGTCATGACAGTACTTAGTGACACCAACTGGTAAGTGAATTCATTGTCAGAGAAATGTTTAATAATAAGGCCAATTTTAATAATTCTCATATCTGTAAAATATTTGTTCATGAGGAAAAGTGGAAAAGGAACTGTAAACGACGTGGTATCTGTAACAAGATCCACTTATCGCTTTATACATGTTTTTTAGGCCAAAAAGGATGTTGCTGAAAGGGACCTTCCTGCCCTGAAAGCTTGTATATTCTATATTGGTGGTAAATAAAGGTGGTATGAGTTTTATTTTTACTTGTCCAATGGTGTTTACTAAAATACCCGTAATTTCGAATAAAGAAAAAGGGGAGGAAATCCTGGCAGTTCTTTGTGATACAAAAAAGAAAAGGATTGTGGAAACAGACAAACCTCAATTGCAGACCCATTTTCTTAGCATTTTTGAGCACTTGCAGTACTCTGAGAAAGGGGTGGTGTGTGGGCAAAGAGTTGAACAGTGTCATCATGAGAAGAATTACTCATATTTTCCTATGAAATATAGGCTTCAGAAATGTTGAAACCTCCTTCAAACAAATATTTTGAAATAGAGTCTGACATTCCCCAGTGGAACTTTCATATTGTAGTATCAATGAAGTAACTACATTAATAAGATAATTTAAACTATCTTCTGTTGTCTTTGTCATTAAATCTCTTCTGGAAAGAAGACCTTGCATACAATCATGAATTAATATAGCTGAATGTACCACAACTACTTGCCAGGATTTTGAATCATTTCTGTTACTCTATTAGAAGAACTCTTGTATCAAATGCTCTGCTGTAATGGCAACATTGTCTTGTCCATGCCAGGTGCAGTGGGTTATCACTGACCCAAAGGTAGTAAAAGTGTCAATCAGAGGTAGTGTGGGCTCAGTTTCTGGTTGTAGTCTTTCACTTGAAATTCACCTAGTGGTGAAAAAAGGGACTTCTAGCAGTCTTCTTACACACAAAAAAACCAGGGGTTCTCAAACTGGGGGTCGGGACCCCTCAGTGGGGTCACAAGGGTATTACGGGGGGGGGGTCACGAGCTGTCAGTCTCCACCTCAAACCCGGCTTTGCCTCCAGCATTTATAATGGTGTTAAATATATAAAAAATGTTTTTCATTTATAAGGGGGGTCGCACTCAGAGGCTTCCTATGTGAAAGGGGTCACCAGTAAAAAAGTTTGAGAACCACTGCAAAAAAATAACAGAATAGAAACACATGACTATAGGGAAACTGAATGCTATAAGAACTGCTGATTATATTTATGCTTAAATGTTCATTTTTTCACAGCTTTATGTTGCGTTGCATTATAATGAGCCTGAAATATTAATCATGAGGAGAGATAAAGACTCTGACTATATCGTTCTAGATCCACAGAGGGTGCAGGATAGGTGTTTTAAAGGTGTCACTGCTTAAAAGATAAATTAGTTCATTTGCTTTGAGTACCATTTGATGCCCTTTTCCTTAGTTCTGTGAATGCAACAAGTTATGTTCGCATCATTGTATTACAATAGATGTGTTCATGACTTAAACATTTCCAAACTCTCCCATTTTAGTGAATTTTGATGTCTTCAAGAAACAAGTAGACTTAGGGCACTCTTTCACAGTTTCTTTGAAGCCATGTAAAAACACATTGGCGTTAGTCACTGATTTTGGATAATTGTTCTGCATGAACTTAAGTAGATTTTCAGTTTGCACAGCTTGTTTTTGGCAAGCTAAATGGTGCTGGATCTGAAACTCTGGGGAATTATTTTATGCCACAGTTTAATCTCATTCTGCTCTGAAATTCCTGACTGGTGATAGATTTTAAAGTAAATGATGTGTCAGTGTTTAAAAGCTGTCAGTATAATGATTGGCTGCTACTACTTTTCTTAATCTTTCAGTGCAGAATTAGAACAACTATGTGAGCTTTTCTCAGATTTGCAGAATCTATTTCTTTCCAGTCTTCTATTTTGGTTAAATTACCACATGAACTCTACAGTTAAAATAATGTTTCCACAAACTTTTGAAATTGCTCCTCTTGTGTTAATATCTTTCAATATTCACTCAAAGTTAAAGATTGTTTAGCTATTTTGGCATTAAATCCCTCTTTCATCTCCATAAATTGTGAAGAAGGGAGGGAGCAGTGGCTGTTGCTACATCATATACAGAAATAATGCTGAGACAAGCAACTGGTTTGAGAACAATGTTGTTTGTATTGTAGATTCCCCTTTATTAATTTGTCACTGAAGTAATCAAACTAAAACAGGAATATTAAAATCAAAATCTTTACAGAAAATATGGTTGTTACAGGTCTGGTCTTAAATTAGTCAGCCATCAGAACCCTGCCCTGTACTCGCTAAAATTATGTGGCTACCTGCCAGTTCTATTCTCTGTTGGTCCAGTACTTAAGACTTCTATTTGAATTTGGGGTGTATACTAATACTTTGAGATTTAAGACAGAGTTCTAGATTAGTTGGTGTGCGCTGGTTTCACCTGGGGAGACTTGGTAGATAAAGCAGTTGAAGAATATACTGTCATGTTTATTAAAGAAGACTTATGACACCTTGCAGGGGATCATCAAGAGTATGTTAAAATTCTCAAACTCTCTGGGCACTACAGGAATGACTTTATACTTCTGAATTAAAATAAATCTGTGTTGACATCAGGAAGCTGAACCAGCCTCAAATATTTGGTAAAAAAGACAATAACCAGGATATGCATGTTTGAAATATTCTCCCTGTTAGAACTACCATGGGTTTAGGGTACAATTGTTAATTTATAATATAACAAAATGTGCCTTTTGTTTTGGCTCAAAGCAAGTTTGCAACTTGCCAAAGTTGTCAAGTATCTTTGAAAAAGGCCAGAGGTATTCAACATGTAGATTGTGTGCACCCTTTTCTGTAGTACTGGAATCAGTTTTGTCCTCCCTAGAGAATTAAGTCACTGGGTATGAGACTATATACCATAGCTACCTTTACAAAATCAAAATGATATACATGGTTGTGTCAGAGGTACCAAAGGTTTCCCTTTATTTTGGGCTCGGAAATACCTTCAGTATCGAATAATCATTTAGGGACAATGACGCTTCTAGGAGACATACTGTTAAGAGTCCTCTGGTTTAATGCAGTGCAGTAAAAATGTTATACTTTTTTTGTATCAATCAAATCAGAATTTATTAGGAGTAAATATGTTTCACTATACTTTGAAAGGATACTGTATTAAGAATACAGTTAAACAGTAAATAGTATTGTCAAACTGTTCATTAAGCTTTTCTTTTCATTGCATGTTACAAATTGAGTTACAAAAATTATTTTCTTTTTAGATGGACTGAAAGCATGAACATTAAAAGGAATTATCTTATCTTCCCTTGTAGGGATGCTAAATTACCACTAGTGAGAGAGAAGCGCAACTATCTCTGTGACCTAATGAAAGTGCCGAAACCGCAACTAGTGTCCAAGGTAGAGTGTGGAGTTTTTGCTATAGAATTTTCCTGAAGAAACAAAATTAGAAGCATCAGTTATTTTACTAAATATTCTGTACTTGTTAATGACATCTAGAAATCCGAGCCCCATGGGATTGTGCTACAAGCCTAAGACATAAGTACAGAATGTATGGAATTGTCTAAAACAGTTTTTATAAAACCCTCCAATCCAATTCCTTGAAAACATTCCAGACTTCTGGTGTAAAGCTCAACTTACTAAGACAATGCAAGCATGAAATAATGTAGCACAGATGCCTGTGTGTACAGTGTGTGTGTCTGTGTTTTGTGGAAAAGAATGGTAAGAATTTCCCCTTCAAATTTAATAGCAAAACTAAAATTCCATGACTTATGTGACTTCCTATAAATTGATTCTGCATTTAGGACAAAAAAGGTATTGAAAGATTCAGGAAAGTTATATTCTAAAACCTAATAATAAATAAAGCACTCCTGAGAAGTGACGACATGTAACCTTAGGAAAGAATTTCCTTACTCAGTTTAATGTACATATGATGGGCCAGATTTGCAGAAGTATGCAGCATGAAGCCATAACAGTTTTGAGTACAGCTCATCTTCCACAGGAGGAGAACTCTGTTTTGATCACTGTGACCCTAAGCCAGAGAAGCATGAGAGAGGTTCTTTTCCTCCAGATATGTCAGACAATGGGGAGGAAGATGTTGGCCACCAGGATAAGCAGGCTCAATAGAACCAAGGACGAATATTAAATACACTTGTCCTCCCCCCTTCATGCAAATTGTTAGGGAGACATAGAAAATGGTTCAGGTGGCAGGCCCTGAAATTCTACAAGGTCACTCAAAGGTGCACTCTTCACTGTCTAAACTTGATGCAATAGATAATTCCTGCAGAGGGAGTTTTCTTACTAAAGGACCTTGCAGGCATAAAGATAGATGCCGTTCTTAGAACAGACTTCAGCAGCCCTACTGTCTCTAGGAAGCATATGCTTGCTAGTGCTACAGTGTCCTGCTGTGATGAATTAAAAACTTCTACCCTCAGACCAAAGAAGAACTCACTGATACCTAAAGAAATACCTTTAGCTGCTGCATTCATAAAAAGAGGATGCATGGACTCTCAGTTGTCATGGCCCTAATTCTGGACTTAAGAGCCCTGATCAGTGTAAAATTTATCTGCATCTCAAAAGTCTTAGTTGGAATCCCATTCATGGAGAAGCTTGATAAGATGGTAACATATTATATGAACAAAGTATTAGTTTCCTATTCTTGTGAGATCAGAGACAGACGGGGCAGAATCTCATTTCAGTCCTATTCACAGCAAAAGTAAGAGTATAGAGATTCTTCCTGTTCCAGGAGAAACACCTAGGCTCAGAGTTTGGATTTTATGTAACTTTTCTTCCAATCTGAACAGTGTGACTGCGATAGGGCCTGCTTCCCTTCAAAAATAGGACCCAGGTTAGGATATCCTGTGTTGCAGGCATCAGATTCCAATCCAGTTCAGAGAGATGATAGTGTAAGATGAATATTATCTGGAGCTTCAGGCTCTGTAGCTTCAACAGATGAGAAACAAACCACACCAAAAGCAATAGAGCTTGTCCCTTAAGGCACTTCCAGGGCTCTCTTCCATCATCATCATTGAAGAAAGGTATCAGGAAGAGTATTGGACTGCAAGAGTATGAACAGCCTGATGAAGAAAAATTTCAGGACTACTGTAGTCTTTCTGGAAGATCTAGCAGACATTTACCTCCATATTCCAGTGAGATTCTCAAATAGGGTGGAGCATGCATTGGGACATATACTTGAAGTATAGCTAATAATTCTGAACAAAAATAATCCAACCAAAATGTAAAGGCGAAGTTCTTCATCAGGGAAGCGGACCAAAAATTGCTGGGACTAGACTCTAGTTCACAGATGGTCAAATCTCTCCTCTCCCCACTTCAACTATTGAGAGGATCAAGGGACACCAAGAATGCTGGGATAGTTGAGCTTCCACAGAGGTCTCCACTCCATTTTCCCAATTGGTAGGATTTCCTACACTGGAGCTGTATGCTGCATCTCATTGTAGACAGCTAGGTTTTTAAGACTTGCAGGTTCTCCATCTCTTTTGCCTGTGTGAGACTTGAGACAACATGCTGTCACTTCAATATTGCAAAGTCAGAGCAGTGCTCTCAATCTTTCCAGACTACCATACCCCCTTCAGGAATCTGAGTTGTCTTGCGTGCTTAAAAATTACTTGTTTACAAAATCGTCACAGCCACTATTATTGAAAAATGGCTTACTTTATCATTTTTACCATATAATTATAAAATAAATCAATTGGAATATAAATATTGTTCTTACATTTCAGTGTATATAGAGCAGTGTAAACAAGTCAGTGTGTCTCTGAAATTTTAGTTTGCACTGACTTCGCTAGTGCTTTTTATGTAGTCTGTTGTAAAACTAGGCAAATACCTAGATGAGTTGATGTACCTATCCCCTAGAAGACCTCTGTGTACCCCTGGTTGAGAACCGCTTTCTTAAAGGATGGCCTAGACTTGGCCTGCAATCACTTTGCATTCAACACACTAGCTCATCTACATTTCTAGGTACATCACCAAATGATATTGAGGTTCCATAGAGTAGCATATGTGGCCAACCAGCAGTCAAACCTCTTCCCTAGCTAGATTCGGTCTACAATGCAAAGATCCTCACATTCAAACTTATGGCATTTTATTCCTTTCCCATAACGATATGCTTCTTCGTTGCAACCATGTGAGCTAGAAGAATTTTCAAAATCTTCATTCTCAGATACTACCCATAATGCATCTTCTGTGAGGACAAGACAGGTCTTAATCTTGAGTACAGATGACTCTAGGGTAATTCTTCTTTTGTTTTTCCCAAAGTCTCAACACCATGTGGCAGATCTGAGAAGAGCAGTTCAAGTATTCCTTAGTAGACTCAATTAGCTTAGTAAAACTTCATTTTTATTCTTCTCCCTGTAAGTTACATGCATGTACTTGAAAGTATCTAAAATCATCCATTCTTAGCTAGATTAAATACTGTTGCTGAAGCACATTCATCAGCAGAAGAGGTTGGAACCTACTCAACGCTTCCACAGTCAGCAGCCAGAACAAAAATCTGTAAAATGGCTACCTGGTCATTCATCAACACCTCACATGCTTGACCCTTTATTCTTCTTCAGAAGAAAATGTCAGCAGGAGCATGCCCTCAGCTGTGGATTTAAAATAGATTAACACTACTTACTTTCGGGAAAGGGTAACATTCTTCTGTCCCATTTGTCATTCAATCCCTATCCATTCTTCTTTATTGCTCTCTATGCCCCAGACTGGGGGAAAGATTGTGATACAGAAATGTGTTAAAATAGGGCAAACTGTGGGAAGTAAGGATTTGCTGTTAATTTATACTTAAGGTCTTACTTAAAATGCAGAATTTCCCCCACAATTTTGGAGGTATTCATACTGGTGGAAGGGTTGTAGCCACGCCCTGGAACATCAGATAAGATGCAACTGCCTCTGGTGTTTGCAAGTAGAGATACAACCCAACTGTGTTGAGCTGTAAGAAGTCAGGTTCAGAATGGAAATAATCATGTAACACATTAAGTCACAAAACCAGTTTTTGTTTTTTGTTATCAAACATTGATAGTAAAAGGGCCAAGAAAACCAGCTGCTGAAGTGATTCTTACTCCCCTGATATACAGTTAGTTAATTTGTACAGCAACTGGAACAGATAATTTTGTAAATTTGATAAAGAAACATTCTTAAAGTTCTCATCTGGTAAATCACTCTTGTTTAAAGTGAAAGCTAAACTTGTGAGAGCTGGTGTTTTAATGAAGTGGGAGATTAAGAAGCTTGTTTTACTATCAGTGTTGACTGCTCTTTGCTTCATCAGTTTTATGATTAAGCATTTCAAAATGTAGAAGGTATAAATAATTGGTAAGAAAATTGTCTTGAGAGCTGGGTGAGTTTTATTCTTAAAACTTGAAGACTTAGATGAAAGAGTAGAAAGAAAAGTGAATCCTTTGATATAAACAAGATAATATGATGCACCTGTGTGTGTGTGTGAAAATATTATTGCAAATACTGTAATGCAGATCTTTCCTTTGGTATCCCATCAAAGTCATTAAGGTTTCAGGGCAGAATTTGGTGCTTTACTATTTCCTACGCATGTTTTCTAGTAATGTTAATTAAACACTTGCTAGAACAAATAGAAGTTTTCAAGTAAACTGCAAGGTTATTTTCATTTTTGCTAGTACACCTCTACCCCGATAGAACGCTTTCCTCGGGAGCCAAAAAATCTTACCGCGTTATATTGAACTTGCTTTGATCCGCCAGAGCACACAGCACTGTCCCCCCCCCCCCCCCAGCACTGCTTTACTGCATTATATCGGGGTAGAGGTGTATTAAAGAATGACAATCCCACCTGCAACCTACTGTGTATTACTAGTGGACGAGTTTCACAGCAGTGAAATCCACTGACACAAACACGTTTCAGTGGGGAGGGGGAGAGGGTGTATGAGAAAAAAGACACACCACCTTCTACCTTTCGCTGAGAGCTTGCTTCATAAAAGTAGAGGAAAATAACAAACTTGATTAGATAAAGCCAGGAATAACATTTGAATATTTTCATTTTACAAGCCACTTGAACTTTATTTATCTTTTTGAAAAACCTGTCAGATGAATAATATTTTAAAGGTTGATTCAACTTTTTTTTTTAAATCTAGCAGTTGTGATATTTACCCTCTGTTAAAATACAATTCACTTTTAAAACAAAGTCCTATTTTCCTTTAGTTTGCTCTAGTTGATAACATGCATTCAGTTATTAGCTGGATTAAAAGTAGCTGAGTACCCTACCTAAAAGGAATTTCATAAGTTCTTCTTTTTTTGTTTCCTGTATGTAGAGTGCAGCATAGTAATGCAGTCAGTCTTCTCTGTTGCTTTGAAAACTGAAGCTCTCTGGCACTTGCGTCATGAAGAAGGAAGTGATCTGTGCTGCAGCATCTTGATAAACTGGAGTTTGACTGAGCTACAAAATATGATTAACAAAATTAACGTAAAGAGTAAAAGCACGTGTTCAAAAGCATCACACAGAGAGATACCACTGAAAAAGCAGGCTGTTTATCTGTCAGTATCTCTGACCACAATATAAAGTAGGCAACAAAGGTCCATTATGTTTTCAATTCTTAAATTTATCTGTAGCCACAAGATGGCAGTTTGTCCTCGTGATCTTTGTCATAATTGAGCTGCTTTTGAATGCCAATGTCTTGCATTCCCCTCAGTAAACCTGAATTAGTGTGTCTCCTCTAAAATCATTGAGCTTGTACTTGTGTATTATACATTTACAGTTGTGGATAATGCTTGTGGTCAAGATAAATATTTAAGATGATAATGTAACAGTTCAGAGTGGCAATACTTAATGGTAATACCTCTCTCCCTAAACTGTTCTTTCATTGCCTTCAACCCTGATATCTAGTTTGCAAGCGAAAGCAGACCATCTTCGTTCTGGGTAAGGTCAAAGCCTAAAATAAACAGAGACTGTCGACTCGTGTAAATGAGTGGTGACTTTGTGTTATAAGGTAGAATTCAAGAGACATCAAGCAGAACCTCACTTTTCCAACGGCGGAGTACAGAGGTGACAGGTCAGTGCTTCAGCCACTGCCCTTACTGTTAGACATTTTTAAAAATCAATCATCCGCATTTTCAAAACCAAAATTGCACCCAGTCATTCTCCATAAAGAGGCACCTAATAAGAAATGATACAACAGCTGATTTTTTTCCCCCTACAGAAAGGCCAACTATAAAAAGCCATAACTTAACTGCATTTGATGTTGAGAAAACCTACCTCTACTGTATAGTAGAAGAAAAGTGAGTGACAGGGTAAGCACTTGCAGCATGCTCTGCTCTAACAGAGGGGTGTGTGGAAACTGATTTTTAAGCTTATGTGACATAGAACAGTAGAAGGACAAACAAAAAGGTAGCACAGGCTCTTTTGACTGGGTTTATATAGCATACTAATTCTTTCTCTAGATTCACAAGGGAAGTTAAATATATGAATTATTTGTGACCAGTGTATTAAATTGTTCTCTTCCTGAAGCAGAAGGGAAGGAGAAATATTCAAATGCTAGTGTGGCATGATTTTCAATTTTGCACAAGTGAACAAGCCCAGAAAACTAGCTTTTATTAATATTCATACCAAAATGACTTTGCAATGTATATGTATTTGAGATCTATCCCAAAGAAGTGGCCCGTTACCCTTGAGGACCTACTTTCACAGGTGTAGGAATGGCTCACACCTCAAATGCCACTCCTAGAAGGTGGCTGTGTAGCTTGTAGAACAGAGGTTTTTTAAACTGGGGCGCATCCCCAGAGGAACATTGCAGCAGGTGAGCAGCCATGACATGCAGCTTGGGCTTCAGCCCAGCATAGCAGGGCTTGAGGAGGGAGCGCAACCTCCATCCCCTGACTCACCTCTTTTTGTCTGGGTTGGGGGTGGCGCAACCAAAAATTGTAATTCCAGGGGTACATTTCAAAAAGTTTGGAAACTGCTGTTATAGTGGCATCTTGGTCCTAGCCCAGACACCAGACATATATCAAATCCCCACTGATTAAGGGTGCAGATGTCAAGATCCCTTTAGATCATTACTGCTCATATAGCAACATTTGTTCCTTGCTTGGTGCAAAAACAGCACTGGGCCAAATCAAGACAGAACCTTCTCCCCCACAAAAGGGTGAACTCGTTCATTTAAAATCTATGAAAAATTAAGATGGATTGTAACACATCAATACAGACATGTCAAAATATGTTTAAATCAGAAAAATTAAACTAAAAACAAACTATTACTAAAATGTTTAGATTTGGCACTTTAGAGGTATCATTTCCACTGATAACAGAATTACACAAAATCTTCAGCTGTATCATGTATTACTAACTAGTCCTTTAGAGAGCACTTTATTACTAGAATCTAGAAAAGACTTTTACAGAAATATTTCTTTTAAATTGTTGCCCGAGAATAATCAAGCAATTGACAATCTTATGAAGGGTTCATCATCGAGATGTAGCTTGGAAAATTCTAGGTTTCAGAAATACAGGAGTATATTCCTTCACAGTCTAGAATGGACATATCTCTTCTCTCATGCCTATCCTTGTGGGAAGTTGTGTACCAACCATTTTTTGCTCAATTTTACACTACCTGAATGGTTATGGGCACTACTGGAAACAAACAGCAAGTAGTATAACCACTGTTTGAATTGTACCAGCTGAAGATAATAGTTGGCTGTAAGAATAACTTTGCGGCCCAGTTTGGCAGCTGGCTATATAAACCTGACATGTTTCCTTTTCTTTCCAAGTAGACTCAAAAAACCCCTCTACTACTACTACTATTTCATTACCAACTCTCATCCTTGTACTCCCATTCTTAGCATGGGCCTTTTTTTTTTTTTTGGTGAAGATTTGCTTTAGGGTATGTTCCGAAGTAGGAGTGTGAGCTGTGGATCAAGGTCAAAATGGATAAAGCTCCAATGGAATCCCCACACTATTAGAAGCTTTAGTTTTATAAAGATTGTGGTATAAAAATATTCAATCATCATTAAAAAACAGTCATATGAAACTCAAATGAGAAATACCCTCTGTGCTATGAACCTCAGCATTGGCTCTTAAAAATAATACTCCCAAACTGGGGTTGGCTTCACAGCCATGCAGCACAAAACCCTGTATTAATCCACAGAACAGGTAGGACATGGAAAATGACCGGACAAAGTACGCAATCCTGAACAGGACCCACCTACATGAGTGACAGACTTGGTCTCCATAGCTCTCACAATCTTTAGCTTTGCTGAGATTACCAAGTCTGGTCTCAATTGAAATTCAATGAATAGATACCAATCTGCTGCAGCATAATAGTTAGAGATGCTGCTAATTGGAGTGAGATCAAAACAAAGCCTCTACTAAAGCAGGCTGGATTTAAAATGGCCATTTAGAGCCAGATTTTCAAAAGCGCTTAGTACCCAATCTGGTTTTAAATAATATGCAGTAACAGAGATCTTTTGTGCAGTCACCTGTAGATCAGTGGGATGAGTATAAAAATTGAACCATTTCATCTCTCTACGAGAAACTGACAATGCAAAATTCTAGTGCAGGGATCACGCTCTCTTGAAAATCTGGGCCTTAGGGGTTTAGTTACCAATCCCGTGGTGTGAGAAGCCAAGAACACCTTTTTCTGTACTATTCTAGAAAAAAAGCTCCAGCCACTTTTTTCATGTAAATATTACATTCTGAGCAGTAAAGGATAAACACTGTGAATTTATAATAGCCTTTTCCTCAGCTTCTAGCTGGTAGGCATAGACTGCAATTTCAGGCTGTTTTACATGTAACTGGGAAATCAGAAATATTTACCAGAAGCACAGAACATGATCAGCAACTGGGGAGGGCAATGGAATGGGGGTCTCAGTATTGATAATCTATACATGGAATTATAAACACTGAAGCAGGGGTGGAGTCCTGGGAACAAGAGTGAAGTGATGCACATGATTAATCAATTCAAAACAGGGTATGCATGGCAGTAGCAGGGAAATGGAGAGGCAGGCTCAAAGTTACAGGCCTCTTTTCTGAAAGGAACCATTATTAACCAGGAGTTTTGGAGGTGGGGAGGCACTCTTCTCCACACAGATTTTATAAATTAAATTCTGCACAGCTGGTCAAGGAAGCAAAGACAGCAGCACCCTTTTACTAAACAGAGTGACAGCACTTGCTGGAATTCTTTAGAATTTGAACTTAGTATATTTTTGTATTAAATTTGAGTATATTGATGGTATAACATACAGCCTGATAGGGAGTGGCTCTGGGTGCTGTGAGCCATTTCACCAGCTCAGACCAACTAACATTCAAGTAGGCAACACTTCTTGGCGTCCAGCCTTGTATCATGCAGACAGAGAAAAAAGTCAAAAGATAGTGTATACTATATGGCCCCTCAGTGCTATGCAATTCTCAGGCTGTCAGAATCACCCAACGAACAAGAAAGATGAACACAAAAGATATAGATACTGATAAGGGAACAACAGTAACTAAGACAACCCTTTATTCTGTGATTAAATAAGTAGCGTAACTAGCAACAAAAATATCTGTTACTTAACCAGAGTAGAGATTTTCCAAAATAATTAGTGATTTTAGGTGGCCTACTTAAGAAACCTTAAATGGGTCTAAGTTTTATAAAGTGCTATGCAATTAGAATCAGACCCAGCTAATGTGTCAAGCTCGGGTCCCGGAATCCCTAGGTAAAGTAAATTACCTCTTGATTATGTTAATTCACATATAATAAACCACAAAGTGGCATATTTCACTTGAGAGATAGTCTAAAGCAGAAGCTGACCTGAGGTTTAGTTCCTTCTTGAGCAAAGGTATAACTTGAGGTCCCCAGTGCAAGAAAAATGTTACTTCCATGTTAGAAAAAATCTACTTATTTTTAAGCATACACAATAGGAGGCTGAGTGAAAGCTCTGAGCATCTATATACATTATCCTCTGGCTTCCAAATCACTTCCCATATACATTGTACTCCTAAAACGCCCGAATCACAGGGATGCCATAATTTAGGGCCTCTTTAATCCCTCAGCACTAGCAGTTCACATAGATACAAAGCAGTAATGCAAAGATTTTACCTCAGGAAACACCAGCTGCTGTTGTCAGTAGCAGGAGATTAACCAACTCCAGGGAATGGCTTGGGGCCCCTGACCACTCTGGACAGAACCTGAGTCACCAAGGTCTCAACACTTTCATTGTTGTGAACATTTAAACTGCTGTGTACATTGTTTGCTATGGCTTTAGTGTTTTCTTATGGTAGCAGCTTGCTCTGTAATCTAATGGATAATACTGGATGGGCCACTTACACCAAGAGTATAAGCAGCAGTAACAAATTTTGTACACTTAAAATTAGCAACAAAAATAGCACTTTCACTATTGTTTTTGTGATAATAAGCAGGAAGAATCACGATTATAAACTGACTGCTAAGCCAGTAATGTGGCATATTAACAACTGGTAAATATAGATATCAAAGGAATAACTTTATCCTGCCTTTAGAAAAGAATAAATGATTAGAAGAGATACATTGGGTGAAGTTCAAATTACTAACTACAAAACCTAACCCTCTCTGGACATAGTTTTGTTTTTAACATACACATCACTCAGGATACATAAAGCACCAATTTCACTGCTGTACCTCAGTGTTCAGTTGAAATGATGATAATCCAGTCCCTCTTTCAAGTGTAGTGTGGCCAAGTTTTCTTCAAATCCTCCACCTGTCAGATCCTGTGGGATGAGACACAGCATTAGTTCATTCAGGTGAAATGAAGAAAATGGGATCAGTTGTTGATCTAAAAATTAATAAAAAAAACAGTTGAGAAATCTATCTGTGCATACATCCCCCCACATCCTTCTAAAATGATTGCATTAGTTTAGAAACTCATGACCCTAGACAGCTTATTTCAAGAGAATAGAGAAAGCAAAAAAAAAGTTTTACTTCTATCTCTGAGTTCAAAGTCTGTTTTGTTCTTTCCTTCCCTAACTGGTCATGTTCTGGATCAACCCCCAACGTACCCCCCCTGCCAACCCCTGGAAACAAAAACCTTGTAACTCCAGAGAGAAATACTGGCAGCTTTCAGACTCTCTTTTCATCCTCAGCTCATGGGGTGAAAGCCGGCATGTTCAAGAACTTTTCCAAGATAGCCCAGGGGGGATGGTCACCAGTTCAGACTGCTGGCAAACAGCTCATTCTAACTGCTAAGCACAACACAGGATTTGCACTGAAACCAGCTCTGCAGAGGACTATGTGTGTGCTTTTGTTTTGTTTTTTAAGTACACACATTTTAAGAGACTGGAACGAGGATGCCATTTAACAAAGTAGTAATAATTGTGGATTTTGCATAATGTGCTTGGCTGGTGAAATACACCTTTCAACAAGCAACTGGCATATTAACCATAGTTACAGGTGTTTCCTTCAAATCCTTTTTACTGTCTGGACAAGAAACTCTGTATTTTTGTTCCATGCACAATATTGCAAGGCAGTGATGTCATTAAGTAAACACGCCAACCTCAGCATTTCTGATGTGATACTTCGCCCTCCTATAGTCTTTAATTTCACAAATCTTTAAGCTCTTCATAAATAATTTATTAATCATGACAATACCTTAAGATGTAAGTAAGGGATAAACCAGGATTGCTGCAGCATCCCTTTGAGTGAAACACAGCAGCTGTGTTAAGAGCTTTAACAACGCACACCACCACTATGAAATCATACAGGAAAGAAGTGAAGCATAATACGTACAACTGAAATGGCCGGAGGAATTCAGGGAGGCAGAATGTTCAACTGTCCTGGTCAAAATCTGATGAAAAAATTGCTGTGGGATCTTTAATGACCACAAACTGTCAGAACCTCAGCTTTACTTCTCACCCAGCTGAGGACATCTCCAACTTCCCATATCACCGAGGGGCAGTCAAGGAAGAGAGCCATCAACAGAATCTCTTACAAACACGACTTCCCTTAGCATCTGAGTGTTCCCTGGAGGTCTCCCATTCAAAAAATGAACTGCCCTAATCCTGCTTTAGCACATAAGATGTGAGAATGCTAACAAAAGTATCCAAGTAGTGCTAATGTCATGTCTATAACCTGGATCATTGCTGCCTTTGGGGAAATAAATGTTGGATTGTGTGAGCATCAGTAAAGCTGTGTTACTCCCTCCTTTCATGTTCCTCCACTTCTCAGAGGGTCAGGTTTGTGGTTCTGACTTTTTAAAGAACAACTCTTCATTCTTTCTCCTGCTTGAACTGACAGATGAAAGGAAACATCTGCAGGCACATTGCTTCAGACCTCAAACCCACCCCAGCGAGCTGTGCCTCAAAACCATATGGCTCTCATTACCTTTTTTCAGTTCTTCCACTTTAGTCTGCTCGGCAAAAAGTATTTAGAAAGCTGCTGCTGATGCTGTGCTATTTCAGCAACACGGTAACCACAAGCCCTAGTGCTAGTATTTATTGAACTCTGATGCTTTCTGTGCCTGAGAGTGATATAGTGGTAGCTAATATATAATTTACATAGCACCTTTCATCCCAAAAGAGTCTAAAGAAATTGACAAAGTGCTCAACAAAATACTTAAGTAGGGTATATGCCACTCACCACCCAAACATTGCTAGCTCTGGGGCAGAATGTGGCAGCTGGACACAGCAACACTAAACCGTTTAGGACAGGAAGTACAGATTATCACACCTAGCTGGAAGTGTGAAATAAAGTGAAATGTGACTATTTACACATGGACACTAAACACAGAATCTGCAGACTTCAGAAGTGAGAAGCTTTTTTAAGGAAGTCCTTGCTTTACAAAACTAACGCCCAATTGCTCAAAACCGTTTGACAGGTTCATTATGTTTCTTTAGAGACTGCTGAGCTGGGGTGTTGGGAAGGTCCCTTTTTGTGTGTGATCTGTCCATCTCCCATTCCCTTGGAGAGACACCTCTCCCCCCCCCCCAACTACAGGGACTGCAAGTGTGCCTGTCCCTTGCACAAGGAGCCCAAGATGTGGGGGAAGCTGTGCCCTCTTCCCCCTGGCACACCTAGGTAAGAGCCAGGCACAGGATACACTTAATTCCCATGCCACCTTCCCCAGTCATTGCCACAGCGCCTCTCCTCCCACTCAGGAGACAGGATAGTCCCCATATCCACAGTGTGCGCTTTATAAACAGAGCGGACTCTTCCCCTTCACCACAAAACCCCACTTCTTTTTAGAAGACCAATAGCTTCAGGGCCCCGACTCTCTCATTTGCTGAGCACCCGCTTCACCTATTGCAATCAGTGGTAGTTGAGGGCATTCAGCAGTTTGATGGACTGGGCCCTCGTTTTGTGATTCACTTGCAACCACATATGTCAGTAGTCTATGTGCAAGATTCCCCACTCAAGTTAATGTGGAATTCTACATAACAACGTATGGCTAAGTTATGACCCATGGTCTTCACCTCTCTCAAGCCAGGACAGAGGGAGCTGGATGAGCCTCCCACTACATGGTCAGAATTCTGGGTGTAGGTTTATTTTCAAGTTTTGTTTTGTTCTTTAAAACTCAGATGCTAAATTAAGCCGTGTGGTTAAAAGGAATCCCATCATTCCCTGAGCAGCAGGTTGGGGAGCTGAAACGAGGCATGGCTTTACACAGCTGAACTAATGCAAGAAGCTGCCAGGAAAACCTACTGTATTTCTCACACACTAGCTTTTGGCTTCTTAATTGAGATTTGAAAGTAGAAAAGCCCTTTTCACTTCAAGCACTTGGAATCTAACCTGAGCCACAATACTCTGTGGAATAGAACTGGAACAAGAAAGAGCATGCTCCTCTCGCCTACTCTGGAGAAAGTGAGAAAACATAAAGAATGCAAAGCTGTAGGTGAAGCAGGTTTTAAGATTTTGGGATAGAATTTGGACCATCAAGAGCAAAGATTTTAGTCTCACAATGAGCAAAACACGCAACTGCACACACACCTCTTTTCTACCTCCACAGAATTGCAGCTGTAGCTCTTTGGCCTAAATGCACTGAAAGCTTTTTACAAATGGAGCAGGGACTGCATAGTGTAGCTTTTCCTTTCAAGAACTAATTTTAAACGTTAATGACAAATAATGCCAGCATAAGCCAGAAAGATGCTGCCTGCAAAATCCAGTGAGCAAGCAAGCAAGCAAGCACTATACTGAGTAAATGGCAGTCACGGAAGTTCCACAAAAACAATCCATTTATTATCTAATCTTCTCAACAGAATAGGCACAAACCAGACTTGTTTCGCAACAGCTTTAAAATCTACACTGGAACTGAAAAGAAGCTCTTCTTGTCCTGGATTGCAAAAGAAGGGAAAATAAGCCTATGGAATGCATTCTTGGACAATATTTTAAATACTAGGACAAGTCTTCAGGAGAAATGCCATCTCATCCCAGAGCACAGGATATTGAAGCCCAGCATGGCAAGAGACCTTGCCATGATCAATTCTCTGAAACTGATACCACTTTAACACAGTCATTCGCCAGAACAAAACTGCTCTTTAGTTAGTGTGAGACCTCTCTTGCAAGAGCTACTGAAGGAATCATAGATAGGTAACATGCTTAGCAAGCTTCACAATGCTAAACAAGTAAGATGAATGGGTGATTAGTCCTGCCAAGTTTTTGATGTAGGGATAATTGTTTCATATTTGGTTCTGTAATTTGTATTATGCCCACCCTGTAAAGCAATATATGGGGGAGAATCCTGTCCATCAATGGGGATGTACGGGTGCAACAGCCCAGGATGTTTAGAAGTCTGTTAATGACTTTTATTTAAGAAGAACTTGTCTAAGAGCTGAGAGGATGTGCTGCTAATTCTGCCTTCCAGAAATCTCCGACAATTGCAGGTAACAAGTTCAGCAGGGAATATCTGGCTGGATCATACTTGTTGCATGAGCACATATTCAGATTTGGGAACTGCTACCCTTAAGCGTTTCAGAACAAGGCATGTAAGGTTGTTTTATTTGTCTGCGTGACCTGAAACACACACCTGGGCAAAATGATTTGCCAAAATGGTTTGGAAATTTCTCTAAAACATGCATTTTGTTTCCATATGGCATGCACAAGAAAGGTGTTCTTTTAGAGAGGAATTTCATGTCTCAATTATAGTAAAATTAAAGAATCTTCCTCCTCACATCGTAGTGTGACTCATTAAATCAGCACTTTTTTTGCATTGTTCCAACTGATTAATTTGTGTCAAAAGGACTACAACGCCAAAGATATCCATGACTATGGAAAAGGCTTCTCATTTAATCAGCCTTAATATCAGTTTGTGTTAATTCCCCTCCCACTCCATGACTGATTATATCACTGTTTTTCTGGCTATTGCACCTAGTTTATTAGTTGTTTTTGATGAGCTGCATAACTGTGTCTACAGGCTGCTCTGCTACCTCCAACTCCTTTGTGATCATTAGCAGAGATGGGATTGTGAAAGCTCAGATCTGACAGCACATTCTGGGGGGAGGTGAATTAAATACATAGCAGTGAGGTAGGTTTGTTGTTCAGCTCATTTTTCAGATGTGGGCTGCACAGAAAACAAAGCAAGTTCAACCAGTCTAAAAATATAACAAAGACCGAATCCTCAGCTTTATACTTAGTCTGCACAATATCATCACAGATCAATGAAAGTTCAACATCTCTGCAGATTTCAATCAGTTTAGAAACCATTTCCTCTAGTGGTCAGGCCTAAAGTTTGAGGACTTCTCCACACAGGAGACCTAAATGTTTTAAACCACAGTCAGTTACAGGCTTGTTTTGTTTTTGGCGTAGGGCTGCTTTCCAGAGCAGATTAAAAATGACTACCGAAAGGTGTGGTCATTCAAGTCCAGCCACAATAGCACAGGCAGTAAGAATGAGATTTCAATTTAAACCAAGCTCATGCAGCCTCTGCGAGAAGGTGTCATACTAACATAAGTTATACTATGTGTATTATTGGCAGAAAGGGGGACTGATGGAAGAACACTACATAAAGGTGACCTGCAAAGGCAAAAGGGGAGAGAGAGGAAAAAAGAGAGGCAGAATGGTCCAGTGGACAGGGCCCTGGAGTGGGACTCAGGAAACCACTGAACCTGCTGGGTGATTTTAGGCAAGCCATTTCACCTCTCTGTCCCTCCCCCGCCCCCATCCTTTGTCTTGGCTGAGTAGACCGCAAGCTCTTTGGGGACAAACCCTTGCTATATATTTGAACAGTGCTTAGCGTCAGGGCCTCTGGGCACTATTATACTACAAATCATAATAATTAATAATAAACATGGCTTGAGATCAGGTTTCAATTCCTGGATCTACCACAGACTTCCTATGTATCCTTGGACAGTCATTTAAGCTCTCAGTGCCCCATTGTTAATGTGTACAAATTGATTTGAGTTCCTTAGAAGAAAGAAATCTGAAAAGAAACCCTTTCCCTTTTCAATTTAGTCCTTGTCCACTTGGCCACTATTGTATTCTCTTATGTTTTTAATATTGCTAAAAGCCTGCGCAGTGGCCTCTTTCTCTGCTCTTTCTCTGAATAACAGAGACTTGGTGGGATAACTCACATGACTGGAGTACTGTCATGGATGGGTATAAACTGTTCAGGAAGGACAGGCAGGATAGAAAAGGTGGGGGAGTTGCATTGTGTGTAAGAGAGCAGTATGACTGCTCAGAGCTCCAGTATGAAACTGCAGAAAAACCTGAGAGTCTACGGATTAAGTTTAGAAGTGTGAGCAACAAGGGTGATGTCGTCGTGGGAGTCTCCTATAGAACACCAGACCAAGGGGATGAGGTGGATGAGGCTTTCTTCAGGCAACTAACAGAAGTTACTAGATCACAGGCCCTGGTTCTCATGGGGACTTCAATCACCCCTATATCTGCTGGGAGAGCAATACAGCAGTGCACAGACAATCCAGGAAGTTTTTGGAAAGCGTAGGGGACAATTTCCTGGTGCAAGTGCTGGAGGAACCAACTAGGAGCAGAGCTCTTCTTGACCTGCTGCTCACAAACAGGGAAGAATTAGTAGGGGAAGCAAAAGTGGATGGGAACCTAGGTGGCAGTGACCATGAGATGGTCACGTTCGGGATCCTGACACAAGGAAGAAAGGTGGGAAGAGAATACGGACCCTGGACTTCAGAAAAGCAGACTTTGATTCCCTCAGGGAACAGATGGGCAGGATCCCCTGGGAGAATAACATGAAGGGCAAAGGGGTCCAGGAGAGCTGGCTGTATTTTAAAGAATCCTTATTGAGGTTGCAGGAACAAACCATCCTGATGTGTAGAAAGAATAGTAAATATGGCAGGCGACCAGCTTGGCTTAACGGTGAAATCCTTGCTGATCTTAAACACAAAAAAGAAGCTTACAAGAAGTGGAAGATTGGACAAATGACCAGGGAGGAGTATAAAAATATTGCTCAGGCATGCAGGAGTGAAATCAGGAAGGCCAAATCACACTTGGAGTTGCAGCCAGCAAGGGGATGTTAAGAGTAACAAGAAGGGTTTCTACAGGTATATTGGCAACAAGAAGGCGGCCAAGGAAAGTGTGGGCCCCCTACTGAATTGGGGAGGCAACCTAGTGACAAAGATGTGGAAAAAGCTCATGTACTCAATGCTTTTTTTGCCTCTGTCTTCACGAACAAGGTCAGCTCCCAGACTGCTGCACTGGGCAGCACAGTATGGGGAGGAGGTGACCAGCCCTCCGTGGAGAAAGAAGTGGTTCAGGACTATTTAGAAAAGCTGGACGAGCACAAGTCCATGGGGCCGGATGCACTGCATCCGAGGGTGCTAAAGGAGTTGGCGGATGTGATTGCAGAGCCATTGGCCATTATCTTTGAAAACTCATGGTGATCGGGGGAGGTCCCAGATGACTGGAAAAAGGCTAATGTAGTGCCCATAGGAGGATCCGGGGAACTACAGGCCAGTCAGCCTCACCTCAGTCCCTGGAAAAATCATGGAGCAGGTCCTCAAGGAATCAATTTTGAAGCACTTTGAGGAAAGGAAAGTGATCAGAAACAGTCAGCATGGATTCACCAAGGGCAAGTCATGCCTGACTAACCTAATTGCCTTCTATGATGAGATAATTGGCTCTGTGGATGAGGGGAAAGCAGTGGATGTGTTATTCCTTGACATTAGCAAAGCTTTTGATACAGTCTCCCACAGTATTCTTGCCAGCAAGTTAAAGAAATATGGGCTGGATGAATGGACTATAAGGTGGATATAAAGCTGGCTGGATCGTCAGGCTCAACGGGTAGTGATCAATGGCTCCATGTCTAGTTGGCAGCCAGTATCAAGCGGAATGCCCCAAGGGTCAGTCCTGGGGCTGGTTTTGTTCAATATCTTCATTCATGATCTGGAGGATGGCGTGGATTGCGCCCTCAGCAAGTTTGCAGATGACACTAAACTGGGAGGAGTGGTAGATACGCTAACAAGGTAGGGGTAGGATACAGAGGGACCTAGACAAATTGGGAGGATTGGCCCAAAAGAAATCTGATGAGGTTCAACAAGGACAAGTGCAGAGTCCTGCAGTTAGGATGGAAGAATCCCATGCACTGCTACAGCCTAGGGATTGAGTGGCTAGGCAGCAGTTCTGCAGAAAAGGACCTAGGGGTTACAGTGGACAAGAAGCTGGATATGAGTCAACAGTGTGCCCTTGTTGCCAAGAAGGCTAACAGGATTTTGGGCTGTATAAGTAGGAATATTGCCAGAGATCAAGGGACGTGATCATTCCCCTTTATTTGGCATTGGTGAGGCCTCATCTGGAGTACTGTGTCCAAATTTGGGTCCTACACTACAAGGAGGATGTGGAAAAATTGGAAAGAGTCCAGCGGAGGGCTGAGGGAACTAGGATTATTTAGTCTGCGGAAGAGAAGAATGAGGGGGGATTTGATAGCTGCTTTCAACTACCTGAAAGTGGGTTCCAAAGAGGATGGATCTAGACTGTTCTCAGTGGTACCAGATGACAGAACAAGGAGTAATAGTCTCAAGTTATAGTAGGGGAGGTTAGGTTGGATATTAGGAAAAACTTTTTCACTAAGAGGGTGGTGAAGCACTGGAATGGGTTACCTAGGGAGGTGGTGGAATCTCCTTCCTTAGATGTTTTTAAGGTCAAGCTTGACAAAGCCTTGGCTGGGATGATTTAGTTGGGGATTGGTCCTGCTTTGAGCAGGGGGTTGGACCTCCTGAAGTCCCTTCCAACCCTGATATTCTATGACTCTATGCTGCCTCACTAGCAGAATTTATGATCTCAGCTCCAGTAACATCAGTGTTACCATCAGCCAACAAGACACCTCAGACAGTAGGGTGCAAAAGTGTAAATGAGGATGTTACTTGGCCATGGTCTCCGGGTATTTGACACCAAAATTGTGACTATTTTCATTCTTAATTTCACAGCAACAGAAAGGTGATTAAAAGATATTGAGATTCCAGAGGCCATTCCACAAAGATTCCATCTAAGTAGACCAAATTGTGGCTCCAAAAACATTGTCTTTAAAGGTGCTATGCAGTATAATGTAGTCTGCACACAGAATACAGTCACTGATAGAGAAAAGTACTGTAAAATTACAGTTGAAATCATGGACCAGAGTTTTCAGAGCACACAAGATATTGTATAATAGCTTCCTTGTCAGGGCTTCAGAAATTAGATGTACTTTATAATGGGTTATGCAGCTGTTTTGTCCTTGGTCTTCCATCTACCATTATGTTTCATATGAAAAATTAAATTAGTTGCAATATTACTAGCCAATGTCAGGCTTATTACCAACCTGTCTACATGATAATGCCCTGGGGTACTTGCAGTCTGGTTTTACAACTGTGAAGTACTTTGATCTCTGCGCTGACCCTAACCTTGGGAGTGCTAAGGTCAAAGGGGATTGTAGGGGATGAATTTCAGCTAAACAATCATAAAAACCGAATAGGTTTTAAATGTCTTTGTTTATATGAAGGAAACCTGCCAATATGGTTTTTAAATATGTAGCGTTAGTTGCAAGTTTCAGTAACTTTTAGTATTCACAGTGAGAGGGTATTTGCTATCATGCCTTTCAGCATCTGATCTTATGCTTTTGTGTTGTTCCTTATTTGTGTTGTGCTATGTTGTTATTTTAATGTAATAGCAGAATATCTGCTGCTCATCTTTTAGTAATTCAGGAGTCAACCGAATGAGTGAAAGAGAAAGCGGTTGCAGTCTTTGACTCTCAGCAGTACTCAGACGCAGAAGAGGCTTAAGGATGGGCATGTTGCACACAATGACTTAAGGGCCTGGTTTATAAAACAAAGTCTCTGTTTCTGCACTCACAGTTTCTGTGCCTGAACACAGTTATGGTTGCAATATTTTGGGTACAAACAAGGGCAAGTGACCAACCATGTCTGCAACATGCAAGGACATTTGTGCCCACAAAATGGTACGTCAAAAAGGGAGAACTGATTAAGGACCCTTTAAAGATATCCTTGCTTTTATTACTCCAACATTTCCATTCCCTCCCTGCAATAATCTCTAAAAACGATTTCACAAAATTGGCCTCTACATCTTAGGATGAGTTTTGACTAAAAACTAGGGCTGTCGATTAATCGCAATTAACTCATGTGATTAACTCAAAAAATTAATTGCGATAAAAAAAATTAATTGTGATTAATCACACTGTTAAATGATAGAATACCAATTGAAATTTATTAAATATTTTTGGATGCTTTTTTATATTTTCAAATATATTGATTTCAATTACAACACAGAATACAAAGTGTACAGTGCTCGCTTTATATTATTTTTTATTACAAGTATTTGCACTGTAAAAATGATAAACAAATAGTGTTTTTCAATTCACCTCATACAAGTACCATAATGCAATATCTTTATCATGAAAGTGCAACTTACAAAGGTAGATTTTTTTTTGTTACATAACTGCACTCAAAAAACAAAACAATGTAAAATTTTAGAGTCTACAAGCCCATTCAGTCCTATTTCTTGTTCAGCCAATCGCTAAGACAAACAAGTTAGTTTACATTTACGGGACATATTGCTGCCTGCTTCTTATTTACAATGTCACCTGAAAATTAGAACAGGAATTTACATGGCACTTTTGTAGCCAGCACTGCAAGGAATTTACGTGCCAGATAAGCTAAACATTCATATGCCCGTTCATGCTTCCGCCACCATTCCAACTTCCATGCTGATGACGCTCGTTTAAAAAAATGCACTAATTAAATTTGTGACTGAACTCCTTGGAGGAGAATTATATGTCTCCTGCTCTGTTTTACCTGCATTCTGCCATATATTTCATGTTATAGCAGTCTCGGATGATGACCCAACACGTTGTTCGTTTTAAGAACACTTTCACTTCAGATTTGACAAAACACAAAGAAGCTACCAATGTGAGATTTCTAAAGATAGCTACAGCACTCGACCCAAGATTTAAGAATCTGAAGTGCCTTCCAAACACTGAGAGGGACGAGGTGTGGAAAATGCTTTCAGAAGTCTTAGAAGAGCAATACTCCAATGCGGAAACTACAGAACCCAAACCACCAAAAAAGAAAAATAACCTTCTGCTGGTGACATCTGACTCAGATGATGAAAATGAACATGCGTCGGTCTGCACTGCTCTGCATTGTTATCGAGCAGAACACCTCATCAGCATGGATGCATGTCATCTGGAAGGGTGGTTGAAGCTTATGGAGACATACGAATCTTTAGAGCATCTGGCATGTAATTATCTTGCGATGCTGGCTACAACTGTGCCATGCAAACACCTGTTGTCACTTTCAGGTGAAACTGTAAACAAGAAGCGGGCAGCATTATCTCCTGCAAATGTAAACAAACTTGTTTGTCTGAGTGATTGGCTGAAAAAGAAGTAGGACTGAGTGGACATGCAGGCTCTAAAATTTTACATTATTTTATTTTTGAGTGCAGTTAGTTTTTTGTACATAATTCTACATTCACGATAAAGAGATTGCACTACAATACTTGTATTAGGTGAACTGAAAAATACCATTTCTTTTGTTTTTTATTGTGCAAATATTTGTAATAAAAATAATATAAAGTGAGCACTGTACACTTTGTATTCTGTGTGGTAATTGAAATCAATGTATTTGAAAATGTAGAAAACATCCAAACATATTTAAATAAATGGTATTCTATTATTCTTTAACAGTGCAATTAATCACAATTAATTTTTTTTAATCGCTTGACAGCCCTACTAAAAACACTTCTATAAACCACTGGAAAATGAGTTTTATAATAAAACAAAAGCACATCCTTAATTAGGGTGATGCTAGCAGATACAGATAGCTTATGCCAAAAACTGTACTCACCAACTTTACACAGATAATGAAAGGTGGGGTTGCGTCTCTGAAATGTTGTATGGGAATTTGGGGTTTTGGTCTCTCCTGCAAACAGTGAAATTTCATTAGAAGACATAAAGGGTTATTTTTAGCTCAATAATGGGGGTTGTTTGGCATTAAAGAGTGAAATTGTATTCAAAGATCATGTATTAGAATGGCTCATTATTTTGCCTTTCACTTCAAATACAATGTAGTTTCTGGGTCACCATAAACAACTACTTTCTGTAATGCCTTAGATAGATGTACACATGATTTCAGGTCAGAGCTTATTACACAAATACTTCAACTGTATCATCAAGAATGAAGACTCTGGATACTACAAAGTTACTAAACACCCTCAATTCCCATTGCCTTCAGCAGGAGCTGATGGCATACATCAGCTTCTCAGAGTCCTGAGCTCCATGGGTCTGACTGCCCAGTGAAATCAACAGCACTGAATCTGGCCTTATGCTTACAGTAGATTCTCATGAGTGGCGCTAAATTGTTTTATTACCATAAAAATCAATATTGCTCCAGGATTGTGACACTTTCTTTTTAGATGGTTCATTTACTGCCATTTAAATATCTTCTTCCTTTATCTTGAGTAACACAAAAACCTTCTGCCTACATTTGTCCAGGTGATTCCCAGCTGGGCTAGTGAGAGACATGTCACCTAGGGAGCATGTTACAATCTATCCTTTGGACTCTTCTTCAAACAGAAACACTGTGCTAGGTTGAATATAGCTCTATAAATAACCACTAAACTTTTCTCTTTTTCTTTCTTCCTTCCTTTCTTTCACCACAGATTTTAGCTTTTATGCATCATGGGCCAAATCCTGCTCCCACTAAAGTCGGTAGTAAAACTCACTTCAACAGGAGTTTGGCCCCATACACAGAATACATTAAAAAGACATTTGTTTTTCTTCCCCTCTAAACTGACCACAGTTTCAGTGACTGCAGTGTGCTCCTGGCTCCCTCTCAACTACAGTACAAAGAACTTCCCTTACCTTAGATCTAGAAACTGACCTCTCTCCCACACAGACTTGCTGTGATCATGCTTTTTATTGGTATAATTTATTGACGCAGGAGATGCTAAGTCATGAAACCCCACATCATTCCATTTCCCCTCTCCTACTAAAGAGCAGTTGAATCTTCATGGAAAACAGTCTTCAGGGAAATAATTTTGCTTCTATAAATCTCTCCCCCTGCCCCCTCCCTCCAACTCAACCCACGTAATTCCCTTTCTTATTCTGCATTTCTAGAGATTTTTCACTTGACCAGAGCTCAAAGAGCATCTACATGAAAACAGGATCCTTGTTCCTGAAGAGCCTCTGTTCCTGCCTGCTTATTCCCCACATGTAGCAATATCTATTGGTGAGGAGACTGGAGGGTGCAGGATTGCTAACATAAGAGAGGCCAATGGTTTCATTCTAGCAGGGGTTGGAACTGACCAAAACTTACCACCATCTGTTCTATGCACTATGTGAAATGAGTTGCTGCTCTCATTTGGTTCTCATGTTACAAAAAAACACAATCACAATTGGTGCTAAATGTCACTCTGGCTCCCTACTGTATAGGAAGAAAAATTCCACACATTCCATTACCCATCCCCAGCCATCTAGACCCCTAATTAAATAAATATAGTATGGACTGCACACTATAATTCTTCACTATATTTAAAATTAGTGACACTCTTTTTGTTGTTGTTTGTCTAATGAGCTTAGAATGTCACTTCTCACAAGATAATTCCAGATGACAGTAATGGAAGTGACACTAATTGTTACTAACCTTGGATTCTTGGTAAGTGTAGAAACCTTTCGCTATTTTATTTTCATCAACATCACAAAATGCAGCTACCTGGTGAAAACAGAAAAAGGAGACAAAGGATTTAATAAAGCTCAGTACTACCAGCAGACGTCTCACTTGCTATCATATCCCCACTAACCTTGCCCCTCTATTCCCTTTCTCACCTTCACAAAGCCCTCAAAAGGAATCTGATTTTCAGCTCCTCACAAGCCATTCTGAAAAGAGTGCAGGATGGTGGATTTCAAACGGTCTATGAATCACACAGCGACTGCTGGTACGTGGAGGAGTGCAGGCTGGTTACATGGGCCTTTATCCTGAAAATGCTTATTCCTATGAGTAAAGTTGAGCACATGTGTGAGTGAGTGTAAGATTGGGCCGACGGTTCTGGCTCTCCTACTTGCTTGGAGCTGCTGAATCACATTAAAGACAGCTTTCCCCACACTATTCTTGAGGCAGACAGTCGCTGTAGTTTGCCACAGGGGTGTAATGCGCCTCGGAATGGGAAAGCAGGTGCTTTGTGTGATTGCCAGTAGGAGGGAAGATATCCATGAGACATGCACTCTACTTACATGATGAGTAGGGCTAATCAAATTATTTCTGTTTGAAACTTTTCTCCAGTGGAAAGCTGGATTTTCTACTGAATGAAAAACCATCCCATTATGAAAAAGTTTGAGAACTCCTGATATAAGCATTGTCAAGTTCTAACAGGTTGTCCTTTCTAAAGTTCTAGAATAACCTCCTATGTAGGCGCATGGTGAAAGGAAAAACTTAAATGTCCCCTGAGAGATGTCAGTTAACAAGAAGCATGTTAAATCTCGCTGATAACAAATCCATCATTCTATCCCATTCCTTGAAAAAATGTTTAAATATTAAAGATTAATTAAAGACTATTAAAGATTACTTTAATGTGATTTAGTAGTTCACTGCACACACATTTTCTGGGACAGATTTCAAACATTTTGCTCATACACAGAAAAAAGCTACAGAAAATCTTTGACATACGTCTGAATTAAAAAAAAAAAAAAAATCCAGCCTAGGAGACTTCCTGCTGCGAAACACACATTCAGAGCCACAAGACAACTAAGAATATTAATAGCAGCATCAAGTGAACACATCACAACCTTATGGCTCAGAATAGGAAAGCTTGTTGCTATTGTTGGCTCAACAATAGACCAGAACTACAAAACATAGAACAGACCATAGTTCGGATTGGACAGTCTCAATTCTAGGTGGGAAGTGTTGTGCCTTATAGTCACTTGTAATGCACAAGGAACAAAAGCAAAACAAGAGGACCTTGACCTAAAATTACACTATAACACCCCTACACAAATGTACCTCTCATTTACATTCTGGATAACCAATACCTGCACATTTACCTGAGTATCACAATTCTGAACTAAATATCCATTAACCTACAGATGTTAAAACACTACAGAAACTACCCGTGGAGCTAGAATATTTCACCAGATACCTGTGTACAACATGGCTGCAATAATACCTGAGAACATTTCTGTAACAGTACAATACATTCTTAACCACAGTGCACCAAAATTTGGGGAGCCTGTATTCTTACCTGTATTTTATATTACACCTAAATTCTATGTGTGTGTTTTGTACATACACACCTATGTACTTGTAAACTGCCTTACAAAATGCAAACAGATTTTTAAAAAATGGCGGAGTTAAACAGATTTAAGGAGCATTGTAAATTACCACAGAAATACTTTGGTTTCTCTTATTGTACGCTGTAATGAAGCATTATTTCTGGATGCAAACTTGCCAAATATTTCAAATGTTTACTTATTTACATTCCTCACAAATATGCCTGTGATCCCAGTTATATGGTGGCTCCAAAATAAAGCATGGGTTGCCAATAACATTTTCCAGAGAATTTTACAAATGCAGCCTATTTTCCTTTGATTTCCATTGCCCCGTTCATGTTACTCTCTCAGGCCTGTCAGAATGAAGCAGAGCATTTGTTTGTAGATATTTAGTTAAGGTCTCATAAAAATCAATTATTCTGTGGAGGGATGGGTGGCATTTTTCTACCCTTTTTATTTTTGCATTAAAAATTGATTAACAAGACTTAAAAACTAGAAAACTTGAAAATTCAGACAGCTGGGTTTTTATTTCTTAAAGTCACATAATGTTACAGAAGGCTGGATCCTTTTCATAGCAGCAGCCACCTCATTTTCTTCCTATGATTAAGATAATCATTTCCCTTAACCTAGTGATCCCCACTCCCTCTGAAGACAATGAAAGTCTTTTCATTAATTTCAGTGGGAGTTACATCAGTCCCATC
Source organism: Chrysemys picta bellii (assembly GCF_011386835.1). Classification (NCBI taxonomy): domain Eukaryota; kingdom Metazoa; phylum Chordata; order Testudines; family Emydidae; genus Chrysemys; species Chrysemys picta. The sequence goes on along the minus strand of NC_088802.1, from coordinate 38,096,780 downwards.
GGCTATGGCTACACTAGAGAGCTTACAGGGGCGCAGGTGCACCGATACAGCTGCGCCCCTGTAAGCACTCTAGTGTAGCCGCTCTAAGCGGACAGGAGAGAACTCTCTCATTGGCTTAATTACTCCAGCTCCCGCGAGTGTCAGCAGCTACATTGGCGGGAGAAACTCTCCCATCAACATAGGACTGTCCACACTAGTGCTTAAATCAGCATAAATTATGTCACGCAGCAGGGTGGCTAATTCACATCTAAGTGACATAAATGACATTGACTGATTTACTCTCCCATTGTTAATCTACTCTTGGTCTGAAGGCTAAAAGTGATATGGAATTGCCAGCCCTCTGCCCTTCCAAGCCAGGGCAAAATTCCTTAGCAACAGAATTAGGCCCTCAGTGCCTTCAGGCAATTCTCAGACCGAGCTTTTTTTCAGTTACAAAATAAAGACTGTCTAGTGCAAAAAACCTTTGGGGTGAAGGCCAGGTACTATCAGTTGGGGCTCTTTTCAAGCCCTAGGTATAATCAATCTTCTAGTATAGGCCAATCCGTGAACAACGGAGACAAAAGATAAATAATAAAGGAACACAGAGTGACTAGAAACATGAGCAGTATATAAGAAACTGAGACTCAATAGGGAAAAATATAGCTATTAAAATCTGGAGGAAACTAATCAAACACACCAGGGGAGGCAGATGTTTGTGCTTGGAAAGCAGGACTGCTGGAAGAGCGTGAGGATGACAATGGACTGCTAATTAGATGAGAATTGAAAATCAAATTAATGGAGTTTCGGTCTGCAAGCACAGAGGCATCACATCACAGACCAACAAGATGAGAGTCCCCCACCAATGCTGGTTGTGAGATCACACTGAGAATATTGTATTGCAGTACGAGAGAAAGATCAACCAACTGGACGGAACTCAAAGTAAAGTAGAAGTGATTAAGGAGCTAGTGGAATCGATGTCTGCAAAAAGAATTTACAGTGACTGACGGGGTGGGTAGGACATTGGCATGTGATAACCACGGTCAATTATTTGAAGCCAAAACACTAGGATTCTAGCTCTTTGGGTTACTCTCTCAAATGGCACAAATTAACATGTTTTTCATTCCTGTGAGTTCTGACCCAAACACTCCTCCATATTTCAACATGTAAAGAGCCTATGGCATGTCAAATACATGTTATAGGGGAGCCAGGATTGGGCATGGTAGTGGCACCCTAAACTTTCCCTCTGTGCCTCTCTTCTGATATATACATGTGGGGACGAACCATGGGATGGGAGTCATCTGACTGTGCAATAATCTTCTAAGATTCCCCGTTACAAGAGTCATTTAAAATGGAAGTGTACAAACCAATGGAGAATACTTGTAGGGAACAATTATGTGTTTCCCATCTCAGTTTGTGTGGCAACAGGCTAATGTTTCCTTGCTAAATTAGGATGCACATTTTTTGTATCAGTACTTTGCATGCTGCATTTACCTGCTTTCAAACTCTTCACTTCCCTGCAAGAGTTAAGTTTCCCCACCAATGACTTTTTTGCACTATCCATGGCAATGATGAGTGGTAAAACAACATTTAACAAATATAAAAGATGTTCCATTACTAGCAGCAGATCATATTTGCTAAACTTTGCTTTACTATTATCCCATTATTGTTTCCACTCCTAGTGCAAAAAAGTCATTGGTGGAGGAACTTAATTCTTGCAGGGAATATAAAACAATACCTTGGATTTCTGTTCCAAGGATCCGAGCTATCTTTTTAGCAATATCAATGCTGTTATGGATACTTTATTTAATTATTTTTCCAACTTTGTGACCAAAGAATAAACTGTTCACCTTTCAGCTAAGATAAAAGTGAAAGCTTTATCCAGGCTTCATTCCCAAAGAATTAAGTTGAAAATTCAATTCCAGGCCCTGAGATGAAGAACATTATTGTGCTGAGCATCAGCATGATTTTGTTCTTAAATAACTAAAAAAAAGTCTTGATCTGTCCATGGACTGTATTTATAGCCACTCAATGTTGTGTACCCAACAACCTTTCCTGTATGACTAGGTCCTTGACCACCATATTACCTCCCCCATGTACCAACTATGGCCACTACCTGCTGCAAAGTATAAACACCATGTGTTGGCCACCCTACACATCCAGTCCTGAGGTCATCTGACATATGAAACTCCCAGTAAAGGCAATAAAAAAAGCATGAAAGAATCAAGCAAATACAACATATGATTTTACATAGCAGGAAAGTATATGAGACAAATTTCCTTTGGAAGATGGGGTTGATTCAATCTGAGTTAAAGTTTTCTTATCAGAAAGATGAATGCCTAACACACAGGTATCTTTATATGTAACTTCCAATGGTTTTAGGCAGTTTAAACCCAATAATTATAGTACTGTAAAACACATTAGCCTAGAACAGGTAATTCTTCCACTGGATTATAGGCCATGTGGGTGGTCCAAGAGACAGTTGATTATTTTTCTGCCACCACTATTTATTTTTTAATTTAAAAAAATGTGTGTCCGGAAACTGGATACAGAACTTGCACCCAATTGTTTATGCAATAAGCAGAACTCAGAGCATCAGGCTTACATGACCTGTTTACTTTAGACTAATAGGCTTAACACAGTCTCTCTTATTTATTTTCCTCCACCAATTAATTCCAATCTTGTGTCTTTTATGAAGACTATCCATGTCTGCAGTACTGTATCCTGGGGTGAAACCTATGAATTATAAAATAATGTAATGACTGAAAAATACTCTCAAGATTCTTTGCTGCAACTAGAACTACACGCTGGATCATAAATAAATGAGTTAGTAACTCCAAGTCTTATTTACTGCTTTCAGTTGGCTCGAAAGCCAAAATAGCCACTATTAGGAAACAACAGAATGTAATATTGCAACGGCGTCTGAGTATGTGTGATTGATACATCAGATCACTCTTTGGTTGTAAGAAAATGAATAAGTGGCAAAATATTTTTTGTTTTGATACTGTTTTACTCAAATCTTCACAATGCCGAAAGAAAAAAGAAAAAAAGATTGCTACTTTTCCAAGCTAAAATACAGCAAGGGAAAAGCACAATTCCAACAGCTACCCATAAGTCATCAGTTATACAGTTATTATGAGAAACAGTGCGTTATTGGCATGGCTCACATAATATGTAAACAAATGTAGCATTAAAACCAAACCAAAACAACACAACACAACACTCTTTCACAACAAAAAGTCTCTCTGGACCAAATTCCAAAATTCTAACTCTGACAAATCTCCCTCTGGGGGAGATATTCCACATTTGGGGAAGAAGAAAACATTTTTCTGGCAGGTTGTTTTTAACAAAAACGGAAGCTGTTTGAAGACGGTTAGAGACTAGAAATGTTAGATAGTGCTGCGCACCCACCTTCTGAAAATTAGGCCTCTTTAAAGTCTCTCGATTTGGGGACCCCAAAATTGAGGAACTCCAAATCACTAGCCGTTTTTGAAAATCCATCTAGGGTGGGAGTTTCCCGTGAAGTCAATGCTTAATTCTGCTGCCAATTAAGTTTTATAATTATTATTTTTGCAAAACTAGTTTTTTGAAAGTGTCTAATAGTTGTAACAAGAGGAACAGTAGCTCATTTCATACTTGATGTGCCTTCTGATTTCTTGTTCACTACAGGAAATGGCTTTTTACACTTTCTCCTCTGCTCATCATTGTATTAGAATTTCCAGTGGTAAGGCCTATGCAGAGTTTAGCAACCTAAGAATACTACTTTTGATAGCAGGGTCTTCTTCACAGTATTTTTTCCCCTCAAGATTATATTTCACCTTGAAAATGAGCTTGATATCAGTTGCAATGTGCTTTACATGTAGGCTGATGATTTATAGCATGCTGTGAAACCTGATTCTAGCAAACTGAGACAGTGACTTCTACAATGAAGTACAATGACTCTGCTACTTGATTTTCTCTACCACCTCCCTAAACACTGTGATGCACAAAATGCAATGCTAGCTATAATGAACCTCTACATACAGTGAAGCTGTTATCTGAAAAAGCATACTTTACTGTAAGCTAGTCCTATGTGAATAAGCCTTAGAAAACTGTACAAAACACCTACCAAGTCCTCTCTAGCACATTTTCCCTAGACCATATATTGCAGAATTATGATAGGGGATTTTATTGCCTGGGCTCATGTATCCTTCATATATTTTAAATCTCTGATGAGCTTCACGATCCTTCTCTTTGTTCCAATTTTTTACATTGATAGTTGCTTGAAGGCCTAGGGATTATTTTAATATACGTTTCTGGAAAATTAAAATCTATTCTTTCAAAGCACCTCAGAAAAAAATAACTCAGAGTGTAAGCATCATAGTGTAATAAAAGAAAGTGAAGTTAATGTCAAACAAAAAGAGACACCGTGTCAGATGTACAGGCCTTCCAGTCTGTCTCAACTGGAACCACAAAGCTAATGAGCATGACCATTCTTACACAAGATCCAAAGATCATAATCGGCATCAAAGTGCCAATCTCATTCCACCTGTTCATCTTTACTGCTGAACCACAGGAAGTGGGTGTGCCTTTTAATTCCAAGCATGTGCTTCATTTATCAGATCTGAGACACTGCTCAGTTAGAGACAGCATTACTTTCCCGCAATACACATTGAATGCCAGAATCCAGTGCCTACGTTATAGCCAGCATACAATGTAAACACCTCTAATCATACACACAATCCCTTGTTACATGCAACAAATAGCTCCATTCATGGAAAAACAGCTTGGGACCCATTTGTAAGTTTCTCTTCTCCAGAAATGGAGGATGGCCTTTGGTCATTTCTTTAGCAGCCAATTCCTATTAAAAATATTGAGATTGCTTCTTGTGCCTCTGTCTGTCATCTCCTCTAGTTTGTTTTAATTGATTCAATAGCTTGAAAACCGAAGCCTGACATGCGATGGCCAAAATCATTAAAATGCTTTGAAACAGATGTAATACCTTCTCTAAAATTACACTCTTGTGGTCTGGTATTAATCACTGGACTACACAGGCATGTTACCCTATACAGGAAGGGTCTGTCCAGCATAAAAGTTGTACCAGTACAGAACAGTTAAAGTGGTAAAACTCCCCTAGTGTGAGTGCAGTTATACAGGCATAAAAGTGTTTATTCCATAAGGGATGGGAAATAAGCTACACAAGGTATCTTTCTACAATTATAACTGCATCCAGATTATGAGGGGCTTGTACAAGGATAACTAGTTCAATAAAAGAATCAGACCCCAAAACAAGAGTTATGCCAGTAATATTTTCAATTGCAGACTAGGTGTAAACTGCAGTGTCTGTGCTGCAGCATCTGTACTGCAAGTGCTTAAGGTACTGAGCATCATAATAGCTTTCAGAACGGGAATGGCAAAGAAATTTCCTTGCTATCTTTAATTCATAAGTCATATTTCTGTTAAGTCAATAAAGGGGCTGTTGGAGGCAGGGAGTCTCCATTTACAGACTCTCTACATCTGGGTTTTACTGAAACTTGTACTTCTTCCCCACTCTTATTTCCTTGTTGCCTTCTCTCTTTGAGCTCTCCTGTAAAACAGGTTCATAACAGCGTGATTTGTTACTTCACTAAAAGCAGGGGTGTAAGATTGGTTTCCTTTACTTATATCTCTAGAGTCTCAGTTCTCCCATCTTCACTCCCTGAGGCCCTTCACATATTTTATTAAGTATTTTGAAACCACTGCAAAAGTTAGAAGTTTTGTGAACTTGTAGAACAGGTACAGGACTGTAGTCTCAGCACAGACAAATGACCCTGTTACTGATAAACCATAGTACCTTGTAGATACAAAAGGTCAGTATCAGACTCAAGCATTTGATTTAAAACTATTAAGTGGATAGATAACATGCTACAAGAGGGGGTTCACAAGATACTTTCCTGATATGCTATTGATGGAAAGGATTGTCATTCAGAGGCTTTTATGGGGTTGGGTTAGCCATGGCATTATGGGCGCACTTCTAGAGATGCTATCCCCTAGTAGCTTAATTACATAACTAGATCTAGAGCTTATTCATTGCGTCTCTCACTGTTTTTCAGTTAGCTGCTTATGTGCTGTTCTCTTTGGAGCACTATTTCCAGCTGTGGCTTTAGGGGAATGGTACAGAAACAGAGCAAAAGTATTCCTTTTAGCTGAGGTTTGACAAACAACAATATAATAGACAAGACAGCACCAAAAAATCCCTCAAGGCATACATAGCATCCCTGAAACATTTGGTTTCCATCTTCAACTGCACATTACAGACAAAACGGATGTGTTTTAAACAAAAAAAGGTCTGTTTAGTTTCACTCTTGCAGAAATGCTAACACTACCCCACTGTCAACTGTTTGAATCAAGAAGGGTACAGTCAGGAAGCAGCATTTCCTTAAGAATACTGAGATACTGGCAATCAATTCATTAAAAAAATACTAGTTAAACAAGTATTGTTCCTGCTAGGTTACTATCAGGCTAGCATAAACACTGAACTCGGAATTCATGCCTGGACTCTTTGGAGACAAAACATTATTTCTTTTAATCACCATCACATTCTTAGGGAGGAGAGGAGGATATTAGCTAGGTGTCCTTTTTCTTTAGAACATAGTCTGAAATGGCATTGTGGCAATTTTCAAAACACACTTGGATAACATTTTGCAAGTATCTCTGAACAAAGGAAGACTGATGTTTCCAGAAAATGCTAAGTTCTGTTTCTGAAGCAGTAGTGCTATTAAGTACACAATTAGTATACTTTTCAAATACTTCATATACATCTAATAAATATAGGATATCCCGCTCCTAAGTATATCAGACACATCCACTGTTTCAAAAGGGTCAACAGCTCAGGAGAGGCTGCATTATGCTTTCCACTGGACAGTCCAAACCGATTAATCCCCATAATGAAATTCAGACACATTTAGATTTTCGCATAGCTCCAACCGGAATCTAATCTATAAATAAAATGTTCACAAGTGCCTACATGACTAAGGAGTCTGAGTCCCATTTTCAACATTGAATTATGTACTACAGAGACTAATTTTTACTGAGGCACTAATACTTTGATAGTAATAGGATACAGCAGTAATAAAGTTGAATATGGGTACAATTTTCAAAAGCATCTAAGGCCTTAGGCCCTAAGCATATATATCTAAAAGTCATTAGCATACAAGTGATGTACCAGATTCTACACCAGTTTATGCTAACACAACTTCATTGAAGAAAATGGTGTTGCATTGGTCTAGTATAATAGATTTTGTTGTTAATTTCTATACTAAAGTAGGCTATTTTCAATAGGTGACACATTTTCATTTGGGTCCTTGGGCCTTCACTTAGTATTGCGGTTCAGTACCTGACTACTTGTAGATTCAAGAACATGGAATACCACTTTCATGTTTTTAATCTAAACCATACTAAAACTTTCAGATTACCCTGTAAAGATAACTTCCCTATATCACCCTGAAAAGATCATTTTATGATTTTAGGCTGTAAAAGGTGAAGCAAGAATTATTTAAAACCTCTGAGCATGTGGAATTTTGTTGTTTCAAGTCTTTGGCACCAGTTAGAGATGAGTCATACAATACTTGACAGATTTCTGAGGAAAAGTAAAGATCAGATACTTTGGGTATTTTTCTCTGTTGATTTAGACAGAATTTGATCTGCTTTGAGTCAGATATAGCAAACTATAGTAACTTGTTTTTTTAAAGGCAGGCAGTATGAATTCGTATGGTATGAATTGCTTGGTACTGGGAGTCAGGAGACTTTGGCTTTGTTCCAAAGCTTTGCCATTGACTTGCTGTGTGATCCTGAGCAAATCACTTAGACCCGAAGTTTGAAAAGCATCCACTGATTTTGGGTACCCAGTCTGAGACACCTAGGGCTTGATTTTTAAACATGCTGAGAATCTACAATGACAACGGAAACCAACTGAGATAGCTACAGAGACTTTGTTTTAATCATTAGTTGACACTCCCTCTTAAAAACAGCCGTGATATGCCTATATTTTACCAGAATTTTTCTGCAGAACACCACTGAAATGAATCATACAGCGGTGTGCATTTGGCATGTACACCTGCAACAGGCAAGTGTGTTTCCCAGATGTAGCTGGTACAGCATTTAGTAACCAATGGGTTAATGGCTAAAGCCATGTTTCAGTACCCAAGTACTGCATACTGAAATATGCTTAATTACAACCTTGACAGAAGCAAAATAATATCATGGTCTGAAGCATTGCCAAAGCAAACATTATACAAAGGTCAGATGGAAAGAATGTCAGGATCCCAGTTAATTTGAAGCACATCATCAGTGCTAGAGTATTGCTGAAGCAGGGCTGCTCCATATTGCACAAGGGATAAGTCTTATCCTCTCAGCAGCAAAACAGCTCATACAATACCATGACACTTTTCTTGCCCTTTTCATCTACTTTGTGATGGCATCCTCAAGTTATCGCTGTTTACTACAGCACAGGATATTAACTAGGTATCACTTGCATCACAGAATTAGAGAATCATTCTATCTTAAATCCAGCTGCATTTTAGATTGGTGTATATATACATATTTAATAAAGCTAAGGAGGTGATGGGTTGCAACACAAAAACCACAGACTGTTTTCTGGTTTTCATTTCAGAAGTTCTTGCCTGTGTAGTGTCACCAAACACCCTCCCATCTCTTATTGATGAAATTATTTCCTAATTCATACAGGGCCATCAGCTGGAAAGTGTGGTGAACTTGAGAGAGTTAGGGGAATTCACATAGCACTTCGCAAAATACTGACTACATACAGAGTGCCTTTTTATAGAAACCTCACAGACTCATGCACACTGCATCGAGGGGCCAAGATGACTCAACACTTTGAGGCAAATTGTTCTGTCCTTTTTACTGAAGTAATTTTTCTTATGTGCCCAGCAATAAACTTCTCATTCTTTGCAGTTACTTTACCCACTGCCTCATTCACAGATAAAGAAGGATGGCACTCGAAGGACATTCAAGAGATTGCGGTTCAATACCCGCTACCACAGACTCCTTATGTGGCTGTCTCCCATTTCCACCCAATGAATTCTACCGTGGGTGTATTCATTTGTTTTACTTTCTTACTGGACGTATGTAGTCTGAGGCCCACTGGATTAATCAGGTTCTCGTGTCTTCATTCTCCTGCCTTCCTCCCATATTTTTCATAAAAAGACATTAAAATGGATGTTTCAAGACTATTTATAGGAAACAGACATATGACATTAACCCTGGAGCCTTTATCTCACAAAGTTATAAGACAAGAAGAAAATGATATGAGAGCAAGGTATTTTAATTCCCATACAAATCTCTTCTGAGCAAAATTCTCTCATTGCCAATTCTAAGTAACTACCATGTTCAGAAAGAAATGCGTTATAAATTAAATCCTATATTCATGTACAACATTTTCTCCTCTATGTTTAACAGTCATGATTTCTACTGGGGGATATAAGGTGTCTATTCCATATAACACAAACCAGATTACTTAGCATGTCACAAGGACCTTGTCCAGTATTCATTTACGTCATAAGGACTTTGTCCAGTCTTCACTTCAAGACAGAGATGAATGTTATGCACATATGAAAAATTTCAAGCCAAGATATTTTAGTGCTGTCCCATCCAGAGAATCCTTTTCCTTTAGTTCACCTGGACCTGCTAGGTGGTGTGAGGCTTATACAGCAGCAAGGCCATGAGCTGTGACATACGGTATTTATTACATGCAGTCACCACCAGGCAAACGCAATATAACAGTACATCGGTTGGAATAGAGATGAATACCATGATTTAAAAAAAGATAGCAGCACAGCTGACACACAGACTTGGAAACTAAGAACATTTTTGAAAAATGCTAGGGACACACGTTATGCTACAATGACCTTAACTATCAAGGAGCTAGTGTGTGTAGGAAGGAGAGAAGAAACTGCTCTTTTTACAGCTTTTACCCACACTTGATTTTCTTGACATCTCACCTTTTTCTGATTAGCTGTTGATAAGCTTCTATAGAGCTTCCTGCCCTGTTTGCCAGCATTCCAAATGGTGAAAGATGTCCAGTGCTTGAGGGCTCTGTCTTCCAGAAACCTGACTCGGTGATTCCAGATGGTTCCCCTGGGGAATTGGAAAAGAGGTGAGTCCGTCCCCTAAATGCATTAACAATGTAAGAAATAGCACTGTCAACACAGACCACTCTTGATGCAAAAAGCACACAAAGATCACATTAGCAACAATTCCAGTGGAAATTAATGCCGTGGCTGGAAAAAACATCTCTTGTTTAAACATTAAACTTGTTGGGTCTACCTCTGGGGGTGGGAGACTATGTTCTATTTACAGTATTCAGTTCATATGACATGCTCTTTCAATTAACACTGAAAGATTTTGAACAAACTAGAGTCACAACCTACATTTCTTCTTCTCCATCTGCTAGCTCCGACGAGCTGCTCTTCCAGCGAATCCTACAAGTAGTGGACAAAGTACTGTACTAGCAGACGGCGGCCAGACGTTATAAGCAAACATTGTGCAACTTTAAACGAGTATGTTCTCTAATAGATCAGCGATGTAACAATGAAACGACGTTAACCAGGACGACGTTAAGTGAGGAGTTACTGTAGTAGGAAAAACACTGCCATAAAATTCCTATAAGGGTTACATTTTCAAAAGCACCTCTGTGATTTAGGAGCCTATGACCCATTTTCGTTAATGACTTAGGCATTTAGAAGCCTAAGACCCATTGAAAGTCAATGAGATTTAGGCTCCTAAATTGCTTAGGTGCTTTTGAAAATTTTACCCTAGGTGATTTATCCCTATGTGATTTAAGAGCCTAAGTCCGATTCACTTTCAATGAGACTTAGGCTCCTAAGCATCTAAGTCACTTTTGAAAATGTCACCCTAAATAATTTGTAGCTTTTCCCAATCAGGGTCTCAACAATTCACCTCACTAGCATTCTCTTACATGGCTACAATTTAGGATACATTTTGTAAAGGCTGAATTACTGGATACTATAAGGGATTCAAAAGATGGATATTTATGTTACTAGAGAGAGTGTGCATGTGCACACACATGTATATACACCCCCCCACACACACACACACACCTTTATCTGGATGGTACACACATATAAAGTTGTTATTGACAGGTTTTGACTACCATGATCTCAAACTCCTGCAATCATGTCATTCTTATCCCCTTGTTCTTAGGCCTGTACAGCCTCCCTATTTGCACCACACCCCAACCCCTTTTTTGGCAATTTCCTTCAATAACTGAGGGTGGAACATGCAGTCTGTGTCCTGAAAGATATTGTTAATTGATCTTCCAAAAATGCCTCCCACTTCTCCCAAGAAATTAACTCAGGGCCCAACCTGTGAGATTCTGAGCACCTTCAACTACACTTGAGAGAGCTCAGTGCCTCATGGCAATGGACAGTAAAATGAAACAGGTCTACAATGGTCCAAAGCTTTTTGAACTAGGTCTCAAAACATCCAGTAGTGGAGCCTACTGTCATTCTATGCTCAGTCTATGCAGCATGAATGTTACAATTTTAGGAGTAATATAGGGTTACCATACGTCCGTTTTTTCCCGGACATGTCTGGCTTTTCGGTAATCAAACCCCCGTCCGGGGGGAATTGCCAAAAAGCCGAACATGTCCGGGAAAATGCCGGCCGGGCATTTCCCCTCCCGCGGCTGCTCTGCTCCTCCCCTGACTCTTCGGCTCTGTTTAAGAGCCGAGCTGCCCGAGCGCTATGGGCTTCAGGCAGCCCCCGTGTCTCTGGACCCCAGCTGCCGGCTGGGCACTTCCCCTCCCGGGCTCCGGCGGCGCAGGGTCCAGAGGCACGGGGGCTGCCCGAAGCCTGTAGCGCTGGGGCAGCTCGGCTCTTAAACAGAGCCGAAGAATCAGGGGAGGAGCAGAGCCTCCGGCCACGGCGGCTCTGCTCCTCCCCGACTCTTCGGCTCTGTTTAAGAGCCGAGCGCTACGGGCTTTGGGCAGCCCCCATGACCCCAGACCCTGCGCCGCCAGAGCCCGGGAGGGGAAGTGCCCGGCTCAGGGTGCAGGGTCCGGAGGCAAGGGGGCTGCCCGAAGCCCAAGCGCTACTGGCTTCACGGTTTGCCGGGCAGCCTACAGACACTGCGCCCCCAGCTGGGCGCTTCCCCTCCCGGGCTCCAGCTGCGCTGGGGAAGCGCCGGCCAGGGGCGCAGGGTCTGGGGGCTGCCCGGCAAACTGTGAAGCCGGTAGCGCTCGGGCAGCCCTTTCCGCGTGGCTGGGAGTGGGAGGGAGGAGGGGGCGGAGTTAGGGCGGGGTTGGGGCAGGGAAGGGGCGGAGTTGGGTGGGGCTGGGGGTGGGAAATGGGCGGGGCCAGGACCCCGTGGAGGGTCCTCTTTTTTTATTTGTTAAGTATGGTAACCCTAAGTAATAACAAGAGACACTGACTTGAGGTAATTCTTTTATAAGATGATTTTTTTTAAGATCGCTCACAAAGATGTTAGTATCTTTAAAAAAACATACTATTATAATTAGGAATACTTAAGTTTGAAACCATACTGCTGAGCTGAATCCAGAGGTGAAAGTGGGCTGATACGGTATACCAGTAAGAAGTGGCCACCGGTAGGGGCCCATACGCAGCTGATGTTAAAGCTGTATGGGACACCGAGAGGGGGGGGAAAGGGGCAGCTGCCCCGGGGCCCAGCGATTTATAAGGGTCTGGGGCTCCCAGCCTCTGCCGCCGCGGCAGGAGCCCTGGGCCCTTTGAATTGCGGCCGGAGCCCCAGGCGACGTGGGCTGGGTAGCGCTGAAGGGCTGGCTTGGGGAGGCTGACCTCCAGCCCCACCCCTTTTGCCCTGCCCCTTTCAGGGGCCCAGAGCGTGGCCCCCACACTGGTAAGACTTTTAAGTTACTTTCACCCCTGGCTGAATCAAAATAATTCAAGAGACATCTGGATAGTGAAAAGCTATATTTAGAAAACTGAAATGTTGATAGCTCTCCTGAATATTACAGTATATAAAACTCCTTCTAAATAATAAACTTCTACATTTCCCTTGATTAGTTTCCTAAAACCCTAAAATGTTCTAATTGAAAACATGACTCGGATGTCAAATATTCTGGTTATATATAGGTTTTCCAGCTATCTATAATTTCTTTCCATGTTACTTAAATATAAAACCACTCCTTAGCCCTGACCATATCCTTGGTATTTTTTTAAAATATAAGAACCTCAACTTTGCCTTTCAAGATGTTGTGCCTCTTAGCAGTGCTAAAATATAGAAGAACTAATCGCACTATATAAATACACCATCTTTCCAAGTACTAGTTTCCCACAAATTAGCACCATGGACATTTTCTAGGGCTTTTAACGGATTTATATTTTAGAGTTTTAGATATGTTAACCGTAAGAAGTCCAAAAATATCTCAAAGTGCAGAACTGAGGGATAAAGGAGCTTTTAGTGCTTGTACTCTGCTCTTTATCTGAAAAGATGGACCTAGGCCTGTCATTCCCAAAATGCAAGTGAGTAAGGCCGGGGGGGGGGGGGGGGGCAGAGCGGTGAGAGAGAGAGAGAGAGAGAGAGTGTGTGTGTGATACTCCTAACAGAACATGTTCTGTGTCATAAAAAACAGTTCCCTGTTACTAGACTGTTTCAATGAGTGAGTTGCTGTGGTATAGTATTAAATATCTTGAGAGTCACAGTAACTTCTTGCATTAAAATGGTTTCTTTAAAATTATCTACAATGAAGAGTTGAGCTATACCATAATCCTTCCTGAGTTAAGAGTGGGACTCACTTTCTGTTTTAAGTGCAATTTTGAACTACACCCAACTTTGCCAAAACCAAATTGACTGACCAAATTTCTCAGGTGTGTAACTGCCTAAGGAGAGTGGATTGTTGTTTGTTGAGGGAAGATGAATTTTGATATTTACTGGACAATGAATTTGTGACTTGTTCTTTTGGGGGGGAGACAATGAGGGACAGGGCCAACATAGCTTAAAATGGCCTGGCCTAGAAACCGCAGATGTGTTTTGTTCATTTATTCTCAATGAGAATTCATGCCCCGGAGTTTGTTTTTTTGGGGTAGGCTGGGTGATTAATTCTCAAATTATTCATTATAGGATTTTGTGGACATCTGGGAACTATGAATTATCTACAGACTCTGCCAGGCATATGCTTAACTTGAAGTGCTCTGATAAACCTGCAGGATCAGCCTGACAATGATTCCTTAAAGTCGAAAGCCAAACCTGTCAGGTTGCAGGACGTGAAGTTCAGCTTGAAGCAAGCTTTGAGTAAAAAATGGTTACTTATCTTCTCATAACTGTTGTTTCTGAGCTGTGATGCATATATCCATTACACTGTAGCTGTAATGTGCACTGGTGCCAGAGAGTTTTCCCTAGCAATACTGGTAAGGGGGGGTCCTCCACACACCACCAACCTCCTTGTGTCTCAAAGTGAGGGAAATAAAAGGTGGCATCGCCCTGCCCTTCTTTCAGTTTCTTCACACTGGAAACCAATAGCCTCTGCGGTGTTAGGGAAGGAGAATGGGTGTATAATGGACATATGCAACACATTTTGAAGAACAGCAGTAGCAAGAAGGTAAGTAACTATTTTTTTCTTTGAGTGCTAGCGTGTATCTATTACACTGTAGGTGACTCCTAAGCCATTACCCCAGGCGGTGGGTTTCAGTATCTCATCAGAAGAGGGACTGTAGGACTACCCTGCCAACACTGGCATCTTCCATTGATGCGGTAGAAAGGTGTAATGTCTGGTGAATGCATGACTCGAAGGCCAGGTTGCTGCTCTACAAATGTTCATGATTGGGATGTTTGCCACAAATGCTTCTAAGGTCGAATGTGCTCTGGCTGAGCGTGCCATAAACTTGCCAAAAGGCATTAACGGTATTCGTTTGGCAGCATAACACACTGTAATGCAGCTGGTGATCCATTTTGGGAGTCCCCAAGTTGTGATTGGACGACCTCTCATGTTCTGCGTAAGAAACAAAGAGCTGGAAAGAAACCCTAAAAGGCTTTGTCCTATCTAGGTATCAAGCTAATGCTCGACGAACATGTGAAGTCTTCACTCGTCCTTATACATATGTGGCTTCAAGAAGAAAACTGGGAGGCAGATGGACTGATTCAGGTAGAAATCAGAGACCATCTTCAAGAGAAATTTAGGATATGGTCTAAGCTGAACCTTGTCCTTGTACAAAACTCGATCTAGCGGATGAAGGACCAGTGCATTCAGTTCTTTCAACCTCCTGGCATAGGTGATGATGACTAAAAAAGGCTATCTTGGCTGACAGGTGTAGAAAGGCACATGATGCTAAGGGCTTGAAAGGAGGATCCATAAGCACAAACACCACCAAATTCAAATCCCAGGAAGATGGTGAGTCTTTGACAGGTGGGAACAATCAATCTAAACCTTTCAAGGACCCGGCCATGATCGGGTGAGTGAAAATATTTCTCCCCTCTATGCAAGGGTGCCGCCAGATGCACTGTAACCGCCAAGATGGCCGCCAGATGCACTGTAACAGAATGCCCCTCTGTCATGTACATTGGCCAAACCGGACAGTCTCTATGTAAAAGAATAAATGGACACAAATCAGATGTCAAGAATTATAACATTCAAAAACTAGTTGGAGAACACTTCAATCTCCCTGGCCACTCGATTACAGACCTAAAAGTTGCAATATTACAACAAAAAAACTTCAAAAACAGACTCCAATGAGAGACTGCTGAATTGGAATTGATTTGCAAATTGGACACCATTAAATTAGGCCTGAACAAAGACTGGGAGTGGATAGGCCATTACACCAAGTAAAACTATTTCCCCATGCTTATTCCCTCCCGCCCTCCAGTTCCTCATATCTCCTTGTCAATTGCTGGAAATGGGCCATTTTCATTACCACTACAAACAGTTCTTTTTCTCTCCTGCTGATAAAAGCTCACCTTAACTGATCACTCTCCTTATAGTGTGTATAGTAACACCCATTGTTTCATTTTCTCTGTGTATATATATCTATCTTCCTACTGTATTTTCCACTACATGCATCCAATGAAGTAGGCTGTAGCCCACGAAAGCTTATGCTCAAATAAATTTGTTAGTCTCTAAGGTGCCACAAGTACTCCTGTTCTTCTTGTAACAGAACTGAAGACTAGACCTAACTCTAAGTTGCAAAACGATAGTCCAGAATTCTTTGAATATTAGACTGGGTGGGGAAGACACTGTGAGAGCCCATCCAGATGGAAAAATGTCTCCACTAAGATAAGAAGTCTTTGCTGAAGATTTTCTGCTATTAAGGAGAACATTCTGGACTGCCACCAAGCAGTGTGCCTCTTTTGCATTCAACCACTAATGAATCA
Organism: Chrysemys picta bellii; assembly: GCF_011386835.1. NCBI lineage: Eukaryota > Metazoa > Chordata > Testudines > Emydidae > Chrysemys > Chrysemys picta. Next base: position 38,080,462 of record NC_088802.1, on the reverse strand, counting down.
CGCCATAAGGTGCAGCATTTGTGGATTTAGGTGCAGCACCCGGCCCTGGTTCTGTATTTGGAGGTCTCTGGTTATTGGTTACAGTGTTCTTCAGTGGACAGTTTATGTACATCTGAATACAACATTTGTCTCAGTCAGGTGGGAGCTATAAGGATCATTCTGCCACGATCTTGCTTGAGCTTGATAATAACCCTGGGAACCAGGGGAACTGGTGGGTATGCATGGAGGAGGTCCTTGTTTCATGGAAACAGGAAAGTGTTTGATAAAGATCAGGGGCTGTGATACTCTGGTACAGGACCAGGAACACTTCCTGTTCTTCCAAGTTGCAGACTCATCTATTTATCGATAATCTCCTATGCAGAATACCCAAAGTAGGATATCCCTGTTGAGGGACCAGTCATAGGCGGCGCGTGACTCTTACATTTGAGGAAGCTGGGTGCGAGCGCGGGAAGCTCCCTATAAGTGGGAAGAACCACTGGTGCCTGGCCCGGGCCTTGCCCCTGCTCGGCTTCCTCAAGCAGAGGCTAAACCCACTTTCCACTCTGGGGCCCCACTCCACCTCTTCCCCTGAGGCCTCCCTGCCTGCCGCTTACTCCTCTTGGCCCCCTCCCTCTTCCCCTCCACTGTGCTTAGTACCCATTTGTGCAGGGTGATGGATTGCCCCACACATGGGAAATGGGATAGCATGTTCCAGAAAGGTGGGGAATGGGCAGTGAGAGCCAAGTTGGGTAGCGAGTTGTCCTTTACATAAGAGGAAATCTGCTGCTTTGAGGCCTGGAGATGCCTTGAGACCAACAAGGCACTTGTCTTCTCCTCTGTGACCTTTGCCTCCTCTTAGAATGGTAAGCCTTATGGAAGAGTTAGTATTGTTCTCTAGGCTGGTACTGAAGATAATATTTTGTCCTCTTCATCACTGGGGTGTAGAGGCTCAAAGACTTCAGAACCTCCTTAAAGCTGGGGAAGATTCATCCATTTTGGCTGAAAACAAGGCCCATCCCTCAAAACGGGGAACACCCCTAAGGGTACTGCTACGGAAAACTCTCTGGCACTAGTGCACAAGATGTTCACACACTTACCGTGTAATGGACATATGCATGCACTCGAAGACAAAACTCTGCTACAATTCCAGCATGCAGAAGAACAAGTTTAACTATTTAGCACAGTTAACCTATCTAATGTATATTCTTGAGAATAAGTAGATTTAAATAGCAGGGATGCTGCTACTTTTATCTTGACAAATGTATTAAAAACACTAATGAAATTCCCAGACAAAAGTTCGTTAAGTCAGAATTAAGGTTATATTTAAAAATCATTTATTTAAGAAAAGCCTGATTAGAAAATTGCAGTTATAAAAACAAAGAAAAGATTCAAAATCATGGAATTCTGAATCAATGCCAGCACTCTACCTAGCCATCAACAACCCATTTATACCCAGCCACTATACAAACATAATACTGGACCACAAACTCACAGCTCAAATACTGTAAATACATAACTGCAAACTGCCTCCCACCCATTACATATAGGCCACCAACCCTGAGACAAATCCTCCCTTCTCCCAACTTCATCTGCTCATACATCCACACACTGACATAGCATCACTTTTAACTCTTTATAGCCTTCCTTCAGCCCTTTCTTCCTCAACCTACACAATTATTTCCATGTCCCTTTTTCCATTAAATTACAAAACCACATACATTTACAATGCAACAAACCAGTGTGCATAGCCCAGTGACACAAGAAAAGTCAGTTTGCACCCTGGTGCTCATGAGCTTGCCTACAACAACAAACCAAGTAAGCAAAGCTTAGAACTTATGAGCAGCCCTGCAACAAAAAACAGTCTGCCATGACAAACAGTAACAAGTAACCCCTAACCACAAATCGGTATGTGTAACCCAACATTCATGATCAATCAGACAATAACAAAACAGTGTGCCTGTGCACTCACACCAGAAAAAAGGAAATTGATCCAGAAAGTGACAACTTTGAAACTTCCTATGGATTATTTAAGAGGGGGAGGGATAGCTCAGTGGTTTGAGCATTGGCCTGCTAAACCCAGGGTTGTGAGTTCAATCCTTGAGGGGGCCACTTGGGGATCTGGGGCAAAATCAGTACTTGGTCCTGCTAGTGAAGGCAGGGGGCTGGACTTGATGACCTTTCAAGGTCCCTTCCAGTTCTAGGAGATGGGATATCTCCATTATTTAAAAAAAAAAAATCAACTGTTTTCTCTTTTTTTTTGGTTGGTTTTTGGTTGGGTTTTTTCTGTTTGTTTTTTTCTGAAGGAAACATTTATAACAAACAACATTTCTAAAAGAAAAGAAGCAGTGGAAGAAATCATTGGAAAAACAATCCTTTCAAATAAAGTTGTAAGGATGACAAAATGACTAAAAAATGTGCTCTAAAATAAAATCAGCAAGCTAGCAGATGTCTGTGTGTCCGAGTGCATTTTTGTGTCTGCACATTTGAAATAAATTCCACAATGTAATTTATACAAATCAGACAATGTAAACAAATGTTAGACTGATACTAAATGTTGAGTCCACACGGCTGTGGGACCGTAACAAGGAAACATCTGTAAATGCTGAGGATTGGGTGGGATTATCAATTTCAGCAAATTCAAAGGGTATTCTCAACAAGAAAAGGCGATCCAAGGCAGGCGTTTTGTTCTTGATCCCTTCATCCCGATTTGGCTGAATCACTTCTGTTTCGTGCTTGCAACAATTTCTTTTATTTTTTCATTTGTTCTCATTTCCTACTGTCTTCAATCATTTTACTTAGATTTTTCAAATAACGATTCCCACTGTATAGTGTAATATTAAAGATTGTATCATTTACAGTGGTTTAAAGAAAATTTATTGTGCTGAAAACATTGGTTTATGTTCAGGATTCTTTTAGTATTTAAACTAGGATTCCACTTCACATTGAAAAATAACTACTCTACTAGGTACAATGCAGGCAAGTCTCATCTTACGCGGGGGTTCCGTTCCGCGGTTAGCGCGTAAAGCGAAAACCGCGTATAGTGAAACACTCATTGAGTTCAATGGCGGGCAGAATCGCCCACACTACAGATGCAGTTTTTATATTGTTGTTTTTCCTTTTTTCCCACCATTTTTGCCGACTGCGCAAAGCTGAATTCGCACATGTTAAATGCGCCTAAGATGCAACTTGCCTGTAAATTGATTTCCAATTAATTTATGTCTCAAGTAAAAAGGAAGTTGAAAACTGGCACATTAAAGCATGCACTACTTTAATGCTACTCACACAATTAAAAAAAAAAACGTGGTCCCTGTCTAAGAGGCCTTATCCAAAGACCACTGAAGACAATGGAAAGACTCCTATTGATTTCAGTGGGCTTTGAATCAGGTCTTAGGCTAACATATTCTGGAGCACTGTAAGTGTACAATGTCTGTACATGGTGTTGTGTTCATACACAGCAGCCCTGCCAGGAATTTTACAAGCATTAGTGATGCAGATTGGTTGCAACACTTGAGCACGGTCTTTAGCTGAGGACTGTCTGACCTGATATGGGAAACAATGACTTTTCTCCCGAGTGTGGATGGGGAGTCAAAAGCACTGTAGTCTCAGCAGTTCAATTGGTCCTCTTAACTCCATTCTACAGTGTAGCACACAGCATTTGGGAACTTACAATAGTTCTCTATTCCCAGTAGCAGTGCTTGGTAATTGGGGGTAGGTGCTTTAAGAGTCCCAGAATACAGTGTTACAAACATGTTTGTAAGGTTCACAGCATGTGGGTGTGCCAGAATAGTTGTCAGAAACACTGTTGCTGTATGCAAGTGGTAAAGCACTGCATTTAACAAGCAAAACCACCATCCATTTTGTACAATTTGCAATGGCCCCCTCTCTCAGTATAGAGACACACTTAGGAGTAAATTGGGCAAATTCTGTTAGGGCTCAAACCTGCATTTCTAACACTTAAAAAATCCAATTTATCTGAGTTTTGCCTGAGTTAGGACTGTATTTCTGCCAGTGAGAGACTAAGAGTGCTATCTAGAACCAGGAATAGCATGGAATAAGGATGAGCGAACTACCCACACACAGTACTGGCAAACTGCTTTGATCAGGAGTAGTAGACACATCCTAGTGATCACATCCTAGCTAAACTTGGGCCTCTTGTGACCAGAGACTGTTGATTGTGCCAAATTATTTGGTGTTTTAATTATGTGGACAAATAGGAAATGGGGTGAGAACAATCAATTGCTTTTTCTTTTCTTTCCTTTTTCTCACCTAAATCAAGATTTGTCATGAGGTCTCCAGAGATGAAAGACCAGTCACTAACTTCCTATGCACTGAGCTCTCTCATCTACACCTTATGAAAAAACATATCTGGAGCTGAAAATCCAAAATCATTGGCAATTAAGTGCTGCGTGGTACTTATTTTAATGTCACATCTGAAAGAAACCCCCACGCCCTTTAGATTTCATATTAGCTTCGGCAGAATAGAAAGTCATATAGTTAATAACAACTTGTCCTTAATCTCCCAAATTCTTAAAATGCTAAATTTACATACAAGTGAAAGTAAATGATTTCACTAGCACACCCTGCAGATTTAACCCTGAAAAAGCCAAACTAGTTATTTTTTCACATCAGTCAGCCTGACTGAGCACCAGCAGAAATGGACACCTCTATCAAGTTACACAGACCTGACAAATCAACATGTTACATGGTCAATGCTTCTATCTGCCTGAGTTTTGGATTAATGTTTATACTGATTCACATGCACGAGGCAAATTATATGTGGGGAATATGTGCTGGGGATTGTATCCCAGAGATCAGAAATGTTTTAAACAAATGTGTGGGAAAACATTTGTGCCTAAATATACAGAGAACTGTAACAACCCCCCCCCCCAAAATGAATATTACCATAATTTTTACTATATATTTATGAGAAATCCAGATTGTTTTAATTTACAGTATTTGTAATACACTCATCATCAGATTATACATGTATGAAATGTCAGATCTTCCTCTGGAATTGTAGTTAAGAGTAATGGTACAATAAGTAATTTGCTCACCGTATCCCCAAGCTGCCTGTTGTTTTCCCTGCATACCTAATGGAATCTTGGGAAGAACCTGCTTTTCCTCGCAAGAAATGGTCCTTACCTCTCATCTTTGAAACCTCATATTTTCAACCATCTTTCTGACCCTGTTCACTTGGTGTGTAAGTGCCAAATATGCCAAAGATCTGGAAGAGGAGATACATTTCTCATCCTATTTTAACTTAGATTTTTTTTTATTCCTTATTCTGCTTCTTGGTGTGTGTTATAGCAATTCAGATTCACTTATAAATCTGTAAATGGTGTCAGTAGGTCTACAAGAATGTGTGTGGGGATAGAACTTTAACCTCATTCCTGAATTTGGCATAACATTTCTAACTTTTCCTCCTTATAGTGGGATATCAAAAAAATATGAACTGAGTTGTTCCAAATTATTTTTATAAAGTGGGTAATGTTAAACTATATGCAAAAAAATCTCAAAAGTTTTAATGTACAGAGGCTACACTGAACCTACTATTTTCCTTAATCTGGTCCTGGCATTTTGTTTTTATAAACTTTTCTAAACTTTAATACTGGGGAAATCTGTATTTTTATTAGAGTCTTGATCATGTACCAGCCCTGTGATTTGAGAAACTTAAAACCGGAAGTAATACATGTAGCACTGAGGCGTGAGGATTTCAGCTGGGGATTATTAGTTGGCTTTAGAGACCTCAGTTAACATTAGCATCTATGAGTTTTTGAGCACAGCCAATCCCATATATGGCTACTTAGCACTTCATCACTGGTGGTGGTGTCATAACTTGGAAACACTTCATACCCATAAATAAATGAACCCACTAGGAATAGCCATTCCATGTGAAATTTCAGCAATGTCTTGAAGTCCAAGGGATATACTCCCAACAGCCATGCCAGCAAATGAAAAGAATCTTGGATTTGGCACAAAGTATCTTTTAATGCAATCACAAAGGCACATTCCTGACGCAGGGCTTTAGCTGTTGCTGTCATCCTTTGACATTTGCCTTTTTCGTATTCTTCATAGCATGCTATATTCCCAGAAGGAAAGTTAATGGCAAGAAATATGAAGGTTAAGTATTTTTCCAGAATTAGATGTTAGTGGAAATTCTAGACTTCTGCTAGTTTCTCAAAAAGAGAGGTTAAGTGAAAAGTTTTTTTTTTAAATGATTCTACGCTGAAAAGTGACTGTGTAGAAATGGCCCCTTAACTCATCAGATCTGCTCTCTGTAAGTATTCAGAATCAGACCTCACTTTAGTGATACAGAAAATTTTTTACTTGTATCAGAAGTGAAGAATCAACACAGCTAAAGAGAACGCAAGCCAGAGTAATGCTGGTTTACACAGCACCAACAGAATTGTTAATTATCTTCCAACTGCAGGGTCAAATTCTGCCTCCTTTTGGATCATCACACCACCAGTGAAGATGCAGCAGTTATAGGGCTGCTGTGAGGGCAGAATATGTTGCAGAATCATTACTACAAGAGCCAGGCCCAGAAAGAATCCAGCATGACTCTCAGAACTGAGGTAGTATGCATGGCTGGCAGTTAGGGAAAAAAACCTCAAAAACATCCATTTGGTTCAACTGCCAGTTTCTGCTAAAAAGAACCCTAAGCACTGTATCAGAAGGTGATACAGATCAAGACTGAAAGGCAGTCACTTGCACTGTGGAGAAGTCACTTTAGTGATACCCAATACTCTAATTTGATAAGATTTGCTCTGTAGAAGACACCCTGAAACATAAAAATGCTAAGAGCTAAAATGATAGTAATGGTTTCTTTAGTAACAAGAATTACAACTAACCATATCCTAGTATATTTTCTGTCCATGTACCACATTGCCAGGCTATTCTGAATGCACAAAACCCCCGTTACTGTGATTCAATGTTAATAACATGCATAGTAACATGTAATTTGTGGGATAAAACATCTCAGGACTGTCAAAGTAGAATACCAATTTTATTTTTGTGTTTAAAATTCTTCATAGTAAAATAAAAAGAGTGATGTTACGATCTGGCAAGCAGATACATGGCTTATTTCTGCACACTTGATATAAAACAGAATTTATACACCATATAAAAAGCAAAAAGTCAGCAATGATCATAAAGGAACAGTGCATATATCTATATACAAACACTGTTTTATGCAGTTTTGTAGCTGTGTTGGTCCCAGAATATTGAAAAGACAAGGTGGGTGAGGTACTATCTTTTATTGGACCAACTTCTCGAAACTTTGTCTCTTTCACCAACAGAAGTTGGTCACATAAAATATATTACCTCACTTTCTTTCTCTACCTACAAACAAAGTATATACATATTATACATACAAACAATACATTAAAAGAATGTTATTTAGGTGATGGCAGGCAGGGGGAATATAGGAGTTTTAGATGGGGACAGGATTTGCAGGGGGAACAGATAGCATGGAGAGGAATGGACGAGAGAGGAACTGGGACTGGAAATATGGGATGTCAAGGGGTTGTGGAATGAGGGAAACAGGAGAGGCAAGGAGGGCAGCAGGAAATTTTGGTGGTATGTGGGAAAGTAGTAGAATTAGGCAGGGAATATAGGGTTGGTGGGGAATATAAGGAGTCAGGATGGGAAAGAAGAGGAGCAGAGACAGGGCATGAGGAAACAGGTAGATCGGTAGCTCAAGGAAGCACCACTCTCTATTGGGCAACATTCTCCTGTGCTGAGGAATCCTCATCTGTATTTGGTGGGGATCACCCTGCACAGAGAAAGCACACCCAACAGCATGCTCAGTCTGCACCAGCTGTCCCAATGCCCCACCAGTGAGAGAAAGGCAAACGGCCCTATTCCTAAAGACTTTGATGACTGTCATTGAATAGTGCTTGGGCTCATTTAGTGACCATTCCCAAAGACAGATGATCGGAGTAGTCTCAGTGGCCAGCCTCAGAAGACATGGGAGGAGATGGGGAACATCTGCCAGGTTGCATCTCTCAAAAGACAACTCCAGGGATGTCCTTTTCTTTTAATTTCATGCTTGTTATGAACTGCCCTACATCAGTGTTGTGTTCAGGATTGACAAGTGTGGAAAGTTCAAAGTATGTGAATAGCACCATTTACTAAATCAAGTAGATCCCAAAATGCATTAGATTCCCAACTAAGTGGATCATTGTCCTGGACACAAGAAAACTGATAACTAGCTTCAGTGACAATAAGATGTTTTCTCAAATACCTATTTTAGGCTATATAAATAAGGTGAATAAATATAAAAACTATAATCCCCTTTGTCTGTATCATAGTTTATGGGAGATCACTTTTATGGCATCTTTTGAAGATTCATTACCAAAGAACAACTATTATGGGCAGATCCACTGATCCTCAAAAGACAAGGCAAACGGGTAAATGTTTGCATGGCATCACCATATCCTACATGCTCATTTGTAGAAAATTTAAGATAAGCCAAAGAGTTTGCATTGTGTGGTGTAACCTTGAGATTCCTTTAATAGTTTCAGGCCGCATCATATGAACGAATACTAAGTGAATGTGGGATTGAAGGGGAGAAAAATGTGAATGACTTCTAATCAATATGATAATTAAAGATTTAGTCTGTGTGAACCAGCAATGAACACATAATGTAGCTCACCTATTTCAGCAAAATGTAACTTAAGGAGTGTCAAAAGAGATAATTTCAGTTATACCCCTTAGGTTTCCGGTTCACCTAGGATGCCCCTTATGTTGGGATGTTCCCAGAACAAGTAGCTGGGATTCCTGCCTTGGGGGATAAAGGAATGCCATTTTCCCAGACTTCAAGAGCCAGTGCAGGTGCAAAAGAAGGGAACTGTAGCAACTTGCAAACAGCAATTAAAGGAAGTGCCTGAAACGAATAAGACTAAAAGCAATTATTTTAGCTATACAAACCACCTCCCAAAAAAGATTCTCACACAGTTATTTTCAGTCTTTGCATTACTACATGTTCATAGCCATCAGCAATAACTACAAGGTATGATTATGCTCAGTTACTGCCAAATTGTGGTTCCCGTGATGGAAAGGATTAAGCTGCACTAGCAAAATAGCTACTGCTTTCCCAGTGGCATTGAGTTGCATTTCCTACCTTTTGTTCAATTTGTGAAAGATGGGCCTGAACAGAAAGGCTGGATCCAAATATCCCTGAATGTGAAGAAGTTCAGATCTGGATTCTAACTTGCCATCTTGGGCCAAACTCTTGAACTAGATTTTATTTCTGTTTCTTTCATTTTCTGGTGACTTTCTTGTACTCAAAATCTGTTGGTAGTGTACATTTTTCCATTTGGAAAATTATTCCTAAGTCTTTCATAATTTCCCCAAGATCTTTCTTGCTATGTCTCCTATGCACCCACCAGTCATTAGGGATGGACGGAAGTACAGGAGCCAAAATTTTGCAGGAGTGAAGTGGGGGCATTCATGCAGAGTGGTAATGTAGCTATGTAGTATGTTCCTCTGCTCCTGAACAGCTATAACTATCCCATCCACACCAATAATGCAACAATGGAACTCTGTGTTAAAATGCGCAGTGACCGGCTGGGTGAATGCAGAAATCAGGGAACATCTGCTCTATGCAGCATATTTCTAGTCTGAAATGGCAGACAGAGTGACAATAAAAGCCATATGATTTAAGTTTTCTCTGAGCAGGATTAACTTCTCCTCCATGTTGTTTGAGCCCCACACTAACCCCTTGGATGGGGTTACAAAAGTGAATCACAGAGCAATACCACCAGATGCACAGACATAAATCCCACATTTGGCCTGAGAGTCTACCCATGGATGCCTGGCTTTTTATGCAGAAGAGAATCATAGAGGCCTATAACAGAGACGAATCCAAAAGTGTAAAGTAGGGTTACCATACGTCCGGATTTTCCCGGACATGTCCGGCTTTTGGGGGCTCAAATCCCCGTCCGGGGGGAAATCCCCAAAAGCCGGGCATGTCCGGGAAAATCGGGAGGTCAGCCGGGCCGGCGGGGAGCCGGGTCAGCCGGGCCCGCGGGGAGCCGGGCCCGCGGGGAGCCGGGCCCGCGGGGAGCCGGGCCCGCGGAGAGCCGGTCAGCCGGGCCGGCGGGGAGCCGGGCCCGCGGGGAGCCGGTCAGCTGGGCTGGCGGGGAGCCGGGCCCGCGGGGCCGGGAGCCCGGGGGTGCGCCGGGCCGCCGGGGGCCGGCAGTGCTGGGCGGGCCGGGGGTGGTCGGCTGGGGCCGGCACCCCAGGGCCCGAGCTGACCCAGGCTGGAAACGCCGGGGGGCCAGCCTGGGCCGCGCCTCCTCCCCCCACACCCCCCTTACCTGCTTCAGGCTTCCCGCGAATCAAATATTCGCGGGAAGCGGGGGAGGGGGCGGAGACTTTGGGGAGGGGGCGGGGTTGGGCGGGGCCGGGGGCGGGGCCGTGGGCCGTGGAGTGTCCTCCATTTGGAGGCACAAAATATGGTAACCCTATGTAAAGAATTCAATGAGGGCTGGAGAGAGACCTTTTCAAATATAAGGTTTTGAAAGAAAAAAGTAACACCTTTCAATCTAAACTACCGATGGACTCTATCTCGGATTCAGGATCCAAGCACCCCAGGATTTGCAGTAAGTTCAGAACCTGATCTTAACCTCGCAGAAAGGCCCATTTCTCAGTTGAATCCTACGACTGTACTGGTGGATGAACTGATTTGTTTTTGTTTATTTGTTCTGTTGAACTTTGTGTGAACTTCATTTAATTGCTGGATTCTAATGTCCCACTGAGTTACTACATTTATACTGTTAAAAGGTTCTATTACTGTCTGAGTTCACCATCAGGTCACGGGTCATTGAGACAGAGTTTGTAGTGCGGCCTCTTTTTCATGAAAGACTTATTAAGCAAAGACACAGACCATCAAATGTTAGTGTCGTCTACTTTTCAAGACACTAATGAGGTCATTAGTTCCTATGGTATTTAAAATGCCAAATGCAGAAGTGGAAGTGAAAGTTAAAAACGTAACTGACCTCAACTTTGTTTCAGTTCTACAAATATATGTTACACTATTCTTTTTGTATGTTTATTTTAGGATGAATATAGTATTGTAAGAAATGAGCTAACTAACTACTCCTATGATCATCACTTAAATGAGGTCCCTTCCTCAGAAAACCACTAAAACTACCCAATCATGGCTGTTTGGTACTGAATATTCTCTTTTCCTTTGCTTGGATAGCACTGCAAGTCTATGGGCTCTGAATCCACATGGTGTCTGTGAGCTGTTATTTGTTTATACCTATTTCTTTTCAAGGGTGCAGAATCAGGATCTATAAAGCTAATTTCATTTTCAACATGCAATATATCATGAAAATTCTTTGATATTACTGTAAACCATTTGCTTTGGTCTGTCTCATTGTTTCTGGATAAAAATCCTGACTTGTCATTTTTCAGTGCAAAAAAGGTAATGAAATTTCTCTTAATCAAAATTTGCAGACTGGTAAAAAACAATAACACCTTACATATAAATATCAGTCTTCATGTGTAATACTGCAGAAAAGGAAAATTGTAAGGCTTTATTACTGCTCTCTTTTACTAAGCTGATTTTATTTCACAATGAATTCAATGGTTTAAGGTATGGCTCATTTTTCTCCCCTTTGGCATGCTAAAAATCAGTGCTTTTTACAAACTGCCTTAACTGCCTTACTAGATAGAATACATCTCATTAATAAACTACCTCTGATATTCCATGAGATTGGAGAATCCTGGCTCTGTAGCACAAAGCATACATAACCAAAGAATATATGTCAATGAGAGCTAAAACTGTTTGGATCCCAGAGATGCAGTTTGTGGGATTTTAATACATTGTATGTATTAAACTTTGCAGAAACATTGAAGAACAATTTTGTGAAACTTATGCTGCTTGCAGGGCCGTCCCTAGCCATTTGGGTGCCCTACGCAGCCCCCCCCCCGTGGATGGGCTGTGTGGGGCCCCAGGCCTCCGCCCACCCAGGGCCTGGGAGGCAGGAGCTGTGGGAGGCCACTTTTGGGGGCCCCACAGGCCCAGAATGGCCCGGGGGATTAGTGGGGGGCCGGGAGCAGCCCGCTCCACTTCCCTCGCCCCGGCCCCAGCCATGTTGCTCGGGGGAGGGGGTTTGGGGGAAGGGATCCCCCCACACCCACCAGCAGTGGTGGGAAGCGGAGCAGCCCGGCCCCAGCCCGCTCTAATCCACCAGCTCCCAGCCGCGGCGCTCCGCTTCCCGCTGCCGGTGAGAACCTGGGGCAGTCCTTTTTCCAACCCGCATGACATGGCTGGGGCCGGGGCAAGGGAAGCAGAGTGGCTGGGGCTGCGTCTCTCTGCTTCTCACTGCCGGTGAGTGCGGGGGGCGATCCTTTCCCTACACTCACCGGCGGCGGGAAGCCGAGCGCCGCAGCTGAGAGCTGGCAGAGTACAATGGGCTGGGGCCGGGTTGCTCCACTTCCCGCTGCTGCCGGTGAGAGCGGGGTTGCTGGGGGAAGAGGTGGAATGGGGGCAGGCCGGGGGCAGAGCAGGGGGGAAGGGTAAGAGGCAGGGCAGAGGGAGTTGTCTGGGGCCCCACACCTCCCTAGGGACGACCCTGCCCCTTGGTGCCCTATGCAGCTGCATATGCCTAAGGATGGCCCTGGTTGCTTGTTCCTACAAATAGCATGTGTTTGCCATATCTTTTAGCTGATAGTATGATGAGAACATTTATAACCATGTATCAAAGGGGTAGCCCTGTCAGTCTGGATCTGTAAAAGCAGCAAAGAGTCATTTATAACCATGTTACTATTTTTGTATGAAATGGAATAACATATTTTAAGTGCATATTGCACTTCACTCAGACTCTATCCTTACACAAAGAAAGTTACATTTCTGTAGCTGTACTGTAACTGTGGTTCTTTGAGATGTGATGCAGACGTGTATTCTACTGGGGTGTGCATGCCCAGCGCACCAGAGCTGGAGACATTTGCCTAACAGTACGCATAGAGCAGCATTCATGTCTCATGGCCATAGCCCCTCCCCTGGCTATATGAGGCAGCACTGCCTCGACCCCTCTCAGTTCCTTCACATTGAATGCCCAGAAACTAGGCTCTGATGTGGAGGAGATAGAGGGTGGGTTGTGGTATACACGTCTGCATCACATCTCGAAGAACCACAGTTACAATAAGTAACTTTGTATTCCACTTAGACTCCAAGTCCCGCCTCCTAGGGTGGGTACTGCATGTGAATCACCTGTCTAAACTAGGATTGCAGGACCACCCTACCAAAACCTATATCTGCTCTGGAAGATGCAGTAACAGTATAATGGTTCGTAAACGTATTTATGGACAACCATGTAGTTGCCCTGCAAGTGTCCAGTACTGAGATGTCACCAAACACCGCAATTGATGTTGCTTGCATTCATGGGCGCTGACTCCATGAGTGCTCCAGGGCTGGAGCACCCACCGACAGCCCCCCTATCAGCTCCCCCACAACCCCACCCCAGCACCTTCCACCTGCCGGCGGGCCCAGTGGATCAGGACCGCCCTCTCCCTCCCTGCTGTTTTGTGGTGCGCAGGAGGCTAGGAGGGAGGGGGAGGAGCGAGGACGCGGCACACTCCGGGGAGGGGCACTACTGAGCAGGAAGAGGCGGGGTGGGGGTGGAGCGAGATGAGGCAGGGCGGTAATGGAGCGGGACAGGAAGAGGCGGGCAGGTGAGGTCCTGGGGAAAGGGGTGGAGAGGGGGCAGGGCCTGGGTCAGAGCCAGGGGTCAAGTACCCCCCAGCAGTTTGGAAAGTCAGTGCCTCTGCTTGCATTCTCATAGAATGAGCTCGCACCAACTGAGGAGGTGTAGCCAAAGCTATTTCATATGCAGTCTCGATACAGGATGTTATCCATTTAGAGACAGTCTGTGAAAAGACTGCTTGACCCTTCATACAATTGGCATATGACACAAACAGGTGAGGCAATGCACAACATGGTTTAGTCCTGTCCAGGTAGAAGGCTAGACATCCCTCAGCCATACCAGAGCAATGAAAATGAGCTTTGTCTGATCCGCCTTCAGCTTGAGGATGACCTGTGGGATGATCAGGATCTGGGGAAAGACATACAGGAGACCCAAAGGCCAGCTGAGATGGAAAGCTTTGGACAAGGAGCCGGGACTGAGGCCCTCTCAAGACCAGGACAAGATTTCCTGTTGTCCCTCATAGCAAGAAGGTTGAACATCAGAATGCCCCAAACTGTGAAAATGACCTGGAGGACACTTGTCTTCAGACATCACTCATGACTAAGGGAGAAATTCCTGCTGAGATGGTCAGTGACGTGATTCTGGAAACTGGGCAAGTGGGTCAGCTAATGGAGTGATGTTCCCCTCGATGCATAACTGCCACAACTTGATTGCCTCCTGGCAGAACATCATGGAGTGTGGTTCCCCCTTGCTTGTTCACATCGTGGTGGTATTGTCAGTAAGTATGTGAACCACTGAGCTCCTGTTATGGTCCACAAAAGTGTGACATGCATTGCATATAGCCCAAATCTCCAACACATTGATATGCAGTGTGGATTCCTGCTCTGACCACATACCTTGAAATTTCAGTGACCCCAGATGTGGTCCTTAACCCATGAGGGAGGTGTCGGTGACAACAGACCTGGTTGGTAAGGGCCGGATGAAGGAAATGCCCTGGAAAACCTTCTCTGGATATGTCCACCACTGCAAAGTGTCCAAGACCAGGTGAGGAAGATGGACTAGTCTGTCCAGGGGGTGAAGAGTCAACAGTAAATCATGCTGAGCCACATCTGTAAAAGGGTGAAGGTGCCACCTTGCAAACTGGACCACATGTTTGCAAGCAGACATGTGACCCAAGAGCCTCAGGCACATCCGAACTGTCATGGAAGGCTGAGAATGCAGACTGAGGCAAAGGTAGTGAACTGCCTGAAAATGGTTGGTCAGCAGAAACACTCTTGAACTCGTGGAGTCTATTAGGGCCCTGCTGAACTTGATTTTCTGAGTGGGAACCAAAGCGGACTTCCTGGTATTTAGGATGAGACCCAGATGGTCAAGTGAAGAGTAGTGCAGCATAGAGTCAACATGAGCAAGAACTTCATCTTGGACCTATCCCTCAGTCACCAGTCATCCAGTTACAGGAAGGTATGGATTCCTTTCTTTCTGAGATATGCGGTGATGATGACCATGTGTTTCGTAAAAACCCGAGAGGCTGAATGGAAGTACTGTACACTGAAAATGGTGCTCCACTATGACAAATCGAAGAAATTTTCTGTGACCTGGCAAAATTGCCACATGACAGTAGGTGTCCTGAAGGTCCAGAGTAGCAAACCAGTCATTCTGAGACAATGCGGGGAGGATAGCCCCAGAGCCTCATGTATCTGATATATTTGTTGAGACTACGAAGGTCAAGAATGGATCTTAATGCTCCCTTGGATTTGGGCACCAGAAAGCTCTGGGAATAGAAGTCGTGACCCAGTGTTCTGGAGGAACCTCCTGTCATGCTGTCAGGAGTGGTTCATGACCCTGAGTGCCAACCTCAGGGCAGACTGTCAAAAAGCTGAGCTGATACCCCAAACAGGAACGTTCTATAATTAGATTTCACCAACCCAGTAACAAATGTGAACTCCTACAGCATTATACCAATCTTACCATGGAGTCACAGACAGTGCCCTTGGGCACTCCAGTCTATTTTGCCACCCAGGGAAAGCTGGACTTAGTGATAAATGGTCACTTACAGGAAAGATCACAAAATATTCAGGTTGCTCCCAGATCCAAGAGACCAGTCACGTACCCCAGATCAATTTGTACCTTAGATCTCATAACAAAGACAATGCTGGTAGCCAGTCCTATAGTAAACTAACTAAGAATTTACTAACTAGGAGAAAGAAACGAGAGAGTTATTTACAGGTTAAAGCAGGCAACATATATGCACAAATGAGGAGACAGAGATGTAGTAAGCTGTCAATTCAAAATGTCTTTCAGGACAGACCCAGAAGTAACCCTTGGGATCTCTGCTCCAGTTTAATGTCTCTAGATCTGAGAGAGTTCAAACAACAAACAGATAGCTATTTCTTCTTATGAGCATCTATACGCTTCCCCCAGAGTCAAATCAATTGGACGAGTGCCCCTGCACATAACTTCTTCATAGGCAGATGGGGCAATCAACAAAGTTTTTGTCTTAGAATGGCCCATTTAGTTTTGATAGTCCTTCTTGACGGGCAGGGGAACCACTCTTCCTGCCAAGGTTCATAAGTAGAGCAGGCACTTTTACAGTTATAAAGCAAACTTATATTTTACCTTGAAGCATAGGATATAGACATTACAAGTCAGACTAATGCATGCAACAACTTACAAGCATTTTAGAGTCTGAACACTACACACATTCTTACAAGTCTAATACCTATCATGAACAATACTAATATATAGATGAGCTGATCTGGCTTCCAGCTATGAATTTGTCAGTGCTCAGCTGATGCCTACAGCCTTGGCCAAAGCTTGCACCTGGTCTGCCGGTGTGACACCTCCTCCATTGCTCCCAAAGCCAGTAGAGAGTGAACCTGTTTGAGGAGCAGTTTCTCGGGAGAGGGGTCCCTGAAGAGGGATAGTGGGAGGAGGGATGGAGAGAAATCAGATAGCATAGCCTGATCTGATGGTGTTTAGAACCCAGCTGCCGCTAGTGATCGAGCCCCAAGCATTGTGAAAGTAGGCTAGCCTGTCCGCAAATGGAGGGGATAGAAAGAAAGGACTGGAATACTGCTCAGGATGAAGGAGTCAGATGGGCTCTTGTGAGGCACCGGGGAAGTTTGTATAGACTGGCTGAACCCCGGACACAACTGCTTCCGCCTCTCGGATCTATGCCCCTTTCTGGGATAGTCCAGCTGTCATAGGTTTCACCCCCACTCTGGACTTCAGAGTACAGATATGGGGACTTTCATTTGAACCCCTAAGCTCAATTAACAGCTTAGATCTGGTCTGGCTGCCACCACCCAAATGATTTATGAATTATTTGGGAAACTCTGTTTCCCCGCCCCAAAACCTTTCCCTCCCTGGGTAGCCTTGAGAGACTCCTCCACCAATTCCCTGGTGAACACCAATCCAAACCCCTTGGATCTTAACGCAAGGAGAATGTAACCATCCCCCCACTAATTCCTGGTGAGTTCAGACCCAATCCCCTTGGATCTTAAAAACAGGGAAAAATCAATCAGGTTCTTAAAAAGAAGGCTTTTAATTAAAGAAAAGAAAGGTAAAAGAAAACCCTCTGGGAGAGATTAGCATACCAGCTACTCTCACAGACAACAGATTCAAAACACAGAGGATGTTCCCCTGGGCAAAAACTTAGTACACCAAAGAATACCCAATTTGATTATTCCCTAATTACACAAGACAAGTTACAAAAGAAAATAAACATAAACCTATTTATTCCCTTCACTAATACTCCCTACTTGATAAAAGGCTGAGTTCTGGAGCTTTCCCACTCCGGTCAAAAGTGAAACTGACTCAGACAAAGGGAACTTCCCTCCTTCCTTTTGAACCATCTTGTCCTCCCATTGGTTCCTCTGGTCAGGTGTCAGCTAGTCTAGGTGAACTTCTTAACCCTTTACAGGTAAAAAAGGCATTAACCCTTAACTATCTGTTTATGACACCAGCTGTCTCAGGATAGAAAAAGGCTGCCCAAACATATGTTGTGGATGATACTGCTACTGCTGCTGTTGAACATGGTAGTGGCGCCTTTGCACCGCCGACATGCACTGCAGACGTCTATACCCCCAAGGACCGTAGGATACCCATTAAGTCTTTGAAGCAGTGCAGAGTCTCATCCGTCTTGACTGAAAACAGTGCTTGCCCATCGAAGAGCAAATCATCTATGGCCTGCTGCACATCAGGAACAATGCCCTAATTCTGCAGCCAGGAAGCCCTTCTCATGGTCACCGCCAAAGCCATCACTCTGGCCAAAGCATCTGTGATGTCCAGTGTGAACTGCAACAAAGTATTAGCCACCAAGCAGTCTTTGGTAACAAATGCCCAAAATTCCTGTGTTGAGACTTCAGGCAGCTGGTCTAACAAACTCAGACATAGCCAACCAGTTCACAAAGTTGTTTCTGGACAGCAATGCCTGCTGGTTGGCAATCTGCATTTGGAAAGGAAGAGGACATGTAAATCTTCCTACTCATCAGCTCCATTAGTTTAGAGTCCTTATCCTTGGGAGTGGACTTAAACCTGCCCTGACAGGCTCTATCATTCACTGCAGTTGAGACCAGGGAATTTGGGACTGGATGGGAGTAAAAACCCTCAAATCCCTTCACCGGAATGAAGTAGCACTTCTCCACGTGTTTTGCTGCAAGTGGAGTGAGCGTGCTCCAGAGGACCTTAGCAGACTCAAGAAGTGCATCATTAATAGGGAGGGTAACTCTCCTGGGGGCAGATGGCTGCAGGATATCCACTAACTTGTGGGTGTTGTTCTGCAGGAACTCTGCTTAAATACCTAGAGAAGCAGCCACATGCCACAAAAGGTCCTGGTATGCCTTATAACCATCCAATACCAAAAGGGAGAAAGAGTCAGGGACCGTGGAATCGTCCAAGGATGAAAATGAAGCAGTCAACTGTGCCAGACCTGGATGCTGGTGCCGATATGGCACTGGTGGTCAGTAGGCATTGGGCCAGGGGCCCCTATCCTGACCATGAGATGATTGCCAATCCTGGCACCCATAGAGCTCCATGAACGATCTCTGATGTGGGTCAGGTGATGGAGAGTGAGAGGAGAAAGATCCCTACCTGGATGCCAACGAGTCCCAGGCTTCAGGGGATAAAAGTGGAGCCAGCCAGTCTGACTCGTCCTCAGCCCAGAATGACAAGCGAGCTGGCACCAACATTGGAAATAATACTGGTGGTGCTGAGCATGTCTCCCTCATTTCTCTATGCTGGAAGCTGTGTTGACCTCAAAGTTGGCAGTGGTACCAAGGTAACTGACGGTGCCGAAGTGGAGGGTAACATCAGTGGCACCGGTCACAGGGGTGCTGAAGACACTCCTGATGCTGGGAAGGTCTTTTGCGCTGAGCCCGGCACCAGTCCCACTTCCACTGACTGCAAAAAGGAAATATTGGGGTATGCTGATGACAGACTCAGCAGCCCACCCAGCCAATGGGGCTATAAAAGACACAGCCCTGGCAAAGTCCTGGACCAAGGGCAAAGTTGGAACAGAAAGGCAAAGGAGATATATTGCTGTCTAATATCACCCTCAATGGACACCCCAGGGCCAGAATCAGAGTGTGATGGGTTGGACCTCCCTTATGGGATGACACCTGATGTACTGTGATTACATTGAGCCTGCCTCCTCCACTAGCGTGGGCCCCCTCTCGATGTTTTGCTGAATTAGGCTCTCCAGCCTCTGGCAGCATGCGCGCGCACACACACACACACAGGTAGGGATGCACCAGCTGTAGAATAACACAGAATCTGCAAACAGCTCTCTATGAGAAGACTCAGCTAGGAAATCTCCCAGCACTCAAGTGCAGCTCCCCTCTGGAAAGTACACCCAAAATAATATTGTCTTGCGCTGTAGAGAAATCTATACAATGTAAGCTCATAAATTCACCCCCTCCCTCAATGTGGAGGAAGATATGCACAACTTCTTGCCCCCCCCCAGTTAGAAATTGCACAAACTGGGTTTAATAATAAACAAAACAAGTTTATTAACTATAGAAGGCAGATTTTAAGTGATTATAAGGGATAGCAAACAGAACAAAGCAGATTACCAAGCAAATAAAACAAAACACACATACTAAGTTTAAGATCTTAAAGAGACTGGTTTCAAGAAGTAATTCCTTGCCCTAAATGTTGTTTTAGGCAAGTTGCCGAGTTTCTGTAGCTTAGAGTTCCAGTTATTTCTCTTTCCAGACTAGTATCTTAGTCTGGACCTAGCCCTCGCCTTTACCACTGCTCAGTTCCTTTGTCTCTTCAGGTACCTTCAGCAGTCTTTCTTCTTAGGCAGGAAGGCAATGGAGACCTGTTTGCGTTACTCCCCAGCCTTAAATAAGATTTACATAAGGCAGGAATCCTTTGTTTTCCAATCTTGACCTCCCCCTCCTTTTGGTGGAAAATTACTAGAAGTCCAAGATGGTGTTTAGTACCAGGTGACAGGTAGTGTCACAGCTATGTTCCAGAATGCCTCTCAGTAAGGAGAGAGATTAGTATCTTCAAAGTCTTATTGTTTCTTCCTAATGGCCCATCAAGGCTGATGGCCTGTTGTCTGGTGGGTGTCTCCAAATACACACACAGTTGTTATTGTTATATAGTCAATATTCCTAACTTTAGCTACAGAAATGATACATGCATACAAATTGGATAATCAAATTCTGTAAATTATAACCTTTCTAGTGATATCTTACAAGACTCATCTTGCATAAAATATATCTCAGTTATGCCATATCCATATCTCAACCATATTTCCATAAAGAATATGGAGTGTAACATCACACAGAGTCAATGGTACAGGATCTCTGACCTCCTTGTGTGGTACCGGGGAGTGGTTGAAGGGATCTACTCCATCCCAAGCACCGGCAGTCCTCGCAGAACCTGGAATGGCCTCGGTCAGTCTTATGCAACCTTTTCCTCTATGCACTTGATGGGAATGACTCCTCTGTCTCTTCAGAGAGGCACCAGCTCCAGCAGGTGAAGTAGCAATTCTCTCAGAACCCCAGGGCAACCTCGGATCTGACGAGGGACTTGGTGCCGAAGAAGGCTGCATGGCCTGTTCGACCAAGTGCAGTTTCAAATGAAGGTCCCTCGCCTCCCGGGTCCATTAGATGAACAATCTGCAAATCGAACATCGCTCCTTGATGTGGGCTTTACCTAGACACAGCAAGTACCACGTATAGGGATTGTTGTTGGAGATCGCTCAACGGATGGTAAAAAGAAACTGAGGCGGGTTGGGGCAGGGCAACCTCATATAGCCAGGGGAGAGGTGTGGCCACGAGGTGCATGTGCCACCCCCATATGAGTACTGCTAGGCCAAATTCTCCAGCTCCGATGCGCTGGGCACATGCACACCGAAGTGGAATACATGGCTGCCTCTACTCAAAGAAGAACCAAAACATCTAATAATGTAGTCTGATGCCTCTAGTATAGAAGAGGGTAAGAGTTTTTTTTCCCAACTTCGCAGCTACTTCCACCCTCTAGTCATCTGGACTATAAAGTATATTAATAATTGAAAGTGACAAAAGATCATCAATGCCTACAGTTAAACATCATCAAATGTTTGGCTAACTGCCATTGGCCAGTTGCTTTTTTTTTTTTCTCTGTGTAACAAATAGGGAGCTGCAAAAGTCAGCAAATGTTGCTTTTTTCCCCCCTGAAGGGTAAAAAGGGGCCTCACACACTCTGTGATCAGCCCCATGGAAGATTCAGAGCGATTGCTACCTTTGTTGAAAGATTGGATGATACACCTTTACATAAACAAACCATATTCTTCATCTTACCGAAGAATTATTTCTTCTTCTTGAAGTCTGGGACTAAGTTACAAGTACCAAAAAACAAAACAAAACAAAAAAATCTACTCTTGTAAATAACTTTTTGCTCTCAGACAAAAAATATATTCTTGTTTTGTTGCTTACTGCTTCAAAATTCATGCCAACTCAGATAATCCATAGACAATTCCTGCAAGCCAATTTTAAAATTTGAGTCACTTGGTTTCTTTGCTCATAATTTAATTGTACACATTTATTTCTTTGGAATCTGAAAACCACTAAAAAAATGGAGGGATGGATAGTATTATGGAGAACCTGGGAAATTTCTGTATTAATGTTATGTGTAATTCAGTTACCACACTCACTTAATGTCTTGCTATCCACTGCGTA
Organism: Chrysemys picta bellii; assembly: GCF_011386835.1. Lineage (NCBI taxonomy): Eukaryota > Metazoa > Chordata > Testudines > Emydidae > Chrysemys > Chrysemys picta. Next base: position 38,058,654 of record NC_088802.1, on the reverse strand, counting down.
TGAGTGGTTAATTTCTTTCCAGAAACAGAGGAACAAGCGATGAATTGACTGCATGTTGGTCACACAGACATGTCAAATTTGGTGTGAATGGACTATCCAGAACTGTCTGACACGTGAATGGAGATACTCTGGAGACACAATGGAGACCAATGACCAGAATATTAACTTTTAATGACTCCAGCCAAGGGGACTTTTTGGATGTGGATGGGCAAATTACCTGTTTGACCACAAACCCTCCCCTACCTGAATACTTGGGGAGAGCAGTACATGTGAAAACAGCATGGCTGGATCTTGGGACAAAGGACTGAGGTGTTAGGAGAGGGGGATAGGAATCCTGCTCTCTTAGGGGATGACACAATTCAATCCAGAATGGTTGGGCAAGGCCAGGGAAGTTGGGTGCAAGGCAAGTCCTGCCTACTTAAACAAGGAAAAGCTGGCAAGTTAGGCAAGACACATTTGTTCAGGCTTTGCTTTATCATTTTAACCCTAAATAGTGTGTGTGACAGATATTGCAACCCCATGCAATATCTTTGGGGACCATACAGTATTAAGTTTACAAATGGTTTATATATCACAATGGGCCTGGGACTTTATGCAACCCTGGACAAGTGTGTGGGATAGTTGCCACAACTCCTCCAAGAACCAAAAACTGTGGGTGGGGTGATTAAGGTTGTAAGTTGTAAACACCTCCAGAGAGGTAGCTACACCCCAGAGAGGCTTAAATATGCTGGTTCACACTAGGTTATTCAGAGACCAACAGAAAAGAAAGGGCTTTTGATATAAAAAGGGTAGGTTTAAACTTTAAACTGACTCAGGACCTTATTTCTGATCCAAAGAACAGAGGACCTTCTAGCCAAAGGGGGATCCCAACCCTTGCGGAAGGGTTGGAATGGCTATGGCCTGCTAAGACCCCAGTAGACTGATGGATGTCTCCAGGTATGTTTAGTGTGCGTTTAAATCTGTTTATTGTTTTTATGATGTTTTGTCTGTAATGCTTTTACCTTAAGAATAAATGAGCTTGTCTAGAAGGAGCTGTGTGGTTACTTGTAACTGCCGGCAATACACTGTTCATAGCCCTAGAAGAGAAAGCAATGCACAGATACTGGCTGTTATCTCCAGCAAGCCAGTCTCCCTGTCACAGTGTAAGGCAGGGACCTGTGCAGCCTAAAAACGCTGGGTCAGAAAGGAATAGGACAAGGGTTGCTGCCTAGAGACAGGTGATGCTGGAGACCTGAGACCTGACTGGGGCACTCCTGGAGTGGACCGTGGGGGATACAGGTGCAATTAACCTGAAACTGGGTCACTATGTTCCAGTTGACTAACAAATAAAGTCTTGTTTTGAAAAGGCTGTCCTTTGTCTCTGAAAACATCTGCTGGTTGCGGAGCTTCTAAGAGGGTAAATCTCAACGGTAGTCTAAGCTCATCACGACCTGCTGAAGGAGCCACAGTGAGAAAGAGCCACAGACCCAGTCTGGATATAACATAGCCAAGAGGATCCCCTTTAGCAAAGTGGAGGCCCAGGGTTGTCATTAAGAAAGGTACCCCAGAAAGACAGTATATAGGATGGAGGCATAGCACACCCTATGGATCTAGGAAACTACTCAGATGGAACATGGAGGGATAGGCTTCTTGAAGAGGTGGAGGATACTGTGAGGCAACTTATGAAGACCTGATGTTACTAATAAGGTTAGGCTTTTGCGCAGGTGACAATGAACTTCTGTTTTTCACTGTTTCCGCAACAACACACCTTGAGGTCATCCGCATCAAGTGGTTCCCAAAGTTATTTACAACTTTGGCACAGCATAGTGTAGGCATCCAAGAAAAAAGATATTACACAACTTCATGTTAAAAAAAAAATCACATAAAATAATACTAATAGCAACAATAATAATAATGGGGTGGGGAAGCCAACAGGAAAAACAGCAAGACAGAAAAATGAGACAAGGAAGGTGCCAATTTGGATGCCTAAAACTGCACATCTGAAACAGTTTATAGAAGTTCCACATTCTCAGTAAATGTTGTAATCCAGGATGCTTATGCCATACAACCTTGCACATTTGAATAAGCAATAGCTTGCAATAAATTCAGAACATGCTCATTTCCAAAAATAAGATGTTTTCCCACAGAAACAAGCAACAATCTTCCAAGAAGATTTAGCATCCTGTGGTGCATGGCTGAGAAGTCTGTAACTGGCTGCCAAATTGGACATACATATGAACAGAAAGAAAAGCCCTTATATTTAAATAATAGTAAAAGGGAAGTAATTCACATTATATTTATTTGCAAAATTAACATTTTTTTCTATCTGATTTAAACAAATGCTTCAGAGTTTATTATCTATATTAAAAAATAGCATATAGTTGCACCCTACAGCTTACCATCAGCAACTCTTTAAGAACTAACCAATGTATGGAGACAAAACCAGGTTTTTAGTTTTACTAATTAACCCTGTAGAGCCCATACAGCTAAGACTGAGGGTATGTTTAGACTGCCACAAACAAAGAAACAAAAACCCTTGGGTTAGCTACCTGCATTAGCTAATTCAGGTTAAAATCATAGTGAAGACATGCAACTCAGCTTTTAACTTTGGTTAGTAGCTTGAGTTAAAGCTTATAGGAGAGCCTGGGGCTGAATTCAAGCTGCTAACCCTAGTTAAAAGCTGAATTGCTACATCTTCACTCCTATTTTAACCCAAGTTAGCTAAAGTGGGTTAGCTAACCCAAGTTAGGAACATACTTTTTTTTCCAGTATAGACATACCCAAGTGAGTGAAAATCCTATTCTATTTCATGCATCTACAACAAAATGATTTAGAGTACTGCTGCAACTGCAATGAAGGAACAGGTCTCTCTGAAGAAATAACTTGGCTCACAGAGCCCTTTATTAGTAGGTATGGATTATTACTAGTCAAGATGTACAAGAAGGAAACAGCCCAGTTTGCTTCTCAGATCCCAGGCTGAGCTTACCTGACTGCCAATTAGGAAGATCATCTTTTGATGGGTAAGATGATATAGGGAATTACCAATAGCATTTTACAGAATTTCTTTTCTGCACTCTAAATGCAGTGACTGATGAGAAAGGTCTTGAAATAATTATTTTGCAACATCATGTGTTTTTCAAACTTCAGAAACTGAATCAGTTTTTTAAGTTGTTTGAGGGAGGGAAAGAAAATAGACCAGTAACAATGAAATTATCAGATGAGAAGTTCACTGCCAGCTCAATTTTTTACTTTTTTAAATCATCTTTTTTGTTAATATGTGACAAAACTCAATACTAAGTATGGTAGTTCTTTTTTAAATTAAAATTTCAATTACTCCTTATTCGTTTCCTATTTCAGGACTCTCGTACCAACTTTTTATCTGAAGCAAATTAAAGAAGATTAGTCATAAAAGCCTAATACTAACTTGCAATTACAGAGCACCTTTTGTTAGAGGATCTCAAAAACACATTACAATGATTAAGTAATTAAGTATCATTTCGTATGGTTAGGTATAATTGTCCCCCTTTTACAAATTGGTAAACTGAGGCACAGAGCGATTAAATGACTTGGCCAAAGTTAAGCAGTGAATGAGTGAAAGCATTAGAACCCAAGAATTCCTAAGTGTTTGAACACCAAGATCCCACTACTTCTCTCAAACTGGGATTATAGTGAGAAAAGAAAAGGTAAGCAGCCTGCCACTGTTAGAAGATTCCATTACCGGTATACTAAGTTATACTCTCCATATCATTGCAACATTCATGCATAGTTATAGTTAATTATCCTGTCACTAAGTCCCCTTATAAAAGTGCTAAAAGGAACAAGTGTCTTGACCATCTACACTTGGGAAAGTGATTAACCACTTCACTTTCACTGCCAACAACCCAAGAAACAAGCAAGTTTTATCTATTACAAAAATACAACTTACTCTAGAACAGAATGAGTTGCTGCCTGTGGATGGTAGCGATACTGGAGGAGGCACTGGTCAACTCGAAAGACTCCACCACCCTTTCGGATATGTTCATAAAAGAACAGCAAGTCTTCTGGAACACCCTGTAGAGAGAGAGCTCATTCAATACAAAAGCCGCTGGCATTCCTCATTAAAATATTACAAGTGACAGAGTGCATATTTCATTGTTTTGCCAAATAGATAATTTTAAAATTTGTCTCCTAAATCTCTTTTTGTGTAGACCCAAAAGTTGTCTAATGGGTCTTTAAAGAAATTTACCCAAATATAAGATAATGCTAGTTGAAAACCAGTCAACACTGCTTGAAACTGAAGCACTGTCAGCCAATGCTGACCATGGGAACAAGAATGGCAAAAGAAAGGTCTTTTCATTTTGACCAGGCTTGTAAAGCTTTATGCATGATAGCCCCAAAAGAGGCAAACCTAACTGCTTAAAAGTTCATGAAACTAAAACGTTAAGTAATCAAATAACTTATTTAATGGAATCTGTGACTTTATAATAGTGTTATTTACAAAGTTACAGTTCTTTCGTTGGCTGCCATTCAAACTTTCATACTGGTCCCCACTAGGGACAGGTTAACCAGGTCCAATAAAATGAGAACCAAACCTTTACTCAAACCTTAGACTGATTTAAGGTTTGAAGAAGTTCAGTGTTGTTTTCTTTCCTTTTAATTTTCATGAACTGGTCTCTGCTTCTGACTAGGATTGGAAGCAGCAGTGTTGAAGCAATGCAAGAAAAGTTGTTTTCCCAGAATTCCTGAACCAACACGATCTAAGAAGTATCAGAAGTCTTATGAATAAGGCTATGATTATGTCACGGAGGTCACGGAAGTCATGGAATCTGTGACTTTTATTGACCTCCACGACATTTTCTGCCCCCGGGCTGGAGCTCCCAGCCAGCTTCTCCTTCCCCGCAGCCCCTAACCCCCGCACTGGTGGGGGCACCCCACAGCTGTCCAGCCGGAGATGACGAAGACTCCCTGCAGCTGGTGGTGGGGGGACTCCCTGCAGCTGCCCAGCTGTGGCGGGCGGCTGATAGTCCCCGCAGCTGCCCAGCCATAGTGGGCGGGGAGGGGACCCCCCGCAGCTGACCAGCCGTGGTGGGCAGCTGGGGAACCCTGCAGCTCCCAGCCACGGTGGCTGGCGGGGGACTCCCATGAGTGCCCAGCTGCCCCAGGAGCGAGGGTACCCTGCAGCAGCCCAGCCCCGCAGGCAGGATGACCCCGCAGCTTCCACTCCCCACAATGACGGGGGACCCCAGAGCTCCCAGTGACTGCAGCGGTGAGGGATCCAGGAGCCCCAGTAGCAGTGGGTGCTGAACCCACCTCCCCATTTTGTCAGGGATATTTTTAGTGAAAGTCAGAGACAGGTCACGGGCTGCCATGAACTTTTGGTTATTGTCCATGAGTTTTACTAAAAATATCCATGACAAAAACTTTGTTTTACTTATGATTAGCTGCAATATTTCTAACCTGCTTTGTAGAGCAATGAATTTGGGATAAGCAATCCAACCATACTCCAGTGATTGAATTAGAACCTCAAACATGACCAATGAGACAACCTTGAATCAGACTTAAAAAAAGTAAATGCCTTAGGGCAGGTCTTCACTACGGGGGGGGGGGGGGGGGGGGAGGGGGAGGGGATCGATTTAAGATACGCAAATTCAGCTACGCAAATAGCGTAGCTGAATTCGACGTATCGGAGCCGACTTACCCTGCTGTGAGGATGGCGGCAAAATCGACCTCCGCGGCTCCCCGTCGACGGCGCTTACTCCTACCTCTGCTGGTGGAGTAAGCGCGTCGATTCGGGGATTGATTGTCGCGTCCCGATGAGACGCGATAATTCGATCCCTGAGAGATCGATTTCTACCCGCCGATTCAGGCAGGCAGTGTAGACCTAGCCTTAGACAAAGTGTAAAAGGGGCAGTGATATGGCCAATGGTACTGTATTACATGTCAGCCATACCTTGGATTATAAAACCACCTTGAATAGCATGGCCCTATTCTATATGCCATTATAAAAGATGGGAAGAAGAGTATGTGTTTGTACTTAGCAATGGTGCAACCATTTGAAAAAATTAAAATAAAACATGGTTTAAAATATATAATTGCCACACACATTTTCAAACACTGTTTTTCTCTCCTCCCACTCATTGTTTCTGAGAGATCATGTGACTACCATGCAAATAAACATATAATACAAAGAGTATTCATTCAGTATTTGAGTGTGGCACCTAATAAAAGCTGAAGAGGCAATATAACAATGACAAGCACAAAGAAGAGAAAGAAAAAAATTTACATTAACTATCTCAGGTGGTGACATTAGGTAGGCAGAAAGAGCCTAAAGCTTATGTATTTATTGCAGGTATTTTATTTCTACAAAAAAAATTATAAATACACTAACTAAATAAAATGATAAAAAATATTGTGGCTATTGCCAGAGCTTGTGTGCACCTCAAAGCATTAAGAAAATACAATTAAAATAAAAAATTTCTACAACCTTGGACCCTACCCTTCACTCAAGTTCACATTATTGGTAGTATGTGGGGAAAGAGGTGTAAAGTTATGATTAGAGATGGAACTGCAGTGTCAGTTGTAGCAGAGAAGAGACAATTTGGTTGAAATGAGTAAAAAAGGGGTTCCTGGTGAAGGCTGCTGGACACAGACTCACTCTGTGGTCCTCAGCCATGGGTGGAACAGCTTACTGCAGTAGAGGCTTTCTAGCTCCCAAAGTGACTAACACAGTTTAATGTGTTAATGTCACCACATTTAGAGTATCCCTAAGAACTGGCCTGGACTAAGCAGCCATGGAAGAACAGTTTAGTACACTAAAGGATGACTCCAGAACACCCAATGCAACCCTCTCTGCATTCTGGGAGAGTTCAGAACTAGAACTACACCTCTACCCCAATATAACGCAACCCGATATAACATGAATTCGGATATAATTCATATAATGCAGTAAAGCAGCGCTCCGGGGGGACGGGGCTGTGCACTCCGGCGGATCAAAGCAAGTTCAATATAACGCGGTTTCACCTATAACGCAGTAAGAATTTTTGGCTCCCGAGGACAGCGTTATAACGGGGTAGAGGTGTAGTTCTAAATTTTGCAACTCTATAATTGGTTGAGCTGGAACACTGAATCTGATCCCACTCCTAAACTCTGGGGAAGTGTGTATTCAAATCCAATTGCTGGGTGACAATGGCCCATCTCTAATTGGTATGTTTATATTATGAGACACTTGTCCAGTTTTCTCATCCCAGTGCTCAGATGCCGGAGCAAGCTTTCACAGAGCTTTGTGCAGTTTGCAATTTACATGGATATCTAATGCTTCAGAGGTCACTAAAGGAATCCGGGTGAGGGTGCAGGAAGAGAAAGCAGCTGTTCCCATCAGAAAGAAAATAAAATACCATTTAGACTGAAATTCTTTGTTCCCCAAATCACACACTAAGTTGAGTTAGGCTGAGTGCATGGTGTTATTAAATATCAGCCTACTGCACTTGTCAAATTCTAGTTTGGAAATATCATTACACCACTTACAAGTACTGGTAAATCATTTTCATGTGGAGTCTCATTTTCATGCTTAAAATTGCTACGGCTGAAACATTTAGCAACATATTTCAGCATAAACTGATTAAAAACAGTTATTGTCAAAATAAAATGATCCCTCTAAAACTGGGATTTGATTCATGGACCTTATTTTCTATTTCTTCTATTTTCTATTTCTTCTGCTGAAAGGAGCATTTCAGAGCAATGTGCCCAGTTCCCAGGGGTGAGCAGATGCCTTGCATTGCTCAGCAGTGACCTCTCAGCTAACGAAGGAGCAGCATTGCCGAAGGGAATGCATACATTTTGCAAGGGATGGAAAGATGTTGACTATGCCATGGGTCCTGCCGGGATAGGACTACTTAGGGCTCTGGCATACGTACGGTGCTTGCACTGCGGCAGTTTCTTCCATTTTGAGATATTATCAGTTCCAGCTGTATTTCCCATTTTAATCACCAGACATCCATCTCACACTCGTACCACCTTTCAAAATAGAAGAATCTGCAACCACTCTAGGGATATTTTTTAATGCTTTTTGAAAACTGATGGCTAGATATAAGTACAGAATAACAAGATATAGAGTAATGCAGCTAAAATGCATCTTGCAAATAATTTTCATGCTCTACAAAGACAGTTGAATAGCACAGTATCACAAGTCAGTGAAATATGTAACAGCAACCCAGAAAATAAGCAAAAAAATAACTTCAGATGCTCTCTAGAATAGTTTGTTACTACTAATATTCTACCTGGACTTACACAAACCATGGCCCTTTCTACTTTTACTAGGGTTTTGTTTTGTTATAATTCTACTACTGCTACTCAAAATGATCGCCACATTTTTTTCAAAAATTGCTCAAGACTCCAGATCACTATAGAAAAGCCTTAAATTCTATAAAAAAAACTAGTGCAGAATTCTCTCCTTTGCCTCAAAAACTGCAACTGGAGGGCCCTGGCTAAGAGAGATATAATGCATTATCCTAGGATTTTCATTTCAATAGCATGCTTCACAAATTTCACTCATAATGGATCATCAGCAAGGAAACGTCACATGCTTTATAAAAGGTGTTCAGTGTATTTTTTTTTAATTACATAAAAGACAAAATAAAAACACTTTTTTCATGTATTAAATAAACCAACAACTAGTTGAAAAGGCAAACGAGGAGTACTTGTGGCACCCACAAGTACTCCTTGTTCTTTTGGCTGATACAGACTAACATGGCTACCACTCTGAAACCTGTCACCATGCTAGTTCAAAAGGGGTTTTCAAGTGACAGAATCATGCAGCTTGAAAGCTCGTCTCTTTCATCAACAGAAGCTGGGCTAGTAAAATATATTAGCTTGCCCACTTTACCTCTATCCTGGTATTTAACATCAGGAAGAGCATTTTGGGGGGCAATTTTCCAACAGCAAATAGAAAATAAACCCTCTACAGCTAACAATCTAGACTCTTGCAGAATTTTTAACTACTCAAAATAAACGTAAACAAAAACAAACAGAATTTTGGCTGCAGAACTCATGGTACCTATAGCCTGTCTGCATAGCAGTTATTGTACTTCCTTTTTCTTGTGCAGTTGCTCAAAACAGATTATCCAAATTTCTATTATTCCATACAAAACAAAAACTACATTAAAAAACCATTAAGGTTGCAAAGTGAGGCTCTCAAAAGTTAGGTAACAGAGGGTCCTGTGGCACCTTTGAGACTAACAGAAGTACTGGGAGCATAAGCTTTCGTAGGTAAGAACCTCACTTCTTCAGATGCAAGTTGACTTGCATCTGAAGAAGTGAGGTTCTTACCCATGAAAGCTTATGCTCCCAGTACTTCTGTTAGTCTCAAAGGTGCCAAAGGACCCTCTGTTGCTTTTTACAGATTCAGACTAACACGGCTACCCCTCTGATAAAAGTTAGGTAATGTCAAAATTACAGTAGAAACTTTAATTCTGCCTCTGTGTGTATGCATTATGATACAATCTTTACTTACATAATCACAAGAGAGTTTTTTCCTCAAAGGACCTCAGACTCATTAAATGAGGCATCTGTTCAATATTTCTTATTATTCTCATCATTTGCTGTATGACCTTATCAAGTTACTAGAACATAGGAATTGCCAGACTGAATCAGATCTGTGGTTCAAAGTCCAGTTTCCTATCTCCAACAATGGCCAGCAGCAGAGGCTTCAGATAGTACATGAAATCCAAAAGTAGGTAAATGTGTTGCCATAATGCACCCCATCTTAAACCTGAACTGAAACAATAATATTTTTATTTCTTCAGAGGTTTCTCTATGGCATTCATCACAATGGTATTTCAAGTGTCTCAGAAACATTAATGAATTTATCTTTACCAACACCTGTGAGAGGTATTCATATCCACATTTTACAGATTGGGAACAGACAGGGAAAAAGAACAATATTTTCAATAGTGTCAACCAATTTTGGAAGTCCCAATTTCCAGATGCCCAACTTGAGATACCTGGGGCTGATTTTTCACATATAAAGTACCTATTCCTAGACCTATGTCACAAGACATACCAATGGTTCAGGATGGAACACCTCACACCACTGAGCAATATACTTTGGGGGCTATTTGAAGGGGAACAGAAGGGACTATTTTTCTGGTAGGCTGTTTATGTTTAAAATGGTTGGCATTCAGATGCTTGAGGTGTTCCAGGCGCTACTGTGGAAGAGATGGATCAGTGGGTATAGGGCAGGTGAGGCAGACAAAGCTGCATGAAGAAGGCAATAAATCACTTAATTCTGTAATTTATCACATATCTCTACATATGTACTATAGGCACATCACACATACACTGGTTAATATTTTCAAAGTCAACTGGGGAGTTAGCCACACAACTCCCGTTAAAATTAATGGAAGTAATGTAGCTAAATTTCCTAGCTGGCTTTGAAAATCTCAACCACACTTCACATTTTCTGCTCCTCCATTTTTATAAAATGAAGCAATAAAAATTGAGACCTTTCCCTAAGAATGATGGTGTTGCCATTAAAAAGAAGCTTGCATTACCACAGTATTAAGTATTACCTTTATTTGAGAGGAAATGCAACAGAGGGTAATACTGAGTATAGGTCTGACGCTCTCCTAAACGCTCTTAAGAGAACTACCCATCTTGCATTTAGGGCTCAATTCTCCATTATTCCTGAGCTAAACATAGGTATAGTGAACAGCAGGGAGAGGTGCTACTGACAATTACTCCCTAATTCTTAGCTGCTTGGCTCCAGTATAAGCTAAAGCTGGCAAGAAAGCTGCTTTAAATTAAGGCGCTGGTGGATCTTCTGCCAGCTGAGAATCAGGCCAACATGCTCCCTCCTTCCCTGATGCATCCACACCCTTCCGTAACTTTGACATATGCCCCGCTTCTTCTGACTATGTCTTCTTCCTTTCCTCTTTACACCGAGCAGTATAGTTCCAGTGTAGGAGGTGGTGGTGGAAAGTTGGTGTGGGAGGCAGTGGAACTGCGTCGTCTGTTAGCCTTGTGCCGATGAAAATTTGCCCTATATTATGGAATCTCCAGCTGGCGAAACTGGAGAATCCAGCCCTATAGATTTTATAATTAGGTTTTACATGCCTTGTTTAAAAAAACAGGAGAAGAAAGGCAAATCTACCATTACAACTACGCTATTAAGGTAATATATTACGAAAATCTGAATTGTGGGGGAGAAGAGCTAGCCAAGTCTCTTGATCAGAACTCTCAAGAGAAATCAGGCTGTAATTGGGAACACTTTTTTTTCTTACCGATAAGCGTATGATGGAAAAGGCTGGAACCAGAGGGAGCCAAATTTATCTCAGTCCTCAGAGGAATCTCAAAGTGCTGAGAGAAAGAGTGAGTGGAAGAGGAAATAACTTTTGTCTCCATACTTACCTGATTAATGAAGTATTTTAGCAGGATTCTGTTGCCAAAGTTTTAAAGCCTATTCATTCCATACTTTGTACCGTGGGCCATGCCTTTAAAAACAACAACCCCAAAACACTGCAATAGCAATATTACATTGGAGTTGCACTAAAAGCCGTTCAAGTGATTAAATGGAAATAACATAGTACAAAACATTTATAGAATGAACTTCCAAATCCTTATTCCTAGAAAGACCCAAGAGTATCTCATAGAAGGTTCTGAGCTAAATTTTAAACTTACAGCAGCAGCATGTGCTGTGGTGTTAGCCACATGTTGCTGGATATACATCTGGCACAAGAGACATCCTGGCTACATCTTCACTACGGGGGGGGGAGGTCGATTTAAGATACGCGTAGCTGAATTCGACGTATCGCAGCCGACTTACCCCGCTGTAGGGACGGCAGCAAAATCGACCTCTGCGGCTTCCCGTCGACGGCGCTTACTCCCACCTCCGCTGGTGGAGTAAGAGCGTCGATTCGGGGATCGATTGTCGCGTCCATCGATCCCCGAGAGGTCGATTTCTACCCGCCGATTCAGGCGGGTAGTGTAGACCCAGCCCCTGTCTCAAAGAAAGTTCTCTCACTTCAGGCCAACACACTGTATTGAAAGGGATTTTTTATGGCTCATATCAGCAACAGGAACATGCTTGCTAAAACTGCTGCCTTCTAGAGCAGTGGCTCTCAACCTTTGCAGACTACTGTACCTCTGTCAGGAGTCTGATTTGTCTTGTGTACCCTCAAGTTACACCTCACTTAAAAACTACTTGCTTACAAAACAGACATAAAAATACAAGTGTCACAGCACAGTATTACTGAAAAATTGCTTATTTTCTCATTTTACCATATAATTATAAAGTAAATCTATTGGAATATAAATATTGTACTTACATTTCAGTGTATAGTATATAGAGCAGTATAAACAAGTTGTCTGTATGAAATTTTAGTTTGTACTGATTTCGTTAGTGCTTTTTATGTAGCCTGTTGTAAAACTATGCAAATATCTAAATGAAATGCTGTACCCCCCTGGAAGACCTACGCGTACCCCTGGTTGAGAACCACTGTTCTAAAGTTTACTGCTGATGAGAGCGCACGTGCTTGTGGACTGCTATCCAATGGCTGGAAGTTGAAGCTAGATAAAAAATTGCACCTTGACTAAATGTAGCCGTTAGGGTAATTAACAATTGGAACAATTTACCAAGGGATGTGATGGATTTCCCAACACTTGAAGTCTTCAAATCAAGATTGCCTGTCTTTCTAAAATATAAGATCTAGCTCAACCACTAAATACGGCCTTGAGACAGAAATTATTGGGTGAAATTCTATGATCTGGGGTATACAGCAGGTCAGTCTAGATAATCACACGGCTCCTTTCTGGATTTAGAATCTATGGAATTATGTCCCATTTGTAGCTAACCATGGATCTACAGCTACACTGCATTCCACAGTATGTCTGGTAGGCCTAACAGCTGGCACCACATGCACTGCGGCAGACTGCCATCCGTTATTTCATGCCATCTGGGGTAATTCCATCTTGCACACCTGGCTGTAGCTTCTTATGGCATGTCTACACTGCAAAGCGAAGGTGTGAATGTAGCATGGGTAGGCAGATCCATGTTAGCTTTAATCTAGTAGCACAGATGACACAATAGACACAATAGCATTGCAGATGTGATATCATGGGCTTCAGTATGGGCTACACCAGTCTGGTTGCTAGCCTGTGCTGAAGCCTGTGCCACCATGTCTGCACTAAAGCTAACACAGGTATGCAATCCCATGCTACAATCACATCTTAACTTTGCAGTGTAAGACATAGCCTTAGATGTTTTAAGCAAGCTAGATTTGTGGCTGTGGGTGTGCACTGAAATTTTTTTCCAACACTGAGCATTGACTCTCAGAACATAATCTGAAATCTCTAGGATCTTACAGGTTTGGTACTCTATCTTTGCAAATTTTACATTAAATTTTTCTGTCTTAAGGAAATCTTGTTAATTTTACATCATTAAACTGTTTTTTAATCGCCATTAGTTTGATTTCCATTAGGACAGTCACCAGAAATAGGCTGGAGGACCCATTAGAAGCCACCCCATTAAATTATTGCACTGAGTAATATTTGATTTGGCTTCTCTTCAAAATTATCCAAAACACTCTTAAGCCTCTTAATCTTTCTTTAAATCTGTGACTCTGTCCCTTTGCTCATACCCTGATAAGGCCTTTAAATCATTTTGCCCTGATTATAAAACAGGAAACCTGTGACAATGTTATATTTGCTTCAGTGTTTGTGAAATAAAGTTAAAGGGTTACTAGAGACTCTGCACATTTTCTTTTTTTCTAAAAGAGAAATGTTTCTGCTCTTCTGGCAAAGAGCAACTAAATTAAACAAGGAAAAGGTGAAAGCCAAAGGGTCAGGGCGGGGTGAATTCTAAAGGGCGCTTAATAATACACTAGCAAGAAATGTCTTTAGAAGTGGGGGAGGAGGTGGGTTTTCAAATACTATGTAAGTATAATTTATCATTGGCTCCAGCACTTTCTTTTCTTCCTGGATACTACTCAAATACTGATCTCTGTTCAGCTTTAACTGTACCATGCCAAGAATATCAGAGCCTGTGTTTTGTCCTCATTTTTCCCCAGAGCACCTTGACAGGTCATTTGACAATATTCTAATTCATGTTCCAAAACCCCACAAATTTCTCCTTAACCTTTCAGCTTCCGGGGCTTATTATAAATGCTTGTCAAGTATCAGAGGGGGTAGCCGTGTTAGTCTGAATCTGTAAAAAGCAACAGAGGGTCCTGTGGCTAAGACTAACAGAAGTATTGGAGCATAAGCTTTTCGTGGGTGAATGCCCACTTCATCAGACGCAAGTAATGGAAATTTCCAGAGGCAGGTAAATGCTTGGTTTCTTGAGGGAATTCTGACAGCTCTCTTCTGGCCCAGAGAAATGGAGAAAGGTATTAGCGAGCCCCACAAAGGCTATAAAGCTCCTTTAGACATTTGGAGTACTCACTGCATTCTCCTGTGCACCAAGATGTATATCAACACCACCTCAGTTCCTTCTTTCCATAACCCTTTATCACAGGAACAGATCAGAGCTGAGAGTCGGCCACTGCATTCTAAACTGCAGTTTGTATTCAGAAATGCTAGCTGCTCACACTACATGATTACACCTGGGGCTCATTAAAAATAATTTCCCTTTGTTTGCACTTTTAGATACATTTTAAAAAGTGGCAAGACTTATGTAAAATTCTAGTCTGGATACACTTAAAAAGGAATGTTAAGGTTGGGAGTGGGGTTAGGGGGGCAGGATAGACAGAGAATTTAGTTAGAGCAGAAAATATTTTACACTGATCTGCCCTGGGAATCAGGGATAAAATGATTGTGGTGTTTCTCATTCTAATCTTATGGTGAAGTTAGTCTATATAAAAGCACAATTATGCAAACTGCCATTTTTGATTCTCCTTTGTTCAGTAGGAGTTTGAAGAAAGAAGAGGAGTTTGCTGGTTAGGCAGGCCAGAAAAGATTTTGGTGTTACCTATGGCTTATGTGCTTTAAGTATCTCAAAATTATTTACCAAGCAGTAAATTAGGGTATCTTAGTGTAGTAATTGTGTAGCCATTACACACTTACAAATAGTTCACACAAGACATTAGAATTAAGAAAATGTTGGCCAGAATGCAGGTTATTTGTTTTTTTCCAAAAACACCATGGGAACTTTTACTTGGATGTCCACAAGAGACAGAGCAAAGCTCTGTAGTCTAATGTTTCATCTGAAGGAGGGAGGATATGTTTAGGCACAGCTACGTGCAGACCCATAACTAGAATAGCAAAAGATGTTGTTGGCCAAAGGTTGAGGTGCTCTGATAAAGATATATAGTGGAAACTTCACATAGCACCAGCCTCCACTATATCTGTCCCTGGCCAAGGCTATCAGTCCCCCACTCTCATGGGGGATCAAGTTTTGAAATGTACCAGTCATTTAATGATACACTGAAACTGTACATAAGGCTGGAACCCTTCATTCTCTGTGTGTGATATATGTGAAGCCAGTGATGGCTTTTTAATAACATTTCTATGTGTTGGAATAAACTTAAAGCAAGGTGCCACAAACTTGATCAAATAAATTAGATGGCGTCACACACACAAGTTTCCCAAAGAGAAAACTTTCACATACTAAGCTCACAAAGTGTAAATAAAATTTTGCCACTCATTCCAATAACAGAGGTCTCTACATTTAATTTGTGTGGGATGGATGCACTCCAGGAAGAGTCTCTCTCTTCAGTTTTCTGATAAAGTTCCTCAAAAATACGTTCATTATATCACCATCCTTCTACCTCTGGATGTACTGTAGAAAGGACACTATCCTAGATAAAGTGGTTGTCATTAAAATCTTTACACTCTTGCCTAGATTTCAGTGGTATTCCATATAACTCAGTATACCATGAACACATTAAAATCAGTTACTTGCAAGGCAATTATATAAAAGTTAGTAGCGATAGCTTTACTATCTATTTCAAAATATTTCAGTCCTGGCTCTTATAATTAAATAACTAAATATTCTCCTCACTTATATATAATTGAAGTGAACAAACATAATTAAAAACATATCACGGTGACAGCCATTCTGCTCTCCTTATTTACATTGGGTAATAGGATTTTTATCATTGTACTTGGATAGTGCACAAAGTATATTTGTAATTCTGGCCTTTGAAGTACAGTCAAGATTTTTAATCACAAGTAGACAAGTCCCATTTCAGAAGAAGTCATTTATAATTCTGTTTGGATATTGCAATAATGCTAATGTAGAGAAAATATGTCTTCCTAGTGAACGAACATCTTGAAGGAGAGGAATTTTGTTAATAAAATGGAGTCTTTGTAAACAAATGCTTTAAATCTCCCATGAAGTATTGGGACAATTACATATATTTTACCAATAAGAAGGATTTACACATTGGTTAACATTTGATTATGTTCCATCATTCCATGTGCTCTGTTTACTTAGTTCTTCAAATCACAACCTCTCCAACATTTGACATATGAAGAACAGGTGTTCAGATTTAATTCCAAGTGAGAAATGCAGCTTTTTGGTATGGAAACAGTTTTGCAAATGGAAAGACTAGAATCTAGAGATTTCTTGATCTATTTCTCTGTTTATTGGCAGCATCATGACACCTGTAGAGGGCATAATTAATACTAACTCAAGAAGGTGGAGGGATGTGATTAACAAGTCAGATGATGAGTCAAGTCAACATATACACACACAAAGAGAACCCAGTGTTGACCAATAATACTGTTCCCATTGATGTGTATAGCAAATCTCCCATTTATTCCAAAATGAGGAGCTAAGCCAATGCTGTGCACTTCTGAAAATCCCACCTCAGAAGTGGTTAAGGATGAGATGACTTGGAAAATTGGTGCTTTCCTCCCTTGTCACATCCTGCAGTTGTGGGCAGTGGAACTGTTTGAACGAGAGACTCTTGGGTTTAGAGATGAGGAGGCTATTAGCAGGGCATTTTCTTTGAAGGTCCCTGGCCTCCAGAACTCAATCCCCTCTGTCTGCCAGAGCCTGGATTTGTTGACCTCCTGGACACCCCCAACAAAGCTACTCTTGTCCCGCCAGGAATTTGGGGAGGGAGTAGACTGTGGGAAATGAGGCCAAATTTAAGGATTTTTTTATTATTGATTGGCAGGTAATTATTAGAGCTATATGTGCATGACCTATATTATAAATCCAAAACCCCTTAGACTTGGCATTGACGCCATTTAAGCAGATCACATTTTACTCACAGGAGGCACGTATGCTGTAAAATAAAATTTAAAAAAAGTAGGAAGGCACAAAACCCAAACCAAACCATATGGTTACATGGCAAAGTTCAAGAGGCGATTTAAGTCAAATGGGTATTCTTCAGAAAATGGAAAGTCAACCCCAGGGTAAAGCGAGCGAGCGAGTGAGCGAGAGAGAAAAAAAAAAGTCAGTATGTTCTGTCTATTGGATAGAGCATTGGATTGACTCAGGAGACCTGGGTCTTATTCCAAGCTCTGCCACTGACCTGCTGTGTGACCTTAGGCAAAACATTTCACCACTCTGTCTTTGTTTCCCCTCCCACCCTTCTCCGTCTTTTCTATTTGGACTGTAAACTCTTTGGAATAGCGATTCTCTCTCACCATATATTTGTACAGTGCTTAGCACAACGGGGCCTCACTGTCAGTTGGGGTCAGTAGGTGGTACTGTAAATTCAATAACAGCAATGATAATAATCTAGTATTGTAATAAGTAGTATATAAATTAGATTAGGAATTACCTTCAGGAGTACTGCAATGCTACGTCTGGCAGTATTAGATAGAAGAATTCAGAAACAAAGTGGGATATAAGTGTGCTTGTTAATTACCAGAATGTCCTTCCATCACACAGGATAGATCTACATAGCAGCTAGGAAGTGTGACTCCCAGCTTGGTTATACGTACATTGCAAGTTCTGTTTGAGCTAACACCTAAAAATAGCAGTGTGTTCGCAGTGGCATAGGCAGTAGCTCAGGTTAACTGCCCAAGTTGTACCAAGGAGGTTGGGCAGGATTATACTCAGGTGGCTGGCCTGAGCTGCTCTCTGTGCCACTGTGGCCACACTGCTATTTTTAGGCCCTACTTCGAGCACAGTTAGTGCATGTATGTCTATCCAAGCTAGGAATCACACCCCTCAGCTGTTGCATAGACGAAACCAAAGTGGTTTCAGCGCTGTGCGCCAAAGCCTTAACTCTAGAAACATACCAAAAAACCGGAGGAGTGTTTGTTGATGAACTGAAGACTTTTCTGAAATTTGCAAGCCAGAAGAGGAAATGCTTTTCCTCGGTTTTATCCCCTATAGTATTTCAGTTTAGTTATCCACACATGAACTAGCATTCTAATTGTAAACACTTTTCACTGTGGCCCATTTAATAGCAATAGGAAAAGACCACTTGAGAGCATAACACTACCAATTGTCCTGCTAACTAACACTTCTTAACAAAAAGGAATCTAGAATGGAGTATCAATTTTGTTTCTATCAGTTGCACTCACCTTTCCACCCTCATCAAATTTGCCCACGTGACAAAACCATTCTCGGGAGCAGAACCAGGTAGGCATGATCACAGTGGGTCCATGGGAGGTAAACACCTAGAGAAAAAAGGTGATAAGAAATAACCTTAGTGAAAAGGACGAATAGTTCCTAACAGATATACTCTTTGATAATAAAGTTTATTTTCATTTATTAACTTATGCCCTGGTCCTGCAAACACTTAGCCTTATCTTGGACTTAAAACACATCAGAAGCCCCATTAAATTCACTGAGACTACTCATGTACTTAAAGTTCAGCACAAGTCTTTGCAGAATCATGGCCTAAGAGATTAAATCTAGTATTTCCTACTTCATATACTGTAGCACTGTGACTGTTCCTATTAGTAATAGCAAGTTTTACAGCAAATCCAAAGATCTTGAAACTATAATTCAAGTTTTGAGAGATCCACCACAACTGAAAGTTCTACTAGTTTTACTAAAAATACTAATCTTAATAATGAAAGTACATATATAATGGAAAGTCTGTGTCCAACTCTAGGGCTCCAGTGTGCATTCAGAAAGCACAAAATTACAAACTTTGATCTATCTTCTATTATTTTCTGTGGAAAATTGGGGAAAGTGAAGTACAGCTTGATTTTAAACCAGAACAATATGTATACAGTATTTAATTCTACCTGGTTAAACTAAAAGTCTTGGAAAGAAACATATGATTTGACAGACAACATGAATGTAGTTATTTTAAATTTTTGAATGCTCACAGCTTCAGTGACTAGCACCAACATAGCCAGGAACTGTACATAATCAACCTTTGCTGCCTTAAACAAACCTGCCATAAACACAACTATGAAATAAACCAGAATATCCGGATTATGTCAGATAAACAAATTATCACTTTTATTACAAGGAAAAATATCTAGCAAATCAGGAAACTGAACTTGTCAAACAGAAATCTGAAGTTAAAAAGGCATATTGTGTCCAGCTCCAAAGAAAGTTACCTGTACAAGCAGGTTTATGGAAACAGAAAAATAAAAAACAAATGTATTGCCAGTTTCAATCACTAATGAAAATATATTGGTCTCCAGAAGATCATTTCAAAGTATGCTATAGATGAAATAATTAATATTACTCTGCAGCTAAAATTCTCCAACTCGGTTGCATAAATTTAGCCTTCTGAAACCATAGTTAGATACCTGTTGCTCTTATTAACTTCAATATGAGCTGGGGTTGCTCAGTTCCTCAGGCCACTTTTCTTTTTAGATGGATAAATAGGGATTTAGGATCTTAACTTTAGGCCCACAGATTCAAATCTTTTAAATTTAATTCCGTATTGAGGCACCTAGGGATGGTATTTTCAAAAACATCTAAGTGACTTTGTAACACAAGTCCCACTTTAAGGGCTTGTCTTCACTACTGGGGTAAGTTGACCTAAATTATGCTACTCCAGCTCTGTGAATAACATAGCTGGAGTTGATGTACCTTAGATCGACTTACCCCGGTATCTTCACTGCGCTGCATTGATGGGAGACACTCTCCGGTCAATTTCCTTTACTCTTCTCAGAGAGGTGGAGTACTGGGGTCGACCGCAGAGTGCTCTGCAATCGATTTAGCGGGTCTTCACTAGACCCGCTAAATCGACCCCTGCTGCATCAATTGCAGCATCATCGATCTCCCCATAGTGAAGACCAGCCCTAAGTCAATAGTCTTCTGCTGAGACTTGTGCTGCTAAGTCACTGAAGCATATTTGAAAATCCCATCACTAAACAGAAATGGCCTGCCTTTCAGAGGGGCTAAGCACTAGACACTCCCAGTGAAGACACCGGGAGCCGAAGGGCACTCAGCATCTCTGAAAAATCAGACCACTTTTATTTAGGTGCTTAAATATGGATTTAGGTGCCTAACTTTAGGCACCTAAGTCGGAAAATCATGGCTTATATGTATAAGAGTGTAGTATGCTGTCAGTATTTTCCTGTGAAACAAACTGTTAGCAGGTGTTGATTTTGATGGGAGATGTTGAGCCTGGCAACTGATTAGCAGGTGTTGATCAGCTGACTCATTATTGCAAGTACTCATTAGCTTCACCATAGATACCAAGGAAGTGGGAGTACCCACAGTGGAACTGTAGGATGAAAAAAGCTTAGGAACAAAAGTTGGACTGCAACTGAGTGGAAACTTCTTTGTCAATAAAGCAAAATTCCAGAAGGGGGACAAGTCCTGAGCCTGTTTGGGGTATGCCAAATGTATTTGAAGGTGAAGGAGACTGGAAAAGCCACTTGCTCATTAAGGCCCTGATTCAACAGAGCACTTAAGCATGTGCTTAACTTTAAGCAATGCAAGTAGTCCAATTAACTCCAATCACACTAATCAGATACTTAAATGCTCTGTAAAGAACACACTCTCCTAAGGGTTAATGCTGATATTTTGGACAAGTTTTATTTCATCACAACATATAGAACACCTAATGAAACTGGTTATAAGTAAGGCTATGTTTTAGTCATGGATATTTTTAGTAAAGGTAATGGACGGGTCACAGGCAGTAAACAAAAATTCACAGCCCATGACTTGTCCTATATACCCCTGAATAAATCTTGGGTGCTCTGGGGCAGGGGTGGCCCAGAGGCACCGCCGCAGGTGCTCGTGTGTGTGTGTGTGTGTGTGGTCTGGGGACCCCTGCTGCTGCTGCTGGGGCGGGAGGGGGTTGGTGGGGCTGACAGGTTCCCTACCTGGTTCCACAAGGCTCCCCGGAAGCGGCGACATTTCCCTCGGCTCCAAGGTACACTCTCCACGCCCTGAGCACTGGCTCCGTATCTCCCATTGGCCAGGAACCACGGCCAATGGGAGCGGTGCCTGCAGGCAGAGGCACCGCGCAGAGCCGCCTGGCCGCACCTCCATCTAGGAGCCGAGGCACATGTTGCCGCTTCCGGGGAGCCCCCCAAGGTAAGCACCGCCCGGAGCCCTCACTCCCTCCCGTGCCGCAACCCTCTGCCCCAGCACTGAGCTCCCTTCCACATCTAAACTCCTGCTGCTGCTGGGGAAAGGGGCACGGTGGCTCGAGATTGCCCCAGCAGCAGCCAGTGCGGCTGGCCCCAGGCCGCCCCAGCTGCTCAGGTGGCTCCTGGGCCAGCAGAACCGGCTGCTGCAGAAGTCCCGGAAGGTCATGGAATCCATGATTTCCGTGATGGACTCGCAGCCTTATTTATAAGCCAAAATAAATCCCTTATTATGTGTATGGACAGAGCATGAAAATGTTCTTTGCATCTCTTGCAAGGATTTGTTCTCACATATGCACAGTAATACAGATATTTTTATGCAATTTATATACACTAAACTGTAAAAGTACAGTACTGTCAATTTACATGGGCATTCAAGCAACATTTTAAGGACAAACCAATGTTCTGAATTTTTCTTTGGAGATGCAAATAATTTTTACAGGGTTAGGTTGAGAACAGGACTAAAATTAATCTAATGATAGATGTATTAACTTGAGCAACACCTGGTCATGCCAGTAAAGTTATTCATAGTGAAAACAATGGGGAGTGAGTTGGATGACGACTATGGAAAAGGAGACAAAGAATTTTATTATTTATTATCCTGAAGGAAACTGTCCCAAGCAATCACTTCATGGAAGCTGTACAGTTACTGATGCATAACTATTTTTTGTTCTTAGTTCTTTAATTCTCTGCATCATTGCTCCATAAGAATGGCCATACTGTGTCAGACCAAGGTACATTTAGCCCAGTATCCTGTATTCCGACAGTGGCCAATGCCAGGTGCTTCAGAGGGAATGAACAAAACAGGTGATATATCCCTTGTCGCCCATTCCCATCTTCTGTCAAACAGAGGATAGTGATACCATCCCTACCCATCCTGGCTAATAGCCATTGATGGACCTATTCTCCATGAACTTATTTAGTTCTTTTTTGAACCCTGTTATAGTCTTGGCCTTCACAACATCCTCTGGCAAAGAGTTCCACAGGTTGACTATGCATTGTGTGAAGAAATACTTCCTTTTTTTGGTTTTAAACCTGCTGCCTATTAATTTCACTGAGTGACCCCTAGTTCTTCTGTTATGAGGAGTAAATAACACTTCCTTATTTACTTTCTCCACACCAGTCAAGATTTTATAGACTGCTATCATATCCCCCTTTAGTCATTTATTTTCCAAGCTGAAAATTCCCAGTCTTATTAATCTCTCCTCATATGGCAGCTATTCCATATTCCTAAAATTATTTTCGTTGCCCTTTTCTGTACCTTATCCAATTCCAATGTATCTTTTTTGAGATGGGGCGATCACATCTGCATGCAGTATTCAAGATGTGGGCATAGCATGGATATATAGAGAGGCAATATTATATTTCCTGTCTTATTATCTATCCATTTCTTAATGATGCCCAACATTCTGTTAGCTTTTGGGACTGCTGCTACATTGAGTGGATGTTTTCAGAGAACTATTGACAATGACTCCAAGATCTCTTTCTTGAGTGGTAACAACTAATTTAGACCCCATCATTTTATATGTATAGTTGGGATTATGTTTTTGCAATGTGTATTACTTTGCATTTATCAACATTGAACTTCATCTACAATTTGATTGCCCGCTCACCCAGTTTTGTGAGGTCCCTTTATAACTCTTCACAGTGTGCTTTGCACTTAACTATCTTGAGTAGTTCTGTATCATCTGCAAATTTTGCCACCTCACTGTTTACCCCTTTTTCCAGATCATTTATGAATATGTTGAATAGTACTGGTCCAAGTACAAAACCCTGAGGGACACCACTATTTACCTCTCTCCATTCTGAAAACTGACCATTTGTTCCTACCCTTTGTTTTCTATCTTTTAACCAGTTACCGATCCATGAGACAACTTTCCCTTTTATCTCAAGATACCTATTTTGCTTAAGAACCTTTGGTGAGGAACCTTGTCATAGGCTTTTTGAAAATCTAAGTACACTATATCCACTGGATCACCCTTGTGCACATGCTTGTTGACCTTTTCAAAGAATTCTAGTGGATTGGTGAGGCATGATTTCCCTTTACAAAAACCATGTTGTCTCTTCCCCAACAAATCATGTTCATCTATGTGTCTGACAGTTCTGTTCTTTACTATACAGTAACTTCTCACTTAACATTGTAGTTATGTTCATGAAAAATGCTACTTTAAGTGAAACGATGTTAAGCGAATCCAATTTCCCCATAAGAATTAATGTAAATAGGGAGGGTTAGGTTCCAGGGAATTTTTTTTTGCCAGACAAAAGACTATATCATATATATACATACATACATACATACATACACACACACAATAAGTTTTAAACAATTTAATACTGTACATAGCAATGATGATTGTGAAGCTTGGTTGAAGTGGTGAAGTCAGAGAGTGGGATATTTCCCAGGGAATGCCTTACTGCTAAACGATGAACTAGCACTTGGCTGAACCCTCAAGGGTTAACCCATTGTTGTTAATGTAGCCTCACACTCTACAAGGCAGTACGAATGGAGGGAGGGGAGACAGCATGGCAGAGAGAGACAGAGACACACACCCTGTGTGTGAGAGAGATGCGCATTGCCCCTTTAAGTACACTGACCCCACTCTAAGTACATTGCCTTTTTAATAAGTAGATTAGCAAATTGAGACAGCAGCTGCTGCCAGCAAGCTCCCTCCATCTTGAGCCCTGTTGTGTCTCCCCCGACCTCCCAGAGATAAGGTACAGAAGGGGGGAGAGAGACATCCTGACATTAGCACCCCTCTTCCCCTCCCATCCCCCCGCACAGCAAGCAGGAGGCTCCTGGGAGCAGCTCCAAGGCAGAGGGCAGGAGCAGCACACAGCAGTGGGGGGAGGGACAGCTGACTGCCCAGCAATTGATAGCCTGCTGGGTGGCTGCCGCACAGGGAACTTAGGAGAGCGGGGAGCTGATAGGGGGGCTGCCGGTCCATCCTGGTTCCAAGCCCCCATCAGCTAGCTTCAACAGGCTGCTCTTTCTGTAAGCAGTGGACAAAGCAGACGGCTGCCAAACAACGTTATAAGGGAGCATTGCACAACTTTAAACGAGCATGTTCTCTAATTGATTAGCAAGGTAACAACGAAACAGCGTTAACCGGGACAACTTTAAGTGAGGAGTTACTGAAGTTTCAACCGATTTGCCCTGTATTGAAGTTAGGCTTGCCAGCCTGTAGTTGCCAGGATTGCCTCTGGAGCCTTTTTATTTTTAAAGTGGCATCACATTAGCTGTCCTCCAGTCATCTTGTACAGAAGCTGATTAAAATGATAGGTTACAGACCACAGTTGGTAGCTCCATGTTGTAGAACAGATTTTGACACAGATATATAATCAGCTTGATGAAAATAAAGTTAGTTTAACTGCTAAAACTTATAGAGCACACAAAGTTTAAATAAAAATGATATAAACAAAAAGGACAGTTACCTGTTCCGTAACTGGCATTCTTTGAGATGTGTTGCTCAGGTGTATTCCACTCTAGGTGTACGTGCTCGCCACGTGCACCGGTGCCGGAAGTTTTTCCCTTAGCAGTACCCATACTGGGGGAGCACCGCTGCGACCCCTGGAGTGGCGCCGGTACATCGCGCCATAAAGGGGGCTGCGTGCTCCTCCCACCCTCAGTTCCTTCTTGCTAGACAACTCTGACAGAGGGGAAGGAGGGCGGGATGTGGAATACACCTGAGCAACACATCTCGAAGAACGCCAGTTATGGAACAGGTAACTGTCCTTTCTTCTTCAAGTGATTGCTCATGTGTATTCCACTCTAGGTGACTCCAAGCTATACCTGATGGAGGTGGGTAGGAGTTTAAGTCTAAAGTTTTAAGGGTTACCCGGGCGGAGTACCGCCCTACCAAACCCAGCATCATCCCTTGTTTGGGAGACGATCGCATAATGCGAGGAGAAGGTGTGGACCGAGGACCACATAGCAGCCCTACATATGTCCTGAATAGGGCCATGAGCCACATAGGCCGCTGACAAGGCCTGAGCTCTTGTTGAATGAGCCTTCACGATAGGAGGCGGGGGTACCCCTGCCAGGTCGTAACAGGTGCGAATGCACGAGGTGATCCAGCGGGAGATCCGCTGGGTGGAGACTGGTCGTCCCCTCATGCGCTCAGCCAATGAATGAACAGCTGGGGGGACTTCCTAAAAGGCCTGGTTCTGTCTAAGTAAAAAGCCAGAGCTCTACGCACATCTAACATGTGCAGGCATCGTTCCTCACTTGAGGAACGGGGCTTTGGACAGAGGACCGGGAGGAATATATCCTGATCCATGTGGAAAACCGAGACTACCTTCGGCAAAAAGGCAGGGTGAGGGCGGAGCTGAACCTTCTCCTTATGGAAGACCGTATAGGGCAGTTCAGAGCCTTAAGCTCGGAGACCCTGCGGGCTGAGGTGATAGCCACCAGGAACGCCACTTTCCACGATAAGCGGGACCACGAACATGTGGCTAAAGGCTCGAAAGGAGGCCCTGTGAGGCGGGAGAGCACTAGGTTCAGATCCCAGAGTGGGACCGGGGGTCTGACATAAGGGAATGTCCGATCTAACCCCTTTAGAAACTGGGACGTCATATCATGTGAAAACCCTGAAAAGCCTTGCACCGGGGGTGGAAAGCTGAAATGGCCGCTAGGTGTACCTGGATTGAGGAGGGAGCCAGCCCCTGGGTCCTAAGGGACAGGAAGTAATCAAGGACAAGCTGGATAGATGCGGAAGAGGGAGAGGAACCTCTATCCCTGGCCCACATAGAGAACCGATACCACTTGGCCAGGTAGGTTCAACGCGTGGAGGGTTACCTACTTTCCAGCAGGACCCGCCTCACATCCTCAGAGCACCTCCCTTCCTCCTCATTCAACCACGGAGGAGCCATGCTGTCAAGTGGAGCGGGGCCAGGTTGGGGTGGAGGAGATGATCTTCCTCCTGGGAGAGGAGGTCCGGGCGGAGCGGCAGCCTGCGCGGGGGGGCCACTAAGAGCTGCAGTATTGTCCCGTACCAATGTTGACAGGCCCAGTCCGGGGCTATGAGGATAACTCGCGCCCCGTCTGACTTCACCTTCTGTAGGACCCTGGCGATCAGGCGGAAGGGCGGGAAGGCGTATAACAGGGGCCCCATCTGATATCGCCCCATCGCCCTTTCCTGCTCTGGAGCAGAATCAGGGACACTGGCGATTCTGGGCGATGGCGAGCAAGTCTACCTGGGGAATACCCCACTGTAGGAAGATCCACCTGGCCACCTCCCTGTGCAGGGACCACTCGTGCTGTTGGGAGAAAACCCTGCTCAGGCGGTCCGCGAGCGTGTTGCTCTTGCCGGGCAGGTAAAACACCCGCAGGAGTATGTTGTGGGCTATACAGAACTCCCACAGGAGCTGGGCTTCCTGGCATAAGGTCCAGGAATGCGTGCCCCCCTGGTTGTTGACATAATACATGGTGGTCGTATTGTCCGTGAGGACTCTGACCACTTTCCCCTCTATATGCTGGCAAAAGGCCACGCACGCCAGGCGTATGGCCCTGAGCTCCCTGACATTTATGTGCAGGGTCAGTTCCTCGGGTGACCACATACCCTGGGTCCTGAAGGCCCCCATGTGGGCTCCCCAGCCCAGGTCCAAGGCATCCGACACTAGATCTGGTGAGGGAGGGGGCTCTCGGAAGGGGATACCCTGGAGCATGTTGCTTGGGAGGGACCACCATTGCAGGTCTGCCACCACCGTTGGCGGCACTGTGACTACCTTGTCCAGGCCGTCCCTGGCCTGGGAGTACCGGGAGGCCAACCAAAGCTGAAGGGGCCTCATCCGGAGCCTGGCATGTCGCACCACGTAGATGCATGTTGCCATGTGGCCTAGGATTTGAAGGCACACCTGTGCCGTAGTTACCGGAAAGGCAGTGACTGAGTCGATGAGAGCTTTGAGTGTCTCGAATCTGTCCCATGGGAGGGAGGCTGTGGCCACCCGGGAATCTAACAGCGCTCCTATGAAACTTATGCGCTGAACGGGACTAATGTGGATTTCTCCTCGTTCACCACTAGGCCCAGAGCTGCGCAGGTGTTTAGCAGAAAGGTCATCTGCTCCTGCACCTGAGAGGGCCGCCACCACCGCCATACACTTTGTGAAGACCCTGGGGGCAGTAGAAAGGCCAAAGGGGAGGACCGTAAACTGGTAGTGGTCCTGACCCACTGGGTAACGGAGGAAGCGCCTGTGATCTTCAAAAATGTGGATGTGAAAATACGCATCCTGGAGATCCAGAGCCGTAAACCAATCCCCCTGTCTAGGGAGGGAATAATAGAGGCCAGGGACGCCATGCAGAACTTGCAGCGAATCAGGAACTGGTTGAGATTCCACAGGTTGAGGATGGGCCGAAGTCCGCCCTTCGCCTTGGGGATAAGGAAATACCTGGAGTAAAAACCTTTGCCCTGGAATTCCCGAGGTACCCTCTCCACAGCTCCCAGGGAGAGGAGGTGCTCTACCTCTTGGCTGAGGAGGAGGGCATGCTCCGGGTCCCCGGCAGGCTCCCGGGACGGAGGATGGTGGGGAGGGAGCAAAATAAACTGCAACCTGTACCCTTGGGAGATGGTGCTGAGGACCCATCGGTCCGACGTTATACGGGACCATTGCAGTCGGAAAGCCGATAAATGGTTGGCAAAACTCAACTTTATTAACTGGGGGGGGGTTACACTGGCAACAGGCCCGGTGACCCCCCGCAACGAGTCAAAAACGCCATTTCCCAGGCCTCTTGGCCTTGGAGGGGCCAGGTTGTGGGGCCGAACGGGATTGGCGTTGGGATCAACGCCTCTGTTCCCTCTGCCTTTTCGGCGGGGGCTTGTATCTGCCCCGAGCCGGAGGACCGGCGGTCTGAGCCCTGGGCTTGTCCTTGGCAGGCGGGACATACAGGCCTAGCATCTGCAAGGTCGTACGGGAATCCTTCATCCCGTGCAACCGCGTGTCCGTTTTTTCCGCAAACAGAGCCCTGCCATTGAATGGTAGGTCCTGCATAATGGACTGGGACTCCACTGACAGGCCCGAGAGCACGAGCCACGACGCCCTCCGCATGGAGACGGCCGCAGCCATCGAATGGGCGGCTGTGTCTGCTGCATCCGAAGCCGTCTGAAGTGCCGCCTTTGCCGCCGCAGCACCTTCGTCCACCAAGGCCCAGAACTCCTTCCCGTCCTTGTCTTGGAGGAGGGGTTCGAACTTGGGAAGGGATCCCCAAAGGTTAAAATCATAGCGGCTCAGTAGTGCCTGGTGGTTGGCCACTCTGAGCTGGAAACTTGCATAGGAATAAACCTTTTTTCCAAAGGCATCAAGCCTCCGAGCGTCCTTGTCCTTGGGGGTGGGCGCGGGCTGGCCGTTCCGCTCATGGTGATGAACCGACTCCATCACCAAGGAGTTGGGAGCTGGGTGGTGTATAAGTACTCGTGCCCCTTCATGGGCACAAAATACTTTCTTTCAGCCTTCTTGGAAATGGGCCCAAGAGAGGCCAGGGTCTGCCAGAGGCCAGTGGTGATATTGGCCACCCCTTGATGCAGTGGGAGGGCCACACAGCCCGGTGCCAAGGAGGTGAGGACATTAAACAAAGTGTCCGAGGGCTCCTCCATCTCCTCGGCCTGGAGCTGGAGGTTTACAGCCACCCTCCTAAGCAGCTCCTGGTGCGCCTAAAAGTCCTCCTGAGAGGCCAGAAGCGGCACTGCAACTGAATCGCCCGGTGCCGAGGAGGTAGATGGTGCGGTGCCTTCAGCAACCGATGGCATTGGTGGTTCGACTCCAGGCCCTGTCCTGGGGTCGGTGCCAGTGGTTCGGAGCCCGCAGCCAGATCACGGTGCCGAGGAGGCGAAGCCGAGTGGCCATGAGAGGCTCCCGCCATGGAGCGGGGTCCCGGCGGAGCGGGTGCCTGAGGCCACAGTGCCCACTGGCACTGAGACGCATGGGGCCCTGGCAGAGCCGATTGCTCCTGCAGTGCAGAGCGGCCCGGGGAAGGATGGCTGTGTGCCAACGCCGAAGTCCTGGATGAGCGCACGGTGCCGTACGAACGACTGGAGCGATCTCTAACATGACGTCTCTGGCCCCGAGACTTCGACCTGGATGACGAGGACAGGTAGATGTCCAAGGAGCTGTCTCTGGACTCCCTTCGGCGCCTGTGGCCATGGTGCCTCAGTGCCAGGGATTCTCAAGACACACTCCGAGCACTGCATCTCTGACGGCGGGCGCTAGAGTACGAGCGCCGGTGCCGACGGCGGTGAGACCTGTTCCTCTCAGGCTGGCTCTAGGAGGAACGGCGTTGCCTCTTATCAGCTCCTCTATGGTCCTGGAGACTGGAGGAGTTAGAGTTGCTCGCAGAAGATCCAGCTCGCGGAGTAGAAGTGCGACGCGGGCCTCGTCTCGGCCCTTCCACCCGGGAAAGTACCACAACATCCGATACTTCCGGGGAGGGCTGATGGGCGCCCAAGGGCGGCTTTCCATGGGACCGGGGGCCCGACTGAGGTGGCGCTCCTGGCACCGGAAGGGCTAGGGTGTCACGCGCGGCCTGAGCTGCCTCTGGCGTAGAAGGCATCCGCACTTCTGGAGAGGCTCGCACGGACGGGACCGGACTGTTCCGCTCAACCCGAGTCGGAGGTCTTGGTCCCGACGGGGATCGTGGGCTGCCCAACTCGGGTCTGGCCTCACCCCTGTCCTTCTCTCAGCGCCGCTGAGTCTTGCCCGGCTTCTTATTCAGGGAGCGGTGCCGAGTCGTCGACGGTGCCTCGCTGCGCACCAAAGTCGCGGTGCCCGGCGCGGGATCGGGTTGACGCGCTGGTGCCGGGGCCAATGTCGACTCCATTAGTAAGGCCCAGAGTCAGATCTCATGCTCCCGCTTCATCCGGGGCTTGAAAGAGCGGCAAATCTTACAACGCTCACTAACGTGAGTCTTGTCCAAAAAGCGAAGACACTGAGAGTGAGGATCGCTTCTGGGCATAGAGTTGCGACAAGAGTCTCACGACTTGAAGCCTGGGCCATGGGGCATGCCCCGAGCCAGGCAATAACGAAAGAAAAGTTCACCGAACTGGATACTACTAAAGGCTATAAACGCTGCAGCCAAAGCTGGAGCAAGTTCCAACTACCTTCACTGGCGGCAAGAAGGAACTGAGGGTGGGGGGTTCACGCAGCCCCCTTTATGGTGCGATATACCGGCGCCACTCCAGGGGTCGCAGCAGTACGGGTACTGCTAAGGGAAAAAGTTCCGGCACCGGTGTACGTGGCGAGCACGCACACTTAGAGTGGAATACACATGAGCAATCACTCGAAGAAGAAAAAATGTTAGCACAATATGAAGCAAAAAAAGTCTCCCATAACCCAAAACATTCTGTTCCAGTGCTTTTAAAAGCTAGAAGCTGAATACCTGACATCAAACCAAATGACAGACTGAAATATTTTGTTTCTCAAACTCCTAAAATTATAGTGTAGCAATTTCAAACAAAAGATATGATGTGCAACAGAAAGGATGCATTGTAATTTACAACATGTTATTACCAGGATCACATCACTACTGATTGACACACTGTATCTGCTTTTAAAAAGAAATCCAAAACTAACAAACAAAATCAAATCACTCACTTAAATCAAACAAGCCGACTTGTTCCACATGGTGCCATTTAGAAAAGTCTAGCTCTATGATGGAACAGATGTCTAGCAAGTTGAAGGGCACACATTTCAACGCAATGTTTTTAAAACTTACTATTGCCATATATAAGAAAAATATGAAAACTATTCAGATGCTCGCCTGTCCCCCACAGGAACTTTATCAGGATGATATACAGCAAAAGTAAAGAACAGTGACAAAAAATGACCTTGGTAGTTCTAGATCAAAATTTTACATGGGTAATGTAAACCCTTCCACTCATGGATGTGTACTTATTAATGAAAGAATACTCAGTACCTTGCAAGATCAGAATCTATGATTTTCTGTGCAAGCCAGCTGCATTAGCTAGAGATAGTATGTACAACCCTCACAGGTAAGGAAAGCACCATTGTCTAGTGAATAGGGCACTGGAGTGAGACTCAAGAGACCTGGGTTCAAGTCCCAGCTCTGCCACTTCAATTCCCAACTCTGCCACTAGTTTGCTGGATGACCTTGGCCAAAGTCACTTCCCTCCCTGTGGCCTCAGTTTATCTATCTATAAAATGGAGATAACATCTCTCCTTTGTAAAGTACTTTCAGATCAGTGGGTGTAAAGCACTATGTAAGAGCTAAATATTATTAGGTCCAGATGATATATTACAGCACACAAAGGTTAGAGTTGCTGCAAAGCATCTTACATTGGATCAGAGACATGTAGCTATGGAATCAATTATAAAACCAGTGCTTGCAGGTGTACATTTTTAATGCTACATCTGTAAAGAAGGGAAGATATAGGAGGCTGCTGTCTCCTTGGAGGGCAACTGAAAGTAGGTTGGGTATTTTATCTTGGAATTTCCATATTTTCAAATGTTGGGCGTTTTAAGTTTAGTGCTAATTTTTTAAGATGTTTTTTGAAAACAACATTTTTGCTTTCCCTGCCTTGGTCTCATAAACCAATTCCACACTCTAAAGTCCTTCCCAAACTAAGCAGTGCTCTAGAATTAGAGTTGGTCGGGAATTGTGCCAGTTACTCAAAAGAAACTTTTTGTGGGCATGTACCAGTTTCAACAAAGCTTTTATCGGGAAGGATTCTCAGGTCCAGGATGGAATTTTGGGCAGGCAGGCACACATACACACATTCCTACCTCACCCTAGAATAGCCAATTACCTGATGGTTATGGCACTCACCTAAGATATGGGAGACTCAGGTTCAAATCCTTGCTCCAAAGCAGGCAGAATGGGGACCTGAAACTGGGTTTCCCACATCCAAGGTGAGTGCTCTAACCCCTTTTTCTAAGCTAGGGTTTCTCTCTCTTTCTCTCTCTCTGCTTTTTTTTTTTAAGTGAACATTTTGTCCCAATGCAGAAAAGAAAAAATATCTGAAATTTTTGAAAATTTTTGTGGAATGAGAAAACGGTTTCCCATCCAGCTTTAACTAGAATCCACTGCACATGTCAGGAAAGCAGTGCTGAGTGAAAGATCACAGAACAAACTCAGAGAAAGTAATAAGACTTTGACATCTGACTTCAGGCTCAAGGATTTCCTTCAAAAACAGGACCAAGGGAGAGAAAGGGACATTGGCTGGAAATCATAGAAGATTAGGGTTGGAAGAAACCTCAGGAAGTCATCTAGTTCAACCCCCTGCTCAAAGGAGGACTAACCTCAACTAAATCATCCCAGCCAGGGCTTTGTCAAGCCAGGCCTTTAAAATCTCTAAGGATGGAGACTCCACCACCTCCCTAGATAACCCATTCCAGTGCTTCACCAAATCAAGGAAGAGGAGAAGGGATGAGACAGCTCTTTAAGTAGCAGTGACAGAACATTCAGACTGCAAGTACTGGCAATGATGGGAAGGAGAGTTGGGTGGGGAAAAAGCCTTTTAAAGCACAGCAGCACTTATAATTACTGTAGCCCCTGCAAGCCCTAGTTATGGACCAGGACTCCACTGACCATTACAATGGTTCTAACAGTGTTTCTCAAAGTTTTGAAAGCTGAGCCTGTGTCAGGAAATAAAAATCTATCATGAAATCCCACCATGTGCAGTTAAAGACCTACCCATTCACATATACATCTCCTGTAGCATTGGAACACTGGGTTATGATTTGGTTCAGACAGATGTGAGAGCCTTTGTTTGGCCTGCTCTGGATTTTTTCCAAACTATTTTTCATATCCCCGGTCACTGTACATTTGTTGAAACACTGCAAAGTTGGTAGAATGGATTAATAGGGTCTGCAACAAAAACATTTGGCAAGTTACCTGGTCCAGGTTTTATTGCTGAATTGTTGTTTTATTTCTTTTAGACTGCAATGGTTGCAACCAGAGAAACAAACAAGACAGTCTCACCATAACCAGAATGTTAACCAATAAAAAATCTCCACAGCCTGCATTACAGCCATACTAACCAACACATTATAAAATTAATGTCAGAGAGATTTGTGACCCCCTTGGTCCCAACCCAAGGCTGCAGCATAGCACCCTCTCCAGGAGCTGTCCACTCCTCCTTGGCTCTGTTCCCCCACTCCTTACACATCTGCCACCCAACAGGTCTCATGCCACTTGCTACTGTGCCTCCTCCTGGGGTGCCTCTCCTGACTGTTTCCCCTGGGCACCACTTGCTGAGCAGCAGCCACAGCCCGGCATCCCTCCCCACTTCTGCTTGCAATGGAGAAAGCACAGGTGGGGTCTCCTGTGGGATTGATTGCTCGCAGAAACCCTGATGGCAGGGAGAATTTACTCAGCACGGATTGTCCAGGGTTACTGTGCTTCTGCCACCCCTGTGGTATCAGGAATGCAAGTACTAGGAACAGAGGCCCAGCAGCTCAGCGCACACCGAGTGCCTGTGCTGCGGTCAAACACAATGATATAACAGCAGCACCTGTGCAGGGAAGAAAGGGGCAGGGCTCAAGGGAAAAGGGACTGGATGGGTTGACAGGGGGTTGGGACTCTGGGGAGAGAGGAGATTTGGTGCTACCTCTGCCAGTAAATAACAATTACAAACACAGGAGGCGAGAGTTTTTTGATTGTAAACAGGAGTAGTCTCTCTGGTATATTGGGAGACTTGGTCAGTCTCGTTAAAGCAGAGCTATATAATAACTAGGTTTGGTTTTCTCAGAGACCTGCCTACTTTTGCTTACCAAACAGCTTTTTTATAATTTCCTGTATTCTCTCAGTTTCCAGTCCTGCCTCCCTAATGGACCCTGCACATCTGTGTGAGGTCTCCATAAGGAGTTAATTCCCTGCTTACAGGAAAGCAAGCAGAGCCTTTGTGTTCTATCACAAACATCGTCAAAAGTCTTGTCATGTTTATACTCTATATCAGCTAAAGTTGCTGTTATTTATACTGTATTATAATTAGTTATAAACTGGCCAAAAGAAAGCAATAATTTGTTAAAAACAATGGTACAGGTTAATTATCAGTGAAGGTATAGATCTTAACCAGATTTTAGAATTCCTAAACAATATCTTCAAGATTCTGCATGCACCATTGTCATAATCAAATTGTAATCCAGTTACATAAAGTTCCAAACAGAAAATGACATAATTGTACAGCAATCTTCACAATTTAATGAAGTAATCTGTTAAACTATCTACACCTAACAATCTTGTATTGTCAACAGGTTTTGTTCTTAGTGGTAAGTTTCTGGGTTTAGTTTAATCAGATCTGTGCTCACTAATTATTCTTAGTTGAATCACTCTAAATTCCAAAAGAAAATGTTAGGAACAAGGGCTGAAAATGTCAAATTGTTTTACTCCTCAAAACCAGATTGAGGACATAGGTCATCTGATTTTTTTAATTACATTAACACTGTCAATAAAATCACATGTGATTTTAGGCCCACAGAGGCGTGTGCTTCAGGTGATGTCAGTGTCTGATGAGAAACAAATTCATGTTCTCTGAGTGATGTTCATCTGTTTACGGTGGTCTTCAAGGAAAGGATTATCTGCTTAACCAGTGGATCAGAATCCAACACATAGGTGTCAAATGGATAAATGCAGCTGGTGGGATACTTTATCATATTCTCTCATGCAGGAGCAAAACAGGAAACAGGAGGATAGTTCACAAGTTCACTTGAGTAAGATATTGAGTCAGCAACTCTACCTGTCATCCAGCATTTGTGAAAAATATATAGGTTTAGACAAAATAAAGTGATCTTCTCTGATACTTTAAGAGGTTACGGCACTACTCCAGCTTGTGAGCGTACTAGCCTTTCACTCCTGGTGTTCATGTCCACAGTCAGACACGCATCATCATCCTGCCCCGAAGTAGGGAGGAGAACAAAGATTTATCAAACAAAACCATAACACAGTTCACTGAAGCTTTAAAAACCTAAAAATTGATTCTAGTTTGGTTTGGCTTGTGCAGAATGAGGCCTGAATTGGTTCTGATGGTATCTGAACTGATTTTGCCCATTCCTATTCCCTTACAGACATTTGTCAGTATCACCAAACCAATGCTTGCTTCACTTTGGCTGTTAATCCCTGTTCCAGAAAAGCCACAGACTGGAACCAGGCCTGCTGAAATGTATATGGAAAGCTGTTGCTTGTACTGTATATACAGGTTTGATTCAAGTCAGCACTACTAATCCTTCAGTCTCAAGACTATGTGCACCTGAAAACACATTTTGGGGGGGGGGGTGGAATTCTTTCTTTTAGGCACTAGAAAATTAAGTGATTGGTCATGAGATAGTGAAAGATAAATAAGATAAATCTATTACAGGCAAAGTCAGCAAAACTAATACAAAAATTCAAGAGACGACAGCAAAAAGATGGGTCCTGTTCTGAGAGACACAGAAGCCAGTGAAAGTTAAGAGCACTCCACCCCTTCCAGAAACCAATTTGGGTCAGATCCTGGAAGACTTGATCACTCACACTGACTTCTTCACCAATTGTGGACTGACTTCATCAGGAGTTGACGGTGCTCAGTACCCCAATGGAGGCATTTAGTATCTTGCCGGTAATGCCCAACTTTAGCAGTAGATTAATTGTGCACTGTGTTGTCAAGGTGATAACTTGAAAAGTTATTGTGTGGTGTTTCACACAAGATATAACTTGCTTTTAGTTTTGTTTATTAAACAAGCTTTTGAAAAGCACGGTACTTGCCAGTCATCCTTCAGTAAAACCAGTGTTTTAATTTATCATTGTATAAAGCTTATTGTCTTGAACACTCCAGTATAGTCACCATGCCAAGACGTGTAGTATTTCTTACTCAACAGCAAATGCACAGATCCAGTTTTCACTCTGCATACAGGTGTGCCAGTCCTTTTCTCCAATATAAGCAAATAAGCAACTTATCGTAGACTTTAATAGCTAGTTCTTGTTGAATATTTCCAGTTCACATGCTGTGTGTGAATACTCACAAGTCCCAGGTATTTCAATTAAATCAAAGCAAACTATTCTCAATTTGTAAGCAACTCCCCCTACCCTCTTGCAACTCAGAGGCAGAGGCCAGGCATAATAGCAGTCCCCATCCTCTCCCAAGGGCAGGCACTGCTCCCTGATGCAATAGCCACTCCAGAGAGGCCAGAAGAGGAGAGTGGGGTCATAGCTGCCCAAATACAAGCCTGCCTGATCTACAGCCCATGCTATTATCCATGCCACAATGTCAACACTACTATTTTTAGTGCACTAGCACAAGTGGAGAAAACATGTGCCTATCTACTCTGGCTGAGAGGCATGCTCCCAACTGCAGTGTAGACACATCCTTTGTGAATCAAGCCCCCTCTCCATGGAGACCACTGAAACCAGTTTGAAGAAACCCTCAGATATAAGATGATTTGGGCTTGCTAGAAGAATTTAAGTTGGTTTCTTTTCTGTTCCTGCAACTTAAGAGGAAAGCATGTCTAACTTAGCCTGTAGTGAAGTACAAGATAAGATAAGATAAGATTAAATATGCAAGTAGGCTGTTTGTTTTAAAGTCTCCTTTTCTCTCATTCTTACTTCCAACTTCTAAATAAAAATCCTTTGTTTTAAGGAGGCTGATGGCCAATATCACTGGTCCCAGGTTCCCAAACCCCAGTCAGAATTGCAGTTTGATAAGCACTGGGTACAGAATAGCATACTTGGGTCCCGGTCGAAGAGTGGAAGAATTGAGATTCCAGTCTGAGACAGGTAAGAGCAAGAGGCCAAACACCTGTGATGAGAAACCAGACAGGGGACAAAGATGCAGTTAGCCCCATAGCCAAGACACTTATCAGTCCTAAGTAAGCTGCTTCCTTTTTCCTTGCTGCAGTAGTGTTTTTCTACTTTAAGTGAAGATGAACGACTTCACATGACAACAACAACCCAGCCAATAAAATATTTCTATTTCTACAGCCAAACCCTAGATCGGTGGGAACTCTCTTTATTTGGTGATCATGGGATGAGAAGAGGATCATATACACATATTAATGCCAAGATTTGAAATTTACTGGACAAACTGGTAAAACCTCATCAAGAACTGGTTCAAAAATTAAGCTGTAAGTGCAGATCTGGCTTCTCAGATGAGATAATGAGTTTATTCTTCATTTTCTGGCTTGCCTTAGGGAAGCTTAAGTCATACTTTTAGCAATCTGTGGCTTTTGAGTCAGTCACATCAGCTTGATTTCCAAAAGCTGTGGGGAGAAAATGCCAACTGACAGGGTGTTTCAGAGCATTCTTACCTAAATGGATAAATTGCCTCGTGTCTCTAAAAGACTTGCGTGGGTGTCTTTATTCAGTGGCACAGTGCAGCATGCATCAGTCTATTGAGTAAGTTCACATTGCTATGCAAAAATGTTTATGGAACAAAGCTCCTTCTGTCACTACTCACTGATGCCTCTTCAGTTCATTTGATTCTGTTGCTTTAAGTTACTGATGTTGAGAACGAGATAGCACCATGTTTTTTATGCTGAATTTCTCAAAAACTGAGCACTCCTTTACGGGCAGCTTTCTTTGGTAGCCTCTAGGATAGGGTTGACAACTCTGACTGAAGCTATTCCGTGAGATTCCCCTTCCCTCTCCCCCCCCCCCAACATGACAATGTCATTTTCTTAAAATATCCTATTAAAATCTCCAGGATTGCTTTCAGTAGTCACCAGGAGATTGATGGGGATTCTGGGAGACTCCAGGCCAATCCTGAAAGGTTGGCAACCTACTCTAGGACAGAAACCTTCTGAACAGCAAACTAGTAAGGTTGTGAAGGCTTCTGCTATATTGGGAACAACACTGTGACACTGTAGCCTCAGCCTGATGCTCAGGCTGCAGACTTTCCCTTAGTTAGTATAACACTATTTGAATGTTTTCCCAGATGAGTCTCTACATAAGCTTTGGCATATGCAGAAAGGTGCAGCCAAATTCTTTATCCTTACTAAGATCATATGTGAATCCCCTGCTTCAGTTAATAGTTTGGATGCTGTTTAACCTGATTTGCACAAAATTTACCACTACCTAGGATATTTTCCATAAACCCATTTTGATTTCCTAGTGACACAAATTTCTTTTCTCCACCATGTCGTGTCATGCAGTTTGAAGATGTAGCATTCTCATGTGCTCCTCCTGTTTTTGTCTTTATTACTTTTGCTACTAAATGGAAAAGTGAGTCAAGGCGACCTATACCTGTACCGTCCTGTGACCTCAGTAATTATTGCCAGTGCTTGGCATAGATGGAGGGGTGTCCTCCTTCTGGCCATCGTTGGTGTTTGTCCAGATTAAAGTTAAAAGATCTCATAGCACTGTGTCAGTGATAAGTGATGTTCTAGACCTGGGGTTCTCAAACTTTTCATTGCACTGCAACCCCTTTCTAACAACAAAAATTACTACACGACCCCAGGAGGAGGGAATGAAGCCTGAGCCTGCCAGTGCTGGCAGGGCTTCAGCCCCAGGTGGGGGGCTGTAACCTGAACCCCACTAGCCCTGGCGACCCCATTAAAACAGGGTCATGACCCACTTTGGGGTCCAGACACCACAGTTTGAGAACCGTTGTTCTAGACAATTTTCCCCTTGTCAGTAAAATACGCTTGAATGTCCAAAGCTGTATGTGAGCTATAGCTGAGAATTTTACAGCTGATGTTTTTGCTTACACAGTATTGTTGGCATTTCTTTGTAAAGTTCTTGGGGATAGGTATAAAAGGTACTCTATAAAACAAAACTTTAACTATTCACAGGTTCAGCCACATGATATCTCTGCATTGGATAAAATATCATCCTCATCGCTGATTATTTACAGAGTGCCGTAGATGTCCATTAATAAACAAAAGACAGGGTCGCTGCCTCAAGTTGGTTACAATCCCAGTTAGATACTATTTACAATAGCACATAGGAATTTGCAAGCTGCGGTGAATTTATTACATTTCATACATGGACTTTTTTCTGCAAGCATATATAGTAACTTTGGTTAATCTTAGCAGTAAATATTGTGACATAAAAAGCTGATCTTTGGTTTTTATTTTATCTTGATGTGCAATGTAAACTATAAGTTTAAAAAGAAAAATGATCACTAAATTTTTAAGTACATTTTAACACTGTTAAGTATTTCTAACCCAACTGCCTTGAGGGACACGTTGCATGAATCATTCACATAAATCCCTGTCTCTCTCCTCTCCCACCCTCCCAACACTTCCCATTGTAATTATGTGACTAGAGGAATTGGTAGGAGGGTAAAGCAGAGAGAAATTTGCTTGTATCAGTTGGTGTAACAAACTCCCTTACTGTTTATTACCTTCTTAGTATGCCAACCCAGGACACCAATTTTAAGGACAGCAAACACTGTGGTCCTTTGTATGATGATTCTTAAATATGAAATATTACATAAATAGAAGTTTCCATCCAGTAAAAATGTTGGATATCAAACCCCAACATTTGGGGTGTGGGGAGGGTGAAATAGTAAGTTTATTTCCCTAAATTAGTCAATTGCTGACTATCCAAATAATTAGTTGCATGTTCCCAGTATGAGCTAACAGCAGATGCCTTTCCTTCCCCCTCCTCTTTCCCTAATAAAGCCGGCTTCTAATGATGATAACATATTAACCTATTGCTTAGTGCTGAAATTAAGAGAATCTCAGCTAGCAAAAGGAATTGTGTGTATAGTTTCAGGAAGTTATCACACCTGTTATTTTCCTGAATAAACTGTTAAAAAGTCATCTTTTAGCATTCATGCCTCAACAAGTGTCTCCGATTCTTGGAAAGGTTCCAGTGCTTAAAGAGTCAAGTGTTTATAAAACAGGAATTATTCCATCCAGTAGAATGAAACACTCAGTACCTAAAGGTTATCTACACAACTTCTAGAAGTTTTGCGGTTTATGCTGGACTTGTGCCTCAGAAAGGAAAGAAAAGAACCAGTTTAAAGTCATATTAACAGAGAAACTGTAAAGGAGAACAAAACAAAAATCTCTGTGTTAAGACATCACACAGACCAATGTTTATGTAATCAATCTTTAAGAATGGCCTTAATATTTGACTTGCTTTCATTTTATGCAAGATGGCCACATAGTTATTTACAACCTTACAATGACGAAAAATAGATAGACAGAATCCCTTTCATAACTGAAATAGCAAGTAATCTCAAGCTATTCTAGATCACATAGAGTTAGATTTACAAAAGGATGCACCTCTGATAAAAGGCTATGTAAAAATGGCAATTGGACAGGCAACTGACTTTCACATACTTAAAAAGAACAGGAGTACTTGTGGCACCTTAGAGACTAACAAATTTAGTTTCTCAACAGGTGGTGCTAAGGAGTGCCACAGTGCAGGGCAACTGCACCTGTATTTCCCCTCAAAGGTCCAGCAAGGCCACTCACTCTCGGGCTTCCAGCTCTCCAGCCATTGCCTTTCTGAGCAGAGGCCTACATCTCTCTCCCTTCTGAATGGGGTTTTTCCAGGCGGCACAGTTCCCTGCCTTTGTTGTGTCATTCCCAGCAGAGGAAGGCTGCCCAAGCACACCTGTTTTCTTTCTCTTCAGAGACTGATAACAGAGTGATTGTCAACAGTTATAAATTACCGCACAGCTCTTTTTATGGAAGCCTATTTTATTCTTAAGGTAAAAAAAGCACTACAGAGAAAACATATTAAAATCAATACAAGAACCTAGACGCATGCTAATAAGCTTACCAGAATTAACTCCGAATTAACATGGGCTCTGGCAGCAGCAGTCCTTCAAACCCCCCACCCAAGAGGGATTCTTTGTGGTTACAAGTTCATCTGAGCTTCAGCTCAGAACAAGCACTTAATCTTATGGGACCTCAGGAAACATGGACTGGCTCCTGTCCATTTGCTGGAGGAGGAAAAAGGCCACAAGCCAGTTTAAAAGCAGGCTATTTATCCAAGAATCCTTTCTTTGTCTGCTGGTCCCTGGAGAATCCAGTTTGGACTAGTACAGTGGTTCTCAATCTATGAATCGGGACCCCAAAGTGGGGTGTTAGACTTGCTGAGTCCCCGGACGAAAGCCAAAGCCTGACCCACACCACCCGGGGCCGAAGCCTAAGAGCTTCAGCCCTGGGAAGCGGGGCTCAGGTTACAGGCCCCCCACCACAGGGCTGAAGCCCTTAGGCTTGGGCTTTGCCCCCTCCCACAGCCTAGGTGGCAGGGCTCCAGTGGGCTCAGGCTTTGGTCCCTGTTCCTGGGATCGTATAGTAATTTTGTTGTCAGAAGGTGGTCGCAGTGCAATTAAGTTTGATAACCCTTGGACTAGTATATGTGCACCTCTCTAGGGAATGGCTTCACAGGATTGAGAACCAGAGGAATTAAAGTAGCATATACCCCCTTCCTCCTAGACTAGAGAAAGGTCCTTTGAAGGTCCTTGCAATCCCACAATAGTATATAACCATTTGCATTTTGAATACGATGAACTCCAAAGATGTTAAACTTAATTCAATAAGGTTTAATTTAATTCACTGAAATTTGTCCAGGATCTTACAGGATATTGTCTGTCTGTCACAAGAAGTACATAAACTCTTGTGTGCTTAAATAAGCCATGGGGGGAAGGATAGCATCCAGTAGTTAAAAGGGAAGTTTGTTTTGCACTGCAACAGAATAAGATGCCAACCTACCTGTGCTAATGTAATTAATATATTTCTACATATAATTAAGATTTATTTAAAGGAACGGTATAAGTCTTTGAATGCTGCTGCCCTGAAACCACATTACTGAGCAATGTATTTTATTTTTAAGTGACTTTTAAAATGTTTATTTTTTATTTATTTTGCATTACATTTTTAGTGTTAAAATGGCTGGCTCCCCCATATCCCTACACAGGCCAACAAGGACAAGCACAAAGTATAAAAACACCAGTAGAAGAAAATAAATACACATAGGTCAGACCTAGCAGTTATACTCAATGCATCATATTCCTGTCTGATCAAGTAATAAACAGATATGCATATGTCCAATCATTTAAATTCTGATTTTTACAGAAATAATCAAATTGCAACTAAACTTTGGAATCCGAGAACATATGAATCCCGCCTATCTCTTATTTGTTCATGGCATATATTGAATGAGAGGAAAGAAGGAATTTCTAAACAAAGAGTTGTTTT
This sequence comes from Chrysemys picta bellii, assembly GCF_011386835.1. Taxonomy (NCBI): domain Eukaryota; kingdom Metazoa; phylum Chordata; order Testudines; family Emydidae; genus Chrysemys; species Chrysemys picta. The sequence continues at coordinate 38,016,162 of NC_088802.1, read as the reverse complement.
GTTAAGCTCTTCAGAGCCAATGACAACTGTTCTCTGTTTTACATGTGATTTCTTCAAACGCCAGGCCTCTCAATGCAAGGAGCTCAACCTTTCATGTATAGATAGCATAGTTGCAGTGACAACATTAGGTAACTTCCAAAACCTGAGGCCATTCAAATGGTTTGGAAGAGACAATACATTTCTTTCACCTGCACCAGCCTATACAGAAAAAATATCATGTGATTTACTTGTAATATATCAAAGAGGAAAGAAAGAAAAGTCACCCAAATTTATGAGAATAAGCCATTTAAAAGTAAACTATAGCAAATTCTGAAGGAGTTCAATCACAGCTTTGCCATCACTTCCACATATATTTGCTTGCACTCCTAAATCATTGTAATTCCTTCCTATATGTCTCAATACAAGTAGCAAAACTATATCCTGATGTATCAGAAATTTGAATATCCACCACTATTAAGTGTAATACACAAGGCTAATGGGAATTTTATGTAATGAAAGAATTTTCAAAGACCTTGCAGATCCAGTATGTGGCCAGGTTCATGTTTTCATCTGAACTGAACGATACATAACTAGTTAACAGACTGCTTCAGTGTGCCAAGACATAACCCAGAGACTGAGGAAGTTCAGGAAACAAAAGGGATTCAACTCTCACTCTGAGATTCAAGTTAAAATAACTCATTTTACATTGGAAAGTTGGTATTTTTAAAAACTGTTTCATGAAAAGGAAAATGCTTAAATTCCTCCAGCCCACCTCAAATCAACACACTTTTCATTGTAGTAAGTGTAAGTGTAGATTATTTGGTAGCACTTTCATCTCTGGGGCAAATTGTCTCAGGATCTTCTATTATAATAATCCATTGAAGTACTGTCTTTCAAAAGATATCTTAAACCAAGATTCCTCCTTTTCCATCTCTGGTGACTGTTTACATTAAAGTTAAAGTTAAAGATCCTTTGATATCTTGTCTAGAAAAAATAAGAGATAACTCAGGATTCCTGGTACACAATCCTTCTGTCTGTAAAAGAGATTCTAATGTTCAAGGTTGTGCACAACGTTAAATATCTGTATTAATTATTCTGCAATAACCTACAAAAAGACAACCTTTTAGTGTAGCAAAACTGAGATGTAGTTCAAAATAAAGTGCCATCACTGATGTCTCCTGGGCTAAGCATAACAACTGGTAATTTCAGATGTGGCAAATGATGATTTTTCAGTGGCAACCATTGCTGCTAAGCATAACCCAATAAACTGTGTAACCTTCATTTATACTGATCAAAAGTATTTTTATTGGCTGGTTATGCCAGGAAAAGGTTTCATAACATTCAAGAATAGAGAAAATAGTGAAGAAAAATAATTGATTTTTAAGTCACCATTTCTCTCCATATTTCAATTTTTTGAAATACATACATTTGAGAGATCAGAATTAAGATGCTCATGGAACAGTGCTAAACAAGTAGAAAATGAGAGGAGGTGATATCTAGAAAAAAGCAATTATCATACATGATCTGAGAGACTATATCTGAGGAAAAAACAGCATTTTATGCTTTGGTCTTAATCAGTGTTTTCAGTTACTGATGTTAATCTGTAAAAGCACGAGGAACTCTTTATACATGAAACTCATAATATATTTCTTTAGAATTTATTTGCAAGGCGAGCAAAGCAATACTTGCCAACTTTGGTCATTCTGCTTTAATTTATATAATTTGTATTCAGAATTTTTTTATAGTCTTAGTATGACTACAATACAATTTGCATTTAATGCATCATGAATATTTAAAAAAAATCACATATTTTGCTGATTTTTTACACTTAAGAATTATGTAACCTTTATACCTGTTAAAAAAAATGATAGTGACCAAAAGAAACCGAGACTGGAGCTCACTGTAGGTAACTTTTTACTGACTCTCTAGTCCTGGTCAATCCAACACAAACTTAGAGACAGTACTGCAAAAACAGAGTCAGGAACGAAAAGTATGAAAAAACAAATACAAAACCTCTATACTTCCACCAGGAGCAAGTCTCTGGCAGGTTCAAGCTTGGTAGCATGGTTGGCTGGGGACTAGAATTGGCTAACTATCTTTCTCCTGTCCCCTTTTGCCAAATCACATTGGCCTTTCAGCTAGATTCTACATCCTGGGGAGAGTTGCAACAAGGGGGCTCAAAATGTCCTCAGATGGAATAACACTGCTGATAAGGATGGATAACGATAGATTTCAGGTCAATTATTCTATAGCTTCATTTTTATGCTCTCTGTTTATGGATAAATCTTATTCCAGTCTTTTCATAAAAAGTAACTGACCTATTGTAAAAGGAAGCTATGACCCTTTCAATAGTTCAAATGCCAGAAAATAAAAAATCAGCAGAACAGCCAACTGATACAAAATAAATTTCCTGTCCACACATGATTAGACAGCTCTCAGTCTGTTTTTCATTTACCCTAAAATAAAGCCTATTCTTCGCAAGAACACCCACTTTTATGACATCACATGCAACATATTAAGTAGCTTTCAGACTGCAAAGCTGCATAACAACATATAGTAACTTTCCTTTACAGAGCCCACAACAAAACAAATCTCAATTATGCTAATAAAATCTACAGATTCAGTAAATTCTAACAAAGCTTATGATCCCCCTGCTGACAGAACCTTCATGGGAATAACAATAGCAAGATCTTGCTAGGTCTGAGTTTCATATATTGAGTCTGCAATATTTTTAAAATCTGCCACAATAGGTTCATAATAACTCATGAGCTACTTTGGTTGTCTGTCCTATCTGAACTGGTCAATTTGGTTAGCAGCATACAACAATAAAAGAACAGAAGTATTGGGAGCATAAGCTTTCGTGGGTAAGAACCTCACTTCTTCCTCTTGCATCTAAAGAAGTGAGGTTCTTACCCATGAAAGCTTATGCTCCCAATACTTCTGTTAGTCTTAAAGGTGCCACAGGCGGGGGGGCGGCACGGCGCTTGGCGGGGGGGCTCGGGGGCGGCGCTTTTTTTTGCTGCTTGGGGCAGCAAAAAAGCTAGAGCCGGCCCTGCCGACCGGGAGAAAGTAAGTGAAGCTGAAAGGAGAGCTTGTTGCTAAATTGTATTTTACATTTATATAGCATCGTTCATTCCGAAGAGCTTTACAAGAAACCCAAAACCAAAGAACAAAACCCAGCCCCCCAACAACATAGAAGCTCTAGGAGAACAAAACTCAACTCTTATCAAAAGACTGATGGGGTCTTTAATGTTCATACAAGGCAGGTAAGGATTATTTTTTAAGGTGTCAATGATTAAGCTGCTTCATTTTGTGACTTAAAGCTTTTGAATTATTTTTCCCCCAGGTAGTATATCTCTGAAGAGGACACTTGTTTTGAAACATCAGCTATATTTGTTAGGTATTAATTTTATTTATTAAATATTTATTAAATTATTACATATTCTGAATTTAAATATTTTTGAGTATTTCTTCTTTTTGGAGTTGTGAGCCAGAGCCTGGCTTTTGATAACTTATTCAATATAAAAAATCATAAAACATCATCCTGTATTCCACATGGAATTTAACCCTGGCCCACAATACAGGGTAGGTTGAATTTAGCCGCGTTAGGTCGATTTTATAATGAATGCGTGTACACAAGCAATCTCGTTCCGTAGACCTAAAGGGCTCTTAAAATCGACTTCTGTACTCCTCCCCGGTGAGGGCAGTAGCGCTAAAATCAACCTTGCTGGGTCGAATTTGGGGTTGTGCGGATGCAAATTGACGTTATTGGCCTCCGGGAGCTATCCCAGAGTGCTCCAATGTGACTGCTCTAGACAGCACTTTCAACTCCGATGCACTAGCCAGGTACAAAGGAAAAGCCCCGGGAAGTTTTGAATTTCATTTCCTGTTTGGTCAGCATAGTGTGATCAGCAGCACAGATGACCATGCAGTCCCCCGAGACTTGCAAATGAGCTCTAGCATGGAGCGAACGGGAGACACTGGATCTGATTGTTGTATGGGGAGAAGAATCTGTGCAGGCAGAAACTTGGATCAAAAAGAAGAAATGCTAATATATATGCCAAAATCGCACAGGACATGATGGACACAGGCTACAACAGGGACACAGAGCAGTGCGGAGTGAAAGTCAAAGAGCTCAGGCAAGCCTACCAAAAGACAAAGGAGGCAAACGGTCGCTCTGGGTCAGAGCTCCATACATGCCACTTCTATGATTAGCTGCCTGGCATTCTAGGGGGGGGGGACGCTACCACTACCCCACCACTGTCCGTGGACACCTGAAAGGGGGGAGTTTCACGCAACAAGGAGAGGATTTTGTGGAGGAGGAGGAGGAGGAGGAGAATGCGCAGCAGGCAAGCGGTGAATCTGTTCTCCCCGGCAGCCAGGACCTTTTCATCACCTGGAGCCAATACCCTCCCAAGGCAGGATCCCCGACCCTGAAGGCAGAGAAGGCACCTCTGGTGAGTGCACATTTGTAACTACAGTACAGGGTTTAAAAGCAATAGTGTTTAATGTTTGATTTGCCCTGAAGACTTGGGATGTATTTGCGAACAGTACAGCTACTGGAAAAGTCTGTTAACATGTCTGGGGATGGAGCGGGAATCCTCCAGGGACATCTCCATGAAGCTCTCCTGCAGGTACTCAAAGCCTTTCCAGAAGGTTTCTGTGGAGGGCTGCCTTATTTCGTCCTCCACGGTAGGACACTTTACTATGCTAAGCCAGTAGCAGGTAGTCTGGAATCATTGCAACACAAAGCATTGTAGCGAATGGTCCTGGGTTTTGATCACATTCAAGCAACATTCGATCTATATCTTTCTGTGTTAGCCTCAGGAGAGTGATATCATTCATGGTCACCTGGTTGAAATAGGGGAATTTTTGTAAGGGAACAGTAAAAGGACCCCGTTCATGCTAGGCTGTTTGCGCTTGGCTAAAAGGGATCATCCCTGAGAATAGCCACGCGTGGGGAGGGGTGAAGGGATCATCCCAAATAGCCATGCGGAGGGGTGGGGAGAGAGGTGTGCTGCACATCCACCTGAAAACTGCAGCCCCTCCTTTTAAATGGCAAACACAACCGGCATTGCTTGCATTGGGAAAGGAGGGCGCCGCAGTTTGAAAACATTCCCACATGTTATGAAGGTGTTAGAAGCCAAACCTGCTTACCCTTTGGCTTACCATGGCTGCCTGGAAACCGAATTCTGATGCCCAGCCGTGTATGATGTGTCACCATACCGGCAGCCACTCAATATAAAAGGCAAAATGCGACCTTGTACCTAAAGCACATGTGCTGTCTGCTGTGAATTGTTTGATTCACTGTGAAAGAGGCTCCCTTTTGTTCTCAGAAATGTATCATCTTAAATTTTACTCTCCCTTTTTATCCCCCCGGAGGTGCAAACATTTCTATGCTCCCCTTATCATCTCCATCCCTGAGGTTATCGCAGATTAGAAGGCGAAAAAAACCGCACTCACGAGGACATGTTTTCCAAGCTTATGCAGTCCTCCCGCACTGATAGGGCACAGCTGAATGCATGGAGGCATTCAGTATCAGAGTCCAGGAAAGCATTAAGTGAGCGCGATGAGAAGAGGCATGATGCAATGCTGAAGTTAATGGGGGAGCAAACGGACATGCTCAGGCATCTGGTGAAACTGCAGAAAAGCCAACAAGAGCACAGACTGCTGCTGCATCCACTGTACAACCGCCTGCCCTCCTCCCCAAGTTCCATATCCTCCTCACCCAGATGTCCAAGAACACGGTGGGGGAGGGGGGGGGGGAGATTCCGGGCACCCAGCCGCTCCACTCCAGAGGATGGCCCAAGCAACAGAAGGCTGTCATTCAAACAGTTTTGATTTGTAGTGTGGCTACAATAAGCAATGGGGCCTTGTCCTTCCCTCCTCCCCCACCGCACCCTACCCCACACAGGCTATCTTATCAGTAATCTCCCTTTGGTTTTTTAATTAATAAAGAAAGAATGCATGGTTTCAAAACAATAGTGACTTTATTTCCTTTGCCAGCTGTGATTGAAGGGGAAGGGTGGTTGGCTTACAGGGAATTAAAATCAACAAAGGGGGCAGGTTTGCATCAAGGAGAAACACATACAACCACAGGCGCCAACTTTTTCTGTGCTGGTGGGTGCTCGCACCCCTGGCCCTGCCCTGACTCCACCCATGCCCCAAAGTCCCCGCCCTAACCCCACCCCTCCCTACCCCTATTGGACCCCTCCCCAAATCCCCACCTCCTCCCCCAAGCACGCCACGTTCCCCCTTCTCCCCTCTCCCTCCCAGGCTTGCCACGTGAAACAGCTGTTTTGCGGCGCAAGCATTGGGAGGGAGGGGGGAGAAGCAGGTGCGCTCAGGGGAGGAGGCGGAGCTGAGCTGGGGCGCGGGGGCAGGCAGGGAGCTGCCTGTGGGTGCAGACCACCCACCAATTTTTCCCCAAGGGTGCTCCAGCCCCAGAGCACCCACGGAGTTGACACCTATGCACACTACTGTCACACCGTAGCCTGACCAGTCATGAATCTGGTTTTCAAAGCCTCTCTGATGCGCAGTGCGCCTGCCTGTGCTCTTCTAATCGCCCTGGTGTCTGGCTGTTCAAAATTGGCCACCAGGCGATTTGCCTCAACCTCCCATCCCGCCATAAATGTCTCCTCCTTACTCTCACAGATATTATGGAGCACCCAGCAAGCAGTAATGAGAATGGGAATATTGGTTGCACTGAGGTCTAACTTAGTCAGCAAACAGTGCCAGCGAGCTTTTAAACGTCCAAAGGCACATTCTACCACCATTCTGCACTTGCTCAGCCTATAGTTGAACTGCTCATTACTACTGTCAAGGCTGCCTGCGTATGGCTTCATGAGCCATGGGAGCAAGGGGTAGGCTAGGTCGCCAAGGATAACTATTGGCATTTCAACATCCCCAACAGTAATTTTCTGGTCTGGGAAATAAGTCCCTTCTTGCAGCTGCTCAAACAGCCCGGAGTTCCTAAAGATGCGAGCGTCATGCACCTGTCCCGGCCATCCCACGTTGATGTTGGTGAAACGTCCTTTGTGATCCACTAGTGCTTGCCGCACCATTGAGAAGTACCCCTTGCAGTTTATGTACCGGTTGGCAAGGTGGTCCGGTGCCAACATAGGGATATGCGTTCTGTCTATCGCCCCACCACAGTTAGGGAAACCCATTGCAGCAAAGCCATCCACTATGACCTGCCCATTTCCCAGAGTCACTACCCTTGATAGCAGAACGTCAGTGGTTGCATTGACTACTTGAATCACAGCAGTCTCCACAGTAGATTTGCCCACTCCAAATTTATTCCCGACTGACCGGTAGCAGTCAGGCATTGCAAGCTTCCACAGGGCTATCACCACTCGCTTCTCAACTGTCAGGGCAGGTCTCATCTTGGTATTACTGCTTCAGGGCGGGGGAAAGCAACTCAGAGTTCTAGGAAAGTGGCCTTATGCATGCAAAAGTTTCGCAGCCACTGGGAATCATCCCATACCTGCACCACTATGCGGTCCCACCAGTCTGTGCTTGTTTGCCAGGCCCAGAATCGGCGTTCCACTGTATCAACCAGCCCCACTGCCGCCATGATGTCCCAATTGCCACATCCCGTGCTTTCAGGAACATCTGTGTCCATGTCCTCCTCATAATCGTCCTCGTGCTGCCGTCGATTAGCCAGGTTCTGCACATACTGCAGTATAATGCGCGAGGTGTTTACAATGCTTGCAACAGCAGCGGTGAGCTGAGTGGGCTCCATGCTTGCCATGCTATGGCGTCTCCACGGGTAACCCAGGAAAAAAGGTGCAAAATGATTGTCTGCAGCTGCTTTCACGGAGGGAGGGAGGGGAGACTGACGACATGTACCCAAATTGACCCATGATAATGTTTTTGCCCCATCAGGCATTGGGAGCTTAACCCAGAATTCCAATGGGCAGCGGAGACTGCAGGAACTGTGGGATAGCTTCCCACAGTGCACCACTCCGTGAGTCGATGCTAGCCACGGTAGCGAGGACATGCTCCACCGACTTAATGCGCTTAGTGGGGACATACACAATAAACTGTATAAAATCAATTTTTAAAAATCGACTTCTATAAAATCAACCTAATTTCGTAATGTAGACATACCCTTAATTTATTTACCGCATAGGACTGAAAGGCTTAGATTTGAACCTATGGCCCAGTTTGTCACATTCTGTGTTTGTACAACACCCAGCACAATGAAGTCCTAGTCCATGAATGGAGCTCCGAGACATTACTTCAATACAAATAATTATAATATGAAGGTTTGAAAAATCCATAATATATGTTTCTCCTAACTGAAACGTAGCATGGGTTCAAAAACTGTGCAAACAAAAAAGCCGTCTATTATCAATAGGTTTTTAACAGATCAACATGATGTGATTTGAATAGTAAAAAAGGAACAGCATATAAAGTAATCTTTCTCAAATCATTTAGAATTTAATGAATATATATTAAGCTTAATCTCCATGCTCAGTACACTTCAGGCTTTCTCCCCAGTGACTGAGTCACAGTACACACATTTTCTCCACCATCTGGAGCTACCAACAGCATTTACAAGAGGTATTTCACCCTTTGAGAGTCACTTAGTTTGATACTCATCTGTTATCCCTCCTTTGGAATGTATAACTGACAGTCATCACTGAAGATTCTGGTCCTCCCATCAATACCATATGTACTACTGACTCATTGTCTGAAGCCTACCAAATCTGACAAAAGTGTCTCATTTCCCTATACAGCAATCTGCCAATGATATGTGAAGTTATGGAGGGGCTGATGATAAGAAATTCTAATAGAGAGGGGGGCTCTTTTCCTGGCTGACTCACAAGTTCATTTCTGCCATTCATCTAGATTTGGAGATGTGCTTCTACTAATGCTAGGACTAGTGCAAACTTTTATTTAAAAGTTAGGCTTGGGGAAGAAAAAAATAAACAGTTCAGCCAGAAGGGGGAAAACCACCTTCTACGGTGTACTGTTAAAATGACAAGTTATCACTTTAAGAATAAGGGGTTTACTGGCCCTGTTTGCAGGGAGGAGGATCTGTAGGGAAGTGTGAAATCATCTGAGTCACTCTGCAAATCAGCAAGTTGGGCTGAGTTGTGTATCGCTGCCTTAGGGAGCAGACTGCTTTGTCTCTCTCTGTTTTTGGTTCTTGTCTGTTAGGATTCTGGATTCTAAGAAACAATGTAGTGAACCTTCCAAAAAGAGTATTTTATGTCTTTGTCTAATTTTTCTGTGTGAATGCTGTGAACATAACACTATCCACCTCTGGCAAGGTAAAAAGATATTTTATCAGCACTGGTTTTATGAGCTGGGAGCATTTTAAAAATGAGAAGCTTCTCAGACATCCAAAAAATTCAAATGTGAAGTTTCAGAAGGACAAAAACTTTTAATCAATCAGATGCTGTGAGCTACAGAAATCAGATGATTCATGCACAAGTTGACCACCTTGGGGACCGTTCTATGATTGCCACTTCAAGAAATTGCTTTGTTTTTAAACAGAGCTCTAAAACATATTCAAAAATGAAATTTCAATCCGAACATTCCCATTTCACCTATCTTAACCTATTTACCCTGGGCCTGAAATACTGGGAAGCATGTTCTCCAATTGTGAGATTTAATCATCGCCTCTTGAAGTTACAAAAGAGAAGTCAAAATCAAAGGCAAATATTTACACATTTACAATTTAATTTCACTTAAATGCTGTGCCTGTGCTAGAAGTATGTAATTAACTTTGTTTAAATTTGTTTTGTGCTTCTTCATAGAGAGCTTCACAGTCAAATGCAAGTTTCATGAGGAAGTGTAAAGACAAATACATCCAAGTTCTGAAATCACACACTTGACTTCAAACAGCTCCAAGTTAAGACAAGATGCATTAAGTTAAATCTGTTCTGGCCCATTCCATTTATTTTGAGTGTTTCTACGTGTTCTAGATTTATAGCTGAAGATTCATTGTAGCAATTCATGAATTTATATTCTGCAGCACAATGTGATTCAGAAGGCACATTCCTTACACAAAGCCACCTATATTGCACCTCAACAATACTGTATTTTATTGGCATCAACACATTCCTGATTGAAATTTCAATGTATCTGATTGGAAAACAAAATGTTTTCCATCTTTTATGGTGGACATTTTCGGGGTTCTTCAGTAAATTATCCATCCCTACTTCCTGTATGCCACACCTTTAACATGCATCAAAGATATAGCTCAAAAATAATCATGGGAATTTCACAATCATTTTTTTAAATCTTCAAATGAAGGTGAAGACAAGAAAAATCTCACACTGTCACCCAAAATATAATGTACTAATATAAAACATATAGTTTCACTAAGGGAAGTTAACGGTACTTCTCAGAACAAAACTCTCTTATATAATTTATGTGATGGAACACATTGTCTGATGGGACTACAGGGGGAAAAAACACATCCTCTGGATTTCTGCACAAAATCAACAGTACATGGTAGCACTGAGGTCTGGATATGAACCATGGCAATGGCCTTATGTTTTATTATGTGTGGAACATGAAAAATCTGATGGGACTTAAAAATATCCATCCCTTGATGGAGAAGTCAGCATGGTAAGCACTGAACTCTGGATAGGTGCCATAACAAGCAATGTTATTGCAACATATTGCAGCAAGAAGAAGCTAGTGTTTTAATATTCAGTTGAACTACATTGTATCGCCTTCAGGCTAACAAAATAAAGTATGGTTTTTGTCCTTTTCCTGAATTAGAGCATTGGCATTAACTCCTCAGAAATGCTTCAAAATTCTTAATTCTCTGAGACCACAAAAGCACCCCCCCACACACCAACAACTCTTTCTTAATGCACTGCTTTTTAAACATTTTTTAAGCATGGCTTCTTTCCTAGAAAGAGCGAAATGCACAATTATCATAAATCATTATATTGAAGGACATATTATTGTTTATTATTTATATTGCAGTAACACCTAGAACCCCAAGCAGAAATCAGTGTCCCATTGTCCCAGTCACTGCACATACATATAATGAAAAGACATTCCATGTCTCAAAGTGCTTATACTTTATCTTCCCTGCATCACATTATGAAGTAGTGTACAAGAAAAATAAAGGGGGGTGAGATAACATATTTTATTGGACCAACTTCTGTTAGTGAGAGACAAGCTTTTGAGCCCCACAGACAGAGCTCTTCTTCAGGTCTGGGAAACTTACTCAGAGTGTTACAGCTAAATACAAGTTGTTCCACCTTGTATTTCGCTGTGACACTCTACGTTTCCCAGACTTGAAGAAGAGCTCCATGTAAGGTCGAAAGCTTGTCTCTCACCAACAGAAGTTGATCCAATAAAAGATGTTACCTCACCCACCTTGTCTCTCTAATGTCCTGGGACTGACACGGCTACACCACCACTACATACTACAAGATGAAAGTTCCATCTCAAGCCACGAACACCAATCTCAGTGTAGGTGAAAGAAAGGTATGATCCAAAGACTTGTCAGTGCCGCAGGGATTTAAAAATAACATTATTAACCTTGACTCTTTGCATATAACTAGATAAGATTTCTCTATAGATAATCTTTTCTCCACAATCCATGTCTTTCCACATACATGGCAGCTGACCTAGCTTGGCCTAGACTAGTGACATTTGTATCCATATTGGAACAAAATCTGCCTATAAGAACAAGTTTCAGAGTAGCAGCCGTGTTAGTCTGCATCCGCAAAAAGAACAGGAGTACTTGTGGCACCTTAGAGACTAAGGCCAGGTCTACACTACCCCCCTAATTCGAACTAAGGTACGCAACTTCAGCTACGTGAATAACGTAGCTGAAGTTCGAAGTACCTTAGTTCGAACTTACCTTGGTCCACACTCGGCAGGCAGGCTCCCCCGTCGACTCCGCGGTACTCCTCTCGCCGAGCTGGAGTACCGCAGTCGACGGCGAGCACTTCCGGGTTCGACTTATCGCGTCCAGACTAGACGCGATAAGTCGAACCCAGAAGTTCGATTGCCAGCCGCCGAACTAGCGGGTAAGTGTAGCCAAGGCCTAACAAATTTATTAGAGCATAAGCTTTCGTGGACTACAGCCCACTTCTTCGGATGCATATAGAGTGGAATAAATATTGAGGAGATATATATACACACATATATATGTGTATATATATATATATATCATATGCATATATATGCATATGCTCTCTGTATGTGTGCATATATATCTCCTCAATATTTATTCCACTCTATATGCATCCGAAGAAGTGGGCTGTAGTCCACGAAAGCTTATGCTCTAATAAATTTGTTAGTCTCTAAGGTGCCACTAGTACTCCTTTTCTTTTTTTTAATAACAAGATAAACGAAATTTTCTTCATTAATGAATAGATTTATATGTTTTTTTGTTCAGTCACGTTTTATATACCATTGGACCTAACTGCTGTAGGATGTAACACTTCTGTTGACCTTTACAATTTACAGATGCCTTAACTTAGTCACTCTTATTTTGAGGTTACAGACATATGTTTTTCTTTAAACTACTGTTATTCTTGAAGCTGTGCTTTATTATAAAAAAACCCAACCCCACAGCTTCATACTTATCCTGTTACATACATGCTATCCCCTTTCATAGCATATGTGCGCTGGTGTTCCTAGAGTGAATCGTGCTGTCAGATATTTATTATTTATGTAATAGTGTACTATTGTAAGGACAGTCCAGTACAAGACACTGGGGGTAAAAACATAGTCCCTCTCTCAAGGAGCATACAATCAATATCAGACACACGGTATGTCTACATTGTAATCAGAGATTGCAGCTTTGATCCACCTAGCTCGAGTAACAAAGCTGTGGCAGCACGAGCTGTTCAACCCTGCCCAGGATCCTGGGTACGTACTTGAGCAGCTATCCTGTGTTGCCATGGCCTCACTGCTATTGTTACTCAAGCTAGCTAAATCAAAGCAAACTTGGGTATCTCTACACATGCTGCAATCACATCAGAGATGTCAGAGTCGAAATAAAACTCTGTACAGACATTTTAAAAGGGACTATATCAATCTTAAATTTAGTCATTTAAAGGTACCATACCTCTTCTTCAATTCATCCTGTTAATTTCTGGGATGTATAATCACAGTATCCAATTTCTTAAAAATGTCTCTCACTCTCTCTCTCCTGCTGCTGTGTGAAAGACCCACACAATCAGCAGTGGAAACTGAAGGACTGCGGGGGAAACAATGAAACTAACAAGGTAAAGTTCTGTCACATTAACTGAGTAAAATGAAAGAACAGAGAAAAATACTTTTTCATTTATCTTTGGTGTCGACTGTAACTTTAATAAGTAATGACAGGTTTCAGAGTAGCAGCCGTGTTAGTCTGTATCCGCAAAAAGAACAGGAGTACTTGTGGCACCTTAGAGACTAACAAATTTATTAAAGCATAAGCTTTCGTGGACTACAGCCCACTTCTTTGGATGCATATAGTTTCTATATGCATCCGAAGAAGTGGGCTGTAGTCCACGAAAGCTTATGCTCTAATAAATTTGTTAGTCTCTAAGGTGCCACAATTTAAGAAATTGGAAACACCAGCGCACATATGCTATGAAAGGGGATAGCATGTATGTAACAGGATAAGTATGAAGCTGTGTTTCTATATGCATCCGAAGAAGTGGGCTGTAGTCCACGAAAGCTTATGAAAGGGGATAGCATGTATGTAACAGGATAAGTATGAAGCTGTGTTTCTATATGCATCCGAAGAAGTGGGCTGTAGTCCACGAAAGCTTATGCTCTAATAAATTTGTTAGTCTCTAAGGTGCCACAAGTACTCCTGTTCTTTTTATAATAAGTAAAACATTTTCAAACAGAAGTGTAATTGTTTAAGTTGATAGCTTGCTCCCCTTTCAACAGTCTTACATAAAGCACACATGATGCAGAAGATAAAATGTGGAATGCCATGATTCAGTACTAGGTGGGAAACCACTGAAAGGCCTGATGGAAGAAGGGTGTTTTAAGGAAAGATTTGAATGTGGACAGGGAGACTGTCTAGTGAGCAATAAAAGGGAGTACATTCCAAGTGGAGGGTGATGTTATAGAAGATGACAAGAGGCAGTAGGAAACAAAAGGAATGGTAGTACGGTTTTGTACGACACAGTCCCTGCTCTAGAATAATTGATAGTTACTACTAACTGCACAAAGTGTTGTCAATGTACTTATACTAGTGTATGTATTTGTATAGTGCAAAGCCAATGGGATCCTGATCTTAGCTGGGACCTGTTGGCAGTAAGCACTGACATAATACCAAGAAGAAGAACAGCACATCTGTCAAGATGGGAGCAGGAGGAATTAAGAGCAGATATATCGGCAGGAGCAGTTACATACTGCCTTGAAGATAAGGACAAGAAGCTTGAATTTGATGTGATGGAGAGTGGAAGCAAGTGATGGGGTTTAAAGAGGGAAGGGGACGCAGTCAGAGTGCCAGGAGCGGAAAATAAGTTTAGCTGCAGTTCTTACCAAGACAGGAGAAGAGCAAATTAAAAAGCAGGAAGACCAAGAACTAAGTCACAATACTAAAGGCAAGAGATGCCCAGTGTAGAAATATATAGATAAGAAAGGACTGATTTTGGTCTTATTTTAGAGGGAGAATTGATAGTATTAGGTGACACTCTGAAGGGGTAGGGAGGGACAAAGTTGAAAATAATTGCCTTAAATGACTGCTTATTGGAACAGCTAGTTCTACAGTACACAAGAAAAGAGGATATACTCAACTTAGTCCTAGCTAACACACAAGAGTTAGTTCAAGAAGTAACTTCAGTTGCACCACCTGTAAGTGATCACAATATAATTAAACTCAACATCCTTGGGGAAGGAAAAGTACCAGAAACTAGCATGATGACACTAAACTGTAGAAAAGGAGATTTTTTTGAGTGGGGTGGTGGTGAGGAAGTTGAGAGAGAGAGAAAAAAAAAGCTAGTCAAAAAGGCCCTAAAGTATAAAGCAAAGAAATAAAAATCCTTAGATATGGCATGGATACTGCTTAAGAAAACAGTAACAGTTTAAAAGGTAATGCATACTTCTCAACACAAAGGGAAGCAGGTAGACAAGAAGTAAACTAACTTGCAAGGTTCAAAAATTTACTCAAGCCTTCAGAAAATGGAAATCCAACCCTAAAATAAGCACAAGCTACAGAAGGCAACATAGATGAAGGAATTAGGAGGGCTAAGATGGAATTTGGAGAACAAATAGCTAAGGGTATAAAAATAAATAAGAAATTCTTTAACTATATGAAAAACAAAGATGGAGATAAATGCTGGGTTTGCTGGATCACCAGGGGGCACAGGGAGCAATTAAGGAAGAGAAAGACATGACTGAGAAGCTAAACAATTACTTTGCATCAGTCATCACCACAGAGGATGGTGAAGAGATACCTACCTTAGGGCTTTTCTTTTCTAGTGATCTAAATGAGGAACTAAAAGTAATTGATGTGACAAAAGTGTTAAGGGAAGAGGGGCTGGAACGAATTAAAAATAATGGTGAATGGGCAACGCAATGGCAGATGAAATTCATTGCTGACCAGTGCAAACTAATACACATTGGAGAGAACAACTTGAATTACTCATACGCTGGGTTCTAAACTAAGGCCATCTCTACAGTACAAAATTATGTAGACTTAAGTTATGTTGGCATACAGCCACCACAGTTATTACATCACTTGTGCATGTGCACACTTGGCTCCTTGTGTTGGCGATACATATCCTCATTAGAAGCACTCATATCGATGCAGAGTGCAGCGCATTGTGGATTAGTATCCCACTGTGAAACTCGTCACCATCCAGGACAGGGTGTTTGGGGAAGTTTTTGCAATGCCTAATGAGGCCGAAACAAGTTCTGCAGGAGTGACTGGGAGCATGGGGTCAACGTCCCATAATGCAGAGTTCTCCATCCATAATTTCATCTGCATCCAATAATATTTTGTGCCTTCTTTCAAAATCCCCATAAATCTACACATCCCTCCTCACTGTCTGCTATCTTTGACAGAAGCATGGCGCTTGCACAGCGCTGCACTATTGTCATGAACATTGAACGCACAAGGCACATGATCCTGAAGTATATGTAGTGCCACAAGAGGAGCCACAGGGAACATGATGATTCTTTGGAGGCTAGATTGCTGTGGTACAGAGAAAAACAATTTGAGGTTGTTGCTGGCATTCATGAAGCACCTGGAGATAGTGGAATGCCAGTACTTGGCCCCAGAAACAAGCATTGGCTGGTAGGATTGTATTATCGTGCACGTTTGGGATGCCGAGCAGTGGCTTCAAAACTTTCAGATGAGGAATGTGTAATGGGCCAGGTCATAGGTGCTCTTGCCTAGCAGTGACAACTGGGCTGAGGTTTACCCACCAGGGACGGGAGTAGGGTGACAAGATAGCAAGTGTGAAAAATCGGGATGGGGTGGGGGGATAATAGGAGCCCATATTAAAAAAAGCCCCAAATAAAATCGGGACATCTGGTCACCCTAGACAGGCAGTACCAGGTGAAAATTGAGAGGCAGAAATTGGGGTCAAAGTCAGGCTGGAGTCAGAGACCAGAGATCAGGTGATGAGGTGAAGTCTGGCATCGCAGGAGGCCAAGGTCTGTGTAGTGGCCCAGATAACTTCCGGAGACAATCCCTGGGGTTTACTAGGGGCACTTAGCAAATCAGAGGGCCGTAAGGTACTGTCACTCAGGGTCTTGTGGGCGGTACTTCCTGCGGTGCATATTCTCTACAGTGCTCCCTGGCTGTGCCACTGTATAGCCTTCTGGTGGCAGTGTGGGAATATCAGTTGCCCCAGGCTCTGTAGACCTGGATTCTAGTCCCTGGGTCTTTACACAAGGCCACGTTTCTGGATCTGTGCGCCAAACTCACCCTAGGCCTCCAGTGCAGGGACACCAAAATGAGATCTGTACTGACAATTAAGAAACAAATGGCAATTACACTGTAGAAACTTGCAATGCCAGATTGATTCCAGGGGGGAGGGATAGCTCAGTGGTTTGAGCATTGGCCTACTAAACCCAGGGTTGTGAGTTCAATCCTTGAGGAGGCCACTTAGGGATCTGGGGCAAAATCAGTACTTGGTCCTGCTAGTGAAGGCAGGGGGCTGGACTCGATGACCTTTCAAGGTCCCTTCCAGTTCTAGAAGATAGGATATCTCCATTAATTTATTTATTTACTGACCAGTAGCGATTGGAGTAAGGAAATCCTCAGCAGGGACTGTTGTTATGCAAGTCTGCAGGGCCATTAATTGCATCCTGCATAGCACTATTTTAGCACCAGACTGCGTTGCCATCAAATACATCAACAGAAAGGGCTACTTTTCTAATGTAATGCAAGAGCTTGTGGATCGCCAGGGGCGCGTGATCGATATCAGTGTGGGCCGATCAGGAAATATACATGACATGTACATCTTTAAGCAAACCTGACCGTTCAGAAAGCTGCAAGCAGGGACTTTCTTTCACAACCTGCATATTACACTGGGAATATTGAAATGCCAAGAGTAATGCTCTGAGACCCAGCCTACCCCTACTCCCACAGATCACAAAGCCGTATACCAGCCAGCTTGACAGCACCAATGAGCACTTCAACTATAAGCACAGCAGATGCAGAATGACAGTTGAATGTGCCTTTGGTTATGTGAAGGGTTGCTGGCATGGTTTACTTACTAAATTGGACCTCACTGAGAAAAATATCCCAGTGGTTATAACTGTCTGCTGTGTCCTGCAGAATATCTGTGAAGCAAAGGGGGAAAAGTTTCTGCTGGGGTGAGGGTGGAGGTGGAGTGTCTGTCTGCTGAATTTAAACAGCCGATACAAAGGCTATTAGAAAAGTTCAGCGTGGAGCTATACAGCTCAGGGAGGCTTTGAAAGAACATTTTAATGGTGAGCCAGAGTAGTGTGTGTTGCTGTATTGTGATCTACCTGGCCTTGCTCTTTTGCATGAATCTTGTAGTGATTGCTGTGTACGTAGGAATATAACATTCTCAATGCACCTATTAATACTGTCTGTGAATGAGATTATGGGTTCTGTGTCAGACCTGCTCAGCATTAGACAGTGTATATTCTGAACTAATAAAGATTAATTTTGTTCCACAACATAGAATTTTATTCTGTAACACGAACCAGGCACTTAAAAAAAAATTAAAAAATGTTATAAATTAAGAGAACTGATCTTATGGAGGAGAAAGAACATTCATTTCCATTTCAGGTATACAGACACCAACTGTGGCTTTCACAGGTCAGTTATGTGACGCTGTGATTGTCTTTAATGTCTCCTCTCTTCCCCCCCCCCCCCCGTGGAGTGGTAAGGGTAGTGTACCGACCCCGGATGCCACGTAGAATGTTGGGGGGGGAATAAGGACGTCCCGATATTGAGTTCTCTATGAGCTGCAGAGGTAGGTGAGCATGGGATCGTTGAATCTGCAGGCTCTACCAGACATCTACAGCAGGTCTGTTTGCTGTCTGAGAAGTGCAAGCATTTCCTGCTGTATGTCCCTCTCCTTTTCCTGCATCTGTCTCCTCTCCACTCTATCATTCTCCATGTTCTCTATAAGGGTGGTCGTCCAAGCCCTGTGCTCATTCTCTGATGCAGCACTGGCTTGCAGGATCTCCTGGAACATGTCATCCCGAGTCCTTTTCTTTCTCCTCCTTATCTGGCTTAGGCATTCCACTTGTGGGGAGGGGGAGACCCTGAAGGCCACAATGGCAGCACCTTCAGATACAACACACAGAGGTACCACTGTCAGTGTATTCATAATGGAAACTAAAACTTAAGATATTGAACTCACTCCCCTTGGTCCCCAAAAGTTGTAAAGCATTACATTCTCATTTCTTCTTGGGATGATACAGCACGGTGCCATGGAGAGTATGGCCCTCATGGGGGTTGGGGAAATGAGAGGGGGGAATAGCTCGCTGGCATCATTATAGGCGTATATGGCAATGGAACTGAATACAGGCACAGTTTTCCACAGACAATGGTGATTGTAGCTGATATCTCACTCCGGAGGGCAACAGAGGCAGAGAGCACAACTGCTGCTGTTGTCCAGGTGCTGATCGTGCTCTGCTAGCCTGTGTACTGCAGCGGTGCCAGCCGAAGTAACTGCTGAATGGTGTGGGAGAGTGTCCTAATTCAGCGTAAGAAATAAGACAGCTCTCTTCAGAAATCTTCAGCAGAGTACCTCCATGAAAGTTTCATCAAAATCTCTACAGATGGGACATATAAACAAGCTGCTCTGCGTGGCCCCCTTTGTCTAACTCTATAGGGGAATGAAAAGCAGATAGCAACTCTACCTCTCTTGGGGTATGTCTATACTTACTTCCTGGTCCAGATGTAAGCGATCGATCTTCTGGGATCGATTTATCGCATCTTGTCTAGATGCGATAAATCGATCCCAGATCGATCCCGGAAGTGCTTGCCGTCGACGCCGGTACTCCAGCTCAGCGAGAGGAGTATGCGGCATCGACGGGGGAGCCTGCCTGCCGCGTCTGGACCCACGGTAAGTTCGGACTAAGGTACTTTGAATTCAGCTACGTTATTAACATAGCTGAATTTGTGTACCTTAGTCCAAAGTGGGGGGGTTAGTGTGGACCAGGCCTTGGTTGTTCCACTACCTCTGCTAGCACAGGTAAAAAAGAGTAACTAAAACACATGTCCTGCTACTTGGGGGTTCCATCCCTGTAATTTCAAAAGCAAACTGCGTACTTACCAGAGGTTCCTTCCTCTGCATCAGGTTACCCGTACTTGACTGTTGGGACTGGCTGGACTGAGGTGGAATCAGAAACATCTGCTGGCTCACTACGCAGCTGGATTCCCTGGTCGCCTCTCCCCCTTACTATTCCTCCTCCCTGTGGCAGGGGCCTGTGACTCAATCTCAACGAAAATATCTATGGTGCTCTTGGGGGTGGTGGTGAGGTCTCCGCCAAAAATGGCCTGTAGCTTTTTGTAAAAGTGGCAGGTCTGTGGCTCTGCAGCAAATTGATTGTTGGCCTCCCTGGCCTTCTGCCCACTGCAGCTCCTTGTCTTTCACGCAACACTGCTAGTTGTCCCTGTTGTGGCCCTTTTCTTACATCCCCCAAACAATCTGCTGGTAGATGTCTACATTTCTACAGCTGGCTCGGAACTGTGCCTGCACAGTCTCTTCTCCCCATAGGCACAGGAGATCCAATACCTCCTGTGTACTCCAGGCAGGAGCATGTCTGCAATGTATAGCTGGCACAGTCAGCTGGGCCGTTATACTGAACAATGGAGAGCTGCTAGGTGTGCTTGCCAAGCTGGGCAATCAGGAAAAGAAATTTCAAAAATTTGAGGGGCTTTAAAGGGGAGGGATGACTTCCTGTCTACCTGACCCTTGGGCAGTGGAGTTCACAATGCTGATCAGAGCAGTCAGCATGGGGCAATGTGGAGCAGACAGCTCCTGGAGGTCAGTAACAGTCGATGTAAGTTATGCAGTGTTTATATTATTACTGTGTCACCTCAATACATTGACCATGATTCTACACTGCTTGGGGAGGTGGTGTTATTAATTTGGCATAGTGGGGCACGTACATCGGTGGGAGCCAAATTTATGTAAAGACACATCCACAGCTAGCTTGAAGTAAGCTGTCTTGCATCTATATAATCATTTAGCACAGACCAGGCCTAATTGTATCAACAGGAAAAAGTTCTGGGCATCCATGCAGACAGCTCAATGAAGACCTCTACTAAGTGGTTAAAAAGGAAAGGAAATGTAAAGATGTATAGGAAAGAATGGAGAATAATATGGAAAATGTTATATTACCCTTATTAGAAAGTCTCTCTAATATCCTGGGACCAACACGACTACAACAGCACTGCAAACAACCTATTACCCTTATATAAATTAAAGGTATAACATCAAAATATTGCATTCAGTTCTGGTAACCCCATTTCAAAAAGGATTTAGCAGAAACAGAGAGGATTCAGAGACAGGCAACCAGAATGATTACAGGCATGAAATTTTTTTTTATATGAAGACAGACTGAAAGACTGGGACTTTTTACCCTAGAGAGGAGAGGAATAAAATTTACCAAATTAGAAATTAATCAAAGTTAGAAATAAGGCACAAGTTTTTAACAGTGTGGGTGACTAACCATTGGAACAAAATATCAAGGGAAGTGGTGGATTCTCCATCTCGATGTCTTCAAATCAAGACTGGAAGTCCTTCTGGAAGATATGCTTTAGTCAAACACAAGTTATCAGGCTCAGTACAGGGGTAACTGGATGAAATTTAATGCCCTCTGATATACATGAGTTCAGATTAGATGATCTAATGGTCCCTTCAGGCTTAAAAGCTATGAATCTGTAACAGGGGGAGATGATGAAAGTATTCAAAATAATGAATGAATGAATGAATGAATGAATGAATGAATGATATAAAGATGGCAAATAGGGTGAGTAGAAGTTCTCAATCTCATAATACACAAATTGTGGGACATCCAATGACACTGAAAGGTGACAAATTCAGCACTGATAAAAAGAAATGAGTTTTCACACAATCCACAATTGGTCTGTGGAACTCACTGCTATGAGATATGATTGAGGCCAAGAGCTTAGTAAGATTAAAAAAAAAGACTTAAATATCTACATCAATAATAAAAATATCCAGAGTTATAACAGTATTCTTTCTACAGTAAGTGTTTTGGAAAGGATATAAGCCTTCATGCATAAAGGCATATGCCAAGCTCTAACTAGAGGGATACAAGATTAAAATTTCCTTGGGGACTGGTTCTCCCCTAACTGCTTATTGCAGGTTTTTCTTGTATTGTCCTCTAAAGCAGACAGTACCACCCACTACTGCAACAAGATCCTGGATTAATTGGACCACTGGCTTGATCCAGCGAAGTAATTCTTACATTACTATGTGAAGTTTAGAGCTTCTGTGATGAGGATTGGGGAATCTTCAATGCAGATGGATAAAGAAGGGAAAGGAGTAGAAATTAGCAAACAAGAAACCTACTTGGTCATGCAGGACATCTTTGGCTAGTGCAGGGTCATTCCCAACTGTGTATTTCCTATTATTGTTAATTATTCGTATTATCATAGCACATAAGAGCCCCAGTCATGAACCACATCCCCATTGTGCTAGGTACTGTATAAAAGAGCATAAAAAGACTGTTCCTGCCCCAAAGAAAGCATTACTTAGATTGTAAATTATCTTGCTGCTGAAAGAAGTCATTAGAAAAAGATTAAGATAATTAAAACACGAGTAAACAGGACAACTATCTGGTACTTTAGATTAATGTTAAGGGCCAACAAGCTTGACAATTAAGAAAGGAGCTCAGTGGTTTCAAAGGTAATGGGAAGTTTTCTTTTATAGGAGTTTGCTTACCTTCTTTCTTGGATTTCCCTTTATTATTCCTTTCATATTCTGTCACTCTTTTTTATAATGTGTGTATATATTTATATAAAGTCCTTCCCACAGTGCAGCTTCCATAATCAGGCCTAGATCAAACACTTATGAAAATCTTTCCTCATTTATTCTGGTCTCCCCTCAACTCCCTTCTGAAGCCTGTTTATGCCACATGAAAATTAAACGCATGTTGCCAACTTCTGCATGTGTTCATTTTTGTGGTCAGGCTGTCCTGTTATTTTAAAGGTGTAGTCATGCAACAAAAACAAAGAAAATCTCTTCCTTAGTCTCCTATTCCTTTCTAGCATTTACCATCTGGCCACAGAAGAAAAAAAATGAAAGTAATTTAAAGCATTTAATAATAAATATTACATTGTTTTCCCATTCAGCCATATTTAGCTTGCAGCCCAGAGTAAAGACTCTAGAGAACAATTTGCTACCGTTAGCTGAGCACTTTATTAATCAGAGTACTATGTGCTATCAAGGATGATTGTTTTCCTACCTTTCTGCATTCTTCAACTCACACAATGTCATCGCTCTAGGAGGTATGAAGCAATGAACTGGAATTACTTTGGTGTTAAAAGTGGATGCCACCATTTATGCATTTCATGGAGTACTCAACTGTACCATGTTTCAAAACCTGCCTGTTACAATGAAAACCCACTAGACAGAATACAAGATGCTTTCCACGTGAAATAAAATAAACAACACCTCAACATAAAAATAGACATGGGGCATATTCTGGTCTTTATTACATTACTGTAGGTCTGAAGATTCTCTCTATTTAGACCAATGTATGAGAGATCAGAATCTGGCCAAATTATTATTTTCCAGAGTACACAGCTAATTTTGACCATTTTGAATCAACTATCATTTTATGAGACCATTAATTGTGCTGCTCAGTAAAGCCATTTAATCACACATAATAAAAAGAGTAATAAGAGGTTGACCAAACACAAATGGTTATTTTAAAGCTAACAAATACAGGTTGTGAACAAGATTTGTTAAAACTAGTATGGGAAGTTCATGAATTTTAATAATGATAAAATAGTTATAAAGGACAACAAAAATCTCACAATAATATTAACCCTAACTGTCCCTCATTTGGCAAATACATAACCTCTTGAATATATCTGGCAGTACACTGTGGAAATTAACACAAAAGAACATAAGAATGCCCATACTGAGTCAGACCAATATCCTGTCTTCCGACAGTGGCTAATTCCAGATTCTTCAGAAAGAATGACCAAATCAGGGCAATCCATCCTCTGTCATCCAGTTCCAGCATCTGGCAATCAAAGGTTTACGGACATCCAGAGCGTGGGGTTATGTCCCTGACCACTGTGGTTAATAGGCATTGATGGACCTATCTTCCATGAACTTTTCTAATTAGTTTTTGAATCTAACTGTACTTTTGGCCTTCTCAACATCCCATGGCAATGAGTTCCATGGGTTGACTGTGTGTTGTGTGAACAAGTACATCTTTTTGTTTGTTTTAAACATGCTGCCTATTAATTTCATTGGGCGACCCCTGGTTCTTGTGTTATGTGAAAGGGTAAATAACACTTCCTTACTCACTTTCTCCACACCAGGCATGATTTTCAAGACCACTATCATATCCCTCCATAGCTGTCTCTTTTCTGAGCCGAACAGTTCATCTTTTTAATCTCTCCTCATACGGAAGTTGTTCCATACCCCTAATCTCTCCTCTGTACCCTTTCCATTTCCAATATATATTTTTTTTAAAATCAGGCAACCACAACTGCAGGCAGTATTCAAAGTGTCGGTGTACCATGGCTATGTATAGTAGCATTATGATATTTACTGTTTTATTATGTATCCTTTTTCTAATAGGCCTAACATTGTTATCTTTTTTGATTGCCATTGCACATTAAGCAGATGTTTTCAGAGGACTCTCCACACTGACTCCAAGATCTTTTTCTTGATTGGGAACAGTTAAGTTAGACCTCATCATTTTGTATATATAGTTGGGATGTTTTCCAATGTGCATTACTTTGCTATTATAAACACTGAATTTCATTGCAATTTCGTTGCCCAGTCACCGTTTTGTAACATCCCTCTGTAACCCTTTGCAGTCTGCTTTCAGTTTAACTACCTTGATTAATTTTATATTATCTGCAAACTTTGCCACCTCACTGTTTACCTCTTTTCCAGATCATTTATGAATTCATTGAACAGCACTGGTCCCAGTACAGATCCTCAGGGGATCCTGCTATTTATCTCTGTCCAATATTAAAACTGACCATTTATTCCTATTCTTTGTTTCCTGTCTTTTAATCAGGTACTGATCCATGAGAGGTCCTTCCCTCTTATCCCATGACTGCTTATTTTGCTTAAGAGCCTTTGGTGAGGGACCTTGTCAAAGGCTCTCTTACATTCCAAGTACACTATATCAACTGAATCACCTTTGTCCAAATGCTTGTTGACCATCCCAGAGAATTCTAATAGATTAGTGAGGCATGATTTTCCTTTACAAAAGCCATGTTGACTCTTCCCCAACATATTGTGTTAATCTGTGTGTCTGATAATTCTGTTCTTTATTATAGTTTCAACAAATTTGCCTGATACTGCAGTTTGGCTTACTGGCCTGCAATTGTCAGGATAGCCTCTAGAGCTTTTTTAAAAAATAGGTGTTACATTTACTACCTTCCAGTCATGTAGTAGAGAGGCTAATTTATGTGATAGGTTATATACCACAGCTAGTAGTTCTGCCATTTCATATTTGAGTTCTTTCAGAATCTGGAGTGAATACTGTTTGGTCCCCGTAACTTCTTATTGTTTAATTTATCCATTTGTTCCAAAACCACCTCTATCGACAACTGAATCTGGGACAGTCCCACAGACTGTTCCTGATACAGATATTCATACAAATAGGATGAGATATTAAAAGCAACATAGGGGATTTAGACATACATATTCCTCTAAAATGAATGATCAACTGACGTGTACCTAAATCCCCTGCAATGCTTGGGAAAATCTCAGACTTTGTTAACTTCTGTAGATTATCAAATCAATAGACTGGATTTTTACTAGCCTGTGGAGTCAGGTTAACACTTTACATCATATGCAACGTGTTTAATTGGTTCTGAATTTTAAATTATTTTTGGTATTGTTACATCAGTTGCAATATAGAAATAGGGGAGAGAGGGGAAGTACTAGAGTGATTCATGGAGGGTAAGGGGAAATGTTAAAGGGAAGCGATTTAATTTTTTTTAAATTGGTGCTAATAGAAACAAACTATAATGCAAGGTAACACAAACTGAACAACAGCCGCTAGCCACACTCAAGGTACGTGCAAGATTTATATGTCCCAAAATTCCCACTTCCTTGAATTTAGCTCTAAAGGATCCTTTTATTATTTCTAGCTCATTGTAAGGGAACTTTCAAAGTCTACAGATACAGATATAAATACATATTACCTATCCTGAGTAAGAACAAAGTTAACAGAACAGTGAACTAATGTCTTTAGGGGATGAAGACAAGAAAAGTAAGTAACAATGAACAATGTTTTCATTTTCTAGTGTTAAGGGAAAAGGTTTGGTTTTCTGCAAATAAATATTTGCACGTCTCTGGCCCAATTCAGTTTAAAGAAAAAGATCACAATGTGGCATCTGTAAATGCTTTGGGAGCTATGGAAAATTGGCTTTTTGCACCACTGAAGCCCATGCCAGGCTATAAGAGCCAAGTTAAACCATACAATTTAAAAAACTGACCTGGGCTTGAATGCTTATATTTCAGACAAATATAGAACTAGAACTCTGGACATATTCACTTGTGAAATTGAATTGGCCAACTAAACAGTACTTGCAAATTTCATGCAAAAGATCCACAGCAGAATCATTAAACATTCATGTAACCTGGCTGAATTTATTTTAATATATATAGCATTACATTTCATTTTCTCTCAAAGGCCTTTAGGATTTACAGAAGATAAATAAATTAGGATCAGATCTGAGACTCTAGATTCTGAGTATTTGACTAGTAATCTCACCAGTAGAATGTTTTCTTTAGGAAATCAAACCAACCTTTAATTTAAATCTTTCCCTGATGTCTTTCTATCACAAGTCTTTGGGGGATGCCAGAGTACTGTGTGCATTACAGTGACCTGAGGGAGTTTAATTTACTTTCTATGATCACTTCAAAATCAGAACTGCAAGAACAAAGAAAAGATTGAAAATAAAAACAAGAGTCGCTTAAATTTTTCTAAATGACATAGTTGGCTCACAATAATAAAAAGTAGCAGGTTTCATGTAAAAGACAAATACTTCCCCCCCAACAGACACTATCATTGTATGCAATTGGGAAAAGCTCAATACTTCTGCAGTTTATGTTTCAAATTGTTTCCCTTGAAATATACATACAATGATGATTAAAAAGTTGGGAAAGGAGACATCAGCATCTTAAGAAAGGTAGGAGAGTGTGTCTGCATGCGTGATATAACATGCCAGAACGCTCTGATGTCTTACAGTAATTTGTTCTGCAACAGAGCAGAAGAAGTTTCCCAAGTCCTCAAACAATGATGTGAATGTACAGGAAATAAAAATAAAGAGTCCATTAAATTGTAAAGTTCTGCAAAAACACAGGGCTAAGAGGAATAAAAGGTTTTTCTCTTCTATTAACACTTGCCTGCGTTAGCTTCCCAAGTAACAGGTTGATAGGTTTACACATAAGATTAAACTTTGCAGCTTCATTCACTAATATTCGCCCAGTACCCTGCTTAAGAATCCTACTATTTATATTTGTTTACTCCACCACAAAAACCCTCATAGCATCAGGACAGAAATTGGAAGACACCACCTAGTCCAATAAAATCAGCTCAAGTCTACATACACCTCTACCTCGATATAACGCTGTCCTCCGGAGCCAAAAAATCTTACCGCGTTATAGGTGAAACCGCGTTATACCGAACTTGCTTTGATCCACCGGAGTGTGCAGCCCCTCCTTCCCCCGGAGCGCTGCTTTACTGCATTATATCCAAATTCGTGTTATATCGGGTCGCGTTATATTGGGGTAGAGGTGTACTATTACCAGTCTTTGTTCCTGCTTTAATCCTGTTTGCATTTGGTGCTCCTTATCACTGGCTTGAATTATTTACTATTACTATCCACCTATCAACTGAGTGTGTTAAAAACATTTCAGAAGTCTTAAAATCCTGAGATCGGAAGGAAGATATCCATACTTTGAGATCATCAAAAGGATGCTCATAACCATTAGTTTTAGGATCCTCCTACTCCAATTTGATCAAACAGACCATTAAAATTCAATCATTAGAATTTAACAACATGAAGAAAGGGTTAAATGTCATTTGTCTAAACTTTATAGATATCTGTGGACTACAACGTCTGCAAGTGTGGATTTATCAAATGAAATTCTGTATAGTGTGCCTGCACTCTAGGGGCTGACAAAACTACTCGCCCAGTGGTGAGTAGGGAGCTTTGTTTAGTGAGCCCATCAGTCCCTAGAGAATGTAAGATTTAATTTAAAAAACGTGCCCCTCCAAATGTGAACTACTGTTGCAATGCATTCCCGAGTCTGCAAACAACCACTGCTGCTGCTTGTAGTTTTCGGGAGCAGCGGAAGACTCTAAATCAGTATCCTGTGCAAAGCACTGAAACGACAAGAAGAAGATAGATGCGGTTGATTGGGAAAGCCTTGAACAGCAGGGGCAGGTGGCATTGGAGTTTTTCATGAGGAGGGTACCGAAGCATATAGTTTTGGCAGGTTCTTTGTATGAAGTGACGTGGCTAAGACTTGGGGCTGTCATATTAAAGGCTTAGATTCTATTCCCAGTTTAAACATAAATAACCTTTTAGAACATCCTCAGTTACTCCTGTAAAATAGGGAGTCTGGATGCTAGCCTCCATTGTAGGATACTGATTACTGAGCTGTGCCTCATACCACTAAGTGAAGTACACAGAGTTATTAACACCAGTCAACAAAGAAGTGAGACTTGAATTCGTCCCCTGGTTCTCAGTCTACTGCAGGGGTAGGCAACCTTTCAGAAGTGGTGTGCCGAGTCTTCATTTATTCACTTTCATTTAAGGTTTCGCGTGCCGGTAATACATTTTAACGTTTTTTAGAAGGTCTCTCTCTATAAGTCTATATTATATAACTAAACTATTGTTGTATGTAAAGTAAACAAGGTTTTCAAAATGTTTAAGAAGCTTCATTTAAAATTAAATTAAAATGCTGATCTTACACCGCCTGCCTGCTCAGCCCGCTTCCAGCCTGGGGTTCTGTTCACCTAGGCCTGAAGCGGGCTGAGCGGGGCCTGCAGCTGGGACGCCAGCTGGCAAAGGGCCGGCAGCCAGGACCCCAGACCGGGGGGGGGGGTTCAGAGGTCAGGGCAGAGGGCTGGGGGTGTGTGTGGGGGGTTCAGGACAGAAGGCTGTGTGTGGCGGGAGGTTCTGGGATCAGGGCAGAGGGCAGTGGGAATGTGGGGGGGTTCAAGGCAGAAGGCTGGGGGTGTGAAGGGGTTCAGGGGTCAGGGCAGAGGGCAGTGGGGATGTGGGGGTGCAGGGCAGAAGGCTGGGTGTGGGGAGGTTCAGGGGTCAGGGCAGAGGGCTGGGATGTGTGTGGAAGTGCAGGGCAGAAGGCTGGGGGGGGGGGGTTCAGGGCAGAGGGCTGGGGTGCTCAGCTCGTGGGGGTGCTCCCAGCCCCCTGCCCTGAGCGGCTCATGGCAGGGGGCTGGAAGGGATATGCCCTGTTCCACCCCCTTCTCCAAGGCCCCATCCCTACCTCTTCTCTGCCTCCTCTACGGGGCAGGGAGCACGCTGCCACTCCTCTCCCTCCCCCTCCCCCTCGCAAGGGCCATCAGCTGATCGGCACAGGGAAGGAGAGGAGGAGGGGCAGGAACGCACCATGCTGGGGGGAAGAAGCGGGGGGAGGGGGGAAGCTTGGCTGCCGCAGGACCAATCTTCTGCCTCCTACCCCCGCAGGGGAGAGCGGTGGGCGGGGGGGACTGAGTGAGGCTGGGCGCCAGGACCCCCACACACACCACTCTCCCCTGCAGGGGCAGGAGGCAGAAGCTTGGTCCTGCGGCAGCCAAGCTTCTCCCCTCCCCCGCTTCTTCCCCCAGCGTGGTGCTTTCCTGCCCCTCCTCCCCACCTCCTCCTCTCACCGGGCAGGCAGCAGTGTGCCACTCAAAATCGGCTTTCGTGCCGTGTTTGGCACGCGTGCCATAGGTTGCCGACCCCTGGTCTACTGCATCTTCCCATAGTCCAAAATATATTTTAATGGGGAAAAGAAGCAAATGTTATTTTGTCTGTGTCCTGCCCAGAAGTTCTGGTCCATGTGGTTGCTTCAGCAGGCTCTACGGAGTATGACAGCAAGTGCAGTGCAGATGGAACATCCAGAGAATTGGAGAACAAGTTTCTAAGACATTATACTGTGGATATGCAAATCATACGCATTTTCCCATCAGACCACTATCTCACTCTGTCATAGATAATATATATGCTCAACATGATGCAGTTAACTACCACTACACTGACACCATGCTAATATCATCAGTGATGATGTTGCACAAACATGGAAGTAAACAAAAAGAGCTGTAATAATAATTCCAACTCCTTCAGAAACACAAATGAAAAAGCTTCAATTTATGTCAAATGGAAGATAATTGAGTTAAAAGAGAAAATGCTATTTTTTCAATCTCCTTTAAAAAGCTGAAGAACAGTAGGGAAAATATACAGTAGACCTGTATTTAATTTTAATACTAGAAACAAAACAGCAGTTTTGGTTGCATTTAAACTCAACTACACTCAGAGCAACAGCTGGCAAGAATCTGCTAAACAGTCCTTCTGATTTACAGCTTCAGAACTTTCATGGGTCATTCAACACAAACACCTTTGTTTGTCACACACAACCTACTAAAAAAAATGATTACCATTTAAATGAGGCTTTAAATCTCTAAATGACATGTTCTGAAAGCTAGGACATTGTTCGTACTGCTCCCTCTCTTAAAAGTAAAAACGCAACCGTTTATGCAAACTTTATTATCAATATTTTTGGAAAGAAATAACAATTTAAGCTATTCCATTACAATCTGGGGCAATTATGACTTACCTTGTTACATTTAGCTAGAAACTAAGCTTTGCTAACTTTCAACCCATCAAAACTCATTTGGTGAAAATCTAAGTACAGGAAAATAACATGAATTTTGATAGGATGTTCCCATAGATTATCTGGAAAAGTAAAACTAGAAACCCATATTTAAGATAATTATATAGCCATATACACCTCTACCCCGATACAATGCGACCCAATATAATATGAATTCGGATATAACGTGGTAAAGCAGTGCTCCGGGCGGGGGGGGGGAGACGACTCTGGTGGATCAAAGCAAGTTCGATATAACACGGTTTCACCTATAACGCAGTGATTTTTTTTGGCTCCTGAGGACAGCGTTGTATTGGGGTAGAGGTGTATAAGGTAATTATTATTTGTTTCTAGAAGCACCTGTAATATTCTTGGGGCTGTTCAAATACAAAAAGGCATGTAAATGACTATTTAAACTATAATCTCTTTAAATAGTTATTATGATATAGAATGCATATCTTCCACCCTGAGCTGACTCCACTGAGATACCAAGCTAGTTCATTATTTTTATTTAAGAAAATAACAATGGCCATATCGGGTCAGACCAATAGTCTATCTAACCCAGTGGTTCCCAAACTTGTTCCGCCGCTTGTGCAGGGAAAGCCCCTGGCGGGCCGGGCCAGTTTGTGTACCTGCCGTGTCCGCAGGTTCGGCCGATCGCGGCTCCCAGTGGCCACGCTTCGCTGCTCCAGGTCAATGGGAGGGCTCCATTGCCCTGGAGCAGCGAACCGCAGCCACTGGGAGCCGCGATCGGCCGAACCTGCGGACACGGCAGGTACACAAACCGGCCCGGCCCGCCAGGGGCTTTCCCTGCACAAGCGGCGGAACAAGTTTGGGAACCACTGATCTAGCCCATCTTCCAACAGTGGCCAATGCCAGATGCCTCAGGGAGAATAAACAGAACATGGCAATTAGCAAGTGATCCATCCCTCATCATCCAGTCCCAGCTTCTGGCAGTCAGAGGTTTAGAGACACCCAGAACATGAGGCTGTATCCCTGATCATCTTAGGCAATAGCCATTGATGGATCTCTCCTACATGAATTTATTTAATTCTTTCTTGAGTCCATTTATAATTTTGGCCTTCACAACATCTCATGGCAATGAGTACCACAGGTTGACTGTGCGTTACGAGAAGCAATAGATCTTTATGTTTGTTTTAAATATGCTACCTATTAATTTCATTTGGCAACCCCTGTTTCTTGTGTTATGTTAAGGGGCGAATAACACTTCCTTATTCACTTTGTCCATACCACGCATGATTTTAGAGACCTCTATCAAATCCCCCTTTAGCCCTCTGTTTTCTGAGCTGAACAGTCCCAGTCTTTTTAATCTTTCTTCATATGAAAGCTGTTCAATGGCCCTACTCATTTTTGTTGCCCTTTTCTCGGTACTTTTTCCAATTCTAAAATATCTTTTTTCAGATAGGGTGACCAGAACTGCATGCAGTATCCAAGGTGTCAGCATACCACGGATTTATATAACATCATTATGATACTTTCTGACTTACCTTCTATCCATTTCTCAATGGTTTCTAACGGTGTTAGCTTTTTTTGACTGCAGCTGCACACTGAGCAGTTGTTTTCAGAGAACTGTCCACAATGACTCCAAGATCTCTTTCTTGAGTAGGAAGAGCTAATTTAGACCCCATCATTTTGTATATACAGTTGGGATTATGTTCTCCATTGTGCATTACTTTGCATTACATTGAATTTCATCTGCCATTTTGTTGCCCAGTCACCCAGTTTTGTAACATCCCTTAGTAACTTTTCCAGTCAACTTTCAACTAAATTATCTTGAGTAATTTTATATTGCCTGTAAACTTCGCCACCTCACTGTTTACCTCTTTTCCAGATCATTTAGGAATATGTTGAACAGCACTGGTCCCAGTACAGATGCTTGGGGGACCCTGCTATTTACCTCTCTCCATTATGAAAGCTGATCATTTATTTCCTATCCCGTTTCCTGTCTTTTAACCAGGTACTGATCCATGAGAAGTCCTTCCCTCTTATCCCATGACTGCTTATTTTGCTTAAGAGCCTTTGGGCATCTAGGCATGAGTGAAGGCATACATTGCTGATAGAAGGCTTGTTTTATGGATCACAATTCTAACCTGATACTTTTCTACTAGTTTGACATTATAAAAACAAATGAGAGTTTCCCCTTGCATCGCTCATCAGTGGTGTCACTATAGTCTCAAATGCAAAGTCCTGGAAACTGTAATACTCACGGCGACTCGGGGCAACTGTAATAATAAATTCAGTGCTAGTGAAGGTCAGACTGCCAACAACAAAGAGAAAATCCTTCTCTATACATACTTTTAAGCTTCCTGTTTCCGGAAGTTTAAAAAATCAACAGTACTGTTCTTTGTGCAATATGTTCTGTATAGAGACACACAATCCCCCACAGAGGCATAACATCCATGAAATACATTGTTTTCTTTCTGTTATCTACATCTATATATTCTAATACATATTTCCTCCAAAATTCCTATTTTATTATAAAAAATTGGAAGATAATATTTTTCAAATGGGGAGACAATATTTACTTTTAACATCTTGTTATACTTAAAACAGAATCTCAGTAGAATTAAATATTGTCATCAAAAATGGCCTTGTTGCTTGATAAATGCTGAAGCAAAATCAACAAAGAGGAAGGATTGTCTTGTGGCTGGGGTGCTAACCTGGGACTCAGGAGACCCAGGTCCATTTTTCTGCTCTGCCACAGACTACATGTGGGATCTTGAGAAAATCTTTTAGTGTCTCTTTGTGCCTTACTTCTCCATCTGTAAAATAGGAATAATAGTACTTCTCTATCTTACAAGGGTATGCTGAAGATAAATACGCTAAAGACTGTGAAGTGCTCCAATACCACAATAGCAGCGGCCATACCATAGATAAATTAGATACAACAGATTAATATAACAGAAGGCCAATGGATAATCTCTTTGGCACTGATTCAGGAAGCCATTCTTATATAACAGAGCGCTTAAGCACTTGAATAGGGATAGACTTAAGCGCATGTCGAGTTTTTAGGTGAATTGGGATATCTATGAATAGTTGTAACCTGCCACAGGAAGTCCTGTCCTGTACCAACAAAATCCTCCTGAGACTTCAAAATCAAGAGGTTGGAAGGGTACAGGACAGGATCAGAAACGCAGTGGGATCTGCAAAAGTAGCTTTTTTAAAATAAGGTGATTGATCTATAAAAGCTACAGTTGTGTTATGTTGTTTACTTGGGTCTTCTTTGTTGATTACAGGTCACTGTTGTTAATCTGAATGTGGAGGAACAGAAATTTGTAAACTTTCAAAAGCAGCTGAAAAATTTTAGTCATGCACAGAGTGCCATGATAGCAAACATGTTCCTCCCCCTCAAAAACTTCAAATACTGCCCCAAAGGCTGTAAAACTAATCAGGTATGATGCCTTTAGGACTTGTTATTCTGGCACACTTCACCCAATACCCTATGAAAAAAATGACAGACATGCTGGACCAGTGAAATATAACCTACTCTAGCTCAATACTGCTGCTGAAATATTAATCAAGGAAGAAAGGAATGCCATGCAGCAATTTTCTGGATTCAAAATTTCAAACTAAGCAATGTTTTTTATTTGCAAATATACACAATTACAGGGTGGCAAAGCTTTCCATCCTGCCAATGACAATGGTTAAAGGAATTTGTTCTTTAAAGGTCACATTGGAAAAGGAAAATGATCCTATATAATCTTTTGAATTAGGTTCCACTTCTTTTTCTTCTTTATGTCAGAAATTTTAATTTTGGTGAGAGGTGAAGAATGTAGTAATGTACCTCCTTGCTGCTATTTGTACTGTACTGTACTTTTGCCTTTTAGGACAAAGTAAGAAAACACCCACTTGGCTGAGGAAAAGCTCCATTTAATGCAAGTATTGGAGGCATTCAGTGAAATGTACTTATTTTAAATCCACATGTATGCTCCAGCTGCTTCCCTGCCCCTGGTGTGTCAGCTTTATAATGTTGAAGCAAGTGCAACTTTCAGACACTTTAATTTCAATTTTGTTGCTTCTAATACCCTTTATTTCTAAGGAAAACTTCTCACATATTTCATTCCATGTGATTATTCCATGTTTATTCCATCTGCCCTTAAAAGAGACATAAGCCAGGTTTATGTACAGTATCTGCAAAATGTAAAGTTAAAAAATTTCATCGAGATGTACAAGTACTCCGTTCTTTTTAAAGTTAAAAGGGGAATGTGTCTGTTTTCATTTAGACCAATGAAAATACAGAGTAACTCCATAGACTTCAGTAGTTATTCTAGTGCATGTGAGAGCAGTCCAGTATTTGTATTTCCTGATCTATAGTGCATTTAGTTAAAAAAATACCGTAGAAGGACTCATAAAATGACCTACCCTACTGACATTGGCATCAAAAAAGGGGGGAGGGATAGCTCAGTGGTTTGAGCATTGGCCTGCTACACCCAGGGTTGTGCGTTCAATCCTTGAGGGGGCCACTTAGGGATCTGGGGCAAAATCAGTACTTGGTCCTGCTAGTGAAGGCAGGAGGCTGGACTCGATGACCTTTCAAGGTCCCTTCCAGTTCTAGGACATAGGATATCTCTATTAATTAAAAAGGTCTTGCGTGAAAGACTTCAAGCTTCTATATTATTTTAAATCTTTGTTGCACCACGAAATTTAAATACACATACACAGCACGTGAATTTTCATGCCACTCTCTGTAACAAACCAAGACAGATGAGTTACGGTATGACAAGAAACTGAACGCAGCCCAGTTTTGTGTTTTGAGTAATAAAAAGTTAATTATAGGGCTTTCCTGATACAACAAAAGATTAGGCAAGAGACTTCCTGCCTTCCATGACATTCACACAGGGCAAAGATGATAAATTTCAGGCCTTACAATGTTAATTTAATCACCACCAAAAACGATGTAGGTAATTTTCTTCCTAATCATCATTGTGATCTTTGTATGTCAGACTGAAGGTCTGGCCTCAATTCCCAATCATAATAAAATTAAGCCATCAAGCCACTCAATTACAGTTACCGTCCAGGGCAAGTGTACCAGTATTTATCCTCAGTGGGCCAGCAAGGGCACCCACTCTCAGGCTTCCAGCTCCCCTGGCCATCACCTCTCTTGGGTGAAGACATATGCGTCTCTCCCTTCTGACTGGGGTATCTCCAAGCTGAACAATTCCCTGCCTTCACTATATTATTCCCAGCAGAGACAGGCCGCCCAAGCAGACCTGCTTGCTTTCTCTTCAGTCTGTTAATAGTGTAACTGCCCATGGCCATAGACACAATACAGCTCTTTTTATGCAAGCCTATTTTATTCTTAAGGTAAAAACACTACAGAGAAAACAATCTATTTAACACTAAAAAAACCTATATGCATTCTAATAAGTTTATCAGAGATCACTCCAACCCTAACATGGTGTATGGCAGGAGCAGTCCTTCAGCACGCCACCTAAAGGGTTTCCTTGTGGTTTCACAGTTCATCACAGCTAGGGTTACCATTCGTCCGTATTTTCCCGGACATATCTGGCTTTTGCGTCTTTAAATAGCCGTCCGGGAGGAATTGGTAACAAGGTTAAAAGGTCCGGGATTTTCCTCCCTCCCATGAAGAGTGCGGCGCGGCTGATTGGGCGGCTGGGCTTGATTGAGCCGCTCCCATTGGCCTCCAGCAGCCAGAGCCCCTCCCCTGCTCCCCGCAGCCCAGTGTAACAACACAAACAGCCCCACCAGCAGCGTGTTTTGCCTACATGTGGAGCCAGCATCTGACCACCATGGGCATGGTAAGGAGAGTCCCGGGGGGCAGTCAGGGAGCAGGGGGAGGGTTGGATGGGTCCCCGGCCTCCACCTGCCACACCCCCTCCATGCGTCCCCCCCACGTGTTCCTCCCCCCCACCTCTCCCGTGCCTGCTTGTGCTGCCCACATTCCTATGCCCTCCCGCCAGCAACTGCTGTCTGCTGCCCCAGGGTCCTAGTGCCCCCCATCCACTAATGGCAAGGCAGACTGCCCTTACCCTGCCCTTCCACCCTAGCCCTGAGCCTCTCCAACGCCCCAAACCCCTCATCCCCCGCACCCTAATCCTCTGCCCCAGCCCTGAGCCCCCTCCTGCATCATGAACCTCTCATCCTCAGCCCCAACCCTCATCCCTCCCGCACCCTAATCCTCTGCTCCATCCCTGAGCCCCCTCCTGCATCATGAACCCCTCATTCTCAGACCCACAGCCCTCACCCCGGCACCCCCTCCTATCCCCAAACTCCCTCCCAAATCCCCTCCCCCTTCTCACATGCCCTCTCCTGCCCTCAAACTCCCTCCCAAAGCCTGCACCCCCCCTTTGCACCGCCTTCCACCCCCAAAGCCCAGAGCCTGCACCCAGCACACAAACTCTATCCCTGTACCCCTGTACCCTTCCTGCACCCTAATCCCAGCCCAGGACCTGTACCCCAGACCTCCTCCCCCCCACCCAACCCCTCTCCCAGAGCCTTAGGCGGGGGGTGGGCGCAGCGGGTTCTGGGCACCAACAAAATTTCTACAAACCTGCCACCCATGCGAGTGGATAAGGGTTGGGGCAGTCAGGGACAGTAAGGTTTGTCCACAATATTGCCAGTCTTGCCACAATTACTATTTACCTTTCAAAACAATCGACAGACTTGCACTGATACCATGCTTTATTGGATTTCCTTGGGAAAGTGTTTACACATGCTTTTCTATTTGCAATACCACTATACATTTGCATTCTCACTTCTATCAGTTAAGATACACTGGACTAAGCTGAAAGCAAAATCTGACTTTCTTCTAATTACCTTCAACTTTATATTGAAATGGTGTGATGGGTGCCTTTTATTTTCTTTCACCTACAGGAAGTCATTACTTAGTTGGAAAGGCTTACCCTTCTGGATGAAACGTTTAGTTAGAATCACAAAAATACAAAAGTAGAAAATGTTGTATCCCCCTCTTAAAAATGTGTTAGTAGTTACCCTAGACATTACAGATCAATAAGACTTGCGTTAGTATCCCAAGCTGGTTGAAATGTTAATGTAAAGCAATTTTAAAACACATATTCATCAGAAATGCATACAATATCCTTCATCTGTAGTGGAAAGCAAAAATGGTTAGGTCCATGAACACTTAATCTGACTCAGACCTGTTCCTTTTTCCCCATGTGATCCTCTGACCACTGAAAATTATGAAGGAGAAAGGTATATGCAGAGAGGCTGTGAGATTTAGCCTCTCTCAGTATCCTGGTCCTATATTTCCACTGGCTCTCTTCAGAGCAATATGTACCCTCTGGGTCCATTCACGCACACTTGCTCTTACAATTACCCAGCACCGGGATTACTGATTCAGTGCCAGCAGATAGTATTTTGCCTTTCATGCCTGCAACTCAGAATAAAAAAAAGGAAAAATGTGGCTCTCGGCTTTGTTTTTGGGGACACAAAATAAACAAGTAAAAGAAAAGAATAAGAACTTACGGATACAAAGAGAAAACATTAAACTTCTCAAACTGCCCAGCTGTCATCACAGCTCTAGTTTTGGTGCTTGCATTCTGTTTGAATATTTTTATTCACTTGTTTACATAACAGTCAAACAGTTCCAAATAACATAATGTATATGCTCTAAAACTACTATAGTTGTTGCTCCACGGCAGCAACTAAACCTGCCTGAACCTGTCATTCAAACAAAGTGAATTAAATAATAATAATTTATAGTTAAAAGAAAAACTGTCTTTCAGACCAGTTCCTTGACATATGATTCAGATCTCACCCCTCTTCTTGCCAAATTTCAGAAAGCTAATTGTTTCTTTTGATTGCAAAATGTTTGTTGTAGCTCAAGGAAAATATTGTACTTATGATCTAACATTTTTGGCAGAAGGATGCTTGTACATATTGCAACATGTGACAAAGTTCCTCCTCTATCTTGGTGGATCCTGCGCTTATTGGCGGATTTTCTTGCCTCAGAGATTCACCATGTGGGTTGGGGAACAGCCCAGAGACCTTCCCCTCTGGGAGAACCCACTGTCCAGGTCAATTGGGAGGTTTGGGGGGGAACCCGGGCCCACCCTCTACTCCGGGTTCCAGCCCAGGGCCCTGTGGACTGTAGCTGTCTATAGTGCCTCCTGTAACAGCTGCATGACAGCTACAACTCCCTGGGTTACTTCCCCATGGCCTCCTCCAAACATCTTCCCTATTCTCACCACAGGATCTTCCTCCTGGTGTCTGATAATGCCTGTGCTCCTCAGTCCTCCAGCAGCTCACTCTCAGCTCCTTGTGCCTCTTGCTCCCAGCTCCTCACACTCACACCACAAACTGAAGTGAGCTCCTTTGAAAACCCAGGTGCCCTGATTAGCCTGCCTTAATTGATTCTAGCGGCTTCTTCTTAATTGGCTCCAGGTGTCCTAATTAGCCTGCCTGCCTTAACTGGTTCTAGCAGGTTCCTGATTACTCTAGTGCAGCCCCTGCTCTGGTCACTCAGGGAACAGAAAACTACTCATCCAGTGACCAGTATATTTGCCCTCTACCAGACTCCTGTACCCCACTGGTCTGGGTCTGTCACAAACAGTATGATGCCAGTACACATTACAGTAAGTGTGTATGTTTTAAATAAAACAACACTATTATTCTTGGGGGATTATTTGTATTTTTATATTTTTTTCAGCTAGAAACAAAACATCAAGTAGATAGCTATCAGGGACTTAAGACTGTAGTTAATTTATATGAAAGACCACAAGTTTCAAAATACCAACTCCTCTTCTCTTTCCACAAACGCACACCCATATTTACTAAAAATGACACTTTAAATAAAAACTGGAATTTAGTTCATGATTACCATTAGTGGTTCACTAAAGAGAAGGTAAGGCAAAGTTTGTCATAATGTACTGACAAACAAACCCTATCATAAATCAAAAGTGTTATGAAACAAGAATGGACACCAAAAACATCACACAGCTGATATTTTCATGAGTTCCTAACATTCTGAATGTTGAGTTACGCTTATTAGTGAATTAAATTCACACAAAGGTTTCCCCTTTTAAGTAAATTCTTTGTGTTCCTAATAAAATGGTTCGCTGTTCCTGTTTTTAAATCAAACTGTACAGAGCATTAGCAAGATCTTACAGTTTAACTAACTTTTCCAAGCATACCATCTGTTGTCACAAGACACATTTGTAAATGTTTCTAGACACAATTTGGTTTTTTTTAGCTTAGCAAGAATCATCCATACTTGTTTTAAGATAAACAGTTAGCTCCCTACATTTAAACATCATTTCTCCCCTGCCAGCTGTAGTGAGAAAACACCCTCAGTGCTGCAGCTGCTTATCAAAACTAACAAAGATTTTAGCTGGAAATATTTAACAGGACAATTGAAGTTTACATCCAAAACTTGACCTACATAAAAATCATCATCTGCTGAGCAACATCCTCTGGGCTCTGTATATATATATTTGTTTAAAAGAAATTAATCTGTCAGCAAAAATGTAAAAAATAACCATGCTTTTGTAAGACCTATGAAATTTTGTGTCTTGCATTTGCAAAACACAGACAGAGTATAAATCAACTAACAAATGCTAACAGAAATTTACTGCTGGGCCCACCCAAGAAAGTAAACAGAAGTGCCATGTTGATTTCAAATTCTAGCAGAAACAAAGGGGATAAGTGTGTAAAATGAGAAAATAAAAAGTGTTGAGGGCCTGATTTTCTGCTGCCTGGCACATACACATCATTTATACCTTTGCAAAGATGTAGAACTCTGCTAGCAACAAAGGAAGTTTATGATTTGGTAATTTTTTTTTGCACTCATTCTGCACAATTATAAATGAAGACAGGGTAGAATCAGGACCTTAATTTTCAAACTTCCTTGAGGAGACAATAGATGCATTTAAAAAAAATTAATCGTTATAGACAGTTCCCTTTAAAAATGTGCATAGAATGTATGGTATAATGTTAGGTATTGCTACTATTAGTGCCTCATGTATCATATGCACATGATTTTTGTGGCTGCTTAAATTGACCCACTTGTGCGTCAGAATCCAAGTTTCATTTTAAAAAAATTAAGCTGTAGGCTTTTGTTTGCGAACATAACCTTCAGAATATAAATGATGAGATGATATCTGAGTATGCCAAAGGCTCAGAGAAGAGTGAATTGGCCTGTTCTCAATGTGATGTTAGCAATGAATTATAATAAAAATACTTTAAATGTTAAGTATTCCACTGCTGATAATTTTATACGTAATGTACTTATTCATCGTTGTTGGACAAACTGGCATTTATTAGAATTCAGTGCAGTGGGGCGGCTAGTTGAGGTTGAGGTTATGCTGGAGTGGAGAAATAAGTAATTCAACCATCTCCCAAAATTTAAAGTCATCTGCAGGGCTGCCAAAAAGAGAAAGGGAAAGGGAACATGCATTCCTTTCTCAGAGCCAAAATTATCAATGTATTGTATTTTCAATACAAAATCTTGCAGCACATTGAAAATTGAGAATTTGGAGGCAGTGTCAAATAAACTGAATTTAATATCAAAATAAACAAGGGATAAAGTGCTAATTGTCAGACTGAACTTGAGGGATTAAGTGACATGGAGAAGGACTACGGAGGTTAATGCTTCTTAATTCTGGGGCTCCTGCTCAGGGGTCCCTGGACCAGGTGTGCGCAAACTTTTTGGCCTGAGGGCCACATCTGGGTGGGGAAATTGCATTTAGGACCATGAATGTAGGGCTGGGGCAGGGGGTTGGGTGCAGGAGGGAGTGCAGGGTGTAGGAAGGGGTGTGGTGTGCAGGAAGGGGCTCAGGGCAAGGGGTTGGGGCACAGGAGAGATGCGGGGTGCAGCAGGGGGCTCAGGGCAGGGGGTTGAGGTGCGGGGTGCAGGGGGGTTCGGGGTGCAGGCTCCCTGCCTGCCCTGGCCCCATGCCGCTCCCAGAAGCAGCCGGCACCATGTTCCTGCGGTCCCTGGGGGAGGCATGGGGCAGAGGACTCCATGCGCTGCCCTTACCTGCAGGTACCTCTCCTGAAGCTCCCATTGGCCACTGTTCCCTGTTCCCGGCCAATGGGAGCTGCGGGGGGCAGTGCCTGCAGGTGAGGGCAGCATGCACAGCTTTCTGACTGCCCCCATCTGCCAGCAGCTGCAGGGATGTGGTGCCGGCCACTTCTGGGAGTGGCGCGGGGCCAGGGCAGGCAGGGAGCCTGCCTTAGCCCCACGGCACCATGGGGGTGGCAATCCCACGGGCTGGATCCAGCCAGCATGCCATAGTTTGCCCACCCCTTCCCTAGACTCATAATATGCAGCAATGTGTAACACTGGCCAGAAAACCTGGGCAACTTTCAATTCTCTCCTTTGCATACAACATAGATTGGGTCCTTCACAATGCCTCACTAAATAGAATTTGGGGAAAGTTTTATTTTCCACTGCAATGTCACACATGTAGAATATTTCCATTTTATTCACCTACCTTTAATAAATACGAGGCCACCCGAGAAATATCCAATATAGGTAAGTTTGTTTTATCTTTCTAACTATCATCTTTACCGACTACATTTAAAGAAGTGAAATCTGTTGTCATGTTGCTTAAACCAAATCCTACAGTCCTTATTTCTGCAAAATTTCCATTGAAGTTT
This sequence comes from Chrysemys picta bellii, assembly GCF_011386835.1. NCBI lineage: Eukaryota > Metazoa > Chordata > Testudines > Emydidae > Chrysemys > Chrysemys picta. The sequence goes on along the minus strand of NC_088802.1, from coordinate 37,974,100 downwards.
ATGTACCTAAGGAATCAGAATTCGGTCCTTAATTTGTAAGAGTTAAAGTATCTGAAATCCCTTCTAAGTTCAGTGTCAGTTGGAAACAGAGCTATGAATATCAAACAATAGCATTTTTCACGGGGGAAAAAGCCCTGTGTTTTTCTTGGCCACTTGACTATCTTAGGATGGAAAACATCCCTGTAAAGGGGCATCCATATATAAGTACGTTATACATATTGTCATTCTAATGCTGTTCATTTGGAACTGACATCATAACCCTGGAAAGACATGCATCTAGAGGTACACAGAGCTATGGTGTGCCAAGCATACACTACTCTACATTTCTGTTCCTGTTATGCAACGATACTTAGTTGGGATTTTTCTGAATTTTAGCTACAAAATTATTTTAGCCTACTGCCTCTTCATTAGTCACTGTTTCAAGAACTACAGCACTATAAGCAACCACTTAATATATAGAAAGAATTTGAAAAGCAACTATCTAAGGACACAAAAATTAACAGCAAAAAAAAAATTAAGTAAATCAGAAGCAGGAAGTCTGCCAAAGAGTCAGTGGGGTCACTGGATGACCAATGTGCTAAAGGAGCATTCAAGAAAGACAAGAACATAGTGGAGAAGCCAAATTAATTCTTTGCATCGGTCTTCACTGCAGAGGATATGGGGGAGATCCCCACATCAGAGCCAATTTTTTTGGTGACAGATCTGAGGAACTGTTACAAAATGAGGTGTCAAATAAGGGAGGTTTATGGACAAATTGGTAAATTAAACAGTAATAAAGTCACTAAATGGTATTCACCAAAGACTTCTGAAGGGACTCACACATGAAATTGCAGAACTACTAACTGTGTCATGGAACCTATCGCTTGAATCAGCCTCTGTAACATCTATTTTTTTAAAACGCTCTGGAAGTGATCCTGGCAATTACAGGCCGGTAAGCCTACCTTCATTACCAGGTAAAGTGATTGAAACTATAGTAAAGAACAAAATTATCACACATAAATTAACATGATATATTGAGGAAGAGTCAATATGGCTTTTGTAGAGGGAAATCATGCCTCACCGATCTATTAGAACTCCTTGGGGGAGTCAACAAGCCTCTGGACAAGGGTGATCGAGTCGATATAGTGTACTTGCACTTTCAGAAAACCTTTGACAAGGTCCCTCAACAAAGGACTCTTAAGCAAAGTAAGCTGTCATGGGATAAGAGGGAAGGTCCTCTCATGAATCAGTAACTGGTTAAAAGATAGGAAACAAACTGGGGAATTACCAGTTGGAAGCGACAGAGGAGGAGAAAAATCTAAGTGTACTGATTAATCACAGTATCACTATGAGCCACCAATGTAATGGAGCCATGAAAAAGATTAATACAGTCCTAGGATGCATTAGATGAGCTATTTCTAGTAGAGATAATATAATCTAGAATATCAGGGTTGGAAGGGACCTCAAGAGGTCATCTAGTCCAACCCCCTGCTCAAAGCAGGACCAATTCCCAACTAAATCATCCCAGCCAGGGCTTTGTCAAGCCGGGCCTCAAAAATCTCCAAGGAAGGAGACTCCCTCCCCTAGGTAACGCATTCCAGTGCTTCACTACCCTCCTAGTGAAATAGTGTTTCCTAATATCCAACCTGGACCTCCCCCACTGCAACTTGAGACCATTGCTCCTTGTTCTGTCATCTGCCACCACTGAGAACAGCCGAGCTCCATCCTCTTTGGAACCCCCCTTCAGGTAGTTGAAGGCTGCTATCAAATCCCCCCTCATTCTTCTCTTCTGGAGACTAAACAATCCCAGTTCCCTCAGCCTCTCCTCATAAGTCATGTGCTCCAGACCCCTAATCATTTTTGTTGCCCTCCGCTGGACTCTCTCCAATTTTTCCACATCCTTCTTGTAGTGTGGACACAAAACTGGACACAGTATTCCAGATGAGGCCTCACCAATGTCGAATAAAGGGGAACGATCACGTTCCTCGATCAGCTGGCAATGCCCCTACTTATACAGCCCAAAATGCCATTAGCCTTCTTGGCAACAAGAGCACACTGTTGACTCATATCCAGCTTCTCGTCCACTGTGACCCCTAGGTCCTTTTCTGCAGAACTGCTACCTAGCCATTCAGTCCCTAGTCTGTAGCAGTGCATGGGATTCTTCCGTCCTAAGTGCAGGACTCTGCACTTGTCCTTGTTGAACCTCATCAGGTTTTTTTTGGCCCAATCTTCTAATTTGTCTAGGTCCCTCTGTATCCGATCCCTACCCTCTAGTGTATCTACCACGCCTCCTAGTTTAGTGTCATCTGCAAACTTGCTGAGAGTGCAGTCCACACCATCCTCCAGATCATTAATAAAGATATTAAACAAAACCAGCCCCAGGACTGACCCTTGGGGCACTCCGCTTGAAACCGGCTGCCAACTAGACATGGAGCCATTGATCACTACCCGTTGAGCCCGACGATCTAGCCAGCTTTCTATCCACCTTACAGTCCATTCATCCAGCCCATACTTCTTTAACTTGGCAGCAAGAATACTGTGGGAGACTGTATCAAAAACTTTGCTAAAGTCAAGGAATAACACATCCACTGCTTTCCCCTCATCCACAGAGCCAATTATCTCATCATAGAAGGCAATTAGGTTAGTCAGGCACGACTTCCCCTTGGTGAATCCATGCTGACTGTTCCTGATCACTTTCCTCTCCTCTAAGTGTTTCATAATTGATTCCTTGAGGACCTGCTCCACGATTTTTCCAGGGACTGAGGTGAGGCTGACTGGCCTGTAGTTCCCCGGATCCTCCTTCTTCCCTTTTTTAAAGATGGGCACTACATTAGCCTTTTTCCAGTCATCCGGGACCTCCCCCGATCGCCAAGAGTTTTCAAAAATAATGGCTAATGGCTCTACAATCTCATCCGCCAACTCCTTTAGCACCCTCGGATGCAGCGCATCCGGCCCCATGGACTTGTGCACGTCCAGTTTTTCTAAATAGTCCCGAACCACTTCTTTCTCCACAGAGGGCTGGTCACCTTCTCCCCATATTGTGCTGCCCAGTGCAGCAATCTGGGAGCTGACCTTGTTCGTGAAGACAGAGGCAAAAAAAGCATTGAGTACATTAGCTTTTTCCACATCCTCGGTCACTAGGTTGCCTCCCTCGTTCAGTAAGGGGCCCACACTTTCCTTGACTTTCTTCTTGTTGCTAACATACCTGAAGAAACCCTTCTTGTTACTCTTAACATCTCTTGCTAGTTGCAACTCCAAGTGTGATTTGGCCTTCCTGATTTCACTCCTGCATGCCTGAGCAATATTTTTATACTCCTCCCTGGTCATTTGTCCAATCTTCCACTTCTTGTAAGCTTCTTTTTTGCGTTTAAGATCAGCAAGGATTTCACTGTTTAGCCAAGCTGGTCGCCTGCCATATTTACTATTCTTTCTACACATCGGGATGGTTTGTTCCTGCAACCACAATAAGGATTCTTTAAAATACAGCCAGCTCTCCTGGACCCCTTTGCCCTTCATGTTATTCTCCCAAGGGATCCTGCCCATCTGTTCCCTGAGGGAGTCAAAGTCTGCTTTTCTGAAGTCCAGGGTCTGTATTCTGCTGCTCTCCTTTCTTCCTTGTGTCAGGATCCTGAACTCGACCATCTCATGGTCACTGCCTCCCAGGTTCCCATCCACTTTTGCTTCCCCTACTAATTCTTCCCTGTTTGTGAGCAGCAGGTCAAGAAAAGCTCTGCTCCTAGTTGGTTCCTCCAGCACTTGCACCAGGAAATTGTCCCCTACACTTTCCAAAAACTTCCTGGATTGTCTGTGCACTGCTGTATGGCTCTCCCAGCAGATATCAGGGTGATTAAAGTCTCCCATGAGAACCATGCTAGTTGCCAGAAGAAAGCCTCGTCCACCTCATCCCCCTGGTCTGGTGGTCTATAGCAGACTCCAACCACGACATCACCCTTGTTGCTCACACTTCTCAACTTTATCCAGAGACTCTCAGGTTTTTCTGCAGTTTCATACCGGAGCTCTGAGCAGTCATACTCCTCTCTTGCATACAACGCAACTCCTCCACCTTTTCTGCCCTGCCTGTCCTTCCTGAACAGTTTATATCCATCCACTACAGTACTCCAGTCATGTGAGTTATCCCACCAAGTCTCTGTTATTCCAATCACATCATAGTTCCCTGACTGTGCCAGGACTTCCAGTTGTCCCTGCTTGTTTCCCAGGCTTCTTGCATTTGTGTATAGGCACTTAAGATAACTCATTGATCGTCCCTCTTTCTCAGTATGAGACAGGAGTCCTCCCCTCTTGCGCTGTCCTGCTTGTGCTTCCTCCCAGGATCCCATTTCCCCACTTACCTCAGGGCTTTGGTGTCCAGATAGGGAAGTGTTATTCACCATTGTACAGCGCTGGTGAGACACTGGCCTTGTCTTCACTACCGGGATAAGTCGACCTAAGTTACACTACTCCAGCTATATGAATAATGTCGCTGGAGTCGATGTAGCTTAAGTCGACTTACCCTGGTATCTTCATTGCGCTGCATCAATGGGAGACGCTTTCTGGTCAACTTCCCTTACTCTTCTCGGGGAGCTGGAGTACTGGGGTCGACTAGAGAGTGCTCTGCCCTCAATTTAGCAGGTCTTCACTAGACCTGCTAAATCAATCGCTGCTGCATCGATTGCAGCAGTGTCAATCTCCCTGTAGTGAAGACAATAGTGGAAAACTATGTGCAATTCTGGTCTTCCATGTTTAAGAAAGATTAATTGAAACTGGAATAGGTGCAGAGAAAGGCTACTAGGATGATCAGAGGAATGAAAAACCTGCCTTACAAGAGGAGATTTAAGTAGCTTAGCTTGTTTAGCCTGACAAAATGAAGGCTATGGGGAGATATGATTGCTCTTTATAATTACATTAGAGAGATAAACACCAGGAAGAGAGAGGCATGATTTAAGTTAAGGGCCAATGATGGCACAAGAACAAATGGATATAAATTGGCCATTAAGGAGTTTAGGCTTGAAATTAGATGAAAGTTCCTAGCCAATAGACGAGTGAAGTTCTGGAACAGCCTTTCTAGGAAAATAGTGGGGGCAAAAACACCTAACTTGTTTTAAGACAGAGCCTGATAAGTTTATGGCAGAGATGGTATGATGAGATTGCCTATAATGGCATATGGCCCATTCCCATTTGCTATTAGCAAATATCTCCAATGGCTGGAGATGAGAGGTGTCTGGCTGGTGGGTCTCACCTACCTCCTAAAGCCTAACTGACTGCCATATTTGGAGTTGGAAAGGAATTTCCCCCCAGGTCAGATTGGCAGAGATTCTAGTTTGTTTGTTTTTTGCCTTTTTCTGCAGTGTGGGGCATGAATCACTTGTTGGTTTGGATTAGAGTAAAAGTTACAGAGAATCTACCATCTAGTCTTTAAATCAAGATTTGAGGGCTTCAGTAACTCAGCCAAAGGTTTTGGCACTACTGCAGGAGTGGGAGGGTGAGGTTCTGCGATCTGCAATATGCAGGAGGTCAGACTAGATGACCATGATGGTCTCTTCTGGCCTTAAAATCTATGAAACAAAGGGTAGGAATAAATGGTCATCCTTCACAAACAGAGAGAGGTTAGTGGGTCCCCCAAGAATCTGTACTGGGACCAGTGCTGTTCAACATATCCATAAATGATCTGGAAAAAGGGATAAACAATGTGGTGGCAAAATCTGAAGATGATACAAAATTATTGAAGATAGTTAAGTACAAAGCTAACTATGAAGAATTACAAAGGGACCTCACTAAACTAGGTGACTGGGCAACAAAATGGCAGATGAAATTCAAGGTTGGTAAATGCCAAGCCATGCACATTGGACAACATAATCTCAACTACACATATAAAATGATGGTGTCTAAATTAGCTGTTACCACTCAAGGAAGAGGAGATCTTGGATAGTTCTCTGAAAACATCTGCTCAATATGCAGCAGCAGTCCAACAAGCTAACAGAATCTTAGGAATGATTAGGAAAGGGGCAGATGATAAAACAGGAAATATCATAATGCCTTTATATAAATCCATGATATGCCCACATCTTAAATACTGCATGCAGTTCTGGTCACCTCATCTTCAAAAAGATATAATTGGAAAAAGTAAAGAGAAGGGCAACAAAAATAGTTAGGTGTCTGGAACAGCTTCCATATGAGGAGAGATTAAAAAGAACTTGTTGCCATGGGATTCTCTGAAGGTCAAAGGTATACAGTTTAAAAAAGATTTAGACAAGTTCATGGAGGATTGATTTTGCTTCCTTCTTCATGTTGTGGAGTTTCCATTTCAGACCAATACAAAATATTACCTCACCCACCTTGTCTCTCCAATATCTTGGGACCGATACAGCTACAACAACGCTGTATATGTGGAGGATAGGTCCATCAATAGCTATTAGTCAAGATTGTCAGGGATGCAACCCTATGTTCCAGGTGTCACTAAGTCTCCAACTGTAAGAAGCTGGGACTAGATGACAGGGGATAGGTCACTCAATAAATTGCCCTGTTCTGTTCATTCCTTCTGAAGCATCTGGCTCTGGTCACTGTCATAGACATGATAGTAGGCTAGATGGACCGTTGGTCTGACCCAGTATGGCTGTTTTTAGTTATGTTCTTATGAGAAGGATACTTCTTGCTTCTGACAAGACTTACAGAAATGATGATTAAGGCTAAAAGTTGGTCACGGATTCCATGATTTTTCATAACTGCTGTGACTTCAGCTGTGGGTGGCAGGGCTTGGGCAGTCAGTTCAGAAATACGGAATTCCTTTTAGTTAAAATCACTGCTTTTTGACTGTATATATGAACAAAAACTGGGAACGAAGCCTCAAAGCACCTTTTCTGAATGCAGTGTATGCAACATGCACTGCATATCTTCTCAATTTAGTGGTAGGGTGACCAGATGTCCCGATTTTATAGGGACAGTCCCGATTTTGGGGTCTTTTTCTTATATAGGCTCCTATTACCCCCCATCCCCTGTCCCGATTTTTCACACTTGCTGTCTGGTCACCCTAATTTAGTGGGCAATACCTGGAGAAAAACATTTGGAAAAGTAAATGAACTTGTCATTGCCGTAAAACATGCATTCACTGCTTCCCCTGTCTGCAAAGCATGGTTCTGTCAATTGGTGCAGGAAAATGGGAAAGTGCCTGCAATTCCACCTTTCCCAGTAATCACATGGTGGAACAGCTAGTTTGAAAGTATACATTTTCATACCAGCCATCTGCAGGATTATGTGGATTTGTTTGATGAGGAGTGGGAGCGAAGCTGTAGTTCATCTGTTGAAGATGTCGTAACATTAAGTAAATCAATAGAAATAAAAGCAGATATTGCAGCAATTGAAGCGTTTGTACCAAGAATAATGGCAATTTTCACTGCTTATAAAAAAACAGAAATCAGATTGCATAAGGTGGCAAATGATTTGGCCGATCTTGCCAGTTGTGCAAAGTCATTCAGTGGCATGACTGACAACCTGTTACCTTAGAAAGCCCTTTGCAAAAACGATAAAATCAAAGTCTACATGACTGGTTCTGAATGGTTTTGTCAACCCACTGCCAGTTTTTTTTTTAAAGCTTGCCAAGTGTTTTATCCCAATCAGGCCAAACTTCATGACCTTGCATCATTAAATGTATCTGAGTCTACTCCCATGTTTGAAGACAATGAGTTAGCAAAAGCCCAGTTTTGTATCTACAGCAGTGCACTTTCTAAAATGAAGTGCCTTGACATTCTGGAATTTTGGTGCAACTTAAAAGATCGCTTTCCAAGTCTGGCATGATAGCTCTGAGGTTTTTATCAGTGCCGGTTAACATTGCAGACTGCTAGAGATCATTTTTGTCTTACAAAGATATCTTGCAAGATGACAGATGCTCTATCAAAGATGACAATCTGGCAATGTACAACATGCTGTTTCAGAATCATGGAAAGCTTTGTTAGTAAATGACTATTTTACGCTGTAACAATTAATCTTGTTAGTAGTCAAAATTATATAAGGTTTAATAGGCAATTTAAAAGCTTCTGTACTGATGTAGTGAAAACTGCGTTACTGTATCACATTTCCATGCTTTTATTGTTTATTGCCCATGTCCTGTCTGTGACTTTTAATAAAAAAATACCCATGACAAAATCTGAGCCTTAATGATGCTGTATATTTAAAGACATAATTTGTCCTTTCTGGCAAAGGACCACTGGGTCAGTTGCTTCGAGGCTAAAAGATGACAAGACTAATGTGACTGGGTGCAAGGACACTTAACGGTTCTAGACGAAGAATGGATTGACTTCAACTTGTTGCACCATGTCCTGTGTACAGGTATTCAGGGGAAGATTGACAAGTAGTGGCTGTTTGAGGAGACAGAAGAATAAAACACAATATTTTAGGCAAGTTTGGCTCCACACCAGATGTTATAGGACTGGCTGTGAACTCCACACTGGAGACTTTGTCTACTTACATTCTGGTAACGTTAACTTATTTTACTTTATCAGAAACATTAACTCTTGAGCAAAGACCATCCTGACTACAATTGATTTTTTTTCTTGTTGAGTTATTCCACTGTCTTACAAAACAACACACAGGCCATCAAAAATGGGGCCTAATGGCACCTGCAAAGTTTTCAAAAGTGTTGCTTTCATTACTGATAATATTGTTAAGTGTAATTGGAATCTAAGTTATCTATTGTGAGTTTTCATTTATATATTATTAAAAACTCATTATTTAACCAAACATTACCAGTTATATCTGAAATACTAATTCTTCAGTAGCCACTGAACAGTAACGATTAGTGAATACTGACTTTTTAGTGGCGTCTGTATACTTTTTGCCATATTAATCAAGAGATTGTGTCTTACTCTGCCAGAACATTAGGCTGCAATTAAGGCAGTTATACTTCTATGTTCAACTTGCATACTACTCAGCTATTTACTACTACTGCTCAAGAAGGTAGGAAGAATGGCTTCATGAAAAGTCAGTGTCAGTATTGTTAAAAGTCTAGACTAGAAAATATCATGACTTGAGTCGTTGTAGACAAATTGGTATTGCTAATAGGATGATCACACCATCTCTGAACTGAGTTCAATCCTCTCCATCACATCTCCCAAAGAGCAGTATATTACTGCAGACACAGACACACATAAAACTGGGCCAACCCTTAGTTACCATTTGATTTAAGACCTTTGGCCTATATTAAATCTGAGTCAAAAGAGAAATGGAAAGATGTCTCTAAACATGTGAGACTACTCATTAGAAGGACAGCACATCAAGTTACATATAAATCCTAAGGAAATCTGGAAAAACCCTGTGAATGGCAGTGAAGGAGAAATTTAATTCTGTAAAACACTAGTAAGAATTGAGAAAAATATGCAAGTACTCACTACTTGAAAACATGCCCCAAAAAGAATAAAATAGCAAAGAGATTTATGAAACTTCACACAGAGTTTTAACTCCCAAATCCTAGCGGATTGATCATCCAAGCCCTTGACCTTGGTGTCATGTGTCAGAAAAGACATGCCTCATTCAAAAATATTGGTCTTCCCTTGCTAATAGAATAAATATGTTTCACTTAAGCATATTACATATACAATATATAGGCACTTGTGCAAACATGCACATATAAAATCCTCAGAAACAACTTTGTTAACTTGGAGTTTAGACTGTGCACCTTCCCCCCCCCCTCCTTTTAATATGAACATTAAAAATCTAGGAAACCACTAGTTAAGGCATCACTAGCAACCAGACAAACCTTAATTCCTGGGCCTTGCCGCCCAAGTGCTCTCACCCACTCCTCTCTCCACAACAAATTCCCTTTCTCCTCCAACAACCACTCAAAATGGAGCAGAGTGGGTAGTATGTTCAAGGGCAATAGTAGTGTTGAGCATGGGAAGCACAGAGCTAGTAGGGGGTGTGACGGGTTCACCCCAGGGTGCCACCTGGAACTTCTTCTCACACTGTACTGCTGTAACAAGCTACAACACCCTCCAGCCTGCACTTTCACTAGCATACATACAGGCAGGGACACACCCAGCTGCAGTTATAAGCAGGCTCTCTGACCAGCCCCTGCATGGGAAGGCAACTCCTAGCTCCTCAGGCATGCACCTCCTCTGGAGTGTAAACCCAAAATTCTACTGTCTTGTGCTGCATAGGGAACTGCACAGTGTAAGCTTATACAATTTGCCCCCTCCCTCAATGTGGAGAGGAATATGCAACAGTTTTTTGTCCCTGAGTTATGATTCCCATACACTTCACTCCAACTCACTGGTTTAGATAAAGCAAAAACAAGTTTATTAACTACAAAAGATAGATTTTAAGTGATTATTAGTGATAGCAAACAGGTCAAAGCAGATTACCTAGCAAAAAATGCAAACTAAGCTTAATATACTAAATAGATTGGTTATGAATAGCAGATTCTCACGCTAAGAAATGATACAAGCACACTGCAGATTCTTAAGAGGCAAAATGCACTCGCTTTACAGCTTGGAATCCCCAGGTGTTTCATTCACAGGCTAAAATCCCTTTAGCCTGGATCCAGCACTTCCCAGTTCAGTCTTTGCTTCTCAGGTATTTCCAGGACTCTTCTTGTGTGGGAAGCGAAGAACACCAGATGATGTCACTCCCTGCCTTATATAGCTTTTGCATATGGCGGGAACCCTTTGTTCCCAAAGCTTGGTTCCCAGACTGGTCTGTGGAAAAATACTGATTTCCCAAGATGAAGTCTAGAGACATGTGGTCTCATCACATGTCCTTGTAGAGTCATAGCAGCCATCACTCACAGGCTGTTTGGAGTGTTCACAGGAAGGCTCACCAGGTGGGAGATAAGCTTCTCCTAACGCCTATTGTTTTTTCCTAATGGCCCATTGCTCTGAATAGGCCCTTCCCCACCCACTATCTAGACTGACAGGTTTCAGAGTAGTAGCCTGTGTTAGTCTGTATCAGCAAAAACAACGAGGAGTCCTTGTGGCACTTTAGAGACTAACACATTTATTTGGGCATAAGCTTTCATTGGCTAGAACCCACTTCATCAGATGCATGAAGTGAAAAATACAGGAGCAGGTATAAATACATGAAAGGATGGGGGTTGCTTTACCAAGTGTGAGGTCAGTCTAACGAGATAAATTAATTAACAGCAGGATACCAAGGGGGGAAAAATAACTTTTGAAGTGGTAAGAGAGTGGCCCATTACAGACAGTTGACAAGAAGGTGTGAGTAACAGTAGGGAGAAATTAGTATTTGGGAAATTAAGTTTAGGTTTTGTAATGACTCAACCACTCCCAGTCTTTATTCAGGTCTAATCTGATGGTATCTAGTTTGCAAATTAATTCCAGTTCTTCAGCTTCACGTTGAAGTCTGTTTTTGAAGTTTTTTTGTTGAAGAATTGTCACTTTGAGGTCTGTTATTGAGTGACCAGAGAGATTGAAGTATTCTTCTACTGGTTTTTGAATGTTATGATTCCTGATGCCAGATTTGTGTCCATTTATTCTTTTGTGTAGAGACTGTCCAGTTTGGCCAATGTACATGGCAGAGGGGCATTGCTGGCACATGATGGCATATATCGCATTAGTAGATGTGCTGGTGAACAAGCCCCAGATGGTGTGGCTGATGTGGTTAGGTCCTATGATGGTGACCCTTGAATAGATATGTGGACAGAGTTGGCACGGGGGTTTGTAGCAGGGTTTGGTTCCTGGGTTGATGTTTTTGTTGTGTGGTGTGTAGTTGCTGGTGAGTATTTGCTTCAGATTGGGGGGCTGTCTGTAGGCAAGGACTGGCCTGTCTCCCAAGGTCTGTGAGAGTGAGGGATCATCCTTCAGGATAGATTGTAGATCCTTGATGATGCACTGGAGATGTTTTAGTTGGGGGGCAGTAGGTGACGGCTAGTGGAATTCTGTTACTTTCTTTGTTGGGCCTGTCTTGTAGTAGGTGACTTCTCAGTACCCTTCTGGCTCTGTCAATCTGTTTCTTCACTTCACCAGGTGGGTATTGCAGTTTTAAGAATGCTTGATAGAGATTCTGTAGGTGTTTGTCTCTGTCTGGGGGATTGGAGCAAATGCGGTTGTATCTTAGAGCTTGGCTGCAGACAATGGATTGTGTGATGTGGTCAGTAGGTTTCCGGTATAGGGTGGTGTTTATGTGTCCATCACTTATTAGCACTGTAGTGTCTAGGAAGTAGACCTCTTGTGTGGACTGGTCCAGACTGAGGTTGATGGTAGGGTGGAAATCATTGAAATCTTGGTGGAATTCCTCAAGGGCCTCTTTCCCATGGGTCCAGATGATGAAGATGACATCAGTGTAGCACAAGTAGAGTAGGGACATAAGAGGACGAGAGCTGAGGAAGCGTTGTTCTAAGTCAGCCATTATCTAGACTGAAAGCATCTTGTCTAGTGGGTGTTACCCAGGTGTAACTACATTTGAAATAGTTACATAGTCAATATTCATAACTTCAGATACAAAAATGATACATGCATACAAATAGGATAATCATATTCAGCAAACCATAACTTTTCCAACGACATCTCACATGACCCATCTTGCATAAAATACATTATGTCATAATCATATCATAATAATATCACAGTGAAGAATATGGGTTGCAGTGTCACGAAGGAATCAGGGGTTGCTGGGGAGACAGTAGGGCATGTCAAAACAGGGATAAGGAAAGATGGCAGTCCTGGATATTTGGCAGGGATACTGGAAGCCTCATCCCTCTGTGGGCAGGGTTTCCCTGTACCGAGGGAACAGACTCCTTCTTGAAGGAGGTGAAAAAATAGGAACATCACATCAAAACAGAACAGTAACCAGTACTTCTATTTTGAGATCTGAGGAACTACATGAAGAAAAACACCAATGGCATAATAAACAAAATGTATAGCAACTGTGGGGATTTCAGGGCTCCTAGTGAGAATCCTTAAGGTGGGCTCAAAGACAGCAAAATTTTAGCAGGGATTTTCACAGACAAGATTAAGCTTTAGGATCTCATCTCACTTTTGTGTATTTGGAGAGTTTATGATTTTTTAAATAATGATTACTACAACAACTGTCAATGCACCTTTGCCAGGCCACAAGTGTATGAGCAGACTACAGAATTGCAGAGTATTATTATTGTAAATTAAGATCTGTTCCCAATGGATTTAAATCAGTCACATTCAGCGGTGGTGCAAGAAGGCACAACACTGTTGACTCTAGGATTGAACTTGTCTCTTACAAGAAAATTCCATGTACTTAATGTAATATCTGGCATTCTCTTCTAAGCGTGTTCATATGACAGAAAGTAATGGGCTTAATCTGCAGCAAGGGAGATTTTTGTTAGATATTAGGAAAAACTTTCTAACTATAAGGGCTGGTCTACACTCGGGGTGGGGGCGGGGAGGTTGATGTAAGATACGCAACTTCAGCTACGGGAATAGCGTAGCTGAAGTCAACATATCTTATTTCGACTTACCTCGAGTCCTCATGGCGCGGGATTGATGGCCGCGGCTCTCCAGTCGACTCCGCTACCGCCGCTCGCCCTGGTGGAGTTCCGGAATCTACGGGAGCGCGTTCGGGGATCGATATATCGCGTCTAGATGAGATGCGATATATCGAACCCTGATAGATCGATTACTACCCGCCAAATCGGCGGGTAGTCTGGACGTACCCTCAGAGTAGTTAAACTCTGGAATAAGCTTCCAGGGGAGGCTGTGGAAACCCCATCATTGGAGGTTTTTAAGAACAATTTAGATAACCCCTATTAGGAATAGACTAGATTTAGTTGGTCCTGCCTCAGTGCAGTGGGCTGGACTTGATGACTTCTTAAGGTCCCTTCCAGCCTTATATGTCTATGATTCTATGACATTACTAATGTGCAAGCACTGTAAGGCAGAAAGCAAAAGACTCTGCCTCCATCTGGTTTAAAATATACAAAAGATCCAAATTTAACTCTCAGGGAGAAAACAGATCCCACTGAGTACACTTAGGAGCAGAATTTGGTACTTAAATCTCTAATAAGTAACAAGCCATCATCTACTGCTGATAGATTTCCCACGTCTCAATCCTCAAAAGAGAAAATCACAACTAACATTGTTTGCAATAAAGAGTAGCCTCTTACATCACTGTGTAAGTAATTTTCTTAACGAAAGAAGAGAACTATTAGCACAATCACGTAATGAAAGGTACTAAGACTATGTCTATACTAAAAGCTCTATAATGACACAGCTGCAGCACTGCAGCTACCCCACTGTGTTGCCATACAGTAGACACTTACCATAGCAATGGAAGAAGTTTTTCTCATCACTGTAGTAAAGAGGTGGTAGCTAGATTGGCAGAATTCTTCACACCCCTGAGCAATAGGTCAACCTAAGTTTTAGGTATAGACCAGACCTAAATCATCTTCAAACAGAATACAAATTTTACCTCTTCCATTGAAAAGAAAGATAAAATATCAGTATCTTTTGAATGTATCAAACTACTCTGAATTATAAATTAAAAGATTGGCGGATGAAGGAGGATTAAAATGTAACATAACTGATAGACACCCTCTGTCAGCCCTCCATGCACATGCTATACATTATACAGTACACACTCACAGATATAAATATGTTTATACATGTGTAGACCGAATACCCTTCAACATGTTCCAACACATCTCATTATTCTACCGTTGAGTCTAATTCACATGAAGTCATCTTAAAGAACAACAAAAGTAACAGGATATGCTGATGTAATTTATAGCTGTCTGTTTTTACAGACTAAAACATATGGATTTAATTTTAATCTATACATTTTTACTGTTGGGTTTACTTTTTCCACCCAAAAATCACCGTCCATCACATAGATAAACAAAACCAAATTTTCCTAAGGTTTCTCACTCTTTTGCTTATCTGCAATAAATATTGAAGATGATCATAAAATCCCTTTTACAGTTTTTGTGTTCTATTTGCTGCATGGATGGGATCATTTTAAAAACTTATCCTTCTCCAAAAATTAATCCCTTGTCATTAGTAAAGCTTTTACTCTGTTTTTCCTGACAATTTTCGAGTTTGAAAAAATTTTCAAGAGTTAATGAGCAAGGTACAGAACCACACTGAATAAAAGGACTGACTAGTGAAAGCTCCAAGACAGAAACTTTTCAAAAAAAGAAGACTCATTGCTTGCCTTGCACAAAATATCTTTGTCTCCCAATTCAACATCCCGTTGTGATTTTAGTTGCATAAAACATTTACTTTTGAGATATTTGAAAATATAACCCCCTAACCTTTCTGAAATCCACACTAAAGTCTGCACTGTGAAAAACACAAATGCTAAGCAAACCCTCCAACTGTTACTTTTCCTTGTTCTCTAACCACAAGAGAACCAAGAAAAACACGATGGCTTTAAAACTTTTCTTCCTCAAAATAAGGATAGGCATTATTTTAATCACGCCATATTTATTATGCACAATGCATTGTTTCCGTATTGTATTTGCTCTCCTACAGCACTGAAGACAAAGGACTGTTCTATAGTGCTTCTGTGGCAAGTATTCACAATGAAATGTCACAGGCATGTGACTTTCACTGAGTTGTCCCAACACTGAAGGTACAAGTTTATCTCCCTTCTATGCAAATATAATTTAATCTCCCTTTTTATTACAAATTATTTAAATCATTAAAACAAGATTACTGAAAAAGATAGTTTAAAAATATTCCAGCATAGTTCCTCACATCTTCTGACACTATTATTGTTGAGTTCCTTATTTCACACTGATCCCATAAGTTTGGGCCTTGACAGGCTGAAGGCCATATACATGAAAATGTATGAGTTGTGCCAGAAAGATTTGCTTTAGGAACCGTTTACATCCTGGCCCTTTAAAATTCTTCCTGCTCCTTGGGCTGAATTACCTACCCCTCCTTATCCCTGCTCAGCTACTGTTTTCTATTCCTTCTTCCCATTATGCTCCTCCACCTGAGCCAAATCTTTTCTCTCAGTTCCTAATCCTTCTCATATACTCCACCTATTCCTCCCATACTTGTCTGTTGACCTACTCATTGTTGCTTTCCTTTACAATCTCACTTTTGTCATTTATTCACTATTTCTGCCTTTAGACTCTCTAGTCCCCAAAATTTACCCTTTCCCTCTAACCTAACCTTACTCATCCATCAACCTCACTTCCTTCTCCCATCTCACTGACTTCAACAAGTTTACATCTACGCCTTTCCTGCTACCTGTGTCCTCTCCCTCATCCAATTCTCACCCTCATAATACTTCTACCATCATCCATCACCATTGTGCCTTTCACTCTACATACTTATTTCTCTCACATCCTCCCTCTTTATTTCCATGCTATCCCTTCCTTTTCCAACTCCCTCAAAGTTTCTTCTTTCCTTCCATTAGAAAAATCATTTCAGCCTGTGATACATGAGTCCAAATACACAGGCAGCAACACACAATGGACAGTCAGTCACATGGTATCACTGCATTGCAAGAACAGTGGCACAGCTAATCTATTTCAGATAGTGGGAAAAAGGAATACAATCCAAAACCACATCTACAGTGAATGTTGCATTTAAAGAATCAGAAATAAAATTTAAACTTTACAGAATATTTGTTCTTTCTTGGAGTCTCTTCTCTATAACTCCTATCTCCTCTTTAACCTGCCAGCAGTTTCTCTATTACTCACTTCCTAGATAGCACATGATCACCATTCTGTAGGGACAGGAGACATCACAATGAAGCAATATTAACAAAGAGATATGTCAGTAATTACATCAGCACTGGAACCACTCCTACGTGTAGTGTTAGTAAGGCTATCTTCCGCTTAACAGAGGACGCAATAGTGAAACTGTTTTATTAACTGGTTCTTCTACAAGTGCAGCACAATAACAGCACCATAGTACTACACATCACATGAAATCCAGATATGGCAGCAGTTCTTCCTTAAGGAAATCCCTAAGCATCTCCTACCTTTCTCCATCTTTATACCACCCATCCACCAACTTTGCAAGCTTAGGCTGAACATGACTCCCTTCAAAATCCATCAATTCTACTTACTAACTGAGGAGAAGTGATGGTGTTGCTATTGAGACACAGAAGCATCACCTCCTACCCATACTTGTGAGTATGCTGCCTCCATACCACTCCTAATTCCTGATTAAGGGTTGCTGATGGTCCTGTTTTATCCAGAAATATCCTGATTATGAGATGGAGGTGCTTTATCCTGCATTGTATTGGAACTTGACACAACTTAATCACACAAAACTATATTGCCAAGAGTGC
Source organism: Chrysemys picta bellii (assembly GCF_011386835.1). Classification (NCBI taxonomy): domain Eukaryota; kingdom Metazoa; phylum Chordata; order Testudines; family Emydidae; genus Chrysemys; species Chrysemys picta. The sequence continues at coordinate 37,956,898 of NC_088802.1, read as the reverse complement.
ATGAGTTAGTCCCATTCAACACAATCATGCAAGTTATAACCTGGACCTGCTGGCCTGAGAAGCATGATTGAAAATTGATTACAGGTCTCCTCCACAGCAATGAAAAACAAACTTCACTGTCCTGTTATTTTAGATATCTACAGCACACAGTACTACTAGTATTATAGAGAGCATCTAGGATCATTAGAATTACAGATAGGAAATCCTGTTGAGTCTACCAACTTGATACAAACGGATGTATCAAATATTAAACTTCTACTACATTTATTCATCAGACACAAGAGTAGATACATAGGGAGCAGAAAACTGAGTTAAAGCTTTAATTAAAAAATCATACTGAAGCTGTTTGTCTCTTCATGAATGCAACCAATGGATGGAATTATTCTGAAGCTCAAGGCTCAGACCCTTTATGGCGTACCCCTACTAAAGAGGAGGTATACTACACTAACCAATAGGCCATTGGTCTGACTCAGAAGCCTGCATTAGCAACCTACCAAGAGGGCTACACATAAGCATATATTACCAAAATAAATGCATACAACCATACTGTCTGCTCACAATTGTACCTTGCTTCATAGATTAATATAAGTAGATGTTTGAGTTCACCAACTTTGTCCTAACTCTGCATCTGCAGTGAGAAGATAATGTAACAACAGACTTGAAAACTATCAACTATTTCACATAGCACGGATTGCACATGAGAACTCATGGTTATCAGTTGAGAAAGAGCCTGGTAACTTCTGCTCTCAAACTCAGAGCTAAAGAAGAATCTCTTCTGGCCTGTACCCTCTGTCAGAAAGCCACAAGCTGCCGACATGATCACACTTGCTTAAGTCAACATTCCATTCAATGGGAAGAAGTGGTGCACATACAGTTACAGACTACAGAAGCCACAAGCTTCATGTCATGACTCTATAGGCCACAGCTGAATGTCAAGCATCCTTGTTTTAAATTAGCATTTCTTAACCAGATAATTTTAATTCGACATATTTTACCATGGAAATGAACTTACAAAAACATCTCATTTGCATGTTGTCATCCTAGTATGTGATTTTATTGTTGCCGACTAAGTTATGCTTCACCAGACACCAGGCAGACCTGTGTGGAGGAAACAGCCTGCCAAATCTAGAATTACAGTTTAAAAAACAGACAACACGAAAACGAACAGGACAGGATTCATAAATCTCAGGTACCATTAAACTAAATAAGGTTTATTATTCCTTTTGATCTCAGTCTTCAGAGCAGCCAGACCTTTCCATCTATCGGTACCTGACACACTGAGAGAAGACATACAGAAAACTGGTCACTTTTGTAATTTATTTCCAATACTTACACTTCTTTATTGGTCTTTCAAAGAACTGATATTTAGAAGCAACTGCAGAGGAATTTAGAGGAGTTGGATAGTTAATCTACAAGGACCCCAAAGAAACCGATTGTTCTTTGCCCTTAAATTAATGCAAGAAAAAAATATTTACAAATGCAAACTGATTTACAATAGTGGGAGTAAAAAGCCGTATCTACTAAGAAATGTTTTAATCCACTCTTCTAACCCATGCAAAGCAAGAAACAAGCCAATTGTGTCCTAGTATTTTGGCAACGATCTTTGTGTAGGATTATGTTTAGCCCTGAAGCAAGTACCATAACATCATTTACACTGGTTTCCATTTCACCTTAACAAATAAAATAATAAATAAAGCAAGAACAGTTGTAAAACGAGCTTTAAAAATAAGTGAAGGAGAACTTTTACATCTAAATTTCTTCTGGGGACTCATTTACATGCTTGGTGGTCTTGCCCTAAGGTCAAAGTTTTTGGAAACTGTTTGGATAAATTTCCTATCTATCTCAAACTCCAGTGGAACTTCATCACCGGTTGTTCCTATTAAGACAGCAAACTAGTTAGGAGCATAGCAGCCCAGTTTGATCAACAACTGGCAGGCACCATTATGGTCAGTAGTGTTGATACGTACCATTAGGGACGTTTATACATGAATTACTGAAATTCTGTTGTTTGAAGCAGATGAGGGTCTGATTCTCCAGGGGTGAATGTAAAACACTACCATTCTGATTTGGGAGTACTTTACACATACTTGGTGTAAACAGCTATACAAGGTGTAAGGCATTTACATTCTTGCCAATTTCTCAGCTGAGAACGTCACCAACAACCAACGCAAGAAAATGAGTTTTAACAGATTCTCGTCAGTGTCAATATCCCACATGCTGAAAAGAAGTGTGAAAGAAAATGAAAAAACAGCATGACAACATATCCTATTGATTATGAGTAGGTCACTGGAGTGAGGAACTGGGATTTTAACAATGTTGCAGTGCTCCATTTGGTTAACCTACTGAAAAATAGTTTATGAGGATGCATTTCAAAATGAATTTTTTGGAAGTTACATTTTGGGTTTATTTATTTTGATTTAATAAAAAATCCATCCATCCAGTGCCTTAGGCATATATTCAATATTTATTAACAAAAAAAAGAAAAGAAAAGAAACACCACACCCATATCAGTTAGGCCCAATGACCAAAAACTGGGTTTGACACCAGAGAGAGCATGCCTATACACTGTTTAAATATATTTTTACAATTTCTCTTTTTAATACCATGTAAAAGTAGTGATTGGGATGGAGGAACAATATTCACTATAAATACATTTGCAAACTTACAGTATGTGAAAATACTCAGATGCACCTTACTGTATAAAAATACAACATCTATGACAAAGACTCCTATTTCATGTAAATTTCATTTATTTCATGGAGAGCACTGGGAAATGTGCATTTTTATGGTAAGGAATGAAATCCCATAGAATTCCTGCTTGAGAGAGAAAGTAATATAACCACACAGTTCTAAAATGTTTTTGTCATTTTACTGGTTTTGCAGAGTTAATTTCAAAATAATAATTAAAATTTTGTCAGATAAATAGAAGATCCTACCCATTGATATACAGAAAACAAGAACATTATAAAAAACCTAAACATTATACAGTAATTTAAATCTGTATTAGAAGCTAGAGACAGTGTTTTAAAAAGCAGTATAGTATTTCTATTGTTCTAGGCATTCTTTGTGTAAAGTAGAAAAATCACATCCAGACGTTCCATTCTGGCCATAATCTAGCTGCCTTTGCCTATTTCCTAATTATCTAGAGGAAAAGTGCCATTTTTGAATTTTCGGAAACAATTAATATGAGCCAACTTACAAAACTGTTTATCCTTTGTGGTTTTGTTTTGTTTTTTGTTTCCAAAAAAATTGTGAATCAATGTCATGCTCAAGAAAATGAGAGGCACGGGGCCAGCTCCAGCTCCTACTGAGGTCAATGGGAGCTTTGCCATTGACTCCAACAGGAGTAAGAGCAGGCCCATAATGGGGATAGATACTATGCAAGTTTTATAGGTCGTAGCTTGAGCCATCAAAAATGCTGATTGTGGCGAGTGCAACAGCACCAGTTTGATAAGAGTGACTGACATACCATTTGGCAATCTGCCCTCCCTTGACTTTCTCTCTCATTTTATCTGTCCATATCTCCTGTATCCCCTGGTCCCTTTATGTCTCCCTGACAATTACACTTCTAGTTTTTCTGTGAAGACCTGGCCTAGATAAAGTTACTCAAAAATCAATGTCTTTTTAAGAGCAATTAAATAATACATTTTTTTCATTTTTAAATGCATAATATTTCTCGCTGTTTAAGGTGTTTCTAGACTAGAAAGCCCCCTTGTGAGATTGCATTACAGCAACTGGACACATATCCTTCAGTTTAATTAAAACACAGTACAAATCCAGACTGGGAGTGGTTGGGTCATTACAAAACCTAAACTTAATTTCCCCAATACTAATTTCTCCCTACTGTTACTCACACCCTCTTGTCAACTGTCTGTAATGGGCCACTCTCTTACCACTTCAAAAGTTATTTTTCCTCCCTTGGTATCCTGCTGTTAATTGATTTATCTCGTTAGACCGGCCTCACACTTGGTAAAAAGAACAGGAGTACTTGTGGCACCTTAGAGACTAACAAATTTATTTGAGCATAAGCTTTCGTGGGCTACAGCCCACTTCTTCGGATGCACTTGGTAAAGCAACCCTCATCCTTTCATGTATATATACCTGCTCCTGTATTTTTCACTTCATTCATCTGATGAAGTGGGTTCTAGCCAACAAAAGCTTATGCCTAAATAAATTTGTTAGTCTCTAAGGTGCCACAAGGACTCCTCGTTGTTAGTACAAATCCAATATGCTGAATTGCCTTGGCAATTATTCTTACACAAAAAAGTAACGGTTGCAGAATCTAGCTCAAAATTAGTGATAATGCTTATAAATGAGGATAACTAGTTGTCTAGTGCAGGCTCCCCACATTTAAATCCTGTGGATAGCCACTCATAATTGAATTGTAATAGTTTTATGATGTCTCAGTGGACCAGCAGCGGAGAACAGGTAAGGTGTATATATACCCACCTGTACACTTTCCCCAGTATTATCAATCAACATTTTTCAAGTAAGAACAAGGCCAAGAGAGTCTTACTATCATTTTTATGAAAAGGAGACAGCATATTTTAAAACAGCTAATTGTTCTTTGGCTTAAATTCAGCTTGAAATACATGCTTTATCTTGAAAAGGCAATTTCACTTCAAAAAATTAGATATATGATTTATTATTTACCACAAAGCACACAAGTTGAATAGTTCATATACAACTGTGCCCAGGTCAACTCAAAAGTATGGCTCCCCTTCATAACCAATTCAATGTTATGATTACGGACTGTAGACTTTGGCAGCTTCTCTATGTCACACTGTTGCAAGCATGATTTGAAAGCACTGCATATAGCTCAGTACTGAGACAGGAAAAGAGATTAGAAATGAAAATCTTGTTCAAAGTTGTTACTTATGCCAGACCTACCAAGTTGCCTAGAGAGAGCATTATTCAGAGAGTTAAAGCCCCTTTGTTATGCAGCTTTGGCGATATTTTGTTGAGCTGTGGGAACTCTCCCCTACACCATGAGTACTTTTATGACCCAGAAGCCAATTCGAAATGCCTGAAAGCTTACAAGAATGTTGAGTTGTCTGCAATACAATATTTAATTTATATGCTTTCATTTTGTAAAGTAAATTTCCCCATGCTACAGCAATCTGGACCTCCTACACAATGAAAATGATTACTTTTGGTGTAATTAATTGATCCCAGACAAAAACTTTACTTACTGTGTCAATGTTTACTTCTGCCATAACATGGAACCAAAAAAGAATCACTAAATAATTGACTAAACTAAAGTGAACACTAGTTAGAAAGAAGAAGCTCCAGGGAGACGAAAGAGGTTCGCATTCATTTTTGGCATGTGATGGGAAGGAACTGAGGTGGTGAGGGTACTCTGTTCCTTTATAGCCTTGCCCTCAAAATGGCAATCACATGGAGGGGAGGGGTTGGGGGTGTGAGAGCACTCTAGCAGACACTGCTGGGAGAAGGTTCTACCACAAGGCACCACAAACTGGTGCAATATCTCATAAGTAGGAATAGGCAGAGCCTCTCAAAGAAGTAGTTGTGGGGGGTTTTCAGCCAGAGGAAAGGTGTCCATCAGACATCCCAACATAAGGACATACAATAACAAGTTGCCCTTTAATCTTAGGCTGGGTCTACACTACCCGCCTGAATCGGCGGGTAGAAATCGACCTCTCGGGGATCGATTTATCGCGTCCCAACAGGACACGACAATCGATCCCCGAATCGACGCTCTTACTCCACCAGCGGAGGTGGGAGTAAGCGCCGTCAACGGGAAGCCGCAGAGGTCGATTTTGCCACCGTCCTCACAGCGGGGTAAGTCGGCTGCGATACGTCGAATTCAGCTACGCTATTCACGTAGCTGAATTTGCGTATCTTAAATCGACTCCCCCCTGTAGTGTAGATGTAGCCTTAGAGTAATTATTTTACACAGATAGCTCATTCAACTTTTGACTGTCTTACGCAATTTCTTTTTCTGAAGCCACAATATAGTCCTAGAAAAAATGAGTCCCAGCAGTCCCAAGAAATGTAACAGTTGTAAGAAATACTAGTTTCAAATATATGTTTATTTATCCTGGTTCTAGCTGAAAATTGGACAGGATTTAATTTAAAATTAGACACATTTCAAGGGACAAATTGCAAAATTCTTCAGATCAGCTTCCAAACAAAAGCCCATTTAGCAAGCAGTCATCCTCTCTGAATGATTCACAATGGTTTTGTTTCTGGGGCTGTTTTCCACATGTTTTTTTGGAACTAAAGCTTGTACAAAAACTCTGTAACTCCAGTGTTTAAAATGAATTTATGTAAAAAGCCCCAAATCAATATTGGTTCAAACCAATCTCCTCACACTAAAAATTTACTTGTTTGTCAGTTTTACCACATTATTTTACCTATGTTGGTAAATTGCTCTCAACTTTCAACCTCCCTTCCCTTTCTTCTATAAATGCAGATGGGAATGCAGAACCCCCTAAATCATAATCTTTATCCTTCCTTTCTTTCAGCTTCTTTAGCTAGAAGTTATGCATGTTCCTAGTTCATTTTTCACCACAAACCCATGTTTAGCGTATTTTTAGGGCTTGCCTTAACACTTATTATGCAAAATGAAGAGTTGATAAAACACAGGTATATAACATACTCTTTTCAGACTGCAGTCTCTCACACTTCTAATTTCTTGAAATTACTTAGATATAATTCGGAGTTTTCTTTCCCCCAGATACTTACACGCAGCTTTCACTGGAAGATTTCATGGCAGAAACCCATTGGAGTACAGCAATTAGAATGAAACACAACCACCACCAATAATAAAACAGTTACAACTTAAAAATGATCACATGGGAATTATGGCAGGGCATAGATGTTTTCAAACCTTTAGAAATGCTGTCAGATTTAATTTATATATAGCAAGATTTTGACTAATGCAATAATGAATGTACAGCAAAAGCTGAAACTACAGTATAATTAAACTTTTTTCCAACACAAAATATTTCTTGGCAAAAGAGCTAAAATAATTCTCCAGTGTAATCATAGTGAAAGCATCTGGATTTTTGGGCTGGTCATTTGTGCTTTCAATCATCTTTATTGTAGATGTTTAACTGTAATGGTTTTATACATGTATTTATTTCTTTTTTATACAAATGATTAATTATATTTCATTTGTGGTAGATTTGCCCTTTCTTTCCCTCCACATTTTTCAATCAGAAGTACTTTATTTTATTCGGGCAAGGTCAAGTATTAAACTAGACATAACACACTTTTAACTCAGTACTATACAAGCTTTATTGTATCTCATATTTAGTTCAAAACACAGAGTATCCTAGTAGAGGTAATTAGAGTAATTTCTTACTTGTTTTATTCTGTGCATTAGATGCAGCAATCCCTATGGATTAATGTAAACTTTGAGCAAAAGTAAATTATTACATATTTATAATTTGTATTCTGGTGGTGACAGAAACCTTCAAACCAGCTTGTGTCCCAAATGGCTTCCAATCTAAAGAGACAAGACACACTGCATGAGGAAACACATCAACTGTCATCCAAACTGAGTAATCAGAGTGATGGTGTCACCGAGTGTGGGTGAGTCAGGGCCCTGCAACCCCCCCCACCCCCTCACACACACACTTCCTGCGATTCACCGTGACTCTCAGCCAGCCAGTAAAACAGAAAGTTTATTAGTCGACAGGAACACAGTCCCAAGCAAGGCTTGTAGGTACAACCAAGACCCCTCAGCCAGGTCCCTCTGGGGGGCAAGAATCTTAGACCCCAGACTTGGGGTTCCCTGCTTCTTCCCAGACAGCCCAAAACTGAAACCAAAAACCCCTCCAGCAGGCTCTCTCCCCCTCCTTCTCTCCTCCTCTCCCTTTGTCCAGTTTCCCCAGCAAAGGTGTCGACTCGCCCCACCCCCCTTCCTGGCTCAGGTTACAGGCTCAGGTACCGTCCCACACCTAAAGTCATCCCCTGCTCTCCCATCCCCCAGCATTCCCAGGTCAATCCATCCCGCTCCCTACTGCATCACAGATGGATAGCAAGCATCATATGAGTTCTACTTCCGCTAAAGAAGAAAGGGTAGAAAGTTTAGGTCTCCTAGCTGGCATACAGACACAAGGTATATTCTGAAAGGGAAGAATCTTCTATCCTCTTTTTCTGATTCTCCCTCTACTGCTTCCTACTTCTACAAGAAGGACTTAGGAGCCTGAAAATGAGCCGCTTTGTACAGTCCCATTTATATAGTTCAGTAGAGCTAACTTTGTCCTTGCCAGAGCCAAGGTCCTGTGCCACCTCCTTGTGTGAGCCACGGCCTCTCAGATCAGGTTCACGATCATCAGGTGCTGCCAACACTCGGGTTTTTTCATTTTTTGTGTGGTCTATGGCAGCGTGCTTCTCTCTAGCACACTGGGAAAAGGCTCATCAAAACAGCGACCACTGAGGATGCCTTCCTCCTTGGCTAGAAGCAGGACGCAAACTGGGGATGAGAAGAGGGTCTCCCTGCTTAGCATGAAAAACCTTTAAATTCAATCAATCATCATCCAGTTTGCAACACAAGAAGGATTCTTTTGCACAAGTTGTTACAGAACAATCCACAGAAACAACATTTTCATATAAACAATTACCCCTCCTGTACACTAAAATCACTAACACTGAATTCAAATCAGTGAGCAACACTAGGCATAACATTTGGGTGGAAAACATCTAGGGTGACCAGATTAGTAGTATAAAATATCGGGATGGGGGCGGAGCAAAAAAAAGGGGGGGGCGGAGCAAAAAAAAAAAGAGTTTTAAAGGGTCCGGGCAGGGGCAGCGCGGAGCGGGCAGGAGCCGGGTGGGCGTCAGGGGCCGAATCCCCGCTGCTGCCAGGGAGCCCCGCGCCTCTCCCTCCCGCTCGTGGCTGTGGCTCCTTCCCGGCGGGACGCGCCTCCCGCTGCCCTGGGCATATGCGGCGCGCGTCCCCCGCACCTAGTCTCCCTCCCGCCAGGAAGGAGCAACTGGACACGCGCCGCATGTGCGCGGGGCAGGCCAGGAGGCGCGTCCCGCCGGGAAGGAGCCGCAGCCGCGAGCGGGAGGGAGAAGCACGGGGCTCCCCAGCAGCAGCGGGGATTCGGCCCACGCCCCCGCGCCACCCACCCAGCCCCTGCCCGCTCTGCGCTGCCCCCGACCAGACTCACTGCGCTGCCTTGCGGTCTGCAGGGCTGGAGCAGCCTCCAGGCTGCGCTCCCGGCACCGGGTGCAGCAGCCCGGGCAAAAGCCCTCTGGCGCAGCGGGGGGGTTCACAGCTGAGTCCCCGTCTCCCTCCCTTGCCAGCCCCCCTTTGCTGGCCCAGTGCCCGGGTGCTGGAGCTGACTCACCAGCTCCAGGATCCAGGCACCGCCGCCACCGCCACCCCCTCCCTCCAGGCTTGCGCCGCCATGCTGCAAGCCTGGGAGGGAGGAGGAATGCTGTGTGGTTGGGGAAGAGGCGGGGCAGGGCGGGGATTTGGGGAGGGAGCCAATGGGGGAAGGAGAGGGAGGAGCCGGGGCAGGGGGGGACGCGAGCGCCAGAGCGGAGGGCAAAATTTCTTTTTTGTCCAGTGTCCCGACCAAGCATTGGTCGGGACGCGGGACAAAGAAGCAAATATCAGGACAGTCCCGATAAAATCGGGACGTCTGGTCACCCTAAAAACAACACAGGGCTTGATCACAAACACCAGCACCTCCAGGGACCAAAAGTCACAATTGACGCATTCCCAAGCATAATAAAATAAAGCCTTGTCCCCTTCAAACTGAACCAACGATTTCAGATTGATACAGCTAGGATAATAAAAGATGGAACGTGGCTATTTGCTGAGACAAGGATTCAGAAGATGGGCATTCTATTTTCTTTTGAATGATAATTTCTGACCTGTTACAGACTTTACAGCTTGCATTTCACAGATACAAACAATAGAGCTTCAGTACACCACCACAACTTGCAAATAGCTTGAAAAACAAAGGATTACTGATAGATTTCATTCAATGAGGATGACATTAACTGTCAACAAACTGAAGACTAAGAATGAATTGGGATTCCTTTACTAGATTAAAAGCCCCTAATTACACAATTGCTGCTTGTTAGGACAAGTCCTCTGTACAGTCCTTCTGTCAACAACAGATAATCTGCTTCACCCACCTGAAAATTATGATGCCCTATCTGAAAAAAGGAGGGAGACCCACATGAGTCTGCTCTTTGTCTTCAACCAACACAACACTGCTAAGACATGTGAAAAGCATAGATCAATTTGCCTAGTTCTGAGTGGGAGTACTCCCTCACAGATTGCTCAATTATGGCTCCAGGAGTCTGAGATGTTTTGGGTGGGCCCCCGGGGCACCGGCCCAGCAACACTGGAGCTGTAGGAACACTAATAGCATAATTACTTCTGTAGAACAAGTGTAGCATGTACTTCCTCAGAGAAGCCTTAAAGCAAATAGCCACAGTGGGATGGGGCCAGGGCCAGTGCTGAATTAAGCCTAACTGGAGTCTAGTTCCAATACAATAAAGGGATCCCAGCAAACCAAAGTGTCTGTGGTACTCCTGGACCCTTATCTTGGCAAGGACATTTCCTTCTCCCCAGCCTTCATGGTAGTTTCCAGCAATTTCTGGTGGCAGAACCTGCTGACCCTGGATTCTTGGATAGTCTGCATAGTCTGACTCATTGGATACAATGATGGTTGCAGTTCAGATGGTGGAACCTTACCATAACAGCACCCGTTAGAGAAAAGACGGGTTACCTTTTCCATAACTGGTGTTCTTCGAGATGTGTTGCTCATGTCCATTCTATATTAGGTGTATGTGTGCTTGCCACGTGCACCAGTGCCAGAAGTTTTTCCCCTCAGCAGTATCCTTAGGGGACTGGCTCTGGTGCCCCCTGGAGAACAAAACTGATGGCATTTCTTGTTCTGTCTGGTAGCGAACAGGTCCACTTGAGAAGTTCCCCATCTTTGAAAAATTATGCAGGCTACCTCTGTATGGAGCAACCACTCGTGGTGAGAGGAGAAGTCCCTACTGAGCTGGTGTGCCAGCGTATTCCTGATGCTGGGAAGGTGACAAGCTTCCAGGTGGATTTTGTCGCTGATGCAGAAGTCCCACAGATGGAGCATCTCCTGACAGAGAGACAACAAGCATGTTCCCCCTTGCCTGTTGATATAGAACATTGAGGCTGCGTTGTCCGTCAGGACTCGTACCACCTTGCCCAACAGATGGGGCAAGAAGACACCACACGCCAGCCAGACTGCACGGAGCTCTTTGACTGTTTATATGTAACCGCGCCTCCTTTAGGGACCACATCCCCTGTGTCTGGAGGTTTCAGAGATATGCCCCCCCAGCCAAGGTCCGAGGCATTTGACATCAACTCGATAGAGTGAGGGTTGTCGAACGGAACCCCTTCCAGGACTGTCCTGCGATTGGTTGTTCCACCATCTCAGTGAGGTAAGTATCACCTGGGGAATGGTATCGATCTGCTGGGCGGTGGCTCTTGTCCAACCAGTGCCGATCACTGCACCCCGAAGTCGATCTGTCCAAGCGAGACTGTCTTGGAGGACTCTTGGGGACTGATGGCGTTCGGCAAATCTGCGTCAAACACCTGGCAATCGATGCCTCATGCTACTCGACTAGTACCGGGACGTGGAATGGGACCGGAAGCTACTACAGGCCGGTGGCTGGGAGGATCGTCCTGAATAGGGTGACCTCCTTCTTGGAGACAGGTGATGACAGCCCAGCGATCGGCAGTCTCTGGTGTCCGATCGGTCCCAGGCCCTTGGAGATGGTTGGGGCCGGTCCCGGAGTTCTTGCCGGGTGGCACAAACCTCAAAGGGTCTGTGCCAATCTACCGGCGAGGTACGCCTCGAGTCCCTCGATTGGTGCCCCGGGAGCGGGGACCGAAGAGGGCTCTGCAGAGCCTGCCTCTCCAGTCCTGAGGCGTGACGGCTTCAGACAGGCAAATACTGGTGGGATGTCCCTCTTGATGGGGATTGGTACCGCTGAGGTGGGGACAGGCGCAGCCCCAACACAGGTTTTCCCTGAGACTGGGGTACCACAGGAGCCGGTGAGGGCAGCACCGGGAGCGTCAGGATCTCTTGAGCTACTCAAAGAGCTTCGGGCGTCGACGGCACCTGAAGCTGGCTAGGGCCAGCACCTCTATCTGGGGTCGCAGGCAAAGCATGGGATGGGCTGCACCGCTTGACTTGAGCTGGGGCCCGACTTCCCAAAGGGTGTGTTGAGCTGCCCAGCATGGGTCGTGGCTCACCCCCAGCCCTCTCCTGTCCCTTACGGGAGGTAGATCTTCCCTTTACAGTCTTTTTTGGCTTCTTCCCTGGAGCTAAGGTACGGGTGCTGGATCATGGATGGTGCCGGCGGAGCACTGCACATGAAGGCTATGGTGTTTGGTGCAGAGTCGGACTGCTGCTCCAGTGCTGGAGTGAGTGCAGACTCCATTAGGAGCACTTTTAGACGGATATTGTGTTCCTTCTTCATCCTAGGTTTAAAGTACTTGCAGATACGGCACCTGTCACTTATGTGCCCTTCGCCTAAGAACCTTAGGCAGCTGGTATGTGGATCGCTGATGGGCATAGGCCGTTTGCAACAATCGCAGGGCTTAAAGCCTGGGGACCGGAGCATGCGCCATCCCCCAGCTGAGTCCGAAGACTCAGAAAACAAGATTTACAAATCTCAAATCTCAAAAATGGGATTACAGCAGTGGTTCTCAAATATTTACCATTGTGGGCCGCACATGCAGCTCTCTGTGCGTTATGTGGGCCACATCCATGTTGAGATGAGTTCCTATCTGCATCCTGTAAAACTTGCCCATACCAGTATTGCCCTGGCCTCTTCTTTTGTCATTCAGTGTTGCACGCATTCTAAAACAATATGCATTTCCACACTCTTTGGAGGCGAAGCCAAACTTTGAGGCACCTGCTCGCCTACTTGGTGTAAACTTTGCTTGTGCCAATCAGAAACAAACACAAACAGGTTTTGGGCCCCGTCCCCTATGACACTTCTATGATGTCATAATTGGTACTTTATGGGCCTGCCTGCCATGTGCAGGCAGGGAGAGGAGAAAGAAAAACGAACCCTGTGTATCCTGTGTACACCCGTAACCGAGCCTGATCACCTCGAAGCCTCTCTTTCAGCTCACGTGTTTCAAACAGAGTTTCTACGTTTGCTGGTCGTTATGCGTTGGTTTGTATTTGTAAGTATCAGTTATTACTAAATGCTGCATCTTTGTTTATAAATATTGTTAATAGATATTTTAGTCATTGTGTGTTTTAAGTTTTATTAACTCTATTAGCTAATCAAACGCTGCTCCCTTACCCCTTGTAATTATCCCCAATAAAACTTTAAATTGTGTGTGTGTGTGTGTGTGTGTGTGTGTGTCTGCAGTTTGGATCGTGACCCATATTCTCCTTGCATCCCTTACCAATATAGTGTATTGCCACGTGCAGCCTGGTAAATAACAGGCCTGCATTTTGTTTCGCCCCTGCGTGCCCGTGGCAATCCACAATCCACACTATATATATACTACCTGAATGACCCTCAGGATGTCCCATGGGCTGCAGCTGTGTACTGACTGGGCTACAAGTGGCCCACCAGCTGAGAACTACTGGATTACATGCAATTGTTTTATGAAGGTCTTCAATCCAACCTGTTGTCAAGGTTGTTTAAGCAAATGTGACTCAAATGATCCTGCTACCTTTTATACAATAGCATTAACACCATTTAGTATTTATTGTATATAGCACTTCATGTCTTCCAAATGCTTTACAAACATTGATTAATTCTCACAACAACCTTGGAACTATTTTTGCAATTTTAACACATGGAGAAACAGACAGAGCATAAGTGAGTTGCCCGAGGTGTCACAGTGAGTTTGTGGCAGACTTAGGCATTAGAACTTCGGAGGTTCTCCCAGTTCCTTGGTCAGTCCATTAGGATCCTCCTCCAATACCCATAGTTTTATGTGAGGGACAGAAAAACGAGCAAATAAATTTTTTAAAAGTCCATGAAGAAATTAGTGGGATTTTTTTTCCCGTTAACTAGCCAACATTGTCTCATACAATATCCATGTCTACAGTGCTCACCAAAAAAAAGGCATTAATTGAAATTTGTTTATCTTGCCAAAATGTGAAGTCAGGTCTTTGCACAACCACATCACTGTCTGTGCTGCTAGTAACATTTTATCAAACTTTCTGTTATGTTTTGTTCTCTAAGCTATTCAATGTCTTATCCAAATCAGAATATTATGAATATTAGTTTTCCTAGGACTATTTATAAAAACTATATGAAGTTTGGGACTCCAGAGCAAGAAATATGATGCAAGTTTTCAGTCATACAACAAATATTCTGAAAAAACCCAAGTCTGCAGGTGCAAAATTATACCTGCTGTGGATTATTTTTATTATTAAACATCAGCAATGCTGAGCTGTATAGACCACTATATTATGAGTATTTATTATTTGTATTACCATAGTGGCTAGGAGCCCCGGTCATGGACCAAGACCCCATGGTACTAGGCACTTTACAAACACAGAGCAAAAAGACAGTCACTCCCCAAAGAGCATACAATCTAATAATAAAACAAGAGCTAATAGATGGATACAGAGAGATGGCAGAGTACAAGGAAAACAGTAAGACAATATCAGTCAGCATGATATGCAGTGGTCTCAGCACAGCAGAAACCTAACCTATCATGCAGAGAGATAATCCATGCCTTGAGGAATTTAGGCTGTGATTTCAAAGGTGCCTGAGAGTTAGGCACCCAATTCCCATAGAATTTGAATGGTATTTGAGTGCCTAACTCCTTTAGGCACCTTACAGAGGTAATTTGTATTTTGTTTCATTTTCTTGATTTAATTCTCCTCTTACCTAAAGTAACACTGGAGTGAAGAAAGCTTTCACATAGGTCAGTGTTTGCAAGTGTCACAGGAAAAGTATGCCATTGAGATTGGTGTAATTGGTGGAGTATAAGAATAAAGGGGACACGATAAGAGATCAGAGATAACATTTTTAAAACTGCCTAACTGAATTAGAAGTAGAGCTGGGTGAAATTTTTTTGGCCAAAACATTTTTTTGCCCAAAAATGCAGATTTGGGTTGACTGAAACATTTTGTGAATTCAAGTCATTTCAGAAAATTCTTTTGTTTGAACTTTTTCTTTTTCTAAATGATTGTTTTGCTGGTATAAGCTGTGTCTCCTCTAGTGAGGCTTGCTGGTATAGTTCTACCAGAACACATATACTTAAGTGTAGACAAGGCCAGAAACTCTTAGGGTATGTCTACACTACGAAATTAGGTCGAATTTATAGAAGTCGGTTTTATAGAAATCGGTTTTATACAGTCGATTGTGTGTGTCCCCACATAAAATGCTCTAAGTGCATTAAGTCGGCGGACTGCGACCACAGTACCGAGACTAGCGTCGACTTCCGGAGCATTGCACTGTGGGTAGCTATCCCAGAGTTCCCGCAGATTCCACCGCCCATTGGAATTCTGGGTTGAGATCCCAAAGCCTGATGATGCAAAAACAGTGTCGCGGGGGGTTCTGGGTACATGTCGTCAGGCCCCTCCCCCTCCATCAGAGCAACGGCAGACAATTGATTCGCGCCTTTTTACCTGGGTTACCTGTGCAGACAACATACCACGGCAAGCATGGAGCCCGCTCAGCTCAGCTCAGCTTACTGTCACCATACGTCATCTGGGTGCCGGCAGACGTGGTACTGCATTGCTACACAGTAGCAGCTAATTGCCTTTTGGCAGTAGACAGTGCAGTATGACTGGTAGCCGTCATCGGCTATCTGGGTGCTGGCAGACGTGGGGCTGCATTGCTACACAGCAGCAGCTCCTTGCCTTTTGGCAGTGGATGGTGTATTACGACTGGTATCCGTCATCGTCGTATTCCTCAGTGAGTTCAATCAGAGGCACCTGGGCAGACATGTTTTGTCTCCTGGCCTATTGAACCGTCTTGACGATGATGGCTAGCAGTTGTAGTACATCATTTTCTGCCAAGCACCCAGAAGATGCCGATGGCTATCAGTCATGCTGCACCGTCTGCTGCCAGCTTAAGACGGAAAAAATAAATGGAACAGATTTGTTTTGTATTCATTTGCTTCCCCCTCCCTCCATGAAATCAATGGTCTGCTAAACCCAGGGTTTTGAGTTCAATCTTTAGGGGGGCCATTCTGTGTAACAGGTGTTTGTGTTTCTCCCTGATGCACAGCCACCTTTGTTGATTTTAATTCCCTGTACCTGTAAACCATGTCGTCATTCACCCCTCCGTCAGACAATAGTTTCGCGCCTTTTTTCAGCCCAGACGCCATAGCACTGGGATCATGGGGCCCGCTCAGATCACCGCAGCAATTATGAGCACTATGAACACCACGAGCATTGTCCTGGAGTATATGCAGAGCCAGAACATGCCAAAGCAAAACCAGGTGAGGAGGCGATTGCAGCGCGGTGACGAGAGTGATGAGGAAATTGACATGGACATAGACCTCTCACAAAGTACAGGCCCCAGCAATGCGCAAATCATGGTGTTACTGGGGCAGGTTCATGCCGTGGAACGCCAATTCTGGGCCCAGGAAACAAGCACAGACTGGTGGGACCACATCATGTTGCAGGTGTGGGACGATTCCCAGTGGCTGCGAAACTTTCGCATGCATACGGGCACTTTCATGGAACTTTGTGACTTGCTTTCCCCTGCCCTGAAGCACCAGAATACCAGGATGAGAGCAGCCCTCACAGTTCAGAAGTGAGTGGCGATAGCCCTGTGGAAGCTTGCAACGCCAGACAGCTATCGGTCACTCGGGAATCAATTTGGAGTGGGCAAATCTACTGTGGGGGCTGCTGTGATCCAAGTAGCCAAAGCAAACAAAGACCTGCTGATATCAAGGGTAGTGACTCTGGGAAACGTGCAGGTCATACTGGATGGCTTTGCTGCAATGGGATTCCCAAACTGTGGTGGGGCGATAGACGGAAACAATATCCCTATCTTGTCACCGGAGTACCAAGCCACTGAGTACATAAACTGCAAGGGGTACTTTTCAATGCTGCTGCAAGCCCTGGTGGATCACAAGGGACGTTTCACTAACATCAACGTGGGATGGCCGGGAAAGGTACATGATGCTCGCGTCTTCAGGAACTCTGGTCTGTTTCAAAAGCTGGAGGAACGGACTTTCTTCCCCGACCAGAAAATAACCGTTGAAGATGTTGAAATGCCTATCGTTATCCTTGGGGACCCAGCCTACCCCTTAATGCCATGGCTCATGAAGCCGTACACAGGCAGCCTAGATAGGAGTCAGGACTTGTTCAACTATAGGCTGAGCAAGTGCCGAATGGTGGTGGAATGTGCATTTGGACGTTTAAAAGCGCGCTGGCGCAGTTTACTGACTCGGATAGACCTCAGCGAAGCCAATATTCCAATTGTTATTGCTGCTTGCTGTGCACTCCACAATATCAGTGAGAGTAAGGGGGAGACATTTATAGCGGGGTGGGAGGTTGAGGCAAATCGCCTGGCCGCTGATTACGTGCAGCCAGACATCAGGGCGGTTAGAAGAGTACAGCAGGGCGCGGTGCGCATCGGAGAAGCTTTGAAAACCAGTTTTGTGACTGGCCAGGCTACTGTGTGAAACTTCTGTTTGTTTCTCCTTGATGAACCCTCTCCCCCCCACCCCGGGTTCACTCTACTTCCCTGTAAGCTAACCACCCTCCCCTCCCCCCTTCGAGCACCGCTTGCCGAGGCAATAAAGTCATTGTTACTTCACATTCATGCATTCTTTATTAATTCATCACACAACTAGGGGGATAACTGCCAAGGTAGCCCGGGAGGGGTGGGGGAGGAGGGAAGGACAAGGACACACTGCAGTTTAAAACTTTAACTCTTATTGAAGGCCAGCCTTCTGATGCTTGGGCAATCATCTGGGGTGGAGTGGCTGGGTGGCCGGAGGCCCCCTCACCGTGTTCTTGGACGTCTGGGTGAGGAGGCTATGGAACTTGGGGAGGAGGGCTGTTGGTTACACAGGGGCTGTAGCGGCGGTCTCTGCTTCTGCTGCCTTTCCTGCAGCTCAACCATACACTGGAGCATTTCAGTTTGATGCTCCAGCAGCCGGAGCATCGACTCTTGCCTTCTCTCAGCAAGCTGACACCACCTATCCTCTTCAGCCCGCCACTTGCTCTCTTCAGCCCGCGATTCAGCCCGCCACCTCTCATCTCGTTCATATTGTTCTTTTTTGCATTCTGACACCAACTGCCTCCACGCATTCTGCTGTGCTCTGTCAGCATGGGAGGACATCTGGAGCTCCAAGAACATATCATCCCGAGTCCGCCGTTTTCTCCTTCTAATCTTCATTAGCCTCTGCGAAGGAGAAACATTTGCAGCTGGTGAAGGAGAAGGGAGAGGTGGTTAAAAAAGACACATTTTAGAGAACAATGGGTACACTCTTTCACGTTAAATTTTGCTGTTCACATTACACAGCACATGTGCTTTCGTTACAAGGTCGCATTTTTCCTCTTATATTGAGGGCCTGCCGGTTTGGTGTGAGAGATCACTCACGCAGTGCCAGGCAACAGAATTTGGCCGGCAGGCAGCCATGGTAAGCCACAGTCTTTTGGCTTTTTTAACCTTCATAACATGTGGGAATGGTTTCAAACAGCAGCGCCCTCATTTCCCATACCAAGGACCCGTTGGGTTAGCCATTTAAAATGGGTTTGCAATGTACAAGGAGGGGCTGCGGTTTCCGGGTTAACATGCAGCACAAACCCAACTACCCTCTCCCCCCACACCCCCCCCCAATTCTCTGGGATGATCACTTCACCCCTCTCCCCCACCGTGTGGCTAACAGCGGGAACATTTCTGTTCAGCCAAGCAGGAACGGGCACCTCTGAATGTCCCCTTAATAAAATCACCCCATTTCAACCAGGTGACCGTGAATGATATCACTCTCCTGAGGATAACAAAGAGAGATAAGGAATGGATGTTGTCTGCATGCCAGCAAACACCGGGACCATACGCTGCCATGCTTTGTTATGCAATGATTCCAGACTATGTGCTACTGGCCTGGCGTGGTAAAGTGTCCTACCCTGGCGGACGGGATAAGGCAGCCCTCCCCAGAAACCTTTTGCAAAGGCTTTGGGACTACATGAAGGAGAGCTTTCTGGAGATGTCTCTGGAGGATTTCCGCTCCATCCCCATACACATTAACAGACTTTGCCAGGGCAAATTAAACATTAATCATTAAACATGCTTGCTTTTAAACCATGTGTAATATTTACAAAGGTACACTCACCAGAGGTCCCTTGTGTGCCCTCAGGGTCTGGGAGCACGCCTTGGGTGAGTTCGGGGGTTACTGGTTCCAGGTCCAGGGTGATAAACATATCCTGGCTGTTGGGGAAACCGGTTCTCCGCTTCTTTGCTGTGAGCTATCTTCATTATCTTCATCATCATCATCTTCCGCATACCCCGAACCCGCTTCCCTGTTGCGTGATTCTCCATTGATGGAGTCAAAGCACACGGTTGGGTAGTGGCGGCTGCACCCCCTAGAATGGCATGCAGCTCCGCGTAGAAGCGGCATGTTTGAGGCTCTGCCCCAGACCTTCCGTTTGCCTCTCTAGCTTTGTGGTAGGCTTGCCTTAGCTCCTTAATTTTCACGCGGCACTGCTGTGCGTCCCTGTTATGGCCTCTGTCCTTCATGGCCTTTGAGACTTTTTCTAATATTTTGCCATTTCGTTTACTGCTGCCGAGTTCAGCTAGCACTGATTCGTCTCCCCATATGGCAAGCAGATCCCGTACCTCCCGTTCGGTCCATGCTAGAGCTCTTTTGCGATCCCGGGACTCCATCATGGTTACCTGTGCTGATGAGCTCTGCGTGGTCACTTGTGCTCTCCACGCTGGGCAAACAGGAAATTAAATTCAAAAGTTCGCGGGGCTTTTCCTGTCTACCTGGTCAGTGCATCTGAGTTGAGAGCGCTGTCCAGAGCAGTCACAATGAATCACTGTGGGATAGCTCCCGGAGGCCAATAACGTCGAATTCCATCCACACTACCCCAAATCCGACCCACAAAGGCCAATTTTAGCGCTAATCCCCTCGTCGGAGGTGGAGTAAAGAAACCGGTTTAAAGGGCCCTTTAAGTCGATAAAAAGGGCTTTGTCGTGTGGACGTGTCCAGGCTTAATTCGATTTAACGCTGCTAAAGTCGACCTAAACTCGTAGTGTAGACCAGGCCTCAGGAGCCAAAGTCTCACTGAAAATAATGGGACCCCCTGCTGCAAAGACATTTTGAAAACGTATTTCCTTCCCTTACATCTTTATATATTCTCCTTATAAATCTGCACAATACAAGTATTTGTAATACAATAATTAAGAACACTTCACATGAATGCAAACTGTAGTGTTTCTGCTACTTTCTGCTCTCTCTCAAAGTCTAACTTTTCCTCCTTTATTTTCCAAATACAGCCTTTTCTTCAGAAAGTTGTTTTCCTGCCCTTGACTTTAACAGAATTTTATGGTATCTACTGCAGAAAATAAACAAACTAAAAATAATTCATAACACATGGGGACTTTGGGGTAAGCCTTTCCAATACTTTTAAAGTTATTTCAATTAACTTTTGCTTTTTATCTAATGGCTTGGCTATTTGAAATGATAAAAGTATTCTATTCACAGATATGTATCGCAGAGTACTGTAACATACTTGTTAATTCTATAACCTCTTTGTTTCAATCACTTCACATTTTGGCAAGCAACAACCATGGTTTAGTTTAAATATTGAATCATGATTGTACAAAGTGAAGTCTTGAAGGTTGCTAAAACCGACCTTTAATTTCTCATTGACACACTAACGTAGGCAAGCCAATTCAGTAGCTCAGCCACAGCATTAAAAGTGGCAGTCAGCTATTTAATAAAGGCTGGTTATAGTCAGTAGCCTCTTGGAACTGACCCAGTGTGCAGCATGAATAAGGGCCTGAGCCCTTCAAAATCCCACCTTCTGTATGTACTTCATAACTTCTTCACAGATCATACCTGGTATCTAGAGGCCCCTCAAATTCCTGGTGTGTCCTGGTGGCCTAGGAGAACTTTTATTGTTTAAGGCTTCATCTTAAGGCAGGAGTCCAGGTTCGGGGCTGCCAGTGAGTCCCACCAGATCGGGGCTCTTGGCCAGCCCTGTGGGGTCGGAGCTCAGGGCAGCCGCCCGGCCCTGCGAGCTCTGGGGTCTGGGGCAGCCACCTGGCACACTGGGTACAGGGTTGCACAACAAGGGTCAGGACTGTCGCTGCCCTGCCATCTGGCCCCTGCAGCCCACAATGTGTAATCAGTTGTGAATCACTCATCTAAGACAACTCTATCCCACCCTGCCACCAGTCCAAGAAGATTAGAAACATTGTAGGAAGTAACTAGAGCAACTAATTGGAATCTAGCAGAGGTGTAGGACTGGGGGAGATGCACAAAATGACACACCGGGAGGTACAGGGTTCATGGCCTCATTCATAGAAAGTTTCAACTTACTGTTATGATGAAAGATTATACTGGCTGCCACTAAGGGCTGATCTACACTGGGGGGAGGGGGGGGAAGAATCGATCTAAGATACGCAACTTATTCGCGTAGCTGAAGTCGAAGTATCTTAGATCGAACTACCTGAGGTCCACACGGCGCGGGATCGACGGCCGCGGCTCCCCGGTCGACTGCGCTACCGCCGCTCGCTCTGGTGGAGTTCCGGAGTCGACGGTGAGCGTGTTCGGGGATCGATATATTGCGTCTTAACGAGATGCGATATATTGATCCCGGATAAATCGATTGCTACCCGCCGATACGGCGGGTAGCGAAGACGTACCCTAAGTGAGTCTTTGATCCAGCAACAATCACAGACCTTATTAAAGCCAATGGGTGTATCAAGTACAGTACTCACTTTCAGGCACATTGGAATGAGCAATTAAGCCCTTTTATGTAGTAATGACAACTGGAAACAAGGGCGGGCAGGGGAGAGACTGCCCAAGGCAATGGGCCACATGGCAGGTCAGAGTTAAGCCATGTAGGCTGAGGGGTATGCCAGCTCAAAAATACAGGGGAGCTAGGAGTTTTGAGTTTACAGGCTGAATGTGTTAGAGGCAGAAGACCTGGGGAAGGAGGTCTGAATGGGAACCTGAGATGAAGCAAGGGTGGAGCTTCTTGGCTACAAAGCCTGCTGGAGTGGCAGAGTTGGGGATTTGATACAGACATAGTCATAGAATCATAGGACTGGAAGGGACCTCAAGAGGTCTTCTAGTCCAGTGCCCTGCACTCAAGGCAGGACTAAGTATTAGCTAGACCATCCCTGACAGGTGTTTGTCTAACCTGCCTTTTAAAACCTCCAATGGTGGAGATTCCACAACCTCCTTAGGCAATTTATTGCAATCCTTAACCACCCTGACAGTTAGGAATTTTTTCCTAATGTCCAACCTAAACCGCTGTTTCTGCAAGTTAAGCCCGTTGCTTGTTGTCCTATCTGCAGAGGTTAAGGAGAACAATTTTTCTCCCTCTGACTTGTAACAACTTTTTATGTACTTGAAAACTTATGTCCCCCTCCTCAGTCTTCTCTTCTCCAAACTAAACACATCCAATTTTTTCAATCTTTCCTCATAGGTCACGTTTTCTAGACTTTTAATCATTTTTGTTGCTCTCCTCTGGACTTTCTCCTATGTGTCCACATGTTTCCTGAAATGTGGCACCTAGAACTGCGCACAATACTCCAGTTGAGGCTTTATTAGTGCACAGTAGAGCAGAAGAATTATTATATTGTGCTTATAACACTCTGGCTAATACATCCCAGAATGATATATCCTTTTTTTGCAACAGCATTACATTGTTGACTCATATTTAGCTTGTGATCCACTATGACCCCCAGATCCCTTTCCATAGTACTCCTTCCTAGGCAGTCATTTCCCATTTTGTATGTGTGCAACTGATTATTCTCTCGTAAGTGAAATACTTTTCATTGTCCTTAATGAATTTCATCCTATTTACTTCAGACCATTTCTCCAGTTTGTCCAGATCATTTTCAATTTTAATTCTATCCTCCAAAGCACTTACAACCCCTCCGAGCTTGGTCTTGTCTGCAAACATTATAAACTGTCTAGGCAATCATCTAAATCATTTATGAAAATATTGAACAGAACCAGACTCAGGACCAATCCCTGCAGCACCCCACTCAATATGCCCTTCCAGTTTGACTGTGATGCACTGATAACTATTCTCTGGGAATGGTTTTGCAACAAGTTATGCACCCTCCATCTAGGTTGTATTTCCCTAGTTTGTTTATGAGAAAGTCATGGAAGACAGTATCAAAAGCATTATTAAAGTCACGATATACCACATCTACCGCTTCTTCCCTCCCCTATCCACAAGGCTTGTTACCCTGTCAAAGAAAGCTATTAGGTTGGTTTGACACAATTTGTTCTTGACAAATCCATGCTGATTGTTACTTATCAACTTATTATCTTGTAGGTGTTTGCAAATTGATTGCTTAATTCTTTGCTGCATTATTTTTCCGGGTACTGAAGTTAATATGTCTGGTCTGTAATTCCTCGGGTTCCGTTTATTCCCATTTTTAGGGATTAGATTTCTGACCAAGGAAACTGCCTGCAGTTTCTTTATACTGTGTTCAGGGAAATAGGATTTTGTGACATTTTTGGTAAATAAACAATATTACACCAAGAACATACCTGACCCATATTATCAATTTCCCCTTCTAACATGAACAACCCTGCAAGGTCCCAAATACTGAATAACTATTCAGGCCAGAGAGACAACATTATTTTCAACAGTCTGGACCTGTGAGGCAGAACTACAGACTGATAGGAAATATTGGTGACTCAAGTAACTTCTGGACACCAGAGAGGCCTTAGGATTTACAAAGTGCACCACTAGGTTGGAAAGACATTCTAAGAGGCCTATCACTCACTGCCATTTCATAATATTTTCCATCAGGATTTGATTCAGATACATGTTTTCACAAATTTGTGGGAGATGGCTGAAATCCCCAGGCTTCTTCCTATTTGGTCCAAACATCAATCTAATCTCTAATGTGCAAGAAATCCTATTCTGGAGAAGGGTTGGTTTTTTTGTTTTGGTTTTGGGTTTTTGGGGGGGGGGGGCAAAGGGGGGGATTACTTACTTGTAAGATACAGAATTTTGCTAATAGAAAAAATTCTTCTCATGACAAACATAGCATATTTCACTACAGCTCAAGTCACAAAAATGACCTTTCCAGGTACGTTCAATGGAAATGAGCTATAGAGAAAACAAAATAAATAAAAACCAAACAGGCCAAGAAGAAGGATAAATTATATTGTAAAGTAATCGTGTTTTCCCTTCCTGGGCTTTAAAATACTGCAGCAAGAATTCCAACATTTAGAGAGCTAAATGAAGTAAGAATGACAACAAATAAAACATTACACAATGCAAAGAAAGATGGATTAAGAAGATCCAACTCCCTTTTACATCTAAATAGTGCTTAAAATGAAGTTATAAAAATGAAGCAAGCAGCATTTTGCTTTCTGTTCTGCTGACACTCCAGGCTTGTGAGATTACTCTGTAAACCAGGGCCAACAACACAACTAATGGCTCTTTTGACACAGTCATCTGGAATTGGATTTAGCCTCTGAAAATAAATTTTCCAAAGGATTGACTCAGTTGCTTAGGAATTCCCCTCTTAATTTTTATAAACGTACATTTCAA
Organism: Chrysemys picta bellii; assembly: GCF_011386835.1. NCBI lineage: Eukaryota > Metazoa > Chordata > Testudines > Emydidae > Chrysemys > Chrysemys picta. The sequence continues at coordinate 37,932,212 of NC_088802.1, read as the reverse complement.
ACTAAATTATACAAGTTCCCTAAGAGAAGTTTCTTAAAAGAGAGGGCTTTTGTTATCAAGGGATACCACATTGAATGGAGACCAAATCTAATGTATATTATTCTATCTTCCAGAACTTTAGCTCCTATTGTAATTTATTGCCCTTCTAGGAAAAATCAAAGCAATTGTCTGTATTGTCCAGATTTACTATTTTATTCCCCAGTAACTGACAGTAAGAGTCCTTCTGCGTCAGATTAGTATGAGGGTTGTTAAATGCTGGAAGACAATAGAAGACCCGCAGCAACCCACATCAGCTGACTGGGGCTCATGGGGCTAAAAATTGCAATGTAGTTGTTTGGGCCTGGGGTGGAGCCCGGGCTCTGAGACCCCGTGAGGTGGTGGGGAGTGAGAAGAGTAGTACATAGCTTGACAATTTTGATGATAAAATGTAGCAGAATAATATCTGAGCAAACTAGTCTGATGGCCTGGTTCACAATGACCTTAAGATTCTTACTCTTCATGCTGGCAGGAACTTGGTGCAATGTGAAGGTGATATGTTTATGTTCTACAGGGGTGTTCATATCCTGCATATCAGCAACAATCTCTGCTGCTAATTAGTGGAGCAGGATGTCTCTGATTTCACAAGACAGCAGCATTGTGTTTCTTTCTTTCTTTTTAATATGGAGATATACCTATCTCACAGAACTGGAAGGGACCTTGAAAGGTCATCGAGTCGAGTCAAGTCCAGTCCCCTGCCTTCACTAGCAGGACCATGTTGCCCCAGATCCCTAAATAGCCCCCTCAAGGATTGAACTCACAACCCTCGGTTTAGCAGGCCAATGGTCAAACCACTGAGCTATCCCTCCGTCTCCCAAGCTTTCCTAATCAAGGATGAACAGAATCAGCAACTACACTTGGAAGAAACTGTCTGAGTTTCCTAAAAGGTAGGAACTGAGCTCAAAATAAAAATAAAGTAAAAAAAACAAACAAACAAAGGAAGCCATTTGGACTAGACTGGATTTTTTCCCCTGAATTCTTGCATCAGGTAAATGGACATCTACATTGTAGACAAGGTCTACACATTACCCAAGAGAAAAACAGTTCATCTTAAAAAGATCTCAGCACTGGCTGCTGCTCTTAATGCCGATGGAAAGCCCAACTACCAGCAGGACAGCTAAATTTATATTTAGTCAGCATTAATCATACATGCACGTATTATTCCCACATGTTTTCCAGGGATATAAAGATAGTTCCCAGTAGTTTTTTTTCCTTTCAGGTTCATTTAATTTGTCATGTAAACTGCCATTAATAGCATCATTCCCACTAGCAATATTACTTCCTTCAAAGAAACTTCTTTTCGCATTGTCATACTGTCTTTCTGAACAGGAAAACTCCTATAACTTATATTGCAAGATCTCATGTCTCCTCATTTCTACATGTACCTATACAGAATTTAGAGCACATCTAATTAGAATACCCTGACAATGTATAGAACATAGTATTTTACATGCTTTCTCTGAGTATCCAAAACAGACCCAAGTATCAGGCACTCTCCAAATTTTCAGATCGTATAGAAAGTTTATGTTTGGTTAAAATTAGTTTTTAATATAATATTCCAAGACAGGGATTTCTAAGAAACACCACCATTAGTTGCTGCGACATTAATTTGAAATACTATGTATTTAAAAAACAGTTTTTACTTAACACTTTGTTGAGTTTTAAAGCAGCTAATATTGCAGACCTCCAGGACTGAATTTTTCAGAGGTTCACAGTATTCTGAAAGGACCTCCTTTGAGCAGGTCTGCAAGCAAAGGCAGAATGACTGAGTGATATTAAAATTTGAATGTAGCATGCATAGCTGTCTATAGAATCTGATAAATGGAGCTCTCTCCATTTTCCCATATTGGCTTTAGAAGAGGGGGTTTTAGCTTTCATGGCATGTATTCTATCAGTAATGAGCACCCCTGACAAAATTCTTGCCCAAACTTTTACATAATGTACATGGGACCTCTTGCGTGAGTAAAGTTGTACATCCAAGTTTTAATAGTGTTTTACTTTATCGATTACAGCAATCTAAGTAAAAATCCAGTCTGCTGAGAAAAGTGCAATCCCCCCATAGCCTGTTAAGTCTGGATTTGTGTTTCTCCAGCTTCAATATTTTTGCATTGTTTTGGCTTACTGCGTATGCTATCTGCAATAAGCAGATTGTCTCAGCTTCATTAATGTAACCTCTTTCAGTCTGACCTCCAGACTGTATTGTACTCAAACTCTACAACCTTACTTCAAGACTCTACCATAAATTGTGCCCTCACTTATACATTCTTCTCTTATTTCCTCTATACTCCTATTGATTATGCCCCTTGCCATGCTTCCTCACATTCTTGGCTTTGCATCTTTTCTCATGCTAACCTCTATACCTGGCCCAGTATTCAAGCAATATCTTTTATCTTCTTTGTCCTTATAAACAATCCCACATGCTCCCTCTCATGAACTCCTTGTGCTTTGTCCTACTTAGACTGCAAACTCTTTGGGGCAGAGAACATATGAAGCTTTGTAAAGCACTGGGTAAACTTATGGGACTATGTTGTTATGTTCAAAGATAATATAGTATTACTTACCGTATCAAATAACGCTGAACAATTTCCCCCCATATTAAAAATATGTAGAACTTATATGGAGAAGGGCTCTGTCAACTGTAAAAAGCATTTGCTGAAAAGCAATTAGACTATTTGTGCATTGATCCATAATTCCAGCCTGAAGCCCCTTCACCACAAATCATTTTCATCAGTGTGACCTCACTGATTTTTATCTGAAGACACTGACATGTCGCCAACAAAGCTCTCTCTGTGGAGTTTTCTATCATCTCTTTCTACTTGACAAAAGTATAGGCTTGGTGTTTAAATAGTATAATTTAGTATCTTGAATACTTGCATTAATAGAATTAATTTCTTATTTCTATCTTTGAAAAGCATTTGCCATGCTAATTTGATACATAGCCACTCTATGTAACCACAGTTCAATCAACTTTACCCATGTCCTTCTCTCTCAACCCCTCCAATCATTGTTTACACCAGTTTGTCGTCTCTTTGTGTTAAACTAGTTATAACCTCTTTGGTGCAGGAACTGTCTCCTATGTGTTTGTAAAGTGCTTAATACAATAGGGGACCAATTATGTAATAATAATAGTAACTGTAATAATAATTAGGTGTTTTCTACAAAATAAATGCTATGGTGATAAGGGCATTGTAAATTATCGAGCTAGCTAAAGAGTTACTCGAAAATATGGTATAATAAAAACCAACTGATACAATATTTTCAACAAAATAGGTCTGTTGTGCACATGTGAAAAAAAATTACAACTCTAAATAGGAATTCAGTTGTACATGTTTTACAATTTTCAGCAGATGGCACTTAATAGAAATAATTGGGCATATTAAAGAGAAAAGAAACAGCAGAACAGGCCTGACAGTATAGTAACTGTCTAATCATACAATTGCTTTTTCAAAGCAGTCATCTAAATGTTGGTGTGCAATTAGTCAATGTATTTGCAAACACTTTATATTTGCTTTGTTCTCCATTCCTTCCAAATGAAATCAATGAGAGAAGTATTTCTTTTTGAAGTTTGTTTAAATGTCCTTTGGATTAATCTTTACCGAGAAGAAAGACAATCATTGGAAAATACTGTCAACGAGTTAAAAGAAAAGAAAATACAAATTAAGGGGAAAATGACAAATAGATTACTAAAGAACACTGTAAATCACACCTAATGAACCAATATAAACACATTTTCAAATAGTGAGGCACAAACAGCAAATATTTATTAATTTTTCCACCTACAGATGAATTACCATTCTTGTGATGCCTTTGCTGTATCTGTGAGGAATCGGATGTACAGACAAGTGCCATCAGTGTATCATTGGCTTTGGAACCTGTAATGTCTCTCCTCTGCTCCAAATGGTCTCATGCAAAAATTGAGTGGGACCCAATGGCATGACTGGAGCCATGGTAATGCTGTCCCATCGATACCTGCTATGTAATTTAAGTGGGTCAGTATCACCTTCAGGATAACTGTATTAAAAGCCACATAGTGGTATGAGCACTGAGATGTATTAGAGCTGGTCAACATATTTTCAACTAAACTTTTTCCTTCAAAAATGCTCTTATTTATTGAAACCTAATATGATGGGTTGGATCACAGAAACCCTCTTGGAGCTGCCAACTGATGAGCCAAGACTACTTCTGCCCCTGCTTTCTCTGCCAGCTTGGGACTCCAGCACCGTGTCTTGTTGAGCCAGACACGCCAGTCTGCTCCAACACAGACCCAGGGTCTGAACCATGTGCCCCAAAACTGCAGACTTAACTGAAAGCAACTTAAGACGTGTTCCTGTCTTTAACACTCAGATGCCCAACTCTCATTGGGTCCAAACCCCAAATAAATCTGTTTTACCATGTATAAAGCTTAGACAGGGTAAACTCATAAATTGTTCGCCCTCTATAACACTGATAGAGAGACATGCACAGCTGTTCGCCTCCCCCCCCCCCCCCCCGGTATTAATACATACTCTGGGTTAATTAATAAGTAAAAAGTGATTTTATTAAATACAGAAAGTAGGATTTAAGTGGTTCCAAGTAATAGCAGACAGAACAAAGTGAATTACCAAGCAAAATAAAACAAAACCTGCAAGTCTAAGCCTAGTACAGTAATAAAACTGAATACAGATAAAATCTCACCCTCAGAGATGTTTCAATAAGTTTCTTTCACAGACTGGACACCTTCCTAGTCTGGGCACAATCCTTTCCCCTGGTACAGCCCTTGTTCCAGCTCAGGTGATGGCTAGGGGATTTCTCATGATGGCCACCCCCCTTTGTTCTGTTCCACCCACTTATATATCTTTTGCATAAGGTGGGAATCTTTTGTCCCTCTCTGGGTTCCCACCCTTCCTTCTCAATGGAACAGCACCAGGTTAAAGATGGATTCCAGTTCAGGTGACATGATCACATGCAAGGGTTCTCAAACTGGGGGTCGGGACCCCCCAGGGGATCGTGAGGTTATTACAAGGGGGGTCGCGAGCTGTCAGCCTCCACCCCAAACCCTGCTTTGCCTCCAGCATTTATAATGGTGTTAAATATATTTAAAACTGTTTTTAATTTATAAGGGGGGGTCGCACTCAGAGGCTTGCTTTGTGAAAGGGGTCACCAGTACAAAAGTTTGAGAATCACTGATCACGTCACTGTAAGACTTCATTACCCACTTGCCAGCACACAGGTATACAGGAAGACTTACAAGTAAAACAGAGCCTTCTACAGTCATTGTCCTGGTTAATGGGAGCCATCAAGATTCCAAACCACCACTAATGGCCCATGCTTTGCGTAACTACAATAGGACCTCACAGTTATATTTCATATTTCTAGTTTCAGATACAAGAGTGATACATTTATAGAAATAGGATGACCACACTCAGTAGATTATAAGCTCTGTAATGATACTTTACAAGACCTTTTGCATGAAGCATATTTTAGTTACATTATATTCACAAAAAGAACAGGAGTACTTGTGGCACCTTAGAGACTAACAGATTTATTAGAGCATAAGCTTTCGTGGACTACAGCCCACTTCTTCGGATGCATCCTGTTCTTTTTGCGGATACAGACTAACACGGCTGCTACTCTGAAACCTGTCATTATATTCACACTCATCAGCATACTTTCATAAAATCATATAGAGTGCAACGTCACACCTAAATTTTCACTGACAATTCTGTTGGGAAGGCTTCTCAAGTGCAGGATCAAATCTGATTTTGAGCAGGGACTTGAACCATCAGTCTAGGGCACACACATTCTCTCTCTCTATGCAGCATAATAAAAACAATTCTGAATCCTTGAAACGTTTCCAGAAACAAAAGCATTTTCTGGCCAGCCCTAGATGTGTCTGATATCCACTGCCGTGAGGGTGTAACTTTTTAGTGTTACTAGGGCTGTCCCTATACTGTGCCCCAGCCTAAAGCCCAACTGTGAAGTAGCATGAATGTTGGCAGGAGTCACAAGTGTGAAGGAAAGAATTTAAAATGCTCATTTGCCCATGGATAGGTATGTGTAAAATCTGTATTTTTGTTATTTCATCCCTTATTTTCGTGTCTCATCTTCATTCTGCACTTGGATTTTTTTCTAATCACATGCTAGAGAGAAATTCTATTGCACAGCCATCAATACACTTAGTTGAATAATGACTGCATATAAACTGTGGCGCTACTCTGAAAACTGATTATGGAAATATGGTACCTTCTTAGTCCATAGGTCTTCTCTTTGTGTAAACTGAATGATATCTGCTTACTTAAGTGACAAAACTAGTGATTTTACCACTTTATTCTCCTTTCATTGTTTAATTGCTTACAAAATTCCAATCAGAAACACCTGTGAAAATCTACTAAAGGCAAACGGGTTTGCATGGGTGTCACTAAGGGAACAATTTGAAGAAAATGGTATTGCAAAGTTGTAACTAAGCACTGAATTGTGCTGCGGAACCTTTATTACTGTTTATGGTGCCTGAGACAGAAAGCTAACTTGATTCCTACAGGTTTCAGAGTAGCAGCCGTGTTAGTCTCTAAGGTGCCACAAGTACTCCTGTTCTTTTTGATTCTTACAGTGTATAGGATCAGTTCACAGCTCTGGGTTTTACAAAAACCACGAGGAAAGAGAGCACAGTTGATCTGGAGTCATCGAGAGACAACAGACATGGAGCACAACTACCGGTATGTCTTTTTTATTAAGTCAATTTTTGGAGTGGAACTGTACTTTAAAAGGACATTGGTAGGTCCAAAATTAGATAGCTCTTGAACAGTCTGCTCTTCACTCTCTGTCAGCTCCATTCATGTGATTTGCTATACATTCCTACTTCGGGAATTTTGTGCTAGAGCAGGGGTAGGCAACCTATGGCACGTGTGCCAAAGGCGGCACGCCAGCTGATTTTCAGTGGCACTCACACTGCCTGGGTCCTGGCCACCGATCCGGGGGACTCTGCATTTTAATTTAATTTTAAATGAAGCTTCTTAAACATTTTTAAAACCTTATTTACTTTACATACAACAATAGTTTAGTTATATATTATAGACTTATAGAAAGAGACCTTCTAAAAATGTTAAAATGTATTACTGGCACACAAAACCTTAAATTAAAGTGAATAAATGAAGACTCGGCACACCACTTCTGAAAGGTTGCCGTCCCCTGTGCTAGAGCAAAGGATTCTTGCAGCTCTTGTTGTGATACCACCTTACAAGAATGGAAGTAACTGACAGAAGCTTGGTGTAATGTGAACAGTATGTATTTATGATTTGTATAACACCCACAAACCTAAACAAATCTGGTTTCATATACACTTCTAACTGCCATTATCCTTTAATTAAGTGTTTTTAAAGTATATTTAAAAACTGGCTGGCAATATCAAAATTGTTCAACTGAACAAAGTTAGCCCTTCAATATCGTAGCTCAGCCATGTCCATGCAGCATGGCAAGATATATATGCTAAGGTTATCTCCTTTGAAACTGGTGGTAGAGGATTTGGAGACTGTGGAAAAAATAAAAATAAGCCACGAGAATGTGGGTCAGTCTTTTCAGGTATTATAGAGCTCGGCATGATCTCCTATAATTGTTGTTGATGCCTTACTTGTTAAATGTTAAAATTTTATTTTAAAAGTTAAAAATCTTGAAATTGGCTTGATTTGGACTTGCTGTAAATATAGCATTTTGTTCTGTAATTGAAAGTACCTCAGCCATGCAGAGATTACTCTTCACCCTAGCTACCCGCCCACACATATCAATATACCAAGATAAGGCAAGAAGAAAAGCAGAACTTTCCATACAATCATAAGACAATGAGTCAAAATCTATATTTAAATGTATTAGTCATTTTTTGCACAAGGGCCGTATAGACAATATCAAATACAAAACAGGAAAGTCAAAATGCAATTATCAGGTCAACCCCAGTTTATCGATCCGATCCTGATGTCCATTTAGGAGAGACAGATTCTTTCTAAAGGGGTGGGGAGAGAGAGGGAGAAGTTGGAGAAACCATCAAAAGGGAAAGCAACCTGTTGAGGCAGCTGTAATGGCACTCCGACAGTTTGATGAGTCATCAGGGAAAAGAGGGGTTTGCACAAACTTGGATAACTAAAATGGGGTGTGTCAGATTGTCTGGACATCTCTGATCTGTCTTCAGTGGAGGCTTAAAAGCAACAATTAGCTTAAAAGCAACAATTAAAGTAACAGACTCTAGATTTCACTGAAGTCAGCTGGAAAACTATATTCGCTGCAAGACACTAACATGCTGAATGATACTTCTTAAAAATAAAAACATGTTGCCTGGTTTGAGTAATAGAAGGCAAAACCAAAAAGACAACAGTCACACCCACAATATTCACACTTACTCAACTGTGAAGATTGGAATATTTTCTGCGTGTTTGTTTCAATATTACCATTTACTGGAAATCTTCTGAGCATCCTCCCCCGTGTCTTTCACTTTATTGTTAAAACAGGTAAAGAAGCCGCACACATCTATAGACTAAAAGGGATCTGAAACACAGGCAAAGTATACTGGAGCAATAATGCTAATTATCTTCTGGGTAGCAGATGCACAGATGACAGCCATTAGCTTTTTTGAAGACATTAAATATCATATAGTTTTTGTACACCATGACTTGTCAGTTGACAGCAGCTAGAGATAGTTTCCACAGTTAGTGAAAGTTCCCAATAATTCACTACACCACAATGATACTATCCAATAACATGCAGAAATATCGTATTTCACTGCTGTATTTTGGCCAAGTTGTAAAGAACAAAGGACTCCGTGATCATGTCTTCAATTTCCAATGTTCAGATGTTACCTAAGAACAGTGGTGACTGTGCTCAAACTATGTGGCAGGGTGAGGCTGGCAAATCGGTGTAACACAATCATTTCTGACCTCCCAAATAAAATCTAATAACTAAATAGCGTGGGGCTCTTCCGCCTTCCTTTACCCAATATTTCCTTTACTAAAACTCCTAACACTGTTCCCCAACTGCTCCTGAAAATGATCACGCAGTTGGGCAGACCCATTCTGCTCTGTTCCCTCCCATTCCTCCCTGACTTGGGCACAGAATCTCCTTGCTCCCCATTTCAATCTCCCCTCTCCAGTCAGAACCCCCACACACCTCTTTTTGTAAGGTCACAGGCTGACAAGTCTCTACAGAGCATGTGCAAACAGTTTTTTCAAAGGCATATAACTTGGTCAAATGTGGGCAGTCTTTCATGGGAACAACAAAAGGCATATCCCTGACACCAGGGCAATTCCCCCCTTTCCCCCTCTGCTAAATTTCAAGTTCCTGCTCCAAAGCATCCAGGCACTACAATGTCTCAATGGAATGTCACAGGGACCACCTGTGTGTGTCCCCTTATGGCCCAATGGAGCACTACTCACTTGTCACAGGGCCTCTGACATTTGGTTACCACCTCTCACAGGGTGCAGTGCAATAGTTCTTTAGCCCTCTAAGGTATTGTAGTGGGTATTGTGTTAAAAGCAGCCCTGGAAAGGGCTGCAGCTGGAAATAAGGGGAGTTAGAACAGCTGGGGGAAGCTGACTATGTTGCTGACCACAGGTGTGGCCAGCTCAATCAGGGCCCAGCTGGCCCTGATAAGAGGGCTGTGGAACAGGAGCTGGAGGAGATACTCTCTAGCTTTCTTGAGAGAGAAGGACCTGGCTGCCTAGGAAGCTGAGGCGGGTACCTAGGGTGGAGCAGTACTGGGGAAGGGCAGAGGGAGCTCCAGCCTAGCAAAGCCCCAGGCTGCAGGCCAAGCTAAGGGCCCACAAAAGGGTACTAGGGCTGCAGAGGGGCAGCCCAGATACAGGAAGAGGCAGCTTGTCCAACCCCCCTTGCCGATGATGAGTGGTTTACAGACTGCCGTCTGCCCCAGGAAGCGGGGGCTAGACGATGACTGGCAGTAGCCACTGAGGCAAGGGGAGGATAGGGGGTTGGTGGTTCCCCTGGGAGGGGAGATCCAGACAGAGGGGGTACTGCAGAGAGCAGAACCCCGAGAGAAAGGGTACCGGGGTCCGGGAGGGACACGGGGGCCAACAGCAGGCAAGACATCAGCTGGCAGAGGGCGCTCCAGAGCTGGAAAAGAGCTAATTCCCTGGACAACCAGCAGGAGGTGCCATGCCGGTGAGTCATCGCCCTGCCACAGGTATGTTTATGTTCCATCCCTTATAAGGTATTCAAGTCTAAAAATACAGGAATGCTACAAATGCAAAAGCAGGTTTTTCTGATCAGACTTTGACAGGACCTTGCCCTTCTACTCAAGGCTTGTCTTCTTGCAGCCAGTCCTTTGGCCAGTCTCCCTGGGCCCAGCCACTGGGAGGCTGGTCCTGGAGCAAGCTGTCTCTAACTCTTGGCTGAAACCAGGCTTCCCGGACCGAGCTGGGACTTCTCCTCTTAACTTCCCTCTCCATATCAGATATCTGTTGCAGGTGTAACAGGGTGGAGCTAATTGGGTTCAGAAGCCTTCATTAGACCCCTCCTTGCCAGCCTGGGACTTGTATGCCCTATTTCAGGGATAGTTGTAAAAATATTATTTTAATCACAGGCAAAACAATGGGTTTTTTCCTAGCCTTGTTCTCAGAAATGCCTGAACAATTTTTCCTGAAACTTACCTGGCATGGAAAATTTAACCTAAATGGTTAAAGTTTGGTAAAGTTATAAGCAACTGAAAACAGGGTATTATAATAGGTTGTCTGACATGTTCCTAAGTAGGCATTGCTACCTCTGCCACTTATAATACATTTAAAAAAAAAAGAGAGAGAGTTTATGTTGGATAACAACGTAAAGGGAACACTGTAGTGCATCTGAACAATCCTTCATTATTCAGCCTTTGGTGTACACTACAAAATAATGGTTAACTTGTATGATCTACATTTGGCTCTATAGTGATGTCACTGGCACTCATCCCATACTATGTAAGTACAGTAGCTCTTACAGTAGCAAAGAAAATAAAAAAACAAATGTAGTGATACTATGGACAAAATATAATGGATAAATGGTACTTTAAAGAACAAGTTTGCATTTATAGTCAAAGCCACTTAAGGAAACCATAATGAACTGCATCAAATTCATTCTGAAGGCAAGGTTTTTGCTCTAGTGTTACACTTAGTTGAACATATCTCAGAACTGCAGTACTTTTCATGCTTTTCTGATCTTCACTTAATATGCCTCAAAAAAACCCTCCATTCTGAAGTCAAATTCTGAGCCATTTCCTGAAGACAAAACTTTATCCTTAATTTTAAGCAAATATCAGCCAGCAAACCACAAGTAACTGCACTGTGCCTTCAGCAACGCTGAATGTATACCGAGAACAGTCGCTTGCAAAGGGCAATGTTTCTAACTACAAAACAATTTCATTGTGAGTTTTCACATTAATTCCAATATTAATTGAATACCATCCCAGTACTTCTGCACACTTCCAAACAAGGTAACCTGCTTTCTGTAGTGTAGCATAATGTCAACTCAGTGCTTGGTGCTATACAAATAGCAAAGAAATACTTAGGCAGTTAGAACACAGAGACAACCAATTTGCTTTGCAATAGAATAAATGATGGATACTTCTCTCTCCTGGAATTTCATGAGTAAAGAGTTGCCTTTACTGTATCTTCTGTTTCTTTTCCACTGTAGAAGTGGTTCCAACAACACAACTTTGCTAGAGAATTACTTTTAAAGTGAAATAAAGTTATTCTACCCTAGTTCTTTATTCCACTTTTCAACATCATATGCCTCATTTTTACTTACTTTTTATTTTTTGGGAAATTTAAACTATAGTTTGACGAGCGTAAGCATCTTGAACATTTAGGACAAAATGGCTAAAAGAAAAACCTTCATGGTTTAACACATTGGCCCTAATCCTACAATCCTTACTCAAACAAAATTACTATTGACTGTAAGTAATGGGATGCAATTCTGGCTTCCCTGAAGTCAATGTGAGTTTTACCACTGACCACCATTTGCAGGGAGCACCTGGCTGCCAAGGTGTCCTCCTCCACCAGGGTGCCAAACTCCTGGGCCAATCCCTGTGGGAGGGACTCCTGGAACTTGTGGAGGGTATCCCACAAGTTGAAATTGTACCTGCCCAGGAGGGCCTTGTGATTTGCCACCCAGAATTGCAGGCTGGCAGTCGAATAAATCTTTCTCCCAAAGAGATCCAGTCTCTTGGCCTCTTTCTGCTTGGGAGCAGAGGAGGAGTGAATTTGCTTGTCTTTTTCATTGGCCGCAGAGACGACCAACGAGCCCGGAGGTGGGTGGGTATACGGATACTCGAACCCTTTGGCTGGGATAAAGTACTTTCTCTCGGCCCTCTTGGAAGTGGGAGGAATGGGGGGGGGAGGTCTGCCATAGGGCTTTGGTGATCTTTAATACCCCTTTGTGGACTAGCAGAGCGATGCGGGCAGGGGTGGAGGCCAAGAGAACATTAAACAAATCTGTCTGCTCGGCCATTTCCTCCACTTCCAAGCCCAGATTTTCTGCCACCCTTCGGAGCAGAGCCTGATGCCCTTTGAAGTCATCTGGCGGGCTGACCCTTGAGGGTCCCGCGATCACCATGTCTGGGGATGATGAGCATGACTGGGTTACCGGAGGGGGTTCCGGGGCTTCGTCCACCACTGGGAAGGGAGGTTTAGAGGTGGGACCGCTTCCTCTACCCTGAACTCCAAGCGATCTGCACACGCCGAGTCCAGTGCCACCAATGCTTTGAGCAGGGGGTTGGACTAGATGACCTCCTGAGGTCCCTTCCAACCCTGATATTCTATGAATGTCACTGGTGCCACCAGCTGTTGCTCTGAGGTGGCAGCCAATGAGCATTGGGAAGGGGGTATTGCCATGACCAGCATTCTACATGTTCCTCAATAAGGCCACTGGGTTGCCACCTGGCCTTGACGCATCCTCGGGGCCCCAATTTCACCAGTGGGACCTGGATGAGGGGCTAAACGCACCTTCTTATTAGGCACCAGAGATGTTGAGTGGTGCTGGGCGGAGCCCAGTGCCAGGAGTGCACTACATACCGATGCCGAGGTGCTCACCAATTCTTGGCGGGAGGGTTCGGACACCGGGCGAGGGGCCTATTCCATTAGAAGAGCTCAGAGATGGATATCCTGCTCCTTCTGAGTTCGTGACAGAAACTTCTTACAAATACAGCACGTCTCCTTGACGTGTGAGTCGCCGAAGCACTTGAGACAGCTGCTGTGGGGCCTGCTAACAGCCATAGGCCTGTTACAGTGTGTGCAGGAATTGAACCCGGGGAACCGGGGCATGCCCTGCCTGGGGCAAAGTCCCACTGGGACTCTAACTACTAACTATCTACAACTATAGCTAACTATTAAGAACAATTAAAATATTTACAAAGCCCTAAGGCTGAATGGCTCTTAACAAGGCAAGAAAAACCACTAACCACTTGGGAAGCAAGGGAAAGAGGTGCTGAGACCAGACACCCTGGGCGGTAAGAAGGAACTGAGAGGGCGCAAGGCCGGCAGTGCCTGATATACCTCGGCATGAGCGCAGCACTCCAGAGGGCATCACGGCCGGCCCTATAGATACCGCTAAGGCAAAAGTACCTGACGGCTGCATGTGTGGGCGCACACACACCTAGAATGGACTCTACATGAGCAAGCACTCAAAGAACTATGCATCCTCCATAACAGAGAAAATCCCTCTTTCCTGCTTTAAAGAAATGAGGGATGGTCTTGTAGCACAGAGAGGCAGAAGTTAAGCCAGAATCCACCCTGGTCAAACCAGTGCCCTGATTCTCATAGACTCATAGACTTTAAGGTCAGAAGGGACCATTATGATCATCTAGTCTGACCTCCCGCATGATGCAGGCCACAAAAGCTGACCCACCCCCTTTCCCTTAACTCAGCTGCTGAAGTCCCCAAATCCTGTGATTTAAAGACTTTAAGTCGCAGAGTATCCCCCAGCTAGCGACCACCGCCCCATGCTGCGAGGAAGGCGAAAAACTTCCAGGGCCTCTGCCAATCTACCCTGGAGGAAAATTCCTTCCCGACCCCAAATATGGCGATCAGTAGAACCCCAAGCATGCAGGCAAGATTCTCCAGCCAGACCCTCATTGACCATTGATACTATTTACCAGCGATGCCACGTTGTTGACCAATTGACTAAAATCACGTTATCCCATCAAACCATGATGAGCTAGCCAAGGTGTGATGGACTCCATCCCTTGCTCCCTCTCTCTAACCCTTGTATAGTGGTGGTGCTGAGAGTCATTGAACCAAACTGTAAACCGTCTATGATGGAAACCCCTTCAAGTCAGGGGGTGCGGCAGCACTCCCAGTGCCCCTAGTTCCAGTACATATGCTTCCTTACCTGTCTTCCCAGAGTTTTCTGCTGTTAGGTGTTGATTGTTTAGTCACTGGGCATCACTTTGCCTTGCTGGAAGCTCTCTTGATTTGAGTCAGTTCAGCCAGTTGTTTAACGGCTCTATTCACTCCACCCAAACAGCTAGGAGACACCTATACCCCATGCTCCAGCTGTGTTTCAGCAGGAAACAAACTTTTTTTTTTTTTTTTAACAATTCAAAGTGTAGAAGGATACTGAGGCACACTTTGGATTCATAAAAAGACAGAAAATTCCACTTCACCACAAGATACTATAATATCAAACTGTAATGTCAAGTGCCTCAAAATTTCTGATATGTTTAGCATCATGACACCCCTTTGAGGTTGGGAAGTACTTTTTTCTCCATTTTACAGATGGGGAACTGAGGTACAGAGAAACTAAGACTTCTCCAAGGTCACACAGGAAGTCTGTGGTAGATCAGGCAACTGAACCCAGGTCTCCTAAATGTCAGACTAGCACTCTCTCCCTCCAGGCTAGCATACTTCCACTCTTTAAAAAAAAATACCTAAAACACTGCCTTATTTTATCCCCTGGTTGTATGTGAAGGTACAGACCAAATTTATCTTGATTCACTATTCACTGATTGACCATGGAAGTCGCTTAACCAGTAAAATGTCCAGTAGATGGTCTTGATAATGCCCTGACAAGTAGCACCTGAATGACATAAATATAAAAATCATTAGTACATGACCCCTGAGTGAGTACATTGCAGGAAATCACAACAAAAAAAAACTTATGAAAGTTTTAACAAAATATGTACCAAACAAGAGACCCCAACGCTGAGCTAAAAGCTCCTTTTTTTCCCTTCCTAATTATAGATACAAGTATTTTACCCTCAAACCAATGCCCACTATTGTCAGTTTCCTCTGGAGGCAACAGAAGTGTAACAGCAGATCCCTAGGTATGAAAAGCCAAAACATTTAGAAGTTCATTATATTTGTCACTCCACCGGAAACTTCCTTATAGTTATTGTCTATGCTATAGAAGTATGATCTCAATAATTTTTCAACTGAAAGTCATTTGGGAAAAAATACCACAAATCACATTTGCTTTCTGTCAGATAAAGTAAAGGATAGAAGAAGTCCAAATGAAATCTTGCATACTTTCCAGTGTTCATTACATAGTGTACAGTAACTGGCTTGGTGCCATTGCCAGAAACTAAATCTTAATCAACGTACTTCATAATTACTATTGTGCCTGAATGTGGCTAAAGCTTACTGTTGAACTCCATGTTAATACAAGCTTTCCAATATTACCCCTTTTCTGAACTGCTGGTAGAACAGGAATGAAGCAGGGTACCCAACATTTATCAGAAAACCTGATCCCAAGATAGAACAAACCCACTGTAGTCTTAAAATTCATTGTATCTTTAATTTGGCTTTGAATTCTATGCAGCTGGCAGAATTAAGAATAAACATGACTACTTGTAGAACACTGACACCGAAATACTAAACATTGAGCAGCTGATCTTATGTGCATGCATAATAGTGCATTCCCTGATGTAGTTTTCAACTTGGAAAACCCTGAGAGTCTTTTATTTTAGATTCCCTTTAACAGTTAACTACTGAAGGCCTTATTCATGAGGGAAATTTATCTTGGGAAATGCCCTGAAAGCACAGACTGTACTCTTCCTATGTACAATAGTTACTATTTTCTGCAGATTTAGCACACATTTCCCCAAACAGATTACCTCTTAATTGATACATGATAGGTATCTCCGGAACAGAGAATAAACTCAGGTAAGGGAGGGCACAAAGGGAAGAATAAAACACAAAATGGACAGCAAGTATAACCATATATTTTTTTTCTACTTCAGTATTTCCAAAATTTAAGGTCAGAATATTTTATCCACTGCTTTAGTTAAAGATGCTCACTTTTTCAATTAACCTTTTATTTTGGACAGATTTACCTGGCTAAATTTATCGTTTCATTAAAGAATTTATGGCAAATCATTTTATCTTTCTCTTTGTTGTCTTGCTTTTTATTTATTGGTACAGTGGTAGCTGAAAGTAAAGATCCCATAAGGTACAAAATTCCTGTTGACTTTGACACGATACGTGTCCAGCCAACCTCTCCATAATCACATAATGAGTAGTGAACTATGGTGAGCCATTTTTAATTTATTACAAGATTTCTTTTCTTGGCAACATTAGATCTCTATTCAGAGAATCATGTCCAAAGTCTAGATGGCACTGGATTCTGGTTTAAAGTTCATTCTTTACTTTCGCTAAGATGAAAACAAATAAATAAAGTAATGGAGTACAGTTGTTGTCTACAAAGATTTCTCGGATACTGAGAAGGCAGGGATCTGACGGAAGAAAGTCAAACAGGAAAAATGAAAGGATACATACTGAATATGTGTAAGAGAATTAAATTTTATGTACTATTCTTCTCTTTTGCTGCTAAGAAGGTAAACTACAGCTAGACGTCTCCTGAGAAGACCATCCTGTTCATGAATGGATCACAAAAGTAACAAATTACAATGGTCTCTGCACTAGAAAATGTAACAATGGGAAGTTATATATAATCACATGCATTGTATATCATATACAATAAATGCTCTGGCTGTATTGTACTCTGGGCCATATATCCTCTCAGGAAATGACCAAAATTAAATATGTTGTTGTGATGCTGGCAAACCAGGTGACAGCACATCCCAAGACCTATAGGCCTCGCTGAAAACTAAAAATGCATCGCTGTAAACCAGTCTAACTCACTTGTGTGTTACCTTTGTAAAAATAGATATTAGAGTTATAAGAATGTGTTTAGTCTTTATTCAATGCTTGTAAGTTATTATATGCATTAATATCACTTAGGGCTTGTCTACACTGGCACTTTACAACGCTGCAACTGACTCGCTCAGGGGTGTGAAAAAACACCCCCTGTGCACTGCAAGTTTCAGTGCTGTAACGTGCCAGTATAGACAGTTCACCAGTGCTGGTAGCTACACCTCTCGTGGAGGTGGCTTTTTTAACGCTTTAACTTTGCCAGTGAAGACGTGCCTTTATAATATCTATATCCTACCTTATAAGTAATATTTAAGTATTTGCTCTGTAACTAGAAAAATGTTTGCTATGAAACTGGAAACCCCCAGTCAGCAGAGAAGCATTACGAATGTGAAATACTAGTTTACCACAAGAAGTGTAATCTCCTCCCAACAAAAGGTGGTCTACAAACATCAGACAAGCCATTGTGTAACACCAGAGAACAAAAGACGATGTTGATTGCTCCCCCCACGCCCATGAAGAGGATATATGCACAAATGCTGGGTCCATCAGTTTGAACTCTGAGGGAAGGGAATAAAAAATGTCTCACTGGGAAGAACTTTATCTTTATGCTGTTTGGACTCTAAGGGGCAAAGATTCCTAAACCTAAAGAACCCAGTGGCTTAGCTTGGGTTAGCCCTAAAGGACATAAAAGCTTGCTTATTATAGAAGCTTTTATTACCTTCTGAAATTAAGATTGTATCTCATTGGAGTGTGTATGTTTACCTGCTTTAACCTTGTAAATGACTCATTTCTTTTTCCTAGGTAATAAACCTTTAGTTAGTTTATTATAGGATTGGCTACAAGCGTTGTCTTTGGTTTGAGATCTGAGGTGCAATTAAACTGGGGTAAGTGATTGGGACTGGGAGCAACCTGAATATTGTTGTGATCTGTGGTGTAAGGGACCATCTATCACAAAGGCAGGTTTGCCCGGGTGACAAGATAGACCTGAGTGCCCAAGGGGATTGTCCATGTTAAGGCTCTTATAGTGCTTGAGGAGTTCACACTTGTTACTTGGTTGGTGAAATCTAAGTAGAGAACACATAAGCAATTTGGGGTTTGTAGCAATCTGCTCTGATGTTGGCACCCATGTTTGTGAGGCACTCCACACAGCTTGACAGTTGTATGCAACAATGAAGGTAAGAAAGTTAGGAAATTCTCAGGATCTCTTACTGGTTATAATGCATGAGTTAATGTCCTTACCTAGAAGTATTTTATTTGCTTTAGGATTTGACATATTTTCTAACAGATGTGTAAGGAAACATTAAGTACACCAACCTTTACAAAGTACCTTTTGTTTAGATAGATCCTTCAGAATTAACCCCACATGCAAATCACAGCACCATCAATCCTATGCGGCTTCCTGCGCAGCAGTGACAATAGATAGTTTAAAACCAATTCTCTCTCACTCTCTGCCTCTCCATCCCCCACTCTCCCACCTTGTGAAAGATAACTTGCAAAGGAATTTAACAGAATTCCAACATCCTTTACCAACAGCTAGCCAGAGAGGCATTCATTCGCTATTATATGTGATTAAATTAAAACAGCCTTTTCTTCTTAAAGTTCTGCAAGGTCCAACCCCACCACAGATCAGCAGCTCCCACTTGAATTTCACTATGGTGGTAATGTCACCATGTAACCCATTCAACCAGTGCTGGCTTGCTGCTATTTTATGCTGTATTTGGCCAGATCTGAGAAGTTGCTTTTCTGTTTCCATTTAGTTTAGCCTAAAATAATGACGGCTTTCCAAAGCCAAACGCACCCAAAGTAACTTTTAGCAGATTTAGATATCCCAGACCTGACCTCGTTTTGCACTCACTTCAACCTATATTTCATACAAATGTCCAATTTTGAGGCAAAAATTAATCTTTAAAATGTTCTTCCTACTTAAGTGTTTATATTTTATTCTATCTTTATGCACTTTTAACAGGTGCCATGATTAAACCTTATGCTGAGGCCCCTTTTACACCACTCCAGTCACTTAAGGGGACCATAACGGGGGTATAGATTGACGCACTATATGGGGTTTTCTATCTAGCATAGAGGCTGTATGCCAGAGTAGGGGACATACTGGGGACAGGCTGGAATGCACTGTACTGAAGCTATTTTGTGCTAGTGTAACAGCCCACAGAAAGCCATTGCAAACTGGTGCTACTTGGTGCAGCTTTGGAGCTGCTCCAAGTTGTGCACAGTCCAGGCAGGTGCCTGGCCTGGGCCACAATGAAGAAGGTTGCAAGACGCCTTAAAGCAGTGGTGGGCAAACTTTTTGGCCCGAGGGCCACATCTGGGTATGGAATGCTCATGAAATTGGGGGTGAGGGCTCTGGGGTGGGGCCAGAAATGAGGATTTCAGGGTGTGGGAGGGGGCTCTGGGCTGGGGCAGGGGGTTGGAGTGCGGGGGAGAGATCTCCAGCTGAGAGTGCGGGCTCTGGGCTGGGGCTGCTGGGAGGGAGATCAGGGCTGGGGAAGGGGGTGCTGGAGGGGGTCAGGGGCAGCGCTTATCTCAAGCAGCTCCCAGAAGCAGCAGCATGTCCCCCGTCCAACTCCTATGCAGAGCCGCGGCCAGGCAACTCTACACGCTGCCCTGTCCACCGGCGCTGCCCCTGCAGCTCCCACTGGTTGCAGTTCCCAGCTAATGGGAGCTGTGGGGGCAGCATGCAGAGGCCCCTGTCTGCCCCTACGTGTAGGAGCTGGAGGGGGGACATGCCGCTGCTTCTGGGAGCCGCACAGAGTGGGGAAAGCCCCTGACCCCGCTCCCCGGCTGGAGTGCCAGAGTGGGGCAAGTCCTAGATCCCACTGCCCAGCGGGAGCTTGAGGGCCGGATTAAAACATCTGGAGGCCCAGATGCGGCCCCCGGGCCGTAGTTTGCCCACCCCGGCTTAAAGCCACCTTTGCCTGAAGGAAAGGAGTTGTGGAGAATCTAGCTCTTAGTGAGAATTTTTATTATTGATTTAAGATGTTCTTATTAACAATATTTTTTGCTAACTGTAACAGGTTTCTGGTCTTTGATATGCACATGCATTGCGAAGTGCCCATGTTCAGGCCCTTGACTGTTTGATACCAAGAATGCTGGAATGGTAGAGCATATGATCAGAGAAGATCATGTGACAGTATATAACTAAGGAATGTTATAAGTTTAGTCTCTAGGACCCCAAAGTCAAAGCAAGACAACGTATGGGTGCTCCTTAGCGTACATCTACACTGCAGTTAGACACCTGTGGCTGGCCCATGCCAGATGGCTCAGGCTAAGGGGCTGTTTAACTGTGGTGTAGACATTTGGATCAGGCTTCAGTCCAACCTCTGGAACCCTCCAACTTCCAAGGGTCCTAGAGGCCAGAATCTAGCCTGAGCCCAAATGTTTACACTGCAATTAAACAGCCCCATAGCCCAAGTCAGCTGGCGTGGGCCAACTGTGGATTTTTAATTGCAGTAGACATACCCTTAGTGACCAGGAAGGGGGTGAATGAAATAGGCAGAAAATAGCCCAAGGAAAGATAACTGCCAGGGTGGCAAGCAGATAACCACTGCATATTGAGGGTCTTTAGGCTGGAACCTACAATAGACAAAGGGCCTGGATCTGTCCCCCCAGTGTCTCTCAAAGGTTCCTGGGTGATCCCTGAAAGAGGAACTACAGAGTGATAGAATCTGGAGAAGGGTGGAAAAGTGCACTAGAACCCAGAGAGAGGCCTAAAAGATGACAGGTTTCAGAGTAGCAGCCGTGTTAGTCTGTATCCGCAAAAAGAACAGGAGTACTTGTGGCACCTTAGAGACTAACAAATTTATTAGAGCATAAGCTTTTGTGGACTATAGCCCACTTCTTCGGATGCATCCGAAGCTTATGCTCTAATAAATTTGTTAGTCTCTAAGGTGCCACAAGTACTCCTGTTCTTTTTGCCTAAAAGATGGGTGGTTGGATACAGAAGCAGGCTGGGAGAAAGACTGGTTCTGTTGAATTTTTATTACATTAGAAAGGGACAGACTCTGTTAAGACTAGCTGCTAAGGCCTACCTGTTGGATATTTCTTTTATCACATCCAGATCTGCTAACTTGGACACATACATTTTGCAGAGATTTACAATAAATTACCTGCAGAGAATTCCTCTGATCACCAGTACAACCAGCTGTTAACCACAGCGTAGCATTCTGTGCGTGAAATCCTGTTTTCTTTTTAAACAAACATTTGAAAGGAAAAGGTTTCCTTTGGAAATAATTTGATATAACCTCTGACACACAGTTTGTTTCAAGCATCGAGATTATTCTATCTGGCCTTCATCAGCTCGAAAGGGAAAACATGCCCTTTGCCAATTATAAATATTTCCAACTAAGCATTTTCTGGTGGGAGGAGGAGAGGGAAGAGGATTCAAAGAAAACTGATTCATGCTGAGAAAGTAGGGCAATCGGCTAGTTATCTTAGGTGCCTGTACATGAACGCAAGAAGCCTGGGAAAAAGGCAGGAAGAAGTGGAAGTCCTGGCACAGTCAAGGAACTATGATGCAATTGGAATAACAGAGACTTAGTGGAGTAACTCACATGACTGGAGCACTGTCATGGATGGGTATAAACAGTTCAGGAAGGACTGGCGGGGAAGAAAAAGTGGAGGAGTTGCACTGTATGTAAGAGCAGTATGATTGCTCAGAGCTCCAGTATGAAACTGTGAAGAAAAGCCTATTGAGAGTCTTTGGGTTAAGTTTAGAGGCGAGAGCAACGAGGGTGATGTCGTGGTGGGCGTCTGCTATAGACCACCAGACCAGGAGGATGAAGTAGACGAGGCTTTCTTCGGACAATCAATAGAAGTTTCCAGTTCATAGACCATGGTTCTCATGGGGGACTTCAATCACCTTGACATCTACTGGGAGAGCAATACAGCAGTGCACAGATAATCCAGGAAGTTTTTGGAGAGTGGTGGGGACAACTTCCTGGTGCAAGTGCTGGAGGAACCAACTAGGGGCCGTGCGCCTCTTGACCTGCTGCTCACAAACAGGGAGGAATTGGTAGGGGAAGTAGAGGTGGGTGGCAACCTGGACAGCAGTGACCATGAGATGGTCAAGTTCAGGATCCTGACAAAAGGAAGAAAGGAGAGCAGCAGAATACGGACCCTGGATTTCAGAAAAGCAGACATTGACTCCCTCAGGGAACTGATAGGCAGGATCCCCTGGGAGGCTAATATGAGGGGGAAAGGAGTCCAGGAGAGCTGGCTGTATTTTAAAGAAGCCTTATTGAGGACGCAAGAACAAACCATCCCGATGTGCAGAAAGAATAGCAAATATGGCAGGTGACCAGCTTGGCTTAACAGAAAAATCTTCAGTGAACTTCAACACAAAAAGGAAGCTTACAAGAAGTGGAAATTTGGACAGATAACTAGGGAGGAGTATAAAAATACTGCTCGAGCATGCAGGGGTGTAATCAGGAAGGCCAAAGCACAACTGGAGTGAAGGGTAATAAGTAGGGTTTCTACAGGTATATTAGCAACAAGAAGGTGGTCAGGGAGTGTGGGACCCTTACTGAATGGGGGAGGCAACCTAGTGACAGATGATGTGAAAAAAGCTGAAGTACTCAATGCTTTTTTTGCCTCTGTCTTCACAGACAAGGTCAGCTCCCAGACTGCTGCACTGGGCAGCACAGTATGGGGAGGAGGCAAGCAGCCCTCAGTGGTGAAAGAACAGGTTAAGGACTATTTAGAAAAGCTGGACATGCAGAAGTCCATGGGCCCGGATCTAATGTATCCGAGGGTGCTGAGGGAGTTGGCTGATGTGATTGCAGAGCCACTAGCCATTATCTTTGAAAACTCGTGGCAATCGGGGGAGGTCCTGGATGATTGGAAAAAGGCAAATATAGTGCCCATCTTTAAAAAAAGGAAGGAGAATCTGAGAAACCACAGACCTGTCAGCCACACCTCAGTCCCCAGAAAAATCATGGAGCAGGTCCTCAAGGAATCCATTTTGAAGCACTTGGAGGAGAGGAAGGTGATCAGGAACAGTCAACATGGATTCACCAATGGCAAGTCATGCCTGACCAACCCAATTGCCTTCTATGATGAGATAACTGGCTCTCTGGATATGGGGAAAGCGGTGGACATGATATATCTTGACTTTGGCAAAGCACTTGATAAGGTCTCCCACAGTATTCTTGCCAGCAAGTTAAAAAAGTATGGATTGGATGAATGGCAGCTGGTATCAAGCAGAGTGCCCCAGGGGTCAGTCCTGGGGCCAGTTTTGTCTACGTCTTCCTTAATGATTTGGATGATGGGATGGACTGCACCCTCAGCAAGTTTGCAGATGACACTAAGCTGGGGGGAAAGGTAGATACCCTGGAGGGTAGGGATAGGGTCCAGAATGACCTAGACAAATTGGAGGATTGGGCCAAAAGAAATCTGATGAGGTTCAACAAGGACAAGTGCAGAGTCCTGCACTTAGGACAGAAGAATCACATGCACTGCTACAGGCTGGGGACCGACTGGCTAAGCAGCAGTTCTGCAGAAAAGGACCTGGGGATTACAGTGAACAAGAAGCTGGATACGAGTCAACAGTGTGCCCTTGTTGCCAAGAAGGCTAACGGCATATTGGGCTGCATTAGTAGGAACATTGCCAGCAGATCAAGGGAAGTGATTATTCCCCTCTATTCGGCACTGATGAGGCAACATCAGGAGCATTGCATCCAGTTTTGGGCCCCCCACTACAGAAAGGATGTGGACAAATTGGAAAGAGTCCAGCAGAGGGCAATGAAAATGATTAGGGGCCTGAGGTACATGACTTATGAGGAGAGGCTGAGGGAACTGGGCTTACTTAGTTTGCAGAAGAGAAGAGTGAAGGGGGATTTGATAGCAGCCTTCAACTACCTGAAGGGGGGGGGGTTCCAAAGAGGATGGAGCTAGGCTGTTCTCAGTGGTGGCAGAGACAGAACAAGGAGCAATGTCTAAAGTTGCAGGGGGGGAGGTCTAGGTTGGATATTAGAAAAAACTATTTCACTTGGAGGGTGGTGAAGCACTGGAATGGGTTACCTCGAGAAGTGGTGGAATCTCCATTCTTAGAGGTTTTTAAGTCCTGGCTTGACAAAGCTCTGGCTGGGATGATTTAGTTGGGGTTGGTCCTGCTTCGAGCAGGGGGTTGGACTAGATGACCTCCTGAGATCTCTTCCAACCCTAATCTTCTATGATTCTATGAAAACTAGTTGTAGGATTCTGTGGTTTCAGCTGTCATTCTATAACTTGTCTACAAAGTTACACTAGAGCATTCTAACACCATACAGTGAAAATAGAAGCTTATGAAAGGCTGTATGGAACTAATTCATGAAGTTCACTGAAATCTCACATCATTCATGTTTTCCCATCAGACCAAACTGCAAGCAACATAGTCTAATGATAGAAGTAAGCGCATCAATAGCATTAGTGAAGCAAAAGTACTGGACATATCTATAGCTCAGAAGAGGTGTTTTTAAAAAATGTGTCCCAGGGCAAGGCTTTTTGAAAGAAAATATACAAGGTATAGATTTCAGAGTAGCAGCCGTGTTAGTCTGTATCCGCAAAAAGAACAGGAGTACTTGTGGCACCTTAGAGACTAACAAATTTATTAGAGCATAAGCTTTCGTGGACTACAGCCCACTTCTTCGGATGCAGTACTAAAAACAGCCCTATGAGTATTAACTCATTTCAGAAATGGGTAAATAGAGCCACAAAGTGTTTTGCTCAAGGTCAAACAGTCAACAATAGCAGACCCAGGAGTCCTGATTACCATGATAATCCCATATTCCAGCCACTAGACCATATTACTGTACTATTCTATTCTATTCTAGCATGTAGAATAGAATATTGTGTCATTTGCCTTATTCTTACCATTGCTTTACTCATACCATTAAGAACAAAAACACATAAGAACAGCCATAATAGGTCAGACCAATGGCCCATCTCACCCAGTATCCTGTCTTCTGACAGTGGCCGGTACCAGATGCTTCTGTGGGAGTGAACAGAACAGGGCAATTTATCCAGTGATCTATTCCCTGTCATCTAGTCCCAGCTGCTAGCACTTAGAGGTTTAGGGACACCAGAGCATGGACCATTGAGGTTTGACTTTGCAGTGTGGCTACTCACACCAAAGCTAGCTAACCCAGGGTTCTGATCACCCAGGTTAACTCTGCAGTGAAGATATGCCCGCAAAAGATAAAGATACAGAGACTCCATACAACATATTGTACCAGCAGCCCCCGACTAGGAGATTCAGCTACATGAGTTAATTTAGCCTATCAAAAGCATCTTTGGATAAATACAGAAACTCATTAAACTGTAGAAGGTATCCATGAATTCAATCTCACCACACTGAAATGGGTAAGTGTAGATCTTGTTTTCTGTTCAAACAAATATAGTTGGATTGTTTAAAACCCCAAAGGTTTGGCCTCTCTTATTTTCCTGTTTAACGGTTCCTGGATAATATCACTGATTGTTTAACAAAGAGATACATGACAAAGCAAAAAAACTATATTTATATACACATACATACAGAGAGAGCGAGCGCGTGTGCATGTGCGGACACATCATACATGAAGGTAAACAAAAATACAGACAGAACCTATTATGTTTTATATAAAGGAAATAACACACTTTTAGGTAAATTTTATTCAAACCAGGTTGATGTATGTTAACTCTAATGTTCATCCTTAATGAGAAAGATACAGATAAGCATGAATTTAAAACAATATGACTTTTATCCTGTTCCGTTGTTCCTCCTTCCTATCCACAAATCCTCCATCAGCATATATTTAGTTCCCCTTTATAAAGGGATGGTTTCAAATAAAATAAGCCCATAATTTGGCACACTGCACCTTCAAAAGTCACCACAGTTTTTTTCCAAATATATTGATGCTGAAAATTCTTATTTAAATAAAAAAGCAAAAACAAAAAAAACACCCCAGCAGTGAGAGAATGAGAGCTTCAAAGCCAACTGTATAGTAAAAATAAATAGACTGGGAACTGGATTCAGCCCTATAATAACAAAACAATGTACAGTGAATGCAGACAGATGCTATATACACAACATGAACTGGGGTATGTCCATGTCCTATCATGATGATATTTTTGTGCAGTCAGTAATATGAAATATATCTAAGATCATGATTCCTCTGAGCATTTCAGAAAACAAAAGCATTCTAATTTTCTCTTTGCTGCCTATAGATAAGAACAGGGGTCTCAAACACAGCCCGTGGGGTTCTTTCGTGTGGCCTGCCAAACTCCCTCCACACACACCCCCTGCCTACCCCATGCCGCCGCGAGCCCCGCGCCGCTCCCTGAAGCGGCTGAACTACTGTATGTCCCTGCAACCCCGGGCAGGGGGGTGGGAGGCGAGTAGAGGGCTCCGTGCTCTTGCAGCTCCCATTGGCCAGGAACTGGGAACCGCGGCCAATGCAAGCTTTGGGGGAGGTACCTGGAGGAGCAGCAAGAGCAGCACATGGTACCGTTTCCCCTCCTCTCCCCCCCAGGGACTCCGTCTGCTTCTTGGAGCGGAGCGGGGCCGGGGCCGGGGCCAGGGAAAGGGCAGGCAGGCAGGGAGCCTGCCCTGGCCGCGGTGCATGGCGCTGCCACCCCGGATCCGCGCTAGGTAAGCGGCGCCGGGCCAGAGCCCATACCCCACACCCCTTCTGCACCCCAACCCCCTGCCCAGAGCCCCCTGCCGCATCCCACACCCCTCCTGCACCCCAACTCCCTGCCCTGAGCTCCCTGCCACACCCTGCACCCCTCACTCCTCCTGCACCCCAACCCCCTGCCACACACTGCACCCCAATGCCCTGCTGCACGCCTCACCCCTCCCACACCCCAACTCTCTGCCCTGAGCCCCCTGCCGCACCCTGCACACCTCCTGCACTCCCTGCCCTGAACCCCCGCCACATCCCACACCCCTCCTGCCCCCCCTGGGGGCAGGGAGGGGGCAGAGTTGGGGTGAGGACTTCAGGGAAGGGGTTGGAATGGTGGCAGGGAAGGGGTGAGAAGAGATGAGGCAGGGCGGGGCCTCATGGAAGGGGTGGAGTGGGGGCGGGGCCAGGGGCAGCAAGTGGGGGGTGTAGTGATGCGGCCCTTGGGCCAATGCACTAGTCCTCATGCAGCCCTCGAGGTCATCTGAGTTTGAGACCCCTGGATAAGAATGTGGCAGAGAAGCACAATAGAGAAAACAGGTGATCAAGCACACTATACATTTGGCCAACCAACCTCAGTAATGTTCCTCTAAAATACAGTAGTTTTCCCTGGGAGAACAGAACAAACACAGCTCAAAGTCTCTGCCAGAATTACGTTACCATATCTTCCTACTCTGCCACACACTGCCTCATTTGGATTCTTCTGTAAATATACATCTTTTTTTTTTTTTTTTTTTTTTATAAACATCACTTTCACATCCATTTTGAGGAGCTGTCTCCTGGGAGAAGATGTTTACTTAGCAGAAACATCAGTTCTCTATGTTGTCTCTGCATAAAAGCTCTTGCCTCCGTTCCAGTTGTCAGCTTCTCATTCCCTCCTAAGAATGCTTAAAGACTCAGAAGAAGGGAGCCAGAGGGAGAGTGAATGTAAAAGCAACAGAGAAGTCCAGCTAGTGACAGTGGAAAAATGGTCTTGCAGTTAAGCAGGATGGACAAAAATCATGATTTAAAAACTTTTAAATTGATATTTCTGTAAATTATTTTTAAAATTTATATTTTTTCATTTACTTCTTGCTAGTGCTTTATTTTCTTCCCCAAATTGATGATGTAGATATTTTGAACTTGTTTCTTTAATTAGTTTCTTAATTGCAACTAGTATTTCAGATTTTACCCAGAGATTCTTTTAGATTAACTGTTTCAGAGTAGCAGCCGTGTTAGTCTGTATCCGCAAAAAGAAGAACAGGAGGACTTGTGGCACCTTAAGTGGGCTATAGTCCACGAAAGCTTATGCTCTAATAAATTTGTTAGTCTCTAAGGTGCCACAAGTCCTCCTGTTCTTCTTTTTAGATTAACAAATTTCATATTTAAAATGCCCATCCTATGCTGAAAAAGACATTCAGGGCCTCATTAACACCACAAACTCCTACAAAAAACAGACCACACTATCATTGCAACCAAAACCACCTTCCAATATACTGACCCTCCACAAGTCAAAAAAAATTAAAATGCTTCAGCCAAACTATACTTCATCATCAGGGTTTGTAGGATGGAATCAATGGGACACGTGCTCCCCAGTCCCTTAGGTGCTTACGAAAATCCCACTCTAAGGTGCCTAAATATGGGTTTGGGAAGCTAACTTTAGGCTCCTATTTTTGAAAATGTTATCCCATGCATATAAAAAGTTCACAGTACCTTTGTTAAGACTTTTCACTGTTAACATGGAAGCAATTTTGTTTTGAAGTGACAAAAATTTTATGTCACTAAGAGAAAAGTTTTTATTAAAAATATTTAAGCCCATGGTGCTGCTCCATTTGCTGTGCCTTCCCTAGGAATAAAGGTGTGTTCTTAATTAGAGTTAGCTAACTTGTGTGAAAACTACAAACTGTCTTGGCTACACTAGGATTTTACCTTGAATTAGTTAATTCAAGTTAAGAACACACCTTTATTCCTAGGGAAGGCACAGCAAATGGGGCAGCAAGACAAGGCCATTGAAGAGATCGTGAATTCAAGGCCACTCGGTTCCTAGCTCTGTCACTTCCTATATGACATTGGTTCGGCAAGTCACTTAATCTATGCCACAATTTTCTATCTGCCATATGGGTTAATAATACTTCTTTTCTCCAATTCTTTGTCTGTTTTGTCTATTTAGAATGTAAGCTCTTTGGGGCTGGAAATGTTTCTTATTATGTGTTTGTTGACCCCATTGTGCTAGCATTGTACAATCTTACTTTCTCCTTCATTAAATTACTTTAAGACATCCCCACTGTGGTAGACTAGCAAATGGCAGTAATCTCTGGTAGGTGGCTCAGGAGCCAGGTGAAGAGAAACTGAAGCACTATATCAAGCATCCAATCTGGTGCTAGAGAGTAATAGTGTGGATTAAACTCCCAATGGTAGCTGTACAAATTTCAGAGATCTAAATGTTTTGGGCACAAAGAGCAGAGGCTGCTGCAACCCAGTAGAGTGAACTCCAAGCCTTTCTGGGAGTGCACATTTAGCTAGTTCATAACAGGTTTGAATGTACATTTTAATCCATGCAGATAGTCTCTGAACTGAAATAACCTGTTTTTTTGTGTTATTCTCCATAAACCACAAATTATCAGAAGAATGTATGGAATATCTTGGTTCTAACCAGGTAACAACTGAGCATCCTTTTTTACAAACATAACCTGGCTTCTCCTGACAGGTCATGAAATCTATGATTAAAAAGACTGGGGATGACATCTGGGCCTCACTGAAGTCAATGGGAGTTTTGCCACTGACTTCAATAGAGACAGGATTTCACCTAAGGACTGTTAAAGATTGGTTCAAATGAAATTCTTAAAATTCATAAAAATCTGGAAAAAATTCTGAAAAACTTTCCAAAGACACTGGAAAGGTGAGTGGACCATCCACCAAAGATTCCAAGAGTGTGTAGCAGAATACTAGTCCTTCTCCACAAAACACCACCACCAAGCACGGGTGTGGAGAAGAATTCTGTGGGGTCAGTGGGCCATATGGCCAGGTTGGCATCCCCATATTATTATGTAATATATGTAACTCTTATGGTTCTACAATCACATTTTGGTTATACTGAGGCTAGTTTACATCATATTTTTATGTGCAGTGTAGCTTAATTGAGGCTGGTTTAAAGTGTGTTTTTACACATAGTTTGACAATAATTCTGGGGTTTCCAATCTGAGGTTTTTTATTTTAGTCTTCTTGTCCTCACATTATACATGTCACAAAATCAGTGAAGACTGGGCTCCCAGTAGAAAGCAGGCAGTTTTAGCTGCTATCATACCACCAAGCTTTCCCCCAGTTGTGGAATTTCTTCTTCAAAATTACTTAATCTAGTGCTAATAAAACCTTTATACCACATGCTAAAGGGACTACTCTACTTGCAGTATGAGAATGGATTTAAAAGCATGCACTCTTATATTTTTTAATGGTTTATTTTAAAAAAATATTTCAGCATCTTCAAATAAAAATAAATAGAAAGCAAATAATTAAACTTTCTCTATATTATGTCTTTAACATGCAACATACATACATTAATCTTACATAGCATAATTTTTGAAGTTTATTAGAAATTTTCTAGAATTATAATATTCTTAGTACTCACATAACAAGCAGGACTGGCTCCAGGGTTTTTGCCGCCTCAAGCGGCGGGGGGGGGAAAAAAAAAGAAAGAAAAAAAGCCACGATCGCAATTGCGATCGGTGGCACTCCGGCGGCAGCTCCACCGCTTTCTTCTTCGGCGGGAATTTGGCGGCAGGTGCTTCCCTCCGAGAGGGACCTGCCCCCGAATTGCCACCGAACAGCCCGACGTGCCAACCCTTCCCTTTGGCCGCCCCAAGCACCTGCTTGCTGGGCTGGTGCCTGGAGCTGTCCCTGATAACAAGGACAACATATAAAATCAAAATTAAAAACTACTGGCTTCAGCAAACTAAGCCACATAATATAAATATTTCTCTTTAAATAGCTCATAAGAAATTAAGTAAATGCAATGCCTAATAAAAAATGCATGTTTCAACAGTCAAAAGTAGCTATTCAGTTTTTTTCCCTGCTGATCTAAATCATAAAGGCTGGTCTATAAAGAGCAGTTTTGCCAAAGGAATGGACACCAGTTTGCAAACTCAGGAGTAGATAGAACAGGCAACAGCTGTGCAAATTTGTTTTTATAAGGGCTCAAATTCATGGGAAAAAAACCTAAAACTCAACCAGCTTTACTAAAAAAATTATTCAGCTTAGTTTTTTGGCCTGAACAAAACAAAAAATCACAATACTATATATACAGAATTCTGAAATAAAGGCCACTACTTATGGTAGGGTTACCATATTTCCACAAGCAAAAAAGAGGACACTGGGGGGGGGGGGAGGAGCCCCGCTCTAGCCCCCCCCATCCACTCCCTCCCATTTCCCACCCCCTGATTGCCCCCCTCAGAACCCCCAAGCCCCCCCCCGCTCCTTGTCCCCTGACTGCTCCCTCCTGGGACCCCTGCCACTAACTGCCCCCTAGGATCCCACTCCCTATCTAAGCCGCCCTGCTTCTTGTCCCGACTGCCCCCTCCTGAGAACTCCCCACCCTCACTGTCCCCCTAGAACCCTACCTGTCCCCTGACTGCCCCGACCCTTATCCACACCCCCACCCCATATTCACACCCCCGCCCCCAGACAGACCCCCGGGACTCCCATGCCCTATCCAACTGCTCCCCACCCCGACAGGACCCCCGAACTGCCGACCCATCCAACCCCCTCTGCTCCCTGCCTGCCTCGACCCCTCTCCACACCCCTGCCCCCCTGACAGCCCCCCCAGAACACCCAACCTATGTAACCCCCCCACTCCCTGTCCCTGACTGTCCCAACCCCTCTCCACACCCTTGCCCCGGACAGCCCCCCCAGAACCCTAGACCCATCTAACCCACCCTGCTCCCTGTCCTTGACTGTCCCAACCCCTCTCCACACCCCCTGCCCCCCTGACAGCCCCCCCCCCGAACTCCCGACCCATCCAACCCCCCTCCCCCCCGGTCCCCTGACCAGGGCCTGCTTTAAAGAGCCCAGGAATCGGGCTGCTCTCCAGCCAGAGCTCCGGCTGGCGCTGCTGGGGCCCGAGCCGGGGTGCTCGGCTGACGCCAGGCTGGCGCGCTCGGCCGGAACTGGGGCCACTGCCCTGGGGCCCGAGCCGGTCCGGAGCTCGGCCTGGGCCGGAGGGAGCCGCTCAGCCAGGGCCGCGCCTCCCCGGAGCTCTCCTCCTCGCGCCCCCCCCCGCCCCAGCTTATCTGCTGCTGCCTCCCACCTGCCCCTGCTTCTTTTCAGACTTCCCGCGAAGATCTGATTCGCGGGAAGCAGGGGAGGTGGAGGAGCAGGTGGGCGGCGCGTTCAGGGGAGGGGAGGAGGGGGAAGACAGCTGCGGGGCCGGACGGAGTGGTAAGGCTGCAGGGGATGGGGGGAGCCGGGAAGGGTCTTTGGCAGCCCAGCAGCGCTGGGCCGCCGCTTTTCTGTTTATAAATAGCCGACCAGGGGCAAATCCCGGACATTTTTAGATTTTTAAAAATCCCCCCCGGACGGCTATTTATAGACCGAAAAGCCAGACATGTCCGGGGAAATCCGGACATATGGTAGCCCTAACTTATGATCTCCATCCACAAACCAGTGTATTCCACCATAACTCAATGACTGCAATAATCTCTCTTTCATGCACAAGTTCTTTGGTCCAAATTCTCAAGAAGTTCACGAAGGAAAGAATCACAGAGACTGGAAATTTAAATGCATCCTTGGGAGGTGGTGGAATCTCCATCCTTAGAGGTTTTTAAGGCCCGGCTTGACGAAGCCCCGGCTGGGATGATTTAGTTGGGGTTGGTACTGCTTTGAGCAGGGGGTTGGACTAGATGACCTCCTGAGGTCTCTTCCCACCCTAATCTTCTATTATTCTTCTATGATTCTATGAAACAGTCTTATAGTTTCTTCTCTTGATTGGAGGCAACTGACATTCTTCAAAAACAACAGGAGTACTTGTGGCACCTTAGAGACTAACAAATTTGGCTGTAGCCCACAAAAGTTTATGCTCAAATACATTTGTTAGTCTCTAAGGTGCCACAAGTACTCCTGTTCTTTTTGCGGATACAGACTAACACGGCTGCTACTCTGAAACCTGACATTCTTCAACTACAGTCCAATGCACTTTCCCATTTATTACACATATTCTTTGAGTACTAACATGGCTGTAATGCCATTTTAACCAGTCCTTGTAAGTCATGGTAGACAAACCTTAATGGGGTGGAAAAGCTCTGATGATTTCAAAGATTAAACTAAACTATCTAGTACACTGGGAGATCTTTCCCCTTCATCCTGTTGCATTCATGTTCCCTTTTTTATCCTTCTTTCTTTTCCTCCCTCCCAACATGATTCTTAACTTCCAGAACTCCCAACATGACATGCAAACCTGTGCAAATTCCTCAGGAGGCTCCCCCAACCCTTTCCCTTTTTCTGACCTTCCCAATATACACACTTTTTTTATCCTAGTCTGGCACCTGGCAGTTTCTCTGCAGTCTGATGCATGTAAGGAACTGTTCCATTCAAATCTGACATGCTTTGAGGATTCCACTATAAGTATCTGAGCATGTCTGTGTGCCTATGGTAGGTCTAATGCAGGGGATTTGAAACAGCATGCTGGGCCCAGCAGAGAGACTGCTAGACCTTGCAATTGCATCAACCAAGCTAGGGAGGGAGGGAAGGAAGCCTGTTAATGCTTACAGAGAACGATGAAAATATTTATCCTTAAAAATGTTGTTTTAATTCCAACACTGAAAGACTGCGGTTCGGCCACTCCATTGCCTAACTGTAACCCAAATTCTGTAAAAAAAAAAAAAAAAAAGGATCTACTGATCGTAAAGTATTTTAAAGTTATCAGTCCTATGCCTTACCATATCTTGTTGAAATGCTTAACTTGTCACCACTGTTGAAAAGACTGCTGAAAAGCTGACATGTAAACTCTTCTGCCATTACTTATGGAGGAAAAGAATTGGCCAGCAAAGAGGGAAACTGGATGCACAACAAGGAGAGAGAGAGAGAGAGAGAGAGAGAGAGAGAGAGGTCAGTAGTAAGGACAGGAAAGGTGACAGACAGGAAGGACTGTGAATCATATGGAAAAGAACCAACCAAAGTGGCCTGGGTATTGGGAAGAAAATAGGAGTCAGAACTGGGAAGCACTAGGCATCAAGAAAGAGAAGCATCAGGGCAGAGGGAACAAACCTATCTGCTATTACCACTAATTCAAGAGAAGAACAAAGGAAAGAGAGAAAAGGAAAGGCAAGAAAAGGTGCAAAGGCACTCCTGCAGGAGTGCAGCTTTTGGGGGGTTAAAGAGCTACCAATACTAAATATACTACATATGCAAGGCTGGAGTATGTCACCTAAGCTGCTTTCTGGTAGGTGTAAAGGTCAGCTGCTTGTGTGAACTCAGTGCCAGGTGACATCAGGAACATCCCTATTTTGTCTCTATTTAAGTCACAAGTTACACTTTGTTTTCAATGATTTGTAACAAAGCATCATCTGCAGGATTCTCTGAGGCACTAGAAGGGTAAACAGGTAGTTATTAATCCAGTGCTGACTGGCTAAACAAATGTAATTTGAAAGGCAGGAAAAGGCTGTATAAGAAATCCATTTTGCTTTATGTAAAAAAAAAATCTTCCTTCACTTGAGACCTAGAGGTTCTCAGTCCTTCCACTACTGCTTCCAGATGATCCACCGCTGTTTGGCATCTGTTGCAATATTCACCAGTATACTCATTCTCTTACTGGCATTATACAGCTACTCCAACATGCTTATTGGAGTCCCATCATCATCAATGTTATCCAGAGTGTTCTTTCTATAGCCAGAGCATTGCAGCTCACAGTTCTGTATGGGTACAACTGTGCAGAAAGCTGGAACCAGAGATCTACAGGTGTGATAAATGAACTATTTTGCTTCCTACAACAAAATTGTGTGGTATTATGGAGCAAAATATCTGCTTAACAGAGCCGTAGAACAGACATTTTCACCTTGTACCATATCTAGCATTGAGAGAATATAAATATATTATCTTTTAAAATAAACGAAACATGCTTGCACTAATTGCCTTTTTTCAGTAACCAATGAACCTGCATGCAATTAAAAAGGCAGCAGAGTAGCAGTGCTTTCAATTCATGACTAGATAAGCTTCTTGTTTACACTGTGATTCAGAGAATACATTTGTGACTCAGCTAGGTTATTTTGCAAGCACAGGATGAGCCAAACATTTGGTTGCTTTGTTTTTAAATGAAAAAGTCTTTCAGCATCTGAAACTGATTATATGTTCTCAATTAATTTTAACAGGCTAGAGAAATAAAAAATGTTTTAAAGATTACTTCTGGCATCAGTTTGTTACATAGGACTGTATGGGCAACAGATCTCACTTGAAACAGCTGTGTAAAGTTACTCAAGTTAGCTTGCTTTTTCTCTCTTTGATAAGTGTCTAGGCTGCATGGGAATTCCAATTTATTCCAAATCTCATTCTGGTAGAGTTTATTTGCCAACCCTTTCCCCTTCACAGGCAGACTCTCTCATTTTCAAGCAGCTGCTGACATGTGAACTTCTATAAATTCCACCCACACAGACATATAAGCCACCTCAACATTCTGATACACTTAGAAAACTGGACTCGAAAACTTTAAATTCATGAAAACAGAAGAGGGGGGGGGGCTGTGGGAGAAGTAGTACAGGTTGAATTTAATTAAATGAATTGCAAAAAGACAGCAAAACAGCTACATTTATTTCAGTGATCATAGACCTCACTGCGGGAAAAGGATCTGTGACAAAGTTTTTGAGATAGAACATCTATCAAGATTTCCTCTGATATCTGTACAAATAATATGTGCCTGTTCTGTAATGGAGTCTAATAGCATCATAAAGATTTATTTATGTTCACCATGATGTCATAAAATAAACAATATGAACACTAACCTCACGGTCAAAAAAAGGAACATAAAAATAGAATAGACATGATAATATACCTGTAAGAACAATATGTAAGATTGTGTGGGTGGATCCAGTACTATGTGCATCTGTAAATAAAATAACCTTGAGCTGTCATCACTTGCAAATCCCTGCCATTCACAATCTCTAAAGCAGGGAATAGCAAATGTTGAATTCCATACAGTAAACCTATGCACTCTGTCCAATTGGGTATGGATTAAGGCAATCCTGAGCTCTACACACTGTGCAACTGGAGCACATATGGCCCCACCCTGAAATAGCAATAGAGGTGCCTGCCTTTCATCCTGGGTGGGTGGTGTTGGCAGGGCACACCACGCTAGTAAGCTCCCCATTAAAATTAATGGGGTAGTCCACACCTTTCAGAGCTACAGTTTCACGCTTTTTGCAAATTCAGGCAGACATCACAGAAGTACTTACACTTGGGTAACATTTTCAAATTTTTCTTCATAACCTTTTAAAATGGAAGCTTAGATTCTGATAGAATCACATGATTCTAGGATGGAAAGCCTTAAGCACTCACCTATAGCTACTATGCCTTTTTTGGCCTTGTTATCAATATCCTGACCTCTCCTAGGCACTGACAATTATGGTTTCTACTAGCAGACCTAACCGTACAACTCACTGATAACAGTATTTACAAGTTAAGGCAGGCAGAAAGAAAACATATTTTAAGAGACAGTCCTGGAAAGCATGTTTCATTGGCAGTGACTCAACATACGTGATGCTCAAACTTTTCTGGAAAGCCCGTCCAACCAGCGTACCAAATTCGGTGATGAATCCTGGTCACATGCTCCCTGAAGCATGTTGCGCCTATGCTAAGAAGAAGATGGTACAGAAGGTGGTAAATTACATAGTGTGTTAAGGAAGAAAAGTAGCAACTCTGCTTACTATTACCACAGGCTCTGCAGCTCAGAGGAACAGTCCTTAGATTTTCACAAAGGAACTGTATGTACGACAAAATTAATCTTCAACAAAAAATTGATAGACGCTGCAGAACTGGAATTAATTTGCAAACTGGACACCATCAAATTAGGCCTGAATAAAGACTGGGAGTGGATGGATCACTACAAAAACTAATTCCGCCCCTGCTGATACTCACATCTTCTTGTCAACTGTTTGAAACGGGCCATCTTGATTACATGCGTCTGACGAAGTGGGTATTCACCCACGAAAGCTTATGCTCCAATACATCTGTTAGTCTTAAAGGTGCCATAGGACTCTCTGTTGCTTTTTACTTGATTACATTGGCCTCATTAGCACTACGAAAGTGACTTCCACCCCTTCTTGTCAACTGTTGAGAATAGCCCACTTCCACCTTAATAGCCCACTTCCACCCAGGCAGCCACTGAAAGACCCACACATACCAATATAAAGTCAAGTGACACAAACTCTCTCTCAAAGTCGGCACAGCTATCAGTCTTCTTGCACAGATGCCAGAATCCTTATAAAAAGAACAGGAGTACTTGTGGCACCTTAGAGACTAACAAATTTATTTGAGCATAAGCTTTCATGGGCTACATCCCACTTCATCGGATGCTTATGCTCAAATAAATTTGTTAGTCTCCAAGGTGACACAAGTACTCCTGTTCTTTTTGCGGATACAGACTAACACGGCTGCTACTCAGAATCCTTATAATGTTCCACTGACATTTCAGAGCAGCTTTCCAAAGTTATGCATTTCATTCTAAGATTAACTCTATTAGCAGACAAATATCCTGAGCTACCATTAAAAAAATGTAAATACAGATTCTCTCTCTTTTTCCTACAAACCGTATACATCAGGGGTGGCCAACCAGTGGGCTCCAGAGCCACATGCGGCTCTTCAGAAGTTACTATGCAGCTCCTTGTATAGGTACCAACTCCGGGGCTGGAGCTAAAGGCGCCAACTTTCCAATGTATCGGGGGGGGTGCTCACTGCTCAACCCCTGGCTCTGCCCCAGGCCCTGCCCCCATTCCACCCTTCCTGCACCCTCCCGAGCCTGCCATGCCCTCACTCCTCCGCCTTCCCCCCAGAGCCTCCTGCACACCACGAAACAGCTGATCGGGAGGTGTGGGGAGGGAGAGGGAGGCGCTGATCGGCGGGGCTGTCAGTGGGTGGTGGGCACTCAGAGCAGGGTGCGGGAACTAATGGGGGGCTGCTGACATATTACTGTGGCTCTTTGGCAATGTACATTGGTAAATTCTGGCTCCTTCTCAGGCTCAGGTTGGCCACCTCTGGTATACATCATCTATTGCAAAACCGAAAACATTTCCTAAAGTACACCTCTACCGCAATAAAACGCTGTCCTCGGGAGCCAAAAAATCTTACCGCGTTATAGGTGAAACCGCGTTATATCGAACTTGCTTTGATCCACCGGAGTACGCAGCCCCGCCCCCCCCCCCCCCCCCCGGAGCACTGTTTTACCGTGTTATATCCGAATTCATGTTCTAATCTATCGGGTCGCGTTATATCGAGGTAGAGGTGAATCTCAGTATATATATTTTAATAGTGGGAGTAGCAACCAGTTTATAAAGACAGATGCTTGTTTGGAACCCTTACCTTAAGGCTTCAGGCCTTGACATCAATAACGCTAAATAATTTATTAAACAATACCTTCATTAGTTACCTGCATAACTTATGTGCATAGTTATTTAAATCCCAGCAAATATACATTTAGATTTAAAATACATACCTTGAGAATATCCATTCACTTTACTTACTGGATTTTTTGTTTCTATTTTGTTACTGGAATATCACTTGTGATTGCTGACTCGTACAAAGTTTAAGGAGTAAAAGTTAAGTCTACAAAGTGCTATTCCTGTTGCCCCACTGAGTGGTAGTTTATTGTTGGGTAAGTCACCTCACTTCTCTGTACTGCAGTTTGTCTTTCTGTAAGATTGGTATAATAATATGATTGCCTCAAATTCATCACAGCAGTATTAGAAGAGTTACTTAATTCCTGTTTGTAACATGTTTTGAGATCCTCAAATGAAGTACATGATATTGCTATATTGATAGAACACAATAATGAAGCATTTTAACATAAATAAATACTTGGAGTTTGAAATTTTGGAGTTTGAAATTTAAAAATTGTGTAGAAATGTTTTGCCTTAACAAAAATTAATAGTGTCACTAAAAATAAAATAGTATTATTCCACAGGCATTCTTTCATCATTTCTAGCGGTACCCTTCATTTTAAATTCACATGCTATAGATTTATCAAAAAAAGCAGCCAAAATTACCAACTATTTTAAAGAAAACTGTCCTGTAGTTCATTATGCAAATTCATTATAAAGAAACAAAAAAGTGCAACAGGGAGCCAGAAACATGATTTTTAATTAATTTAACAAATGTTAAAAATGTAATATATAGAGTTTGATCAATATAGCCCCGAAGGACAAAAACATGACACATCTGGCCTACTGTTGTCAGAGGCCAAAAATTTAAATGTGTAATTCACAGCAGGTTGATGCTGGAGCAGAATCTAAACTGAGATACACAGGTCTGTATTGCCATTGCTTACTGTATTGGTGCAGCTTTCAGCTGATCCCTACATGTCAGAAGGAAAAACAGAGGACTGGGAATCAAGTAACTTGAGGATGTTCCAGCTCTGCCACTGATTTGCTTTATGACCTTGGCAAGCCTCTGTTAGCTTTTACAGATGAGGAAAATAAGGTATCACACCATCCAGACACAACCTTCCCACTATTATTGACTGTCCATACTGGATACATACAATTAAATTTAAAAACGTTATTTAAAATCTGGGATTGAGGGGGGTAACAGAAGGGATCTGGCTTTTATATTTGTTTGGGGCATACAATTGGAGAGTTGTGGACTGCTTTATCTCTTATGATTACTGAGAAGTTACTGTACTGCCTTTATACAAATGAGAATGCTGGTACAAGGAACTGCATAACTAAGAAAAGAGTGTACAGCTATGACCAGAAACCCTATCATATATTGTTGACTGGTGGAGATAATTTCATTTCAGTCTAATATACTAAATGGGATAATTTAGAAATTAAAAAGATAGGCTACACAGACAAAAAATATTTCAGCCTCACTGTGTGTAACACTGAAGTGTCAGCTATCACTTAAAAATGGTCAACAAGAATGCAGGTAAAGAAAATAATTTTTCCGGAAAAATGTTTTGGCTAAGTGCTGTCTTCACTGTTACACTCATCAGAATATTTATCCACAAGTTTATAACTTTTGTTTTAGTCAGCTATAACATACAACAATATGGTCTAATATTTAGCTCTGCTTATACCTACACATATGGAATGACAACATTTTTCAGCAGGCTTATAGGTAAGCATTCCAACGTAAGCTGTTCCAACTTTGCACTCCAGCACATGCATCTGTGTATTTACACGGTAAGTTACATTAACATTTCCTGTCCTTTGTTCCTGACAAATTAGTACAAACCTTGTAACAACAATGGCAATTTGCCATAATGGCTGTAGCCATTCAATCATTTCGACTTAAAAGGAAGTTCATTTGTGCCCCTATCTAGCACCTTAAATCTAATACAAAATGAGTCTTTCTTCTACACTGCATCTTTCATAGGCTAAACCATTGAGTGTAGAACCTGAAGCTCAGGAGTTGAGGGAAGTGAGACAAATAAATTATACCCGACACTGAATATGTAATTTTTTTTTGCCCCCTGTTCCATTACATAGCTCCCAAAATGATTCACACTTATTAACCAAAGCATAAAATCCCAAACACAGAGATATATCTAGCACCTGGTGGATGCTACCCAGAATACTGGGAGGCTGTCCATGCTATTGCAACACCATCATACACGGGCACTGCATACCCTACCAGTTATTTAAAATGACAAGAAATCTTTTTATATTGCACTAGATTTTATCAGTACTGTTTCCTGCCCTATATGAAACCTTATTCTGCACAACTGTAAAGATGCAGAGCCTAATATAATTATTAGACAGAAGTTAATTGTCTCAGATACCATGGTTATAGGTTTGGTGCAAAAATCTAGGTAGATTGATCAAACAGTTCAATTTCAGAACAAAATATCAACATTTCCTGCAGAGCCGAAATTCCAATTTTTTTGAACAAGTCATTTAGCTCTTTTCTGACATGTTTCCAAGGCTTCCTGAGTTGCCCAGAGTGCCAGCAGCCCCACCAGTCTCTGGGAGCCTTGCCTCTGGGGCAGACCACCTGGCAGGATGCCAAGGAGCCCAGAGGCTGGAACTGCTGGGAGCCATGACTGATGTGGTCTGCCTTGCCTGCTGTCCTGGAGGGAGGGATAGCTCAGTGTTTTGAGCATTGGCCTGCTAAACCCAGGGTTGTGAGTTCAATCCTTGAGGGGGCCATTTAGGGATCTGGGGCAAAATCAGTACTTGGTCCTGCTAGTGAAGGCAGGGGGCTGGACTCGATGACCTTTCAAGGTCCCTTCCAGTTCTAGAAGATAGGATATCTCCATTTATATAAATAAATAAATAAAAAAAAGGGAGCCTGGAGTCAGGGCTGGTGAAGAGCGGCAGAGCCAGAGAACTGGAAATGGTTTTTCCAATGGGAAAAAAAAAATCAGAATTTTCCAGCAAATCTGAAATTTTGTAGAAAGTCAATTTTCCATCTGAATGGTTTACCAGTGGGAAATTCCCAACCAGTTCTACAGAACATACTTTCTGAATCTCAAAATATCCCAACCCAGGAACTCTTTTCTTTTAGAGGTACTACCTTTTAAAAGCAACAAAACAGAATGAGGGGGAAAACTGCCAACGTTAACCAAGCATATCACTAAAAAACAGTACCCTAGCTGGTGGTCACAGCAGAAAGAATAGGCCAAGAAGACTGAACTATCCGCTCATTCCACTCCACTGAACTAACCTTTTCCCACTCTACTCTTCTCCATGTGAAGGCCATGGCAGGGTTGCGGTGTGTGAGGGAAGCTTCCTCCATCACTACTTGTTGTTAAAGGACTTCAGCCTCTAAAGCTCTGTCTACACTAGTAATTATCATAACATCTCCCACCATTATACCACCAGCCATGCAGCACTACCAAGGGCAGAAACCAAAGTAGGAATTCTAGTGTAGACAATGCACTGGCATTTCTAAACACCAGACCATCTAACTTTGCTTTCAACACTACATGGTGGTTAAAGTGCAGTTGAGGGTAGTGGTGGGGAGGTGCTGCCTATACTAGCACCCCTGCCTTTGCTGCTAGCTGTTGAGCTGTACCAGTTATGTGCAATAGTGGGAATTTTTAAGAAAACTGATAACATAGACAAGGTCAAAGGCCATGTCAATCCATCACCTTCAATCAGCACTAAGTTCACAGAAAATAATCATTGTTTGAGCTATTGCTTAAAAACATGTTTTTTCCCATTTTAGATTGTGCTCTGAATATGGATTAAATCAAAGCAATTAAAGAGGAGTCTCAGAGGGGAGGCACTTAATTAGGCAGGGAATCACTTGGGCACGATAAAAGGCTAAGGATCATAGTTAGAGGGAGACACTTGAGAAGAAAGGAAACTCCAGAGGAGGGGAGCTCCCAGAGAGCCTGAAACAGGCAAAACCCATGTTCCTAGGATGTAGAGCCTGAATTTGACGAAGCTGTACTCCCAAGGGAGGGAGACTGAGCTAGGCAGAATCTGTGCTCCTGAGGCAGGGAGCCTGAGTCCAAGAGAAGCTGCACTCTTAGGGCAGGACTCTTGGGTAAAGCAGAACACAATCTCCTAGGGCAGAGAGCCTAAAGGAGGATCCTGGAAAGACAGAGCTCTCTGGGGAGCCTACCATACGACAGAACCTGGAAGAAATGCTTCAGAGAATGGGAGTCACTGTCAACAGAAAGCCCTCAGGGCTTGCCTAGTATTTGGAAAAGCCCTTGAGAGACCTCAATGGACCCCAAGTCAGAGGAAGCCTCTACCCAGATGGCATTAGGAGACCTGAGGTGAGAGCAACCAGATGGAGAGCTCAATGGAAACGAATACTGAACTCAATACAAGTGACCGATAGACTGAGTGACTGAGTCCCTCGGCCAGGAAGTCGAGATAGAAAGCTGTCCTGTATGCCTGTGTGATGTTTTCGGTTAAACATTTTCTGTTCAATAAAGCAGACCATCTAGGGAGGGTGGTCTTTATTACCTGAAGCTGGTCTGGCCTTGTTTATACTCTGGTGGAGGGAACTTGGGGCAGCCGCACCATCTTCAACCAAAAGGAGGTGCTCTGGCTGCACTGCACTACAAGGGGCTTTTACTCTGAATTTAAATTAGCACAGTAATGAAAGGATGGTATGCTCCCTCTTTGTGAAGGCATACCACAGTCCTCTTGCAAAGAAACAAAAATGTACACAGTAAGAGGAAAGCAATAATATTTTATGCACCAGTTGGCATACACCTTTTAAAAGGAGATACTGAACCTTCAAGCATTATTATCCTCTCAGCTATGAACCAGAACCAGACCCTCACAAAAGTGACTTTGTACAAGTTAACTGGGGTATAACCCACTAAAGCTGCTATTGCTGTCACCCAGCGTGCTGACAGGAAATAGTTGCTGCCTTGAGCCTTGATCTACCCACGTGAAACAGAGCTTGCTGGCTGACCACAGACCGGCCTCTGTTCCCTTTACAATTGTCAACATCTGCTGTGCAGATCTATGAATAATTTTATGACAAAAAAAAATTCTCTCCTACTGACTCCAAAGCTATTTTACACACGTGTAATCTGAGGCAGACTTTAAAAGAGACCCCATTTTGTTCACAGGTTAGGATTTACATTCTTTTAAAAACACCATAAAAATGGAATTCATGGTGGGACAAGACGCTTTGTTGGCTGCTAGCTTTTAAAATCAGGGGGCTGGATAAATGTTGGCAGTGGCTATAATCACCATTTTCAAACACTGTATGTGCGGGGGCAGCTCATTTGTGGTGGGGCGCCATGGTAGCAGAAGCCACTGGCTGCAGTTCCACGGGTTACTGCAATTGATCCATGCTCAACTAAAGCAATGTTGAACTCAGAAACATCTTACTCTTGAAGGGCGAGCACGTAGAACTGCAGGTGGCAGGCATCTAGCATGGGGATGGTGACTCTACTTTAAGTTACAAGAAATAATAAACTGGAAAACTGATTGCCAGAGTTATCACTTGGGAGCTATACTGTTTCTCTAATTTCAAGTGTGCTGTCAGACTGAGATACTCTAAGATTATAAATTTTAAGTCATCAAATCTAATCAATTTCATTATTTACATTTGTGGTCCTCCCAGAAGAAGTGGGTCATTAGCAGAGATGTGGATGGAAGTGTGGGGATTCTGTTGCACTGAGATCACAAATGCATTCCATGCTTAAGAGAGCTTTATGAAAGAAGGAAATGAAATAGGCACTGAGACTGCTGTCATTGGCTGAGCAAATGATACTAGAGTGGGAAACATGAAAGACAAGATTCAAGAAGTATGCCAAAGCACATTTATGTTAGGCCCTTAAGGTTAAGGGTGAGAAATGTAAATGTGATATGGAGGGCAAAGTAAAGTCAGTGCAAGTCTAGCGTCCCATACTTAGCACAACAGCAAAAATTAGGGAACGGAACTGTTGTCAAAGAAGGTTAATTACAAAGGGTAAAATTTTCAAATGTGCTTAAGTTGTTTATGAGCTTAAGTTCCATTTTCAAAAATGAGTTACTTTTGGGGACTACCCAGATCAGTAAGGGGTTCTCTCATGGCTAGCCGTATAACTTTGGGGGCCTTAATGCTATGCTGCTATGGCTCAGAGTCTTGACACTAGTAGCCAGTCTACAGACATAAAGGTCTCACCCCTGGCTTTCACCAGCCTAGTTACTTTTTGCAGAGTGAAATCAACAGCCCTTCTGGTCCCAAGTCTCTTCAAACCAGTCTAGCCCAAGTACTGAACTACCAGAAGCCTGGACTTTCCCCTCCCCCCTCCCACACCTTTCATCACCCCCAAAGGAGTGAAACCTGTTCCCCAGTTATCAGTTCATTTTGGGACACATGCACCACACCGTTTGAATAACAGAGTCCTGTTTGGAGTAAAAATAAACAAAAGGTTTATTTAACAGAAAAGCCAGATTCAAAATGAAATGGCTAAGGGGAAGCAAATACACACAAGCTATACAGAAAATAAATAAAAATG
The DNA here is from genome assembly GCF_011386835.1 of Chrysemys picta bellii. Lineage (NCBI taxonomy): Eukaryota > Metazoa > Chordata > Testudines > Emydidae > Chrysemys > Chrysemys picta. The sequence goes on along the minus strand of NC_088802.1, from coordinate 37,887,345 downwards.
CAACCTCAGATTTTACACTTATATTGGAAAAGGGATTTTTATCTAATATATAAAGTACCTATTGCCTTTGTTCAGTTTCCCAGTGTGCCCTCCGTCAGAGGGGATCCAGTGTTTCACAGATAATATCCCACCTAGATGCTGCCCTTCAGTTTCTGGATAGCCTTCACTTCAGTGCAATCAAATTTCTGTTCCTCATTTAGGTAATTATAGACTATCAAGTCACCCTGTAAGCCTCTCTTTATTAAGTTAAGGAGTTCGTGGACTTTCTCACCGTAAGGCATGTTTCCCAATCTTCCATCAACTTTTAGCTCTTCTCTGAACCCTCTCCATTTTTTCAGCATCCTTCTTGAATTGTAGACATCAGACTTGGACACTGTATTCAAGCAGTGGTGACACGGTGCCAATTACAGAGGTAAACTAATTAGAAGATGCTATCTAAGGGTACGTCTACACTACGAAATTAGTTCGAATTTATAGAAGCCGGTTTTATTGAAATCGGTTGTATACAGCCGATTGTGTGTGTCCACACAATAAAGTGCTCTAGGTGCTCTAGTCGGCGGACCGTGTCCACAGTACAAGGCTAGCGTCGACTTCCGGAGCATTGCACTATGGGTAGCTATCCCACAGCTATCCCACAGTTCCCGCAGTCTCCGCCGCCCCTTTGAATTCTGGGTTGAGATCCCAATGCCCGGATGATGCAAAACAGTGTCGCGGGCGGTTCTGGGTACATGTCGTCAGGCCCCTCCCTCCCCCGTCACAGCAACGGCAGACAATAGATTCGCGCCTCTTTACCTGGGTTACCTGGGTTACCTGTGCAGACAACATGGAGCCCGCTCAGCTGAGCTCACCGTCACCGTATGTCCTCTGGGTGCCGGCAGACGTGGGACTGCATTGTTACACAGCAGCAGCTGCTAACTGCCTTTTGGCGGTAGACGGTGCAGTAGACTGGTAGCCTTCATCGGCGATCTGGGTGCTGGCAGCCGTGGGGCTTGCCTTTTGGCAGTAAATGGTGTATTACGACTATTAGCCGTCCTATTACAAGTCGGGTCATCGCACGTTAGCAGAGTCTTCCCCGAGCAGCCGATTGTGCAATAGGCCTGAAGACCATCGTCATATGCCGCCCCGTATTTGCTGCCAAGCACCCAGAAAGATGCCGAGGGCTATCAGTCACGCTGCACCGTCGTCTTAAGATGTAAAAAATAGATTTGCTCTGTATTCATTTGCTTCCCCCTCCCTCCGTCAAATCAACGGCCTGCTAAGCCCAGGGTTTTCAGTTTAATCTTTGGGGGGAACATTCTGTGTGACAGTTGTTTGTGTTTCTCCCTGATGCACAGCCACCGTTCTTGATTTTAATTCCCTGTGTCTGTACGCCATGTCGTCACTCAGCCCGGCCTCCCTCCTTCCCCTAGTCCGTCAGATACTACGTTTGCGCCACAGCTCAGAGAGCCGAGAAGCGGTTCGCGCCTTTTCTTTGAATTCTGGGTTGAGATTCCAATGCCCGGATGATGCAAAACAGTGTCGCGGGCGGTTCTGGGTACATGTCGTCAGGCCCCTCCCCCCTCGTCACAGCAACGCAGACAATAGATTCGCGCCTTTTTACCTGGGTTACCTGTGCAGACAACATACCACGGCAAGCATGGAGCCCGCTCAGCTCAGCTGAGCTCACCGTCACCATATGTCCTCTGGGTGCCGGCAGACGTGGGACTGCATTGCTACACAGCAGCAGCTGCTAACTGCCTTTTGGCGGTAGACGGTGTAGCATGAGTGATAGCCATGGGGCTGGCAGCCGTAGGGCTGCATTGCACCAGCCCCTTGCCAGGCGATGGTATATTATGACTGGTACCCGTCGTCATCGTATTGGTGTGGCTGTCAATCATGGCCACCTGGGCAGACATGCTACTGTTTCGATGATGATGGCTACCAGTCGTAATATACTATTTTCTGCCAATTGCCCAGTATTGTCTGCTAAGCACCCAAAAGAGGCCGAGGGCGATGCTGGCGGACGTGGGGCTGGCAGACGTGGGGCTGCATTGCTACACAGCAGCAGCCCCTTGCCTTTTGGCAGATGATGGTATTTTATGATTGGTAACCATCATCGTCGTACTGGAGAGGCTATCACTCATGCTGCACCGTCAGCTGCCAGCTTAAGATGTAAAAAATAGATTTGTTCTGTATTCATTTGCTTCCCCTTCCTCCGTGAAATCAATGGCCTGCTAAGCCCAGGGTTTTCAGTTTAATCTTTGGGGGGACCATTCTGTGTGACAGTTGTTTGTGTTTCTCCCTGTTCCTGTACCTGTACGCCATGTCGTCACTCGGCCCTCCCTCTCTCCCGCCCTCTCTCCTTCTCCTGGTCCATCAGATACTACTTTCGCGCCTTTTTTCTGACCAGGCGCCATAGCTAGCACTGGGATCATGGAGCCCGCTCAGATCACCGCGGCAATTATGAGCACTATGAACACCACGCGCATTGTCCTGGAGTATATGCAGAGCCAGGACATGCCAAGGCGAAACCCGGACCAGCTGAGGAGGCGATTGCAGCGCGGCGACGAGAGTGATGAGGAAATTGACATGGACATAGACCTCTCACAAGGCACAGGCCCCAGCAATGTGGAAATCATGGTGTCACTGGGGCAGGTTGATGCCGTGGAACGCCGATTCTGGGCCCGGGAAACAAGCACAGACTGGTGGGACCGCATCGTGCTGCAGGTATGGGACGATTCCCAGTGGCTGCGAAACTTTCGCATGCGTAAGGGCACTTTCATTGAACTTTGTGACTTGCTTTCCCCTGCCCTGAAACGCCAGGATACTAAGATGAGAGCAGCCCTCACAATTGAGAAGCGAGTGGCGATAGCCCTGTGGAAGCTTGCAACGCCAGACAGCTACCGGTCAGTCGGGAATCAATTTGGAGTGGGCAAATCTACGGTGGGGGCTGCTGTGATCCAATTTGCCAGGGCAATGAAAGACCTGGTGATAGCAAGGGTAGTGACTCTGGGCAACGTGCAGTCAATAGTGGATGGTTTTGCTGAAATGGGATTCCCAAACTGTGGCGGGGCCATAGACGGAACCCATATCCCTATCTTGTCACCGGAGCACCAAGCCACCGACTACGTAAACCGCAAGGGGTACTTTTCAATGCTGCTGCAAGCCCTGGTGGATCACAAGGGACGTTTCACCAACATCAACGTGGGATGGCCGGGAAAGGTACATGATGCTCGCGTCTTCAGGAACTCTGCTCTGTTTCGAAAGCTGGAGGAAGGGACTTTCTTCCCGGACCAGAAAGTGACCATTGGGGATGTTGAAATGCCTATCGTGATCCTTGGGGACCCAGCCTACCCCTTAATGCCATGGCTCATGAAGCCGTACACAGGCAGCCTGGACAGGAGTCAGGACCTGTTCAACTACAGGCTGAGCAAGTGCCGAATGGTGGTGGAATGTGCATTTGGACGTTTAAAAGCGCGCTGGCGCAGCTTACTGACTCGCTCAGACCTCAGCGAAAAGAATATCCCCATTGTTATTGCTACTTGCTGTGCGCTCCACAATATCTGTGAGAGTAAGGGGGAGACCTTTATGGCGGGGTGGGAGGTTGAGGCAACTCGCCTGGCCGCTGATTACGCGCAGCCAGACACCAGGGCGGTTAGAGGAGCACAGCAGGGCGCGGTGCGCATCAGAGAAGCTTTGAAAACGAGTTTTGTGACTGGCCAGGCTACTGTGTGAAACTTCTGTTTGTTTCTCCTTGATGAACCCTCCAACCCCCCCCCCCCCCGACCCGGTTCACTCTACTTCCCTGTAAACCATCCACCCCACCCTCCCCTCCCGCTTGCAGAGGCAATAAAGTCATTTTTTTTTTTAACATTCATGCATTCTTTATTAGTTCCTTACAGAGGTAGGGGGATAATTGCCAAGGTAGCCTGGGATGGGTGGGGGAGGAGGGATGGAAAAGGACACACTGCATTTTAAAACTTTAAGTCTTATTGAAGGCCAGCCTTCTGATGCTTGGGCGATCATCTGGGGTGGAGTGACTGGGTGGACGGAGGCCCCCCCACCGTGTTCTTGGGCGTCTGGGTGAGGAGGCTATGGAACTTGGGGAGGAGGGCTGTTGGTTACACAGGGGCTGTAGCGGCGGTCTCTGCTCCTGCTGCCTTTCCTGCAACTCAACCATACGCTCGAGCATATCAGTTTGATGCTCCAGCAGACGGAGCATTGCCTCTTGCCGTCTGTCTGCAAGCTGACGCCACCTATCGTCTTCAGCCCACCACTTGCTCTGTTCTTCCCGCGATTCAGCCCGCCACCTCTCCTCTCGTTCATATTGGGCTTTTCTCATCTCCGACATTGACTGCCTCCAAGCATTCTGCTGTGCTCTATCAGCCTGGGCGGACATCTGCAGCTCCGTGAACATCTCGTCCCTCGTCCTACGTTTTCTCTTTCTAATGTTCACGAGCCTCTGCGAAGGAGAAACATTTGCAGCTGGCGGAGGAGAAGGGAGAGGTGGTTAAAAAAGACACATTTTAGAGAACAATGGGTACACTCTTTCATTACAAGGTCGCATATTTCGGCTTGCAGGCAGCCATCGTAGGCCACAGTGTTTTGGCTTTTTTAACCTTCTTAACATGCGGGAAAGGTTGCAAACAGCAGCGCATTTCCCATATCAAGGATGAATTGGGTTGTCCATTTAAAATGGGGTTTCAATGTAAAAGGAGGTTAACATGCGGCACAAACACAAGTAAACCACCCCCCCCACCACACAAACACGATTCTCTGGGATGATCACCCCTCCCCCCACCGCGTGGTTAACAGCGGGGAACATTTCTGGTCAGAAGAGCAGGAACGGGCGCCTCTGAATGTCCCCTTAATAAAATCACCCCATTTCAACCAGGAGAGCTTTCTGGAGATGTCCCTGGAGGATTTCCGCTCCATCCCCATACACGTTAACAGACTTTTCCAGTAGATGTACTGGCCGCGATTGCCAGGGCAAAGTAATCATTAAATATGCTTGCTTTTTTTTTGTAATGTTTACAAATAGTTACAAAGTTACACTCACCAGAGGTCTCCTGTGTGCCCTGAGGGTCTTGGGTGAGTTCGGGGGTTACTGGTTCCAGGTCCAGGGTCACAAACATATCCTGGCTGTTGGGGAAACCGGTTTCTCCGCTTCCTTGCTGCTGTGAGCTACCTACAGTACCTCCATCGTCATCTTCCTCGTTCCCCGAACCGTCTTCCCTGTGTGTTTCTCCAGTGATAGAGTCATAGCACACGGTTGGGGTAGTGGTGGCTGCACCCCCTAGGATCGCATGCAGCTCCGCGTAGTAGCGGCAAGTTTGCGGCTCTGCCCCGGACCTTCCGTTTGCTTCTCTGGCTTTGTGGTAAGCTTGCCGTAGCTCCTTAATTTTCACGCGGCACTGCTGTGTGTCCCTGTTATGGCCTCGGTCCTTCATGGCCTTGGAGATCTTTTCTAATACTTTTCCATTTCTTTTACTGCTACGGAGTTCAGCTATCACTGCTTCATCTCCCCATATGGCGAGCAGATCTCGTACCTCCCGTTCGGTCCATGCTGGAGCTCTTTTGCGATCCTGGGAGGACTCCATCACGGTTACCTGTGCTGATGAGCTCTGCGGGGTCACCTGTGCTCTCCACGCTGGGCAAACAGGAAATGAAATTCAAACCTTCGCGGGTCTTTTCCTGTCTACCTGGTCAGTGCATCTGAGTTGAGAGTGCTGTCCAGAGCGGTCACAATGAAGCACTGTGGGATAGCTCCCGGAGGCCAATAACGTCGAATTCCGTCCACACTACCCCAATTCCGACCCGCAAAGACCGGTTTTATCGCTAATCCCCTCGTCAGAGGTGGTGTAAAGAAACCGGTTTAAAGGACCCTTTAAGTCGAAAGAAAGGGCTTCGTTGTGTGGACGTGTCCAGGCTTAATTCGGTTTAACGCTGCTAAAGTCGACCTAACCCCGTAGTGTAGACCAGGCCTAATACTAGTATAAGAGCAAGAGAGAGACAAGCAGAAAGAGAGAGAGAGGGAAAAATATAGGACAGCTGAGATGCACAGTGGCACTGACTGGCTACCTAGTTGTGGGGTTTGTGTTAGCAGCTCTCCACAGCAATAGCATTAGAAAAGAGAGAGAAAATGAATCAAAGAACAGATCAAGACTGGGAGTGGTAATGTCAGAGAAAATTTTGTTTGGAATTTTTCCAAGACTGGAACATAAAGTGGTGTGAAACTTGGCTGAGGGGGTTTTCCTCACCCAGTCCTAACCACAGCACAGGTGGAATATTATCTTTTGTAATTGCTGCACAGTAGACAGTTATCAAACTCTGTTTAACCATAAAAGCCTAGGAAATTAACTAGCCTCACTGTTATTTCTCTCTTCACTATCTTTTCTGATTAAAAATTTAGTTGTTTAAATTTAAGTATTTCCCAGGATATTCCAGCTGCTAATTCTCTTGCAGTAAGCCGTTGTTCCTCCTGGCTTGAGACCAGAATTCAGAGCACAATTGCCAGGAAAATATTTGCCCTAATAAGCCCATTATCAATGGAAGACTGAGATAGCACAGATATTAATCTTTTAGCCTGGGTGCATTCTATATAAAGGGAGTCAAAGCCCACCTTTAGTACAACAGAATGATTTTTGCTTCTGGGGCTTTTTAGAAAGACATTTGTCCTCAGCAGGAAAGCCCTCTGCAATCTGGTTACCTGCCACCTGATGACCAATTTACCATTGATGATTTTGGTGTCTCCCAAAATATTAAGGAGACACCTCAAGAATCTCAACCATTATGATATAGAGGCAGAGAGCTTCATAGATACTAAATATTCAGGAGAAAGGAATTAAATCTGAAATTCTCTACCATCCGCAGAGTGTGCCTTATAAGAAACTGCCACACAATTTGCTCCTTGCAGAATGAATGCTGAGTTAAGTTAGTGGTAATCTGTGGCTGATTTGTGGGATATGGGGGGGAAGACACTGAGACACTCTGTACCTCAAAGTAGCACCCTGGAACCCCCATATTCTCAAATCTCACATGATTATGATGTGTTTTGTACAACATATGCATTGTGAGGTATCATTTAAGAAGTCTAGATCTGTTGAACCTTAATATCCTGTTGAATTGTATGTGTTATAATTGTATGTGAACTTAGGAAGTATGATATGTGTGTTACTGAAATATGTTGTGAGTTTGGGAAATGCCCACAGCCAGCCTTTCAGTAGGGACAAAGGAGCAGCCATCAATGGCCAGACAGGCATTAATGGCTCATCAAGACCCATTCCCACTATCCCAGAGGTTTCTCAGGACTTGTCTACACTGGAAATTTACAGCGCTGCAACTTTCTTGCTCAGCGGTGTGAAAAAAACACCCCCCTGAGCGCAGCAAGTTTCAGTGCTGTAAAGCGCCAGTGTAGACAGTGTACCTATGCCACTTGTGGAGGTGTTTTTTTTTTTTAGAGTGCTGGGAGAGCTGTTTCCCAGCACTCTGCAGCAACCACACAAGCCATGTTAAAGCACTACCACGGCAGCGCTTTAGCATTGCCAGTGTAGACTAGCCCTCAGAGAAGGCACCTATGCCATGGGGGCAGATCAGCCCACATCACTGCAAGGATCTTTCTAGCAGCTGGAAGAAGGTATAAAAAGAGTGAATGACATCATCACTTGGCTTCTTTCCCCCACCCACATCTCAATACCTAGAAGAATGTCTGGAGGACAAAGACTTTGAACTGGGGAAGATTGGTCCCAGGCTGGAAGGGGGTCCAGTCTGTGTATTGAGGAACTGTAAGCTGACTGTACTATCCTGTTAGGGTGAGAAACTGTTTGATTCAAATCTTGCTTAGTCTAAGTTAGAATTTGGACTACACATTTATTTTTGTTTCTTAGATAACCAACTTTGATCTCTATGTTTGCTACTTATAATCACTTAAAATCTTTTTCTGTGGTTAATAAATCTGTTTTACATTTTACCTAAAACAGTGTGGTTCTGGTTGAAGTGCTTGGGAAATCTCACCTCAGACTATAAAGGCTAACTTATGTCCATTCCACACTGAGGGAATGGCAAACTAATTAATGAACGTGCACTGCCAAAGGAAGCCTTGAGCAGGGTAAGACGGCACAGTTCTGAGGTGTAGGGCTGGAGCTGGGAGGAACTGGCTGGAGCCTCTCTATTTGCTGGTTCATGAGCGGCTAGGAGATCATTCATGTAACTCAGTTGGGTGTGTCCCTGCCTGTGAATGGCTGTGTAAGTACAGTGCCTGTCAGAGGTTTGTAACTTGACATTAGCATCACAGTGTGAGAGACAACTCAGGCTGGTGGATTTGGAACACTCAGCAGTCCCACAGTCCAAGTTGCATGCTGGGGACCCCATCACAGACACACAATCCTGTGAGGGAATAAAGGTGAAACCTAAAAGGAAAGGTGGGAGTGAAATCTGATAACTGTTGTCGTAATCCTAACAAATGGCATAAAAGACTACTGTGGAATACACTGACAATGATTCAACACCACAAAGGAGAACACACAGTACAAAACCTGAGGCCAAATTGTTGAAAAATAAATAAATAAAATGCAAAAAATAAAAAAATAAAAAAATAGCATAGTAATCATACAGACGGTTAGGCAGAAGTGTCTCCTGCAGATGAAAGAGTTCAGTTTTGTGGGTTTGGCATGTATTACTTTTTAAAGTAAATTTCAATTAAGCTGTGAGCAAGTAGGTTTTCATATTAACCAAGACATTTCTCACTGTTCATCTAGTGAGTGAAGGTGTGAAAAAGTATCAGTGGATATGATGCAAATTTTCCAGTCATTGGCTCAGAGTTGCACCTAACTAGTGTTTAAAAAAAAAAGGAATTCCTTTGGGAAGTAACATAAATGTCCTATTCTGAGCCACAGTACAGGTGGGAACTGAGATAGGGAACTAGGACCTACATTTCAGTGCATCACCTTGCAATATTCCTAATTCTGACATAAACCTGAATCCTCTAATCATTTCACCAAGCATCTATTTTGATGCAACACCTCTGCTCAGTAAACATTTATCACATCTTCTGAATCCCCCTTGCAACAGGATTGTTGTTGCTTAGTATCCAAGCTGATGAACAAAGCTAGGCCACAAAGAAAATTAGGCCCTGCTTGAAGAGAGTCAAAGATTGAGTTCTGCAGAACACCAAGCTGAGTACATCTTCTGAACCTTGGTTGGGATTTTCAAAGGAAAATAAGGAAATTAAGTGCCCAACTCTCACTGGCTTTCAATGGGAGCTGGGCACCTAACTCCCTTAGGCACCTTTGAAAATTCCAGCCCCTATGTCTTCATCGAGCTGAAGGTTCAGAAAGGTTTCTATTTTGTCATACTTGAGTCTCTGGGATTCAGGGTGTTGGAAACTCTTTCATGGAAAAGGAATCAGCATTGAATCTTCAATTCTAGCAACCTCAATAGCTAGATTCCTGACTTAGATTTGTGGTGCATAGTTCTGGCTGACCAACAACTGACTTTCTAGTCCCCGGCCACTCCTGATGCCCCTTCATTTTTGACCAAATACTACAGCTCAACTGTCATTGTAGACAGACTATCCCATGAAAATAGTCCCTTAGTTAATTACTCAAGTAAAAGATAAAAGGATTGATGCCACATTTCCTCATTGCATGGAGACCACAGTCCTTGAAATGTTAAATGCCCACCGGTAGTGGTACTCACCGGTAGTGGTACTCACCAATGCCAGCAACAGGTGGACTAAAACAAAAGGCAGCTTGGATCCACCTCATTAATTATAAGTATCAACAATCTATTTGGTGTTGCACAATACACAAAAAAAAGACAAGAACCTGTCCCAAAGAGTTTATAGTTAACAAATGTCTCCAGTCTTTCAGAAATGGAGACAAAACATGACAAAAGGGAATGGGGTGAAGATCTGTATGGAATGCCATTATATGGGTGCCCAAATCTCAGCATAATAGCCCTTCTTCGTAAAGTTGTAGAAAAATTGCGTTCCACATGTGATGCAGTAGGGAACGAGAGATGTGACACAGTAGGGAGCAGGGTGGATTGACGGGGGATGTCGTCTAGTTTTACTGGGACTGTCTGCATTGGGGATGGGATAACAGGGGATGAGCCTGTAACCTGAGCCAGGAAGGGGGTGGGGCCAGGTGACACCTTTACCCGGGTAACTGGACAAGGGCTAGAGGAGGAGCTGGGGGGAGGGGGAAGAGAGCCTGCTGGAGGGTTTTGGTTTCAGTTTTGTGCTGGGTGGTGGAACGCAGGGAACCCCAAGCCTGGGGTCTAAGCTCCCTGCCCCCCAGAAGGACTCAACTGAGGGGTCCTGGTTGTACCTACAAGCTCTGTTTTAGACTGTGTTCCTATTGTCCAGTTTTACTGGGACCGTCTACAATAAACCTTCCGTTTTACTGGCTGGCTGATAGTCACAGTGAATCCCAGGAAGAGGGGTGCAGAGCCCTGACTCCGTGACAACTGTAGGGAACGAGAAATGTGACACAGTAGGGAGCGGGGTGGATTAACCGGGAAATATCGTCTAGTTTTACTGGGACTGTCTGCAATAAACCTTCCATTTTACTGGCTGGCTGAGAGTCACGGTGAATCCCAGGAAGAGGGGTGCAGGTGCAGGGCCTTGACTCCCCCACACTCCGTGGCAACTGGTGGTAGCAGTGGGATCTACTGCACCCTGTGGACAGTGCTTCCTGCAATAAGTGACTGGGGAGCAATAAAACGAAGGGGGATTGACGGGGACCAGGTGTGCTGAAGATTCAGAGAGAGACGGTTTCAAGGGGCGATTAATCCCTGGGAGTGTGTGATCAGAGAGAAGGACTTTTGCAGTAACAGGGTCCCCCTGGGGATTGCAGCGAGCGGTCCCGGGGCAGAGGAATCTGCAGCTCGACCCTGGCAAAGAAGTGGTGACCTCAAGAAGGGCTGGCACATTAGGGGAAACGGTGGAAAGCTGAGAGCACAGGCCTGCGAGTAGCCAGCAGGAAGATGTATGCTGTGCAGGCAGAGCGACCTGGTGGAGCTGTGCAGGCAGAGGGGGCTGCACATTGGGAGGTCCACCAAAGAACAGCTGATTGCCCAGTTGGAGGAGAAGGATCGCTTGGATGAACCGATCCCTGTCCCTCAGAGAAGCCGGCGGACGCAGCGTGGGCCCCGAGTCCTGATCTGTCTGGGAGGAGTCAGACTGCTGCTGAGGACATTCCGAGACCCTTCCTATCTATGCCTAGGGGAGGGGTTGGGGGAAGCCCAGCGAATACCGAGGGCACCCTGACGCCGGCAGCCAGCAGGGGATCCTCCCGGCGGAGCTCCCCATACCTGGAGCGGAGGCGGCTGGAATGGGAGAGGGAGATTAAATTGATGGAGCTGGAGGATCACGAAAAGCAGCGGCAGCATGAGGAGAAGCAGCGTCAGCATGAGCTGGAGCTGGCCAGGCTGAGGAGCAGTGGGGCCACAGCTGCGGTGAGTGAGGGGGGACCCAACACTGCAAGAAGCTTTGATAAGTGCTTCCTGGCCCAGCGTAAGGAGGGGGAGGACATAGATAGCTTCCTGATGGCCTTTGAAAATGCCTGCGAGATGCACAGGGTTGACCCTGCAGACAGTTTCTCACCCCCTTACTGGACTCCAAAGCCGTGAAGGTGTACAGCTGAATGAAAGAGGCAGAGCAGGGGACTACGAACTGTTCAAAAAGGCCCTGCTCCGTGAGTTGGGGCTGACTCCCGAGATGTACCAGAAAAGGTTCCGGAGTCAGCGTTAAACCCCTGAGGTCACATACCTACAACTGGTCAACTGGATGCAGGGATATGCCCGCAAGTGGACAGCTGGGGCCCACGCTAAAGAGGACCTGCTTGACTAATCGTACTGGAGCAACTGTATGAACAGTGCCCATCCGAGCTGAGGCTACGGTTGGTGGACAAAAAGTCAGAGAACCCGCAGCACGCGGGGCAGCTGGCTAACGAGTTTGTGAACAGTCGGTTAGGGGGTAGCAGGGAGGAGTCCCAAAAGAACAGGCCCACCACGATGCAGAGAGAGAGTCATCATTTGACCTCCCAGCGGGGAAATATAGAGAACCCCCTCCAAAGGGGAACACCTAGCGTTAGGACCATCCGACCCGCTCAAGGGGACCAACGGGACATGAGCAGCTATTACTGTGGCCAGAGAGGCCACATACGGTCCCAGTGCCCCAAGCTCAAGGACAGACTGAGCAGACCCAACCCACACTGGGTTAACTGGGTAGGGACTCAGCCGGACGAGGGGCAGACGGCCCAGGCAAAGGGGGCTGACAGCTTACCACCTGCTCAGGAGGGAGGAGTGCTCCAGGCCAGCTCCTCTGGATGGCTGGATGCTCCAGACTCAGGGTTCTCGGTTTACAGGGTGAGTGTGGGGCTGTCCCTCTGGAGACAGTGCCTTGTTCCCCTGAAGGTGGATGGGAGGAAGGTCAATGGATACTGGGATATGGGCGCGGAGGTGACGCTGGCCCGGCCCGAGGTGGTGGCCCCAGCTCGGGTGGTGCCCGACACCTACCTGACCCTGACGGGGGTGGGCACGACCCCATTCAAGGTGCCCACGGCGAGGGTACACCTGAAATGGGGGGCCAAGGAGGGCCCCAAGGATGTGGGGGTGCACCACCATTTGCCCACTGAGGTGTTGATGAGGGGGTACTTAGAGGAGTGGCCAAGCAACCCCCAGAACACCCTGGTCATGACCCATAGCCAGAGCTGGTGAGGGGCACGACGCCCTGACCTCGGGAAGGGTATCACACCGGAGGCGCAGGACCCTACTCCGGGGAGGAGGGAGCACCTAGGGACATGGCTTAGAGAGGCTGCAGCTTCACACCCAGCGAGCGAGAGGGAGCAGGCCCCCATCCTTTCCCCAGCCACTGAGTTCCAGGCCAAGTTGCAAAAAGATCCCTCCTTGCGGAAGCTAAGGGAACTGGCTGACCTCAGTGTGGTACAGACCATGGGGAGAGGTTGCCAGGAGAGGTTCCTGTGGGAGCAGTGGTTCCTGTACTGAGAATGGGCGCCCCCAAGGGACATGGAGTCCTGGGGGATCAGGAGTCAGCTGGTTGTGCCCCAGAAGTATCGCCACAAGCTACTGTATCTGGCCCATGACATCCCGCTCGCAGGACAGCAGGGAATCCGGTGCACCAGGCAATCCGGCGCACCAGGCAGAGGCTGCTACAGAACTTTTACTGGCCTGGGGTCTTTACTACTGTCCAACAGTATTGCCGATCCTGTGACCCCTGTCAGAGGGTGGGGAAGGCCCAGAACAAGGGGAAAGCAGCGTTGAGACCTTTGCCCATCATAGGAGCATCTTAAACAGAACGTGGCCATGGACATAGTGGGACCTCTCAGCAAGACGACCCAGTCGGGGAAGAAATACATTCTGGTGGTGGTAGATTTTGCCACCCGCTACCCTGAGGCAGTGCTCTTAGCTTCCACTGAAGCAGACAACATGGCAGATGCGCTCTTGACCATTTTCAGCCAAGTGGGGTTCCCCAAGGAAGTCTTGACAGACCAAGGGTCCAACTTCATGTCGGCCCTGCTCGGGTGCTTGTGGGAGAAATGTGGGTGATGGGTCTCATCCCCGTGAGGAAAAACAAACTACAGGCCACCTGGGAAGGTCCTTTCAAGGTTGTCAAGCAGCTAAACGAGGTAAACTATGTGGTGGAGCTGTCTAACCGGGCACTCCACCGCCGGGTGTACCATGTGAATATGATGAAGCCATATTATGACAGGGGGAATGTGGTGTTGGGCATGTGTGGACATTGGAAGGAGCAGGGAGATGACCCTTTAGTACACCTATTCCCTGAGACAAGAGCTGGCACTCCCCTGGAAATAATTCCCCTCTCCGATCGGCTAACCCCTGCCCAGCAAGCTGAGATCAGAGGGGTGTTGCATCTGTACCGACAGCTGTTTTCCAAACAGCCTGGACACACTAATCTGACTGTCCACCGGGTGGAGACAGGAACACATCCTCCTATAAGATGCTCCGCCTTCCAAGTCACAGGGAAAACTGCTCAGGACCTGAAAAGAAAGGTCAGGGACATGGTGGCTTTGGGGGTGATCTGGCCATCTTCCAGCCCTTGGGTCTCGCCGGTGGTGCTGGTCCCCAAAAAGGATGGGACGATCCAGTTCTGTGTGGATTATTGGAAGCTCAATGCCATCACTGTATCTGATGCCTTCCCCATGCCCAGGCCTGATGAGCTCCTAGACAAATTGGGAGGAGCTCGATACCTTACCATCATGGATCTTACAAAGGGCTACTGGCAAGTGCCGCTGGATGCAGATGCCAGGCTGAAATCAGCCTTTAATCACCCCTCTGGGGCTCTATGAGTTCCTGACCCTGCCTTTCAGCCTCAAGGGAGCACCAGCCACCTTCCAGCGGCTGGTGGATCAGCTACTAAGGGGAATGGAGAGTTTTGCCGTGGCGTACATTGATGATATCTGTGTCTTTAGCCAGACCTGGGAGGACCATGTGTCCCAGGTTGGACAAGTGCTAGACCGACTCCAGGAGGCGGGGCTGACCGTAAAAGATGAGAAGTGCAAGGTGGGGATGGCTGAAGTAGCTTACCTGGGCCATCGGGTGGGGAGCAGCTGCCTAAAGCCGGAACCAGCCAAAGTGGAGATAATCAGACTGGCCCGCCCCCCAAACCAAAAAACAGGTCCAAGACTTTATTGGGATGGCGGGGTATTATCGTAGATTTGTGCCCCACTTCAGCGCCATAGCCGCCCCCATCACTGGACTATGCAAGAAGGGGAAGCCAGACAAGGTGGTCTGGACCAAGGAATGCCAGGAGGCTCTCTGGGCACTGAAGGAGGCTCTGGTCAGTGGCCCAGTTCTGGCAAAACCAGACTCTGACAAGCCCTTTATGGAGTTCACCAATGCCTCAGACATGGGACTGGGGGCAGTGTTAATGCAGGATGATGAAAAGGGGGAGAGACACCCCATCATGTACCTGAGCAAGAAGTTGCTACCCCGGGAGCAACACTACGCGGCCATCGAGAAGGAATGCCTGGCCATGGTGTGGGCCCTCAAGAAACAAGAACCACATCTATTTGAGTGACACTTCACCGTGTACACCGACCACTCTCCCCTGACCTGGCTACACCAGATGAAAGGAACCAATGCCAAGCTCCAGAGGTGGAGTCTGCTCCTGCAGGATTATGATATGGACATGGTCTATGTGAAAGGAAGTGCCAACATAACAGAGGATGTTTTGTCCCGGAGAGGGGGCCCTGAACTTCCCCAGGTCACTGGTCAGAGTGACCCCACTCAGTTCAGTCTCGAAGGGGGGAGAGATGTGACGCAGTAGGGAATGAGAGATGTGACGCAGTAGGGAGCGGGGTGGATTAACCAGGGAATGTTGTCTAGTTTTACTGGGACTTTTTGCATTGGGGGTGGGATAGCAGGGGATGAGCTGTAACCTGAGCCAGAAAGGGGGTGGGGCCAGGTGACACCTTTGCCGGGTAACTGGACAAAGGCTAGAGGAGAGAGCCTGCTGGAGGGTTTTTGGTTTCAGTTTTGTACTGGGTGGTGGAACGCAGGGAACCCCAAGCCTGGGGTCTAAGCTCCCTGCCCCCCAGAAGGACTCGACTGAGGGGTCCTGGTTGTACCTACAAGCTCTGTTTTAGACTGCGTTCCTATTGTCCAATAAACCTTCTGTTTTACTGGCTGGCTGAGAGTCACGGTGAATCCCAGGAAGAGGGATGCAGGGCCCTGACTCTCCCACACTCCGTAACACCACAATATTAGCTTTCATTGTTTTAAAATTGATGGGTCATTGGCTATAGCTACAGTTTGAGCTGGGAGTGCAATTCCCAGCTCGAGACACCATATTAACACTAGCTCTCATTGAGATAGCACACTAAAAATAGAACATAGCCATGGCAGCGCAAGTGGCAGGAGAGACTAGCTGCCTCGAGTGTGTGCCAATCCAAGACCAGAAGCACGCACTGGGAATGGCTAGCTCCTCCCTCCATAGTGCTGCCGTGGCTACAATCTATTTTAGCATGCTAGCTCAATGAGAGCTAGCACAAGTATGTCTCGTCAAGCTGTGAATCACAATCCCAGCTCCAAGTGTAAATGTACCCTGTGTCTCAGTTACACCACTCTGGCAATATAAAGAGGCCAAGTGGGTATAACTGGCTGAGTCATGTAAAGGGGTCTTGTTATAATTGAGAAACCCATTCCCATAGCTTCTTGTGTCCCAAAAGTGCCAGCTGTCCCCTGCCCGGTTGCCATAACCGCCACCTTCCTCATCTCCCCAACATTTTCTACAATGCATTTATGCATTTTCAATGCAAAACTTTGTGACACACTGAAAATTGATATTTTGGAACCAATAAAATATGAATGGAATTTAATATAAAAATAAATAACACAATGGAGACTGCACTGATTGCATTTGCTATTCATTTTCAAATTTCTCTCTCTAAATACACTTTTTATACTAATACATGTTATAAAAAAATCACACCCCTAACTCAAATAGTTATACTAGGAAAGCTTTTAAGAGTAGATCAGGCCCAAGTGACAGAGAACAAACTTGAAGTAAAAATTTTAATATTCATCAGTACTCAAACACTAGGATTCCTTTTTTTTTTTAATTTGTTTTACTGGTCTAAGAAACCTAACAACCATTCCATCTTGAAAACGACCACTACTATAATTTTAATGTTTTAACATCACATTTTAAGGCCTTCAGCTGGTTAGTGAATAATGAAGAGTGAAGAAAATCCTGTGAGCAAACTGGGGTGTACACACCACTAGAAGAAATAATACTTTGCACTCATACAAAGCCTTCCATAGGCTCTTACAAATATTCATTCTTTATGTTAACAGGTGCACTTTATGGCCAGTCCAGTAAGCTGAACAGGTCCTAGAGCCATAAAGCATGGGAAATTATTTAAAACACTTTAAATCTGTCAATTAAAAAACAAACTCTCAACGTTTTGCAGAGTTTCTATTTCACTAGATCTTTAACAAAACAAAAAAACACAACTGCAGCTAGCAACAGCAACTAACGTGTGATACTTCATTTAGCATAGTCAAAATTAGCCATTTTGGTAAGATTTTTTTTAAATAAGTTCATGAAACATGCCGGTTGTACACTTCTCTCCCCACTTCCTTTTTTTAAACTTTGTAGGCGTTAGGCATTGAAAGTGATGTAAAGGTTAAATCCACCCACATCATAGCTAGCGAGGTGGCAAAGGACCAAGAGTTAGACTAGCAGCCAGATGCAAGACCATTTCCTTCCTCGTTATACACCCCATGCACTGCAACTGCTCAGATTTCCGTTTGGGCCATGGCTTGGCTATCCTTCTGCTAACCACATGCCTGCCCCACCTCCTCTGACATCCTTGTTCTCAAAATGTGATCTGCATATGCAGGCTGTACTTTAGATGAACTAAATGTATGCTAATCCATCCTTAAGATCAAGCTATCTACATATTTTAACACACACAAATATCTACTACCTTGGAAAAAGGACACAGCATTCACAGCTGCATTTAACCAGAAATTTAACTATTAACCTTGATCCAAGCCCTGCATGGTACTGATCACATTCACATTGAAAGAAATTAGAGTTGCTGAAAAAACACCCCACAGGACCAGGCTTTTGTGCCCCAAAATTTTAAGACTGGGTCAGAACTTGTTTTCTTTACCACAGGCAAAAAAAATTTACATTTTTTAAAAACTGCATTGAACTCTTAGTACTGATGAAAGGAACAGGTTGATGTAACTGTGCTTTAAAAGAAAGCAACCCTGACTAGCCAAGCAATTAAAACAGTGAGAACTTCAAAGACAGGTATCAAATCTGTTAAACTGAGGCTACTTTAAAGGATTGAATATGAAACTAAAATACTGTTTGCTACAAATCAACTCAACAACTTCAGGTGTCCCTGCTTTTTTGACTTACTGTCCAATTTGGCAAGTGATGCTCCCTACTCTCAGATATTATAGTGATTGACACCACAGTTCAAGCTAGAGATCTAAGAAGACAAGCTGAGACAAAGGTCTCTATATACCAAATTTGTTTTCAACAGGAAAGTAGTTTGGTGATTCTAATTTAATTTAGAACAGTGAGCTTTGCTGAAAAGCACTGTGCAGCAACATAGCAGGAGCTGATAAAATCATCAGAACAGTTTTTCAACTGCACTCAGTGACTCCAATGAAAAATACAGGGAGTACCGGGCACTGAGCTCTTTTGAAAATCTGATCCACTGATTTTTATCCAACAGAAGCTGAAATGCAGACTAAACAAGCATGGAAAATGAGTTATCTTCCACTAAGGAGTTAACCATCACTAAACAACTCTTAGGTGTCTGAGCTCCTGAAATGCAGAAACCTTGAAAAAAAAAGAAAAAGCTTTGAAACTAGACCAATTTTTTGGCTGATATTTTTCATAAAATCGAATTATTTTAAATATTCATGCATATTATTCAATGTGAGAAAATGCACTTTACTGTGCCTGGTTGCAACAGGTAGAATGAAGTATTTGTCCTCTTAGTCAAATTAAAATAGAGAGCTTCAGTAAAATTAAAAATAGTGAACTCATGGCTGAAGCTAGCATTTTTCATTAAAATTAACTGTGATGCTGTTTCTGTTATCTGTGGAATCAGCATTTTGACTTTCAAACTCATGATGAAAGAAAATTACAGGAAGCTTAGGGTGTATCTGTACTGGGCTCTCATAGGAGAACTGACTGAAAAACAAACAGCATCAGTTTATTTGGCAACTTTTGGATTTACAATAGCTTTATCTTTTGAAGATAAAAATGTTAGGATCGCTTTATTATTCCAGCTATCATTTGAAGACAAACTTATTTTTAAGTCATTCCTTATCTGTTAGGCAAAATCCTCAAGCTACAGAGGCAATGGGATAAGAGCTCAAAAATAAGATTAAAGTCCGTTTACTTGTAAGTAGCCCTGTCAATTAATCGCAGTTAACTCATGCAATTAACACACAAAAATTAATCGTGATTAATCTCAGTTTTAATCGCACTGTTAAACAATAGAATACCAATTGAAATATATTAAATATTTTGGATGCTTTTCTACATTTTCATATATATTGTAGTCTGTGTTGTAACTGAAATCAAAGTATATATTATTTTATTACAAATATTTGCACTAAAACGATAAACAAAAGAAATAATATTTTTCAATTCACCTCATTCAAGTACTGTAGTGCAATCTTGTTGTCAAGAAAGTGCAACTTACAAAAAAAAATTTATTACATAACTGCACTCAAAAACAAAACAATGTAAAACTTCAGAGCCTACAAGTCCTCTGGAATGGTGGCTGAAACAGGAAGGGGCATACAAATGTTTAGCATATCTGACATGTAAAT
The DNA here is from genome assembly GCF_011386835.1 of Chrysemys picta bellii. Taxonomy (NCBI): domain Eukaryota; kingdom Metazoa; phylum Chordata; order Testudines; family Emydidae; genus Chrysemys; species Chrysemys picta. The sequence goes on along the minus strand of NC_088802.1, from coordinate 37,868,016 downwards.
ACCTTGCAATGCCAGCTACAAAAGTGCCATGCAAATACCTGTTCTCACTTTCTGGTGACATTGTAAATAAGGAGAGGGCAGCATTATCTCTTGTAAATAAAAACAAACTTATTTGTCTTAGCGATTGGCTGAACAAGAAG